>NW_022900916.1:49723548-49775422 GCF_012274545.1 Fukomys damarensis | reverse complement strand
AAAAAAAAAAAAAAAAATGTCTTTGTAGACCATAACGTCCTCTAGGGGAAAGGTGAGATAAAAAAGCAAAGCACAGGATTCATAAGACAATAGCACTATTTTGTATGATTCTGTAATGGTGGATATGTATCACCCTACATTTGTCAAACCCCATAGAATGTACAGTACAAAGAATGGCCTAATCTAAACTATGGACATTGGAGACAATAATATATCAGCATGTTTCTCCTTTGTAATAAATGTACTCCTCTGTTGTGGACTTTGGTAGTACATGAGGCTGTGTGTGTGAGGGAAAGTGTTTCCCAAACTTCCAGACAAACAATAATTGTGAAAGGAAAAAAATCCAAGTTTTATATATTTTTAAGAGAGAAAACAAGATATTATTTATAAGGAGTTTCCTAAAGTTTCAAAATGTAGTTATGATAAATAATGCCTTTGACATCATGGTGTAATTCCTCTCTTCCATCTCCCCTTTACTTTAAAAGGATATCTTTCAACCAAGAATCTTAACCTTTTCTGTAATCTTCCTCGCCTAACTCCACCCCAAGAAAAAAGATGTCATGAGTTTAAAGATAGATAATCCCGTGACATTAAAAACTCCTCTTTTACAACCTTGTCATTAGAGGGGATTCTTAGAACAAAGTCTTCAGCCAGTACATTGGAAACAAGGGTGTCCATTTTGACTGCCAACGGTATCCATACCCTGCAAAGAACTCATGATGGATTTGATTTTAAGTGGATTGAACAAAAAGTTTTCCAGTACAAAAAAAGTTTGGAGATCTCAGGAATAAATTTCACAGACTTAGCCATAATCTAAAAAATAAACTTATGTGCCCATTAAAATATTTTCTAATGCACATAAAGATAGATAACAGTTGCCTTTGATTTATCAGCAGACCACTCACCCTATTTTGATACCTAGTTTTCTTTTTTGACTCGATTATACCAAAAAAAGTAGTAGTTTAAATGTACCCTGAGAAAAGTTAGGTTGGAAATTGAAACAAAGACACAACCATTTCAATAAACTAAATTTGACTTGTGCTTTAAGGCGCATGGCCTTTTTTTCCCCCTTCTAAAACCCTTACATTACACTGTTGATTTCACAACGCATTTTCCCCAGGCAGAAAAATGTTATTTTTTTCCATTAACATTTCCTGTGAAAAGAATTAAAGAGGGTTGGCTTTACTACACGGTGACCTAGGTGGATGATACTATTATAGGGTTCTTGGTTTATAAAAGGAGAGTTTGTCCACATCATCTGAGCAAATTTGGATTAATTACCACTTAAACCCCCACTATATCACAAAGACAAGGGCTTTTCATAATTAGAATTAGCTGTATTTTGTTTTCTTAAAGTGAGCTGTTGCTAGGATGTGGGAGCTAGTTTGGTTATACAGAGTTTTTGTTTTAATAATATTTTAGAACACAATTTGACTTTTATGTTCTTGCCTTGTCTTTTAAGTGACTCATCTGGAATCCTTCCTTGTATCTTAAGTTCCTCATCATAATTGACACCGTAAGTAGAGTCTGGGTCTGCTTCCAAAAAAACAATGGCCTCTGAAAAATAAAAACAGACTCTCATTTTGTGGTGAATGGTAAACCATGGCTCACGGCCAGCTGTTTTCCTCTTTCCTTTCTGTTACTGTCTCATGAGAATTACTTTTTTCCTTTAAAAACATACCAGGGAGAAAGAGAACTCCAATAATTTTCCTTATAGTCCTGAAATTGCTGCAGGGCTTTAATTTCACTGTATTCACTTTTGCCATCTCTAATCTCTTTCTTTTGATCTACACTAATATTTTACATACTTTGCTTAGGACTCTTTATTTCTTTAATTTTACTTTTTAAGAATAAAGTGCACAATAATGCAATAAAATTCTCTATCCTGCGTCCAGATTTATTTTAAATGCTTCAATCTTTAGCCAGAAATGGCTAGTGACTCCAAGTGATTAGGATTGGAAACAGTACTGAACCACAAAGATTACTTCTATGAGAAATTAGAATTTCCTTTTAGGTAGCCCATGACTAAAGTGAAAAGGGCAAGTACAGTTTGTGGTGACCTGAATGCTCAAATCTACCGTTGGTTTCTCTGTGAAACCATTTTTTCTGCGAGAACCACTGAAGCCACTTTTGCTGCAGGATTCATTATCAAGGATGGGCATAAAGGAAGGGTGAGGCATATCTTGGGCTTGGCTCTGGAGGTGTCTGCTCTCTTGTCTGCTCTCTGACCCATAGTGTGATTCATCCCACTGATTGGATATGAACAGTCACTTTCTTTTATTTGTCCTGATTAGTTTGAATAAAACTATAGTAGGTTTTCTGTTTATTTTGTTCATTTATGCTATCCTATGAAGTCAAATAGAAGTGTGTCCCTTGCCTGGCTGAAACCTATATATTGTCATCTTACTCAGTGACATTGCTTATGCAAAGCCTATACTGCATCTTCAGTACTAATTCTTACCCATTCTGAATTCAAAATCTCCCCTCATCACAGTGCAGTCTCCTCTAGGAAGTCTTTTTCTGGGTTTCTACCTAGATGAAAATCTTCTCCACTAAATAGCCAAAGCATGTTATCTGTAACCCTTAGGAAGCTCTTTACTCTGGGCCTCTGGATTATAGTGACTTGTAATTTCACCTTTTAAACTAGACTGCAGTTGAAGAGATTAACATATAATACCTGCATCTTTATTTTCTTTGTTATGCAGAACAACCTTATGAAGTAGACCTTACATTTGCAGAATGAAGAAATTGAGGTTCAGAAATCATAATCTGAACTTGAAGAACCTTATGAACTTGAACCGTAATCTGCAGAATCCATATTCCTCTTACCATGCCACCTAACCTCTAAGTCTTACATTCCTCATCTTGTTTACTAAACATGTTGAATATAACTATTATAAGAAGAGAAATACACATTTTAACATTTTCACTTGTTTGTTTAAATGAATTGCTTTTGAGGAAGTGGTTTCTAGTCCAATAAAATTGGCCACCTAACGGTTTTCTGTTTTATTTGTACTTCTACATGTTACGACTGTGCCCTTTAGTGTAAGTTGTCATTGACTCTTTTTGGACAAAAAGTCTTAAAAGATAAACCTATTGTGAAAAGGAATTTCTGGGAGGCTTTTATAGGCAAAGAAATTGCTCAAGCAATTCTTAAGTACTGAACTGTATCTTCTAGGGTTCTTCTAAATTCCGATTTATGTTGGATGCTAAAGGTAATATGCTGTATTGTAGCTACTTAGTGTGGGTCCAAGCATTAGTGACCTTACATTTGACTCTCGGTTTTGTGAGCTAGCCAGTAGTATCTGAAACTGTAGAAGGCACTCGTGGGTGGATGGATAGTTGAGAGAAAGCCTCACAGATATCATGGATAGGCTGTGCTTCTTCCTTTCTCCCAGTGGCAGAGTATTCACAGTACCCCTGGAATGTTAGATCAGAGATTAAGAATACAACAGCTAAAATAGACAACGCTGGGAGAAGAACTATTTTTTTTAATTTCCCATGTGCATTCAGACTCAGTTGTTGGGAAACAGTGAAAAGAGCAAAATGATCACCTGTTTCATGAGGCTTTTAGAGAAAAACCCAGCATTATGTGCGTAGAATTAATATTATAGAGCACCAGTATACACAGAAGGGTTATTACGGAATGAGGCTTTCTTAGTCGAAAAAGAATGATAAATTAGAAAAATCAGACTGTTTTTTATGTTCTCGCTTTCTGAGAGCTAGAATTAAGAATACATCTTGGCCACATGCTAATTTAACTTTTTTTTCTTTTTATAAATCAGATCTCCACAGTGTATTTAGAAATTAGGAAAGATCAGTAAGTTTCCAGGATATATAAGCACCTACATATATAAAAATCATTTGTAGTAGTTTAGCCTTCTCACTTTTATCATTATATGTTTAACATTGCCCTAGGCTGACAGATAATAAATCTGAGTTCACTCCTTTTTGTGATGTTGGCCATCCTATATTTCATTTTTCTTATCTATAGAAGTCACTAAAGGAGCCAGATAATTTCTAAGCTTTCTCTAAATCATTTGACTCTTTTTCACTGTAGAAAGTTTATTATTGTCTCCCAACTATAATGTTCCATGATCCTTAGAAATCACCAAAACTATGAATGTATAAATACACATGTAAATGTATAAGATATATGTATATACATAAACACGTATCAATGAAATGTTATAGTGTATAAGTGAGTTTCATGAGAAAATCCATAGAGCAAATTGAATAGTTTTTCCCATAAATCTTAGCCAACTTTCAACAGATTTGTACTTAATTAAAGGTCATCTTCACAGTATTTCTGGTGTGTGTGAAGATGTTAAGTTCCCTTACTTTAAATCTGTAGCTTCAAAGGCATATGTATGCTGCTTTATGTGGTAGTGTGGGTCAAAGAGGCCTAGAAGTATTATTTTTTTTTCAGATGTACTAAGCAGTGAAACTTAGCAAACTAAAATTAAACACACTTTTATCCTATTTCTTATTATCTAAGTAGAATATTAGGTAGATAGAACACTTAGGAAAAAATATAGATGAAATTAGTCTAAAGTAGTACTTAACTGTACTAAGCATAGTGGGAGTTTAGTAATGAGCAGAAAAGACAAAATTTACACTCTTGTGAGGAGTGATAGAGCAAAAAGAAAGTGAAAGTAAGTGACAAAGTACTCGAAGTAAACACAAATGGGATTATACCCATCCATGAAATCTTTACATCAGCAGTGTGTTGGTTTTCCAACTCAGGTACTTTTGGTGATTCCTGGGCTTGGTGCCTGATTTTGCAAATTTTATAATTAAGAATTCCTATTTCATTTATCTTAGGTAATGGCAAATGGTAAAGAAATGAAAAACCACTTTTTAGTATTAGAATATGAAAAAGTTTATAAATGGATAAGGCTATAATAGTTATAGTAGTCTACCTATAAAGTACACCAACTTGCTACTATAGGTCTTGATTACAAATGCCTTATAAGAGAGTCATTCTTGGATTTCCTGTTTGTAGTCATTGTAGAGTTTTGTTTGGTAACTACTGTCATGGTAACTGAAGTTACAAATTTTTAATGCATTTGTGAGAGATTATTAACATGCAGTATATGCAGAATTTTTTTTTTTCCAGAGGATGGTGAAATGTTCAGACAAATTATATAAATGATGATTCCTTTAAGGAAAGGAAAACAGTTACAAGATTAATCAAATTAAAAACAGGTTTCAAACCTCATACTTTTAAGATTTTAAAGAAAGAATGATGAATGATAACTTTACCACTATTCTTTGAGTACATATCCATGTGTTAAAGTTTGTCTCAAGAGCAGTCATTAGAAAATTAAGTTTAGAGTTTGTAACTTTTCAAGTACCCAGCTACAATCTTTGACTCTCCTCCTATAAGACAGCTACAGTCAAGTTCAGACTAATTTCATCTGTATTTTTTACTGAGTGTTCTATACAGAATTGGATAAAGGTGTGTATGGTTTTAGTTTGCTAGGTTTCACTGCTTTTATTTGGTCATTTTAAAGAAGTAGAAGAGCATAGTTTAGAATTGCCAATTTCCTTGCTAAGAATGGTGGATCACAAGGGTTTCAGCAAGACTGGAAGGCTGGGAGCTTTGTAAGAAGCCAAACAGTCCAGACTGCTGAGCTCTTGTTTGCTAAAGAGAGCAAGACTACTACTATATAAATATACTTAATCTCTGAAATGCTGACTCATTCTCAAACCATGAATGATTCAGTCTGTGTTTAGATTCTGGCTACATTGGAAAAAACTATAAAGAGTTTCACTGTCTGTTGCATAGCTTCATATCAGAGCACTAGCAAAAAATAAGTTGAAAGTCGAGCTCAAATGCTGTAGTAGAGTATATTAATGAGTCAGCGCTACATGAACTTCACTTTCCTTGCTTATTTGATGATAAAGTTATATCATGTTTCATTGCAAAATGATCAGGTCAATATTATAGTGAATTTTGTTTTTAATGTAAGGTCATTGTGACAGCCTTAACAGAATGAGTCATAAAGGTGAACTGTCTGTTCTTTCCTTCATAAGGTAATGACCTGCAATAAAATAACTCAACAAGAAGCTACTCTTTGTTTTTCATAAAGAATATTAAAAGTGCATTTAAAATTTAAGACCATAGAATCTCAACTCCATTTCTATTAGTATCACCTATAAAGCATGCATTCTCTGAAATTAGTAGATAAAAAATGAAGAGAAGGAAAGAAAGCATAGGCAAGATGGATGTGCAAATCAGTTACACTGCTGGATAGAATGGAGTAAGTGCTAAAATAAGGTTTATTCTATCTGTGATAAGGAACCACTATGTTAGAAAAATCTTTCATGAGTTGATATTTTTGAAAACCCAAAAATGAATTACTAAAAAAGAAACAGATACAGGGCCAATTTTCAAAGTTCTTAAAGGAAATAGACAAAGTTACTTTATCATAGTGCTTATATCATAGTGCTTAATAGTCCCTAACTGCTTACTCCGAATTTCTTTATATGCCTCATTATGGTCTGGTGACTACATTTGCAGACCACCAGGTTTTGAATAGCAAGTAATAATAGGAATACAAATAACTATTGTAAAGTCTCAGAAGCATAAGTAATTAACTTTAATTGTGTAGACAGGGAGTACTTTATTGAGGAAACAACTGCTATAGAATAAGATCAGGCAAAAAAAAAAATTCTATAGGAATAAATAGCATGAACTGAAGGTTCACATCTGAAAAATTAGTAACTCTTGCTTGGAACCCACACTGTTAACATATTCAGTTTTTGGTTTTGGTTTTGTTTTGGTTTGGTTTTTTGGTACTGGGGGTCAAACTCAGGACCCTGGGCTTGCAAGACAGATGTGCCACTGAGTTAAATTGCCGATCCCAAGAAATTCAGTTTGAATCCTCTAAAATGGAAACAAAGCAGGTGAGCTTCAATCATTGGTAATTTCCCCAGGCACAGATTAATTGAGGAAGTGTTTCACTGAGCTGTATGGGAGTCCAGTCCACTACTGAGGACCTGCTCCCTGCCCTAACTTGGATTCTTATATAATGCCTTGTGTCCATCTTCTCATGAGAGGACAAAACCTCACACTTTAGGCTTGCTGCTGTTGGCTGGCTTGGTTGGGAGCTGTGTGTTAACACCACATCTCCCGTCCTCCTCAGAGCAGTGAGTATCAGAAGTGAAAAGCTGGAGCAGTAGAGGGCATGGCCAGCTGCAGGACCACCTTTTAAGCCTCTTTAGCTAAAGCAGTCATATATCCAAGCCCAAAGTCAAGGGAAGGAGAAGTCTAGCAACCAGGGGCTTTTGGTAAAGATGTGAAAGTTTACTGCTACTACATAGGAATAAAGAATTGGGATCCCTCCTGCAGTTTACTGTGTACATGTGCAAGAGTTTGATTGTTGAATGTGGGACTTAATACTTTTCTAAATTTGTATGTGTTATGAGTCTGTTCTGAGATGATATCCTGTATAGTATCATGGCCTACTAATATTTCGTAGCAGGATAGTCTTTGGTCTTTCCAAAAAACTATATAGGAAAATGAACTTTACAGAAGACCTCGCTTGACTTTTAGAGGATCTGTTTGTTAATCTAATCACTCTTCTGATAGCTTTGAGCTACAAACATCTCAAAATTCATTCCAGCCAGGTCTTGTAATTTCCTTGTTGCTTGTAGAAATATAGAACTCATATCTCTAGAAAATGGCAAGGTGTTTAAGAGTTTTAAAGGCAGTTATAAAATTTGACTTTTAAATACTACAATAAATTGAAAATATATTATGCACAAACGTTCAAATAATGATGTGCTAGACTCAACTTGTGGTAATGGAGTAAAAGTTACCCCATAAGAAATAGAAAGAATTTAAAGGTAAAAAGAGGCAAGACAGATTTCGGTGGCCCAACTCCACATTTCTTTGAGGACATCACAAAACAACAGAGGCAGCTTTTTCCATTCTGAAGTACCCTGCCTAGTCCTCTGTACATGAAAAAGCCTAAAAAATTAGTGTACTGTTGCTTCTTTAATATCACTGGCAGCTTGAGAATCTGCCTCTTTTTAATCTAGACAAAATTTGATTATGATTTTTTCACTTGTTCCATCAGGATAAAGGAAAGTTAAATTAACTTGCAACTACAATTTCATCCTAATTGTAAATCGGTGGTATATGCTTTTAAAAAACTTCTCCTAAACCACTAGACAAATCTAAACTATTGTCTGTGTGGCTTCTTTAGTAAGAGAATCCTAGTGCTGTAGTCTGTAAATAGACAACAAAATGTATGGGGACCCAGACCTTCTGTCTCTGTCTCTGTCTCTGTGTCTCTCAGTCTCTCAGGTTCTTTCTCCGTCCTGTTCCATCCTGTCTTTTCCCAAAACCCTACCCCCATGTCTCTCCTATACTTGAAATTGAGAACCCAGGGCCTGGCACATGCTAGGTAGATATTATCAGTGAGTCCCAAAATGAGTCTCTAATCCATTACAAATCAGAAGATGGGTCAGAAATGAGTTAAGGCTTTTTACATTTACACAGCACACAGTGTGAGCATAATTCGGTTTTTCCAGAGTAAGGGATGGCGTGGAAAGACAAGTCATTAATTAAATAAGCACGTGTGAGGATCTGACAGGATTTCTGCATCTGTTCCCTACCGTCCTTCTTTTTAAGTCCCCTGTCTGTGTTGTAAGACTTTGCTTTTTGTTCTAAATGTTCCTTCATGTCAATGTTGGGCAAAAGTGGAAAATGAGCATCTTGTCCTTTTGCACCCTTTTCCCCCCAGTTTCTGTCTGCTTTCCATTGAAAAGACAGAGTCCCTTGGATTTTCCTTCTCCCCTGGGAAGCCTTCTCGAAGGGCTCCCTCACCTAATACTATAAACCTTTCTCGTTTTTTCTTCAGTCTCTGAAAACACATCTTTACATCCTTTTTTCCCCCTGCAATCATGTTCTCCAATTAAATATAGAAAAAGTGACAATAACCTCTTTGATTTTATAATCGCATCTCATGCTTTTAGTAATGTTAAATGAATTGCTCCTGAAGAAATTATACTGTAGTACTTGGGCATAGTAAGAATGATAACAGTATTCAAGTTTTGGGGTACAGTGTCTTAATGAAGGCCTCTCAATGTGTACCTGTCTCTGTGACCTACTCTTTGCAGCCAACAGTGAAGGTAGTGACACAAGAACAAAGTAGGAGTGTTTGTTGTGATCCAAATCCTTCTAAGGAACTCCTACAGAAAAGTTCGGGAGTCAGGTTTTTACAGTTCCTTTTATAGCTAACAAATAGGCTCTGAGGGCATGTGTAAAGTACATATGTTTGCCCAGACCTTAAGATAGTGCTTCAACAGCAATTGTGACATCTCTATGGTTTGTATTGTCTTTCTCAGAGTAACAGTTTCAGGAGGAAGCCTTTGCTGGAGAGTTCTTGTAAGTATTCTATTGGCGGACATTTCCAGTGACTTTTTTCACATAATAGCATAAAAGTAATTTTATTGTTGCCAGTTTAAAAAAAAAAAGCAATCAGCATAAACTAAGCAGGCAGTATGTTTCTTGCTTTCATTATTTCCTGGTGCTGGGGATGAAATCCAGGATCTCTTATACGCTAATTACACACTCTGCTGCTGAATTACACCTCCATCCAAAAATGTGTATTTTTTACCATGTACTTTCCCATAATATGTATTGAAACCTGTAAAAAAATAAAAACAGAAAGGCCTAAATTATGTTGCTTACAATAATATTGTGAGGATACATTAGATTTTGAACAGGTAATAAAGTTTAATCTTTTTCTGTATCCATTAAGGAAACCCATGGTCTACTTTTAAAATTGTGGAAATTTTCTCAAATATATATCTGGAAATGTGTTAATCAAGGCTAGTATTTTATATAATATTCTGTAATCTGGTTCATGACTGTGTATATAGATATATACATAGATAATTATATATATAGATATATCTATATATAGATAGATATTTATATAATCACTCACATATACCTGTGTGTATATATGGTTTAGATGCTAAAATTCATCTCCCTTTCTAAGATACTGCTTCCTGGTATTTACTGAGGTAACAACTAACAAATTGAGAATAAGGATGGAGTCTGTTTTAGTATATTCATTTAGTATATAAAGTTTTAGTATATTCATTTGAGTGGAGAGACACTTCAATAGTAATATTAAACAAAAAAATACAGGCAGGGTAACAATAAACACCCCTTCTACCTCTCTCCGTTTATAATACATCCAGCATATCTCAAATCACTTAACCTTTGGTTTTAAAGCCAAAATAGAAAAGATGTAGTGTACAGCCCGTGAAGGTGGTCCCAATGATTCCTACCTACTAATATCCATACCCTGTGTCTTCCCCCTTCTTGAGTGCAGGCTGGTCTGGGTCATTTGCTGCCAAAGAATGAAAGAGAGCGGAGGTGACAGTGTCACCGCCAGGGTTACGGACTGCAGCTTCCATTTTGCCTGCTGTCGCTTACGCTGGGGAACACCAGCTGCCATGTTGGGAGAATGCCCACACGAGAGAGCTCTGATGTGGGTCTTCCCCTAGTTGAGCCTGGAAGTGAGAGCAGACTATGCTGATCCTTGGTTACAAACCTGCAGGAACCCTGAGTCAACCCATCTACTTCAGCCACACAGATTCCAGACTCACAGAAACTGTTTGATGATAAATGTTTCTTATTTTCAACTCTGAAGTTTTGGAGCGGTTTGTAACTAATACTGAAATTTCTATTTTAAATCTGGAAATCCATTGATTTAAAAAAAATGAAAATAATAGTTTGGTTTTAGCCGCATTGGATTGCCTCTGACTACCACACAATGTATGGAATCTTTCACATAATTTCTTTCAGATAAATTATCTTTCAGATAATTTCTGATGTGGATGCCTACATGTTTTGAATAAAAATCTTTTAACTTTCAGATAGAATTAGTTCAAACACGTATTTTTTTGTTCCCATTATTTAAATATTTTTCTCTTACTCTTTACATTGAAAAGCCTATTTTTCACCACGACTCCAGGGAGTTTTGACTTACACCCTATTTTTCTGAGGGTTCTCGTGTATGTATTAATCAACTCAGGGGCCCCTATGTTCATACACCTGATATGCACATTCAGGTTCCTTATAATCAGTCTCAGATTTGTTTGGAAGGAGCAGCTCCTGAATAGTGAGTAATAGGCAGCCCTTCAGATAAAAATTTATTGTTCCAGAGAAGTTTCAACTGAGGAATATTACGCTTAGGATTATCATCCACCTTTAAAATATCATTTGGAAGAAAAAACTGGCTTTACAGTTAAGAGCCCAGGATTTAGAGTAAAAATGCCAAAATTCAAATATCAGCTCTGCCAAGTACTAGATAAGTAATTTGGCAAGATTCTTCATCTCTCCAATCATTTATGAAAGAGGAATAACAATACTTTTCCATGGATTGTTGTGGATTAAGATAATGATGTTATGTGGCTGGCAAATAATAGCATTTTAACATATAATGATGAGGTATTTTTACTACCGCCCCTGCTGTCACAACCCTTAATGCTCATTAAAAGCAAAAAAAATCCCCTACTATAATTAGCAGTGCTTCAAGATACCCTACTCAAACTGAAATTCATACCATTTCCTCAAAAAGCAGCTTCTTTAATGACATTGCCATTTATTGAGATTGTATAGAAGTCTTAGGTGATCTGCTACCACCTAATTGTACCTCAGACCCAAGCATACATTGCCTTGGTGACAGTCCCACGCCATCAACTTTATACTGCTGCTGCCGTAAGAAATGGGACAAATTGAATGTGAGTCATTCAAGTCTCCAGAAGGTTGGCTACAGTATTTATTCTAAGATATTTAGGCTGAAAGATTCAGATTTCCTTTTTCACTTCTAATAGAATATTCTTTGTGATTATTTACTACCGTGTGTGAACTAGAGGGTTTCGGGCCATTTGTATCACAGTGGATCTCATGGTAGAGATTTGTAGAAGACTTCTGGCTTTGTACTCCCTGTGCTGAAAAGCTGGAATAATGGAAACCAATCCTAGGTTCTTCAGTGGCGATTTATGCTCATGTGTTTGTGGATAAGTAGTATGGACAACGAAAAGCCATCAGTTTATTACTCTCTTCTTGAATTTGTTCTTTTTATTTTAAGTAATAATTTTATTTGTTTTCAAAAACTCATTTACCAAGTAATATTGGTTTAATGCTAGGTTATGACTTATTTCTAGGTACTGGTGGTGAAGAGCAACCAGACACTCCACTTCCTTCATCGGGAAGAAATGTGGACAGTTACAGCCTCAGCCTCTCCTGGGACTGTTACGAGGATAAAATGAGATGATCCATGTGAGACTCTCAGATCTCTGTCTGCCAGTATGAGTGCTCAGTAGAGTAGCAGCTGTTTTAAGCACCCTCTTTGTAAAAGTACTGGGAGTTCCTGAAGAATGGTCTATCAAAGATCCCTTGATAATTTAAAAAATCAAATAACTTTCTAGCATTCCTCAAAATCTCAGGCAGTATGCTTCAGGAATTCAAATATGGACAAGAGGCCTCTAGACAATGGTAAATTGATATGCTAGCAATCATAGTGCAGGAAAGAACTAAATAGAATTTGTACTAAGACCTATGAGAAAGGAGAAGAATTTTTCTGGGGATAGTTGAGAAAAGATAATCACAGAGTCACTGACCTTAGAATTGGATCTGTAGCCCAGTAGACAGTAGGTTTTGGGCAGATGGAGAAGGGGAACAGAGACCCAGGTAGAGACAAGCTCCACTGGAAGTGGCGAGAGGGGAAGGGTATGAAGAAAACAGGCAGTGATAGAACTATGTGGTGCCAGGTTTTAAAGGACCTCTCTGCCATGGTGAGAAAGTGGAATTCGTTGAACTCATTAAGAGCATCTGAAAAGGGTGGTGCTGTGGCCACCGGTGGGTTTTATTAAAATAGTTTGGAAGCATCACTATGATAGTCTACAAGAAGGGAGATCAGGTTAGGAGAATGAGGACCCTTGAGGACATGGTAAGAGTTTGTGCACACTGGTGTGGAAAAGCAGGAACCGGCTGCTTGTCTGTGGGGCATGAGGCTTGGAGAGTAATGAGTGGCTGCCCAAGGTAAGGAGGCTGCTGGACCCCTCTGGGTGTCCGGGTGGGTGGAGACGCCGTCTTCACTCTTGCTGTCATATACTTCAGACTTGTGTGAGAGAAGGGAGATTTTAATTCTATAAACAAAGGAAAAAATTATAGCAGTTTTATTAGGAATGATTAATTGCAGTTCTAAGTCACAATAAATTATTTCTGTTCTTACCTAAGAATGTTGGCAAACTTAAAGTTGAAAGATGCCCTTTTTTTTTTAGCTTTAATTGAGTTTATTGGTACATTTTAGGGATACAGAACACTTACATTCATTGTTGGGATCTTGTACCTCTACATGACAGGTCTTGGTTCTCATTTTAAAGATGCCTTTTTTTCCCTGTGTAATTTACCCTTTTATAGGGGTATGGTACAAATCTTCAGAGACTGGAAACAAGTAATGAACTAAAAATCCAAACAATTTGAAATCTTGTATTATAGAGCAATCAAAATATATTAATTAGAGAGTGAGGAACTTTACAACCTATACTTAATTTCTAAGATAGCCATATGCTGAGAGGAATTATTTTTATTTATTTTTTTTTCAGCTTTAATTGAGTTTATTGGTACATTTTAGGGATACAGTACAGTTACATTCATTGTTGGGATCTTGTACCTCTACATGACAAGTCTTAATTCTCATTTTTTCCCCTTACCTCTGCCCTCCCTTCACCCCCTTGAGAGGAATTATTTTTAAATGTATTTCCTTTGTCCAGGATCTTTATCTATGTAAGCAAGATCTATCTATATAGTCACAGTAGATAAGAATACATGTACAGTTACACACATAAAGAATAGGTACACTTCATCTAATCTACCGTGGTAAGCTTCATTCCATGGTGATTAAAGAGGTCTTAGTAACACTTGCTTATTTAGTAACCACATATGATTCTTTGTTCCAGAGGGAAATTTGGTTATAAAAACAGCATGAAACAGATGATCTCACCCCGAATACTGCATAATATCTTCCAGATCCAAATTGTCTTCAGATAAACTCAGACCATGTTTGAAATACCAGATGTTCTTGCCCCCTTTTTCTTTAAAGTATCTGACATGCAATACCTTCTTCTGGGTCAGGAAGGTCACCTGAAATGTTGCCAACCTATCTGGTTGCTTGAAATTATGAAAATGGAGAAATTGATTCCATTCCCATTTCTTACTCTAAAATAAGCTGGGGCACAGAGAGTTTTGGGAAGCACAGATCATGGGAATATTCATTTTCTAGGGCCTGTAGTTAGGGATACTTTAAATGCCCTGTTTGTTTATGAATAGTATTTCAAGATAAATATTATGGAGTCATTTTTATTTTTTCAGAGGACCTTGATAATAGGTATTCACAACACTGACTGTGGTTTCTCCGAATATAGTCAATCCCACGGACCTGTTTTCTTAGGTACTGAAGAAGAAAAATTAATCTGTCATATCCTTGTATTGATGCTGGCCAGAATATGTTACTAAAATTACATGAGGTCGACAGCTTTGGGACTTGTGCGTTTATGAAAAACATGTGTTTTTAGGCACCTAGTGTTGACTGTGCAGGGAATATCATCTCATATTTTCTGGTGAAATGATTACATGCAGCAGCTGAATTATATCACTCACAATTTAAGATTTTAAAATTTCATATGTGCCTTTTATAGATTGCTCCTTCAAACTTAGTTTCAGATGATTCTGATTTAGAATATATTAACTTTCTCAAATAATCATTTTCTACCAAATGATTAAACTTTGATCAAGCTGAATGACAGACTAAAGTTTATCTTACATATGATATACAATAATTAGAGAATTAAAAAAATTTCTGAAGGCAATCTAATTTATTTTCTTCATTATCTAAATAAAGCCTGGGAAAGAAAAATGACTTCTAAAATCACTGAACTTGGCCATGACACTCTGGGATCAGCTGAGTTTCCCTGCCTCCCTTTTGATGATCATCCCACATTTTCAGCTTTCTGTTTTGTTGGTTCTCTAATAATTATAACCATATAATTTTTAATCAGCTCTTTAATATCCGATGTAGCTCATTCTCACAGCATAGCTGTTAAACACAAATACGCTTGTCTGGTGTGTTAGTCCAGTGGATTTCTTTCTTTGCCCCAGCTGAGGAAGAGCTACACTCTTGTTTTTTCTTGCTGTTCTCTGCCCTCTCCCACATATACCTACACAAATAGCACTTCCTCTATGCTTTTTCCTTACTGAAATTCTGGAGTGCAGATAACAGGGCAGGAAATGAAACAGGATTTGGATGTCTAGGAAATAGCTGTGGCCCTTGAGAGAAGGACCCTAACCACAGGGTGTGAGGGTAGAGAAAGGAGGAGATGTTCTGAGAAGAATTCTGAATCCTGGTCTTCAGGGAACCCTGAACACAAAGCAAAGGAGAAAGAGAGATTGGTGAGCCCTTAGGGCAGATGGAAGTCCACATCCTTGAACTTAGCTTTGGGGCACTGCAGGTCTTGTGATTTTTCCCTAAAAAGGTCTAGTGATTTTTCCCTAAAGAGGTCTAGGAGCAGGTCTTGAGAAGCTGCCAGTAATACTAAACTCATTTTATTATAGAAAGGATTTAATATGTTTTCCTACATCTGATACACGTTTGACTTGTTCAGGGGGAGAAGAGCAGCTGACGCAGTTTGGATGGGAATAACAAGAATTTTTTGCACACTCTTGCAAGTATGGCTGCTACTGGGCAACATTTTGATATATGTTGGATTTAGCAACTGCATTTTAGATTGTAACAGACTGGGAGCAGGCACATCCACTGAACAGGAAATAAAGTGAGAATTATGCTTTTTGTTGGAGATGCATTGTGGTTTTTTTTTTTTGTCCTAACAGGTTGACA
Source organism: Fukomys damarensis (assembly GCF_012274545.1). Classification (NCBI taxonomy): domain Eukaryota; kingdom Metazoa; phylum Chordata; class Mammalia; order Rodentia; family Bathyergidae; genus Fukomys; species Fukomys damarensis. Next base: position 49,759,493 of record NW_022900916.1, on the reverse strand, counting down.
AAGACATTAGAATATGGAAGAAGTTTTTTATCCAATAATGTGGCATAAGATAGGATATCTTTCTGTGTGTTTTCCATTAGTTTTGCTTCCCTCGGGCTATAGCAGGGTGGAGGGTTATTATGACTTCTTTCTATTCTCTTTAATCTTTGCCTGGGATATTTTCAAGGTCCCCTTATTCCTTTCTTCTGAACACCTTGGAGAAGATGGAATTGTGTCTTTTTAGAAATATGGAGAGGATCATTTTCTCCAGAAGATTACAGCCAGGCTGGAAAGATCTGCTATGGAGATCAATTTAGCTTTCAGGCAGGGCAGGGTGGAAGGATCCTGGAGCAGTGGTTTTTGAGCTTCAAGGCCACCTGCCAAGGCAGTTTCTCAGATTACTTACTGTTTTTCCTCACCCTTCCCAGTGTTGCCTGCTGTGGTGTAGTTTGTGGCTAGTCTCTGGGGCTTCCTTATCAGTCTTCTCCCAGCCCTGAGGATGTTTGTTAAACTCTGGAGATTTACTTTCTTCTTAGGGGTAGGGGGACCATAACACACCCTTAACCTCTCTCCCTGCCCCTTCTACCTCCTATTTTTGGATTTTGCCCTTGGTATTTATTCCCTCCTGGAATTCCCTTTCTTTTCCTCTTAGCTGCTAGATAATGCCCATCCTTTCAGTTTCAAGCATCCCTGTTTATTTAAGCTTTCCAACCTTCCTACCACATGTCTTCCCCCACCAAGCTTTTAGGAAGGCATCTATATTTAAAGCCAGACAACAAATTTTAGGTTATGTTCGTTCTAGCCTAATGCGGCCAGTGTAAGACCTAAAGTCTCACTTCCACTCCACGGAGTGTGAACAGCCAAAAGGCCTCCACGAAGCTGAGTCCTACAGCCCAATGATGGCTCCGGGAGCAAGACCCAGGGCCTTACTTCTGAAAGCCATAAACAGCAAAAGGTCCTCCACGATGCTGGGACCTATAGCTCAGCGAGGCTCCAGAGCTCCACGGAGGAACAAGAGTCACCCAGGAAGGAACACACCAGGCTAGATGGTAAACAGACCTTTATTAGTCTGGCCAGACGGCACTCCCAGAGCCAAGTAGCTCAGAGAGGCTCTAGCTCAGGGGCTGAGGTCCTTTTTATAACAGATATAAGGTCCTTTTTATAAGAGGGATAAGGGGGGGTTTAACATTCAAAGCCTGGAGTTAGGGGATAAAGGCTACTGGTCTGCTGATGGTCAGTAGCCACTTACTCAGCAATTGCTGATGATTAAAAGATGCTTTCTGTAAGGTATTTCACACAATCAAGCAGTAAAACAATTAACTTTGGGTCTCTGTATACAGCAAAGATCTTATCTCATTTTCCAGAACTCTTAAGCATTTGCCCATTAACTCACTGTTATTCACAGTTGGGGCTAAGAATTTAAGATCACAAAATTATGCAGTAAAGATTACACAAGGTTATACAGTCCTACATTCCTAAGCAAAGGTAGGGGTGCAACTACAAAGGGGAGTGGTACACAATGGCCTCTGGGGCCAGTACTCATCCAACATGGAATCACTGTAGCTCAGTCAGATCTTACAGCCAGGAGTAAATCACCTCTCCCCTCTGGATTTTAGTCTCCTGATCTGTCACATGAAGGGGATGTCTGGTCCTGTCCAGAGGAAGAATATGTGGAACAGTTTAAAAGGGCATATATTCGTGAAACACCAGTTCTAGTAATTCTAATAAATAAATGGCAACTATTATAAGGATATACAAAATCAACTAGGAAAAGCAACTTGGCACTTTGCAAGGCTGACTTCATTTTTCAGCAGTGAGTTACTCTAGGTAGGGCCTTAGTATAAAAACTCTGCTAATTCAGGGTTCTAAAGCTGAACTTTAAAGATGCAACTTTAAAGAAATAGAGAAAATGTGTGGTTCTAGTATGTTTTTGGTATTTTATTAAACCCAAATGTTGTTCACAAAAGGCAACCCAGAATCAAAGGCAGGGGAGAAGTTATATATGTAGTCATTTTATTTAGAGAAAAAATAGTTTAGTTCTTAAATGAGCCTCTGTCTCAGGATTTTACACACATATAACTATATGTGTATATGCAAGTACTATGTCATGGCATAAAATCATTCCTTATTGTGAAATTCATGTAACGTTTAAAAGCCACTGATTAAGCTAAGCTATGTGGCTATATGGTTAAGTCTCAATAAAGTAATCTTAATTTCCATTTGGGGTTAGAATTTAGCAGGTGATACACGGAACACAGTATAAAACAAATCCATACACCTGGCAAATTAAGGATTATTAACTTTCCTATAATGGAAAACTAGAATGAATTAAAAAACACACCCTTTCACATTTGCTCTTCATTTTCCTATGAATATCATACTGAGAAAAGTCAGTTACACTTCCTTGTAAAAGAACAAAACTCATCCAGTCTTCCTCTGTCTTTTAATTCACTCTATACTGTGAACGATAATCATCAGTGTCAAGGAAAAATTTGATTCTGGGTAGACAAGTTTAATACTGATTTCAGTACACAATTTACAGAAGTTCAACTCTTTTGAAAATTGGTAATCTAGACATGGAAAGGTGAGGAACTGTGGTTAATGCTGGACTGGTCTGTATACATTAGAGAGCATGCTTGTGATGGTCTGATGTAACAGTGTGAATTCTAAACAGCCTGATTGACCAGCTGGTTTGGAATATGCCATTACAGGAAAAGGATGTGGTCATTTTTGTTAAATAAAAAACAAGGGCTTCATTTAAACTTCAATGCTGATCTTTCAAGGAACAAGTTACAATATGGTTTTGGTTGCATAGTGATAAACAGCTTAGTAAGATTACAGGAGTCCATTGAAAAAGATTTGTCCAGATTGAATTACTACTCTCATGGTAATTAATTTGTCACAGCCACTGATGTGACATTGAAAATATGAAATAATATGGTCACTGGTGATTTGCTGATGTTCTAATACAAAGCCAGTTGATCTCCTTCATTTCTAAGTCGAGTTTACATTGCCCTTGTATGTCCTTTCTCTATCTGTACTCCCACCCCATCTGCCTATTAGGTCATGTTTCAGAGAGTTACCAAGGGTACTTATTTAATATGGTCAAGGAAAAAGAACACTTTAGCTTATAGTAAAGGTAATAGTACAGCCTTCCCATCCCTTACCTAAGTGTGAGAACACAGATCTTGTAGTCAGAAAGTCTTGGATTCATCTCCTCTCTACCACTTACTGACATTTTGATCTTAAGTGAGGTCTTTCATCTTTCTCAGTTTCAATTAAGTCATCTCTAAAAGCGAGAATACCATTTCCTACTTTATAAGCATTTTGTAAATTTTAAACTGTGCTAATGAGGAAATAAGTGATGTGCTATTTCTGGCATTCAATAAATGTTTGTGGTTGCTATCATATTTATCATAATGGAGGGATTATTATTTATATTTTAATTCCTAAAACCTTTCATACATTTCCTTGTTTGCTACAGAATATATCATTTAGGCCAGGCATGCTTACCAAGCTCTGCTCTCTGTGCTTTTAATAGCCAGGTCATATAGTGTTCAAAGACATAAATTCGTGACTTTTGGTGATATGCAGTATTTGTAGTCTACAGTTGTTTCTTGATGCTTTTCTTTTCATGATAAAAAGCAATAAGAATATAAAGGGTGTTGTGTATGCTCTTGGAGCTGCCATTTACTACTTGGGTGTCATCATTGGCTAAACAATGTACTACTCATAAAAGCTTTGTTTGAAAGTGAAATCAACAGGAAGGGTAAGTGGAATTGAAGGAGCAATTTATTGAATTTTTTAGGTTTCTAAAAACATAATAATAGATCTCTGTTTTCTCTTTAACAGATGGGCTTAGGTCATGAGCAAGGGTTTGGAGCCCCCTGTTTAAAATGCAAAGACAAATGTGAAGGATTTGAACTGCACTTCTGGAGGTAATGTTTTGAAAACTACCTTAGTAATTTACACTCTTTGGCAGTACTTATTTAGATGGGAAAATCTCTTATAAGTTCTCGGCATAGTTGCTAAGTTGTAGATCTGTTATTTTTTAAAAAATAAAGCTATCTGTCTTCCCATCGTAAAGTTCAGCTGAGCAAACAGGGCTATAACTATATTTAGAGTTGTTTGATTTATTTGTTACCTTTCGCCTTTCTTGTGAACCTCAAACATTGACTGTGTCTTTTCTAAGTGGCAAACAAGTTTGTGATAATCCTCCAGGATGGTTTATTGATTTAATTTTTTGGTTTTTTTCTTGGTACCAGAGGTCAAACTTGGGAGCTTGTGCTTACGAGGCGGGGGGTAGAACTCTGGCAAATTTAATTATTTTTAACAATTCCTACCTTTTTTTTTTTTGGTACCAGGGATGGAACTCAGGACCTTGTGCTTGCAAAGAGGCAGCAGCACCACTGAGGTAAATCCCTGGTGCCAACAATTTCTAACTTTTTATATCCTATATTTGTATTTGCAAGAAGTGATAAATATGAACACTCAATTGAGCATTCATATAGTAGTTATCAGGAAATAAATCTTTTCAGTATCTTCAAAATTTCAAAGAAGTAGATTTATTACTGAAAAACCTTCAAAGTACTTGATTTTTTTTGTTAAAAATAATTTATTGCCAGCATTTTTATTTTAGTGAAGTGCATGTACCTGTAGCTCAAAAACTTGAATTTTATATAGATCTTATTTGTATGTTTTTTATGCATCTAAAACCAGTATTTGAGGGGCCGGGGATTTAGGTCAGCGGTTCGGTGACCTGCCTTGCAAGCGCAAGGACCCAAGTTCAATCCCTGGTACCCCCCCAAAAAAAAACCCAGTATTTTAAATTTGTTCCTATGAAGACATAAATACAGCATCAGTAGCTGTGCAGACCACTGTGGTAGTTCACAAGTCTGCTCAGAGTTAGATCCAGAATATTATTATTAGGAGGAAAAAGATCAATGATATACTAGAATAGCAGTTATTTTTAACAGTGAACCTCATTTGACAACTACACCTGTTCTACAGGTTTCTACATAAAACTCTAGAATAATATACACAATTTCATCTGCATTGCAGCTTTTGTACAGTATAAGTTAAGGATATAAGAGAATGGATATTAGACTCCTTTGAAAGCTAATCTATTTAATAAGTCTCCAAAAAAATAAAGACAGGTCTGGTGATATAGTGGCAGAGTGCTTGCCTAGTCCGCGCAAGCCCTGAATTCAAACCCTGACATTGTAAAAAAAAGTACAAATAAAAAAAATAAAAAAGGACAAGTGTTACAAGAGTGAAGATATTCTGTCCAAGAATGATGCAGTTCTTCATTTTTAGAGAACTAGAATTTTCCATGGAGTTTTTTTCTTTCTTTTAATTACAGACATAAATAGCTCTTACTGTGCTGCCTTTTCAGGAGCATAGCAGTTAGGCAAAGTGCCTGTCATTTCTAAAAAGATGTCACTAAACACAAAATATTCCTCATGGTTCAGAATACATTTTCCTCTTAGTGTCCAGTACCTGCAGATCCCCCAAGTCCCTAGTTTCTTAAATCTCTTACATAAAATGGTATAGCATTTGTGCACAACCTACACACTCAGATCCATCTTTAGATTATATAATACAGTATAAATAGTCATACTGTATTGTTTAGGGAAGAATGACGGTTTTTAAAATTCATGCACGGTTAGTCCATAGGCCATCTTTTTTTCTGAATGTTTTCCATTTGCTGTTGACTGACTGTCTGGAGTAGAACCCACAATACAAAGGCTGACTGACTGAATTTCAACTTCCTGTGCGCACCACTTTCTCCTGACTCCTGTTGATTTTGCAGAGGGTTGCGGTGCCCTCTGCTGGGCATAGTTTTTAATTTTACAATCTTAAAATCTGTTTAGTTCAAGTGTGAAATTGTGGAAAACTGCTAAAGAGGTTTTTACATGTTCATTCCTAAGCGATAATCACCTTTCTCTAAAGCAGAAAGTTTGTTTATAGCATTTTGTTTGATCTGTATTATTTTTCTATTGCAGATCACTACAGTCAGATATTTTCAGATCAAATAAAAAAGTTAGGCAAGAGCAGATCTTCATGGCATGGACATCACCCTTTTATTTCAGTTCTATCACACAGACTTACCTAATGTAAACTAGGTCTAATCTGAGACACAGACTCACCTAATGTAAACTAGGTGTAGTAGCCGTAAAACACTAGGCTTTTGGCTTCCATCCTAGCTTATGTTGATGGAGCCTGCCCAGATGATATTTCTTAGTAGTTCTGTCCTCTTCCTGACGTAAGTCCAGACATATTTCTCTTGGTTATGAACTTTGATCAGTCCCTGGCTTTTTAGCGTTATTGCTAAAAGAACAGAGGCAGATACCTTTGAACTCCAGATGTAGCAGTACAGCCCTTAAAAGTACAATACTCTATGCTAATAAACTGTAAAATAAAAAGGCTGCAGCACCAGCCTAAGACCCCAGAGTGGGGTTGAACTGGACCTGGGGTCCCTGTCCATGCAGTCTCATGGTTCCATCCTCATGGTTCATTACCCTTGACTCCTTCCAGAGCTTCCTGGGCACATTTAGAAAGTCGGAGTTAAATTATTCTCCACTCCTTTACCACTCACCCTTCCTTATAACTATGATAATATTATGTTGAAAGAAAGTACTAAAATATACTACCTGATAGCTTAAGAACTCTCTGTTCACCCTTACTGCACAGGAAATAATACCAAACTCAACAAATGCGATCTTATCAAATTTAAAAACTTCTACACAGCAAAAGAAACAACCAGTAAACAACCTACAGAGTGGGGAAATAAATTTTGTCAGCTATCCCTCAGAAGACTAACTTCTAGAATATATATAGTTGTTGATGAGAATGTAGACTAGTACAACCACTATGGAAATCAGTATGGAGATTCATCAGAAAACTGAAACCAGAAATTCCATTTGACTCAGCTTTTATCCTTCTGGGTATCTTCTCAAAAGAATTAAAGACATCATATGACAGTGATACATGCATACCCATGCTTATAGTAACACAGTTCATAGTGTAAGTGCTAAATCTTGGAAGTAGCCTATATGTCACTCAGTAGATAAAGGAACTGTAGCATTTACATGGAAGGGAGTACTGCTATTCCATAAGGAAGGAAAACTTGAGTCATTTGTAGGACTGTCGTTGCACCTTGAGACTATAATGTTAAATAAAATGAGATGCAAAAGCTTCAGTGTTGCATGGTTTCTCTTGTATGAAAAACCCAAAATAAAAACAGCAAAATAAAAATTAGGCAATAGGAGATAGGGAGATAGATCATTTTCAGATGTGAAGGGGATTAGGAGATGGAGGGAGGAGAGTAGAAGGGGAGGAGAAAAGAATTGGAATGTGTTACCTGCACGGACCAGCTCCCCATACGGAATGTAACAGTATGTACTACAAACGTGTGCTAATAAAACGTTCTTTAGATCCACTAGGTCAAACAATAAAGAAGATGGTTTATTCTACACTTCACAAAATGTGCTCTGGTAACCCTGATCCTGAGAGATGGCTCATATAAAATGGGTTCCCAGTCAAATCTGTATCTGTTCAATTCTGGATAGGATAGCCTTTTGGAAATTAGGCTATCATGATAAAGACTGTAAGAAGTCCTGCAGTTAAAACATCTGTTATGTAGTATGACACTTCTAAACATCTGTTTTGTAGAACATAGGTTTGGGAACTTGGATTTAGGTATTTTCTTACCTGGATGCAGGGAATGAAACTAAAAATATCTTTCAGGAAAAACAAAACAAAACTGTCAGCTCCTCTGGACTTCATGCATCAGGCAGTCTTGGGCCTTTGATGGTAGACTTGAAGCATCTGGCTTCTGCTTACTTTTTCAGCCAGCCACAGTGTTCTCCACGACTTGATCTGTGGCATTCCCTGAAATCTCTGAGGCTTATTGCACGTGTCCTTTACTTGGAAAGACTTTTCCTTCCACTTACAAGAAACAAAAGATCCCACCTCTAGCAATACCTCTGTGGAATCTCTCTTGCCCGCTTTGCCCCTGTGTTAGTCTGCTTGGCCGGCCATAACAAAATACCATAGAGTTGGCAGCGCAAACACAATTTTATTTGCTCTTAACTTTAAAGACTGAAAGGTCCAAAATGATTTGGTTCTGGTGAGAATTCTCTTTCTGAGATGTACACAGCTTCCTCTCACTGTATACTTCAAAGCCTTTTGCACTTTAGCTAGACCAACTATATCTTTGGAGATTAATAAACTGAAACCCAAACAAATTAAAATGATTGTTTGTACCCATTTAAAGAGAAATATGATCTATGAGCAATTCCTGTGCATCCCATACCAATAAGCATTTATAGTAGTTTTCTACTGCTGTGTTCCAACTTATTACAAACTTAGCAGGTTAAAACAACATGTATTAATTGACTCAGTATTCACTTACCCTTAGAAATTTTGTGAGGGGAGGAAATGCCTACGTGGATCCTCTCCTTCAAATCTCAAAAGGCTCAAATCAACGTGTTGGCCAAGTTAGGCTTTTATCTAGGAGTTTGGAGGAAGAATCTGCTTCCAAGATTATTCCTGTTGTTACCAAAATTTAACTTTTATGTTTGGAGGACCAAGATCCCAGTTTTCTTCTTGGCTATCAGTGAGGAGTTGTCCTCAGTTTCTAGAATCCACTCAGATTCCTTACGTAGAGCCCCTTCCATCTCCAAAGCCAACAATAGGACCTAGAATCTCTTGTGTACTTCTACTCTCTCTGGGTTTTGCTGCTGCCAGCTAGAGAAAATTCATTGTTTCTTAAGGGCTCCAGTGATTATATTGAGCACATCTGAATAATCTTCTTATTCCCCATGTATAGTAACGTGGAAGTAATACCATGGGCAGAGGTCTTAGTGGACATCACAGAATTCTGCTGACCACAGCACTTTATGTCCCTGACTGTCCCTAATCCCCCTCATACCAACTTAGTAATAATGTCAAATAACTCACCAGAGTCATAGCTTATAGATAAAAGACCTGAATTGGAATCCAAAGCTTGATAAAACCTCATCACTACCCTCCTCCATGGCAGATTAGAAAGCGTATTTTCACGTTCACAGCCAAGCAACCTTGACGTGCACCAGGCTGTATTCTCCGAAGTGAGTTTTTGTGAGAGCCATCCTTGTGAACAAAGGGTCCTTAACTGTGAGCTCTCCCCTTCTGCAGTATGCCAGGGAATTGCAAGACTAGAGGAAAACAAAAGGTTGAGTAAGCCTCATTCCTCCCCAGTAAGAACTGCTGTCTACTGGACACACTTCCAAATAAAGTGTGAAGATAAATATTTATGAAATATTTAACACCAGCTCCACATTTCAAAGAATTTACAGCCAGTTGTTTCGTCACAATTTAGTAATACTGTGATCATAGAACATTTAAAGGATACAATGGCTGTTTTGCCTTACCTGTGCTGAATCCTTCCAATAAACTGTTGGAATTTACAAAAGAAAAAGTATTACTTGATTATAACATATAGCTCTTTAGACTTTCCACTTAGTTTAGAGGTGGCTAAAAACGAACAATTCTCTACCATAAATGGATGAATGCTGGTGTTGAATTCTGTAACAGAGGCCCACACTCCAGTCCATATAAGTATATCCCTGTTACAAGGGGGCAGCTTCCAGCCCTTTTAAATTATGTTTTGTACCAGTGCCATGACCTTGCCTTTAAATCACTAAATGCTGGCAGCATGTCAAGCACACTGCTTTCTGCTACTTGCTGTGAAAAATAATAATTTTCATGAATAGGGATATAAAAAACACTTCCCTTTTGGGAAGCCGAAGGATTGATCTTGACTACTTTAAGCCTGAAACTTCTCTTGTTTTCCTGTGGCAATACTTTTAGTACTTTAGTTCTCCCTCCCTTGGCTTTAACTCACTGTTTGAATGTAGAGTTTTGACTTGTCATGCATAATAATGTTTGCATATGTTTGTGTATTAAGTGCTAAGTTATTTTTTAATTAATTTTATTGGTACATTTTAGGTACACATAATGACATTCATCATTGGAAATTTGCACCTTTACATGATTCATCTTGGTTCTTACTTTTTCCCCATTCCCCTGCCCTCCTGTCAACCCTTCCATTCCTTCCTATTTACAAAGACTTTGTTTCCATTTTTACATTTTGCTAAGCTATTTTTGTACAAATAACTTTACTACACCCACACCTCAGAGCTCCCGTGTACCTCTACGTCTTTTTTTTTTTTTTTTTTTTTTTTTTTTTTTTTTTGTATCAGGGATTGAACTCCGTACCTTGTGCTTGCGAAGCAGGCAGCAGAACCACTGAGCTAAATCCCAGCCCCCTCTACATCTTTTTGAAGAGTCAAAAAAGGCTGTTTTAAACTAACTTACTTCTGAATCCCTGTCTTTTTCCCACATAGAAGATGCGGCAGTCTAAAACCACAAGAAAGGGTTTTTCTTCTTTTAAACTATAGAAGTAGAGGTTTGGGGCTGGCTCCTTTCATTGTAGCAGGGGAGCCACAGTGTAGGGAGGGGGAGAGATGTGACCCTTCCAGATGCTTCAGTGACACCAGTTCCAGCTCGGAGGACTGTCCCAGCCTCACCAGATTCTGGTGAGGACACGTGGTTACATGGCAGGCTGGATTTAAAGTGGACAGTGAGCCAACCCCAGGTTCTCCCTGCTCAGAAAATTGATAATTAGGCATAGCATGACGTTTTAAGCTACATCTTTTTCTCGTCACCACTGCTGTTGGTGTGTTGCTTTAATCTGATTTTATTTGCTTAATAAATGTATGCTGGGTGGGTGAAGGGATGGAAAACAAAACAGGCTTCCTCAGAACGTGAGTCCTTCTGGGAGACAAATTCCACGACAAATAATAAAACAGTTTTAGAGATGGGTATGAGATCATTGGTGAATAAAACCTTCACATGTAGCACTTTCACAGTAAATGTAGTGTATTTAACCCTGCTACAGTTTGTAATAGCTCATTCTAGAAGCCATTAAGCTTTGTTTTTTTTGTTGTTGTTGTTTTTGTTTTTGTTTTATTTTCCTTTTTGAGTCAGGGTCTCACAGTGTAGTTGAGACTGACCTGAAACTCACTATGTAGCCCATGCTGGTTTCGAACTCACAGTGATCCTCCTGCCACAACTTCCTGAGTGCTGAGATTACAGGCCTGTGCCACCATACCCAGCTCATCATTAGGCTTTGTTTTGCTTACTGTATCTTTTACTGGTCATTTAAAAAATTCTAAAACCCAGTTCCTTACTTTGCATCACAGGTGTTTTATTTGTACATCTAGTTGTATGAACTAGATCATGAACATGTCCCAAGTCCAGTATTCACATATCCTTGATCCTTTAGGGATCACTTTGCTCAATGGGATGCACGCCATAGTCCACAGCCACATAAAGAACTATTTACTGCATTACGAACTAAGTTCCCACCTTACCTCTTTCCTTCTCAAGTCATTTTAAATGTGATCCAAAAACAGTGTGATACTTCTATAAATATTGTTATTGTTTTTGGTAACTGAGGAATGATAACAAACATCATACTGTTGTAGGATAATATGCTCCTTTCCACTAGATGAGAGTATGAGATAACCAATGTAAGAAAGAATCTTTTTTATAGCTGTACTAAAATATACTAACTCAACAAAATTTTACCAAATAAAGATTTCTCACCAGTGTGTGCACAAGGAAAGGAATTTGCCTCTATACCCTCATGTCTGTCTACTTATACCTCTCCTACCCCTTCTGTCTCTTTCTCCCCTCCCTCTCCTTTTTCTGTATAAGTCAGATCTAATATTTGAATTCATGCATTGAAAAGAGATTTAAGAAAGTTCAAGACACAAGAATATATAATTGTTTGTTGATTTATTACTTAACAGAGATTCATTTAAGTTTTCAGATTTGTTTTTAATGTTAGACAGGGTGTTACTGAGTTGCCCAGGGCGGGCCTCCTCCTGCCTTAGCCTTCTTGAGTGTTGGGATTTATAGTATAGGCCTGCACTACCACACCAGGTTAAACTCTTTTGTTTTGTTTTTTTTTTTTGTGGTACTGGGGATCGGTCTCGGGATCTTGTGCTTGAGAAGCAGGAAGTGTAAACTCTTGTTAATGCTAGTACATTGCACTTCTGTATGATCAGCCATAGCATCTGTGAATAACAGTTTAGTTCCTTTCTGATGAATCCTTATAATTCCCTATTTTTAATTTTTCTCACTGATCTGAACAATACCTTCAGGATGATATGGATGGAATGGAGTTGGCTATGTCAAGTTACTTTCTTTTTTACAGTCTTTGAATGCACTAAGTTTAATGTATGCCTCATATTTGATTTTTGCTTTGTTTTTTGCCAGAAACACTAGAATCCTACTAGTTCTTTCAATGAAGTTAATAAACAAACTGTTAACATGAGAGATGTTGAAATGTTTCCAGTGCCATTTCTGCATGTAATGAATGGCAGACATTCACTTTATTAGTTTCTGCTCCTACTCTTATTTTCCTTCCTTGTACTTTAGGGTAATTCTACCATTTTCCCACCTTCCTCACTTGAGTACTTTGCTTAATAATTTTTACTTCCTCCTTTCCCATTTTGAGCATTTAAGTATAAAGTTCTTTTGTTTAGTTACCTAGGTATTTTAGTATGCAAACTTAACCCTAACATCTGACATTAGTTTACACCATTAGTCTCTTCCTGAGCAATGTAACATCTTTAAAACACTGTGTCTGTTGTTCTGTGTTTCAGATCCAGCTTAAATTTCTGATACCACAGTATTTCTGCTTTTCTCCCTTGCTCTGTCACTTTTCCCAGCCTTTGGCAGATACTGCATGAGGCCTTACTTTTTCCCTCTACACTTTCTGTAGGAGGTGAAGGTGGTCTTTTCATCTCATGTACATTACATTATATGTTGTACCCCGAGACCCAAATGTGTTTTTCTACCAGGCTAGTTTTTAACACTAGACTTACATGTCCTACTATCTACTTGATATTTTTAACCTGGCCTCACCGGCATTTCATACTTGTCTAGTTTAAAGACTTTCTTCAACCTTCTGTTTTGTTTTGTTACCTCAAATCTATCTTTTGTATGAATTATCTTAATGCATTAAACATTATTCCTACCAACTTACTTTCTAATCCCCAGAACTTGTTTTCATTTTTTTTTTTTTTTTTGAGAACCCAACACGGCATCCAAAGTTTAGTAATTTTTATACTCAAGGATAGCTGAAATCTTTTTCTTTTCATCACCATTGATAAAACCTTAGTCCAAGCTATGGCACATCTTGCCTAGACCACGATAACCATCTAACATGGAACTTCCATTTATGAAATAGCCACAGTATTCCTGTTACTAGGAACCATCCCTTCGCAAATTGAATGCACAGTTAACACGTTACTTCCAAATATATTCTACCCTCAATTCTCCACAGGGAAGAGTTTGTGATATTTAAAATCATAGATCTGATAGTGTTATTGCATTGTCTAAAGCCCTTCCGTGCCTCCTGACTGCTGTTACAATGAAGGCCAAATTCTATAATGTGTCCCCTTAAGTCTTTGCATGGTCTCATGCCTGCCTTTTTCTCTAGGGTTTTGATCATTCCATTTATTTTCTTCATTACAGTCATACTAGGCTTTGCTAGTTCCCTTTTTCAGGACCCTTACAGATTACTCTTCTTTCTACCCAGAATGTTAGCAAGCTTTTCTTCTCCTTTCTTTCTCATTCTCTATGCACAACATACACTATATTTTCCACATCCTAGACCCAAATGTCACTTCCTTATGGAAGCATTTCTCACCAGGTTCAAGTAAAAATTATGCACTGTCAATTTTTCACCTCTATCCTAGTATCAAGCACATGACTTGGCACGTGGGCATGCATGTAGGTTCTGTGAGTGAATGTCCGATTTTCTACAGATCCGGTCCTAGACAGATTGGGAAAAGGAAGAGATGCCCTTGCCATGGTGGCAAACACTGTTGTCATTTGTCTATTTATATGTAGTGGAGTATGTGGTAGGTGTTAGGCAGTGAGAAAAACAAGAAAGAAAGCAAGGGGAAGGAAAAAGGAAGCACTAGAAGGGGACAGGAGGAGAGAGGAAAGGAAAAGAAATTGGAATCGGGAATGAAAAGGAAATAAGAATATTAGTGAAAAGTGATAGCAGTCTACCTTTCACTTACAATTTCTTTGGAGGAAAGGCAAGGAAACATTAACATGCAATAAAATAGGAAGTCTCTTGCTATGATAACTTTTTGTGTTTTTATTTGTTTATTTTGGTGCAAGAGTAATACCAGATGGAGTTAGCTTCAGACATGCTCCCTTGAGCATGTGCTTTTTAATCACACTCTAACTTTTCAAAGTCTTACAAAACATATATTTTTTTATTTTCTTCTTTCTTAAATTTGTGGATACTCGTCCTTCCCTCACAAAAGACTTGCCTTTGCATACCATTATATATGTTTAAAAGTATTTTATGAACTATAAATATGTGCTCATACTTGTTACTGGTTAGATGTAGTTAACCACTTCTTACTTATGTTTCCTAAATTATAGAAAAATATGCCGTAACTGCAAGTGTGGCCAAGAAGAGCATGATGTCCTCTTGAGCAATGAAGAGGACCGCAAAGTGGGGAAACTTTTTGAAGACACCAAGTATACCACCCTGATTGCAAAGCTAAAGTCAGATGGAATTCCCATGTACAAACGCAATGTTATGATACTGACTAATCCGGTTGCTGCCAAGAAGAATGTTTCTATCAACACCATTACCTATGAGTGGGCTCCTCCTGTCCAGAACCAGACACTGGTAAATAACAGAGAAAAGAAGTCTCCTATCCTGCACTGTTTATTTAGGACAACTCCTTTAGCAACAATCAACCTTAGACACCTTACATCCGTTATTAGGGGTATAGGTCCCATCACTTTGACTCTGGCTCCTATTACAGTCTTTTAAAAGTAAGACTAGAAAATAGCCTCACAGAATTTTCCTGATTCCCTAGATGGTTTTTAGGGAATGATCTAACATGCTTGCTTACTAAGTACACAAAAGTTCCCTGTTTTATATCAATCTGTAACTCTTCTAGTTTTCTCTTGAGAAGATTTCTCTTAAGATGGTATAGAATAAGGAATAGAATTTCTGCCATATTTTGCTGAACAAAAATATTCAAAATTGTATTTTTTTACTGTGAAAGGCAAAAAGTTTGAGTTGAGTTCCTTCTACTGTTAGGACAACTAGATGACATATGTGAAAAAAAAAGTCTTCTGGAAAACAGGTCATTTAAGTGAATCTTGTGATATTTTTCATACAATGAAAGTGCTGCTATACCATAAGCCATTGTAAGCATGTGCCTAAAAATGTACGTTCTTTTTCAATAATATATTTGTTTATTGAGCACAAGTAAATAGAAGTAATTAGTCTTTTCATAAACTGAAAAAAAAAACACATTACTTTCACCGAGAACAATGTGTTTATTACCCACCTATCTCTAGTTTACCGATATCTAATATATTATCATCTCAAGATATGTACAGTAGGAAAATGAATTGCTACTAATGGATAGAATCCACTTTTCTCTTAAGTAACCTGCTTATGATTATGTTATAAAAAAATTGCAGTGCCTGCTGGCTAGTACTTCTTCTAGCTAACAGTTGTCTATCCCTGTGCTGCAGGCCAGGCAGTACATGCAGATGTTGCCCAAGGAGAAACAGCCAGTGGCAGGTTCGGAGGGGGCACAGTACCGGAAGAAGCAGCTGGCTAAGCAGCTACCTGCACACGACCAGGACCCTTCCAAGTGCCATGAGTTGTCTCCCAAAGAGGTGAAGGAGATGGAGCAGTTTGTAAAGAAGTATAAGAATGAGGCTCTGGGAGTCGGAGATGTAAAACTTCCCTGTGAGATGGACACTCAAGGCACCAACAAGATGTACATCCCTGGTGGAGACAGAAACACCCCAGTGCCAGAGGAGGGCATGGAGGACAAATCTGCTGAATCCAAACAACCCCAATATGTGAGTAGACTGATCCTATTATTGGTCCAATTTGTATATTTCATGGGCTCTTTCCCTTCCTTAGAACTTTTTGGGGTCATTCTTCTGTTTCCAAAAGGAATAAGTACAGGACAGAAATTGAATGAAAATTCAGGTTAGAGAGTCATTATGTGTGAAGCTAATGTCTAAAGCCCAATTTTCTGATTATATATTGCCAGAGATAATTGTGAGTTTTCTGTATGCATAGTAGTTGGTGTTGCCATCCTGCTTTAATACAGCATACTAATCTAGAATCTATTTCCTACCATAATTTTCCTGTTAACTGCTTGTCTCGTCCTATAAACAAGAATAATATATGC
Source organism: Fukomys damarensis (assembly GCF_012274545.1). Taxonomy (NCBI): domain Eukaryota; kingdom Metazoa; phylum Chordata; class Mammalia; order Rodentia; family Bathyergidae; genus Fukomys; species Fukomys damarensis. Next base: position 49,743,204 of record NW_022900916.1, on the reverse strand, counting down.
TTAGTTTAATTCAGTTTTGTTTGTGAGACTATGCCTAAAATTCAGGCTTAAGTTTATGTAGCTATATTGGCAAACATCTGTTTTGTGTGTATGTTTCTTCTAGAGAGGGAAGTTGAAGTCATTTTCTAATGATCTAAAGGTAGATAACCATGACACAAATGAACTAAACTCACTGTAATATATTCTCATTAATGCAATCAGCACATCAACCATTAAGGTTTAGCCTAGAGTAGTAAGTTTTGAAAGAACTCATAAAATTGAAGTGCAAATTTCTACCTCTGTCAGTGACTTCACTTGAAGAAACAGTGCTGTTATATATAGGGTGAAGTAGGTTTGGACAGTTTCAAGAAAGCTAAGAGATTCCATTTTACAAAAGTATTAATGCCATATTATCTAGATGGGCAAATCAGTGATTTCAGTAGAAATTATTTCTCATGAACCTGTTATACATTTGTTGCCGTGAGTTGCTGCTGAGGCTGACAATGAGAATGCCGGTCTTCTGGTGACCAGATTGTTTTGGATGCTTCCCTTTCAGTCCTGCTATTGCTGCAAATTGAGTATGAAAGAAGGGGACCCAGCCATCTATGCAGAAAGGGCTGGCTACAAGAAACTGTGGCATCCAGCCTGCTTCGTCTGCAGCTCCTGTGGTGAACTCCTGGTTGACATGATTTATTTCTGGAAGAATGGGAAGCTATACTGTGGCAGGCATTACTGTGACAGTGAGAAACCCCGATGTGCTGGTTGTGATGAGGTTTGTTCTTGGGGGGCCACCCACACACGCAGGCTTTACCACCCCTTACCCGGGGGGCAGGAGGAATTCAGTGAGCATAAGTTGGTTTGTTTACATCCAAAGAAGGTTAATCGAAGAAAACTGCTTTCATTCATTCTAGATGTTACTTTTGTGAGATACAAAGGATTGATTTGTACTAAATGATAACACATTCAAGCTTTATGTTAATTTTCATACGTTAAATTCCAAGAAAATATTTGATCTGCCTGTAGATCTCGGTGTCTTGTTGTCTAAACAACCTAACTTTGTCATCTGTAGCACAGTGAAAAAAAATGCCTGGTTCATCTTATTTTTATTCTCTTTCCAGCTGATATTTAGCAATGAGTACACCCAGGCAGAAAACCAGAATTGGCACCTGAAACATTTTTGCTGCTTTGACTGTGACAACATCCTAGCCGGGGAAATTTATGTGATGGTCAATGAGAAGCCTGTGTGCAAGCCCTGCTATGTGAAGAATCATGCTGTGGTGAGAGACACTGTAGAGACAAGATCACCTGCACCTGCTTCGTGATTTGAGCTTATGCTTTTCTTTAATAGTCTTCCAAATGAGAAGCAGAAAGCAGTCCTATTGAGGAGAAAGCATTCAGTGCCAATCATAGGATTAAAATCCATGCAATTAAAAAACAGTGCATGTATTGATTCCAAGCCACCTCTAGATGGCTCATTTTGCTTGTGTGTTTACAGGATGGATTATAAGTGCTGCTTGATATGAAAGCCATCACTTAAAAAAAAATCCTTAATGAGAATGAGATTGATTTATTTTCATGGGTACAAATCAGATTCCATTTAAGTGTTTTGAGGGATGATTCATGTCCAGCTGTATTTGAACGTGTGTGGACCACCCACTAGGATTTTGTTTTTGCCACCTGGAGATTGTACAGTGCCTATTTTTTAAATCCTATTGAACAGATTTAGTATGACTAAATTTGGCCTGCACATTTAGATTTATTTGTGTGGACTTAACCCTCAGTGAGTTAATAAATGTGAGTGTGTAGTTTTTCTTGCATCTACTATTCTTAGAGCTGCTGGTGCATGATGGCCAATAGATAGGAAATATAGATAATAGGTAAAAAGCTCACTTTATATGGTGGGGCTCAGAAGCCAGGAATACAAGAAGGATAGACCTTTACTGTTTTTATGAACTATCAAGTAGACAAGACTCCTGGCTAATGAAGAAAAGTATGTATTTATGTAGAACTGTGAGTATGGTGATATGAAAATAAACAAGTTTTGATATTAGTACCAATTTTTAGCCTTCACCTATTGCCCCAGATACAGTCCTTCATTTTCTAACAACTCCACAACTCCACCTCATCAGAATAATGCAGATCCTCACAGTTACAACTGTCCTATTTCAGACCTTTGTCTTCTGTCAGTTTAATTAAGTTACTGATCTCAAATCTGTTCCCCATCCCTTCCGTTATTCATTTTGCTGAAAAGCCACCTTCCGTAATGTTTGGAGATAGATAATCTTCCTAATGCAAATGTAATCACTAAGCCTTTTTTTTAATCTGGTCCCTTCTTTCCTTTACTATCACTTTATTATTTACCTAACCTAGGTTATACGTTTCCATTTATTACCTGCTGTTTGAAGTTTATACATTGTTGTTTTTTAACGACAAGGTCTTCCTGTATTGCCCAGGCTGGCCTCCCACTCATGACGATCCTTCTGCCTCAGCCTCCCAAGCATTAGGATTACCGGTGTGCACCACCACACCTGGCCTGTACACTGTCATTTGTCTTTTGCTTACCCTAACTTGTGTGTCTGTTACCTCCTATTCCTTGTTTTACTTGACTGTTCCCACACATTCCTCCAAACTACACTTGTCCTGCTTCCCAATTCCCAAGCTCCAGTCCTTTGTCTCTGGCTAGTTCTCCACGCTCTCAGAGGATGGGGTGTATATGTGTGAGATTAATGTCACTCACCTGTCTCCTTCCCTAGACTTTGTAAGCAGCTGGATAGTAGAGTTTCTCCTTTTATTTCTTCAGTGTCTAATGTTGGGAAATGTTTAAGTAGCTGACTTGTTTTCTCATATTTCTCAATTTACTCAGGATCATTATGGACTTTCCTATTATCAGGAAAAAAAAGATAAAAAAAGATGTTAAATTACTCTGTGGCTTATTTATCTAAAATCATCCTCTGTAAATATTGTTGCAACTGTTTATGGAAGAAAGGTCCTAATTTGTGTTTTTTTGTGTGATGGTTTACTTGCCATCACTGTGACAAAATAAATCAGCGTGGATCAGTGGTGGTGAACGCTGCGATTACATCACAAATTGTAGGAGCTGTTTTTTCTAAACTGAAATCTCAGTATTGAGGTTTATTTGTAGTGTTGGCATTTGCGACAGATAAGTGGGTTTTGGGTTGTAGTTTGAGCACTCGGTCTCTAAAAGGTTCGCCATCACTGACAGAGAGAAAAAACGATATATTCCTCATAGTTGCAGGTGTTTCAGTCTTTGGCCAGCTGACGTAACGGGCCTGTGCTGAAGCAGAAGCGTGGTGCAGATGGCATGGCGGAGGAAGGCTTCTCACCTCATAGCCTTGAGGAAGCAAACAGGAAGGGAATGAGCCTAAGAGAATAGGGCTGGAGAACATATGTAAACCCCAGGGTTGGGCCCAGAGAAGTGAATGAATCTACTGACGAAGGTAGAAGCTTCATGATCTAATCACTTCCCCAAAGCCCGTCAGGTGGCACTCAGGGGACAGATCCAAACCATAATATTTCACCCCTGGTCTCAGAGGCCAGAGGTCCATCTTATACTGCAAAATGCACTCCGTCCATCTCAAGAAGTCAACAGAGTCTTAGCAGTTCCAGCATTGTTCAAAAGTTCAAATCCAAAGTCTCATCTAAGACTCAAGGCAAACTCCTAGTTGGGAGTCCCCTTAAAAGTAAAAAACAGTTACATACTTCCAACATAAAATGGTACAAGGTAAACATTCCCCCTCCAAAAGGGAGGAATAAGGGCATAGGGAGAAGAAATTGGACCAAACAAGACCTAGAACCCTCAGGCAAATATTAAATCCTATAGCTCGTGTCCAGTGTCCAGGGCATATGGCGCCATGATTTGAGCTTCAAAAGCCTGTCCCTATATCCTTGCCACTTGCAGCCTATATGGCCTCACTCTTAGGCTGGCTTAACTTACTACCTTCAGTTTTCCATATTTCTGGCATCTCCAAGTTGCTGGGTTCCCTATTATAGCTTTTGGTTCACTCACACAACTACATACCCTTTCAAGGGCTACCTGGGTGCAAGGATTCTGACCCTCACATAGAGTCAGAGCCTCCCAGGCCTTTCTTTGAAATCAGTGGAAGCCTCCATGACTCTGTAACTTGTACATGCTGCTTGCCTACAAAACTAGCATCGTGTAACATGCCATAGTCTGCTGCCAGTGCCAGCCGTAGCCAGCCCTCTTTAGACCATAGCTGCAGTGACCTCTGACTGCTTGGACAGCTGAGCTCAGTGAAATTAATCCTGGGAAAACAACTTACTAGGTGGCCTTGTGCAGCAAGGTGCCCAGGAGTACTGTCTTCTGGAAGCAATATCTTTCTAGGGAATTTGCACATTTACACCCAACAGCCTGTGGTCTACAGTGTGTGACCACGGCATCTTTCTGTTGTCCCAGTACCAAGTACTTTTGCTTATGTTTAATGGCACTTCTCTCTTCAGCAACTTTAGTGCCTTTCTGATCAAGCAGCAGGTTTTTTTTATCTTTCCACACTGCTTTTTGTTCCCACTTCTTACTGTAAATGTGGCTAAACACAGCCAGCAATACCCATACCACTGCCTGAATCCTATGCTGCCTTGAGAGTTCCTCCACCAGATTAAGTAGTCTGTCACTTTTAAATTCATCCTCCCACAAAGTTTCAGGGTGTGGACAAAATGCAGACAAGTTTTTTTGCTAGAAGGCACGATGAAGGATCCTTAGTCTACTTCTCCATGGGCACCTCATTCCCATTTGAAATCTCATGAGCAGAGTCTTCACTGTTTTGCATTCCTATAAGCATTCTGACTTTCGGAGCTCCCTCCAGGATTGCTTATTAAGCTCTACTCACAACATTCTGGAGCTTTTCTAGCCCTCTTCTCCAAACCTTTCTAAATTCCTCCCACAAATGAGTTCCAAAGACTACTGAAGCCTTCAGGTTTTGTAGTCACAGATAGAGAAACAGTTACAGAGGTCAGGTAGAGTCACAGCAACAGCCTCACTTGGTGATACGAGTTTTCTGTGTTAGCTTCTGTCACTTTGATAAAATACCTGACATAGGTCAACCTGGAGGAGGAAAAGTTTATATTCATTCATAGTTTCAGAGGTGTCAGTCCTTGGATGTATAGCTTTTAGGCGTGGAGTAAGGCAGAAGCATGGTGGATAAGAAAAAGGAAAACCTGAGAGGCACGGCAGGAGACCAGATAATCTCCAGAGTCACCTGCCCATGACCTGCTTTCTTAAGGTTCCACCTTCTGTTTCCAGCACCCAAGAAGGCCATCGGATTGTCATTATCAGCTAGGGGCTCCACGATCCAATCCAGACACTCCCCCAAAGCCCAGCCAGACCCTAACATGTGCAGCCTTGTTCTCACGGACTCGAATGTAAACTCCCTGAAGCCAGGGATTTTCTCCGCCTTGCTGTTATATTCCCACCACTAGAACAATACCGTAGGTGATCAGTTAGCATTTACTGAATAAAGGTTTAAACAGATGAAACTGCTTATTCAGCTATTACAAGTTCCTCTCTATTACACTGTCTTATCACCAAAAGGAAATAACCACAGATAGAATTTTTTTTTTTTTTTTTTTGTTCCAGGGATTGAATTTGGGCCCTTGAGCTTGCAAGGCAGGCTGCAGAACCACTGAGCCAAATCTCCAGCCCCCTAGAATTTAAATGAAAGAATTCTCAATTATTTAATTTTATATGCAGCATCATTTCTTCTAGAAGGTTCACTTTCTCAGTAAGATAATACCATTGTCCTGTTTCTTATGTTAAAATGAGCATATCTGCCCATCTTCCATGGGATGGCAAAGACTCCTATACACGTATTATACTACATGATGTAACATTTTGAAGATTATCTAGTTCAGAACATTGATCTGCTTAGATCCTAATCTTAAAAAAAGACAAAATATAAATTATCGTTAGGTATAAACAAAAGTGCTCAACTCCAAACAGCATTTCTGAGATAAAAATTAACTGCACAGAGGAAAATGGGACATCCACCTAGTTCCTCTCTGCACAATCACTGGAATTCCAAGGCCACCCCAAGATTCACGTGGATGAGATCCACCTACCAGAGAAGCCATTAGCGATGTCACACCCTGTGTTAAATGAAAGCAAGGAAGACTGAAGGAAATAACTGTTAAAGTATGAAAGGTTTAAGAACAGGAATATTAGTGCTAAGCAGAAAGGGTTCTGCAGTACCCAGGCCCTTGTTGCATTTGGCAGCTTTGATATATTTGAAGCAGTAGGGATCTAAAGATTTTTCCTAGGTAGAGGTGAATAGCAATCAAATTTTTAGCAAATATAAATATTGTAAAACTACAAACCCTAAATTCTCTATAATACATATTCATCAGTTATTTTTTGCCTAGTCCCCCCCACCCCCCAGTACTGGGAATCAAACTCAGGACCTTGCACTTGCTAGGCAGGCATAGCACCGCTGAGCTACATCCCCAGCTCTTTGCTCAGTTTCTTAGTTCCACATGGAAGTGAATGATAGTTATCTCTTTTCTTTGTGAGTTGAAAATAATGGTATATTGTCAATAATAGAGTAGTCCACAAATAGTATTACAAGAATGAAAAAAAGGAAAGTAGATTATAGTCTGAAAGCAAGGGAATAAAATACTAGGTATGAAATGCTTCTATTTCATTTGAAGTTTTAAAAGTTTAATATGAAATGTAGAAAAAATACTAGAAATGAATTGTAAAGCTATTAAAAATAAATGCAAAAGCAGTTGTTTATATGACACAGCTACAAAGTAGGAGTGTGCTTGTAGTTGTATAGATTTTTGTGGTATTCATGGATAGTTTTTCAGTTATCCAAAAGTAGTTTCTCCATTGTTTCCCATGGAAGGCTGTAACTTTTAGAGTACAGAGTGATACTGTAATTTCTGTAATTGGAAACCATGTAGCACTAAAAATAGAGCAAGTATAATGTAAGTCTACAATGGACATGTGTAACAAGGCCTCACTTCCCATCCTAAGCCAGTTTACCTACTGAGTAAGGAACCAAGGTCACTTAAGTTTAGCTGTTGTCTTCTTAAACCGAATAATCTTGATTTCACTTGTTATAAAATAATTTTTTTAAATTAGATTTTCACATACAGTATTTATATAAACAAGAAGGCATGTAGGACTGCTCTTGTTTTGGAAGTCTCAATGGGTTAGATTTGTATTTTCTGCTATAATATAGAAGAATATTTTTTATACACGTTAAGAAAATTCATATATGTTATGTGTATGTATATATGTGTGTGTGTTATGTGAATGGCAGGGAATGTAAGTATTAATGTTGTACAATATTAGATAATACATAAATTATGACTGATCTCATGACAGAACAGAAGCTAATTAACTGCAAGATACATTTTTAGTGCAAACTTATTCTCAAACACTGTCAGTATTTTTAATTGAGTCCTTAATTACGTTGAACATGATTTAAATTTACTACTGTCTAGAAATTAGTGGTGTTAATAATCTCATGTGTCATAGCTAAGACAAATCACCAGTTCAAAGGTATAATCAGTGAGGAAAAATCACCTAATAAACTTCGTTATAATCACTAATATGCCAGTTAGTAGAATATGCTGAAAGCAAATGCACTACTTTACAATTTGCTGTTATGACTTTCTTTAATTACCTGTTTGGGCTTTATCTGCTGTTTCTCACAGTGCTTGGCATCCAGACTCTCCTTAACAGCTGTTGGCTAAAAGGATGGGTGGTCTCTTTCAGTATGTGTGTGTTTTTGAGGTGTCGTTCTGTTTTAATTGACCATCTGAAGCAGCTTGTTCAATTTGTCTTAAGGTAAAAATGTTACTGCCACTGTTTGATCTCCCACCCTTTTCTCTTACCTGTGTTACTCCTGAGCAGGTGTGTCAAGGATGCCACAATGCCATTGACCCAGAAGTGCAGCGGGTGACGTACAACAACTTCAGCTGGCATGCATCCACCGAGTGCTTTTTGTGTTCCTGCTGCAGCAAGTGTCTCATCGGGCAGAAGTTCATGCCTGTAGAAGGGATGGTTTTCTGTTCAGTGGAGTGTAAGAAGATGATGTCTTAGGAGAGAGCACCAAGCAGTTTTGAGCCACGCCTGTCCAAAGTGGTCTGCATTTCTACTGTAAAATGCAATTTGAAGAAAATAAAAAGCAAGAATATTATAAAGGCAACCAGAAGATTTTGCTTTCATTAGATTCTTCAATCTTAATTTCAAAAACTTTCATTAAATATTTGATTTTAAAAATGGTAATGACCTCTAGCTTTCCTTGGCTTTCCACATGTGAAGTCTTTGAATTGGAAGCTTGAGTTTAATAAACCTTCATATCCCTAACCCCTGGTGCCAAACACAGTATATATAAAACAAAAGTTAGAGTCTTCGATAGAAAGATGAGCGGTTTCCAATTTTATGTTCTTCTTTCATGTATGGAATTAAATTTGCTCTAATGCCACGCTTTACATTTATTGCCTCATCTTGTTCACTGAGCTTTGTAATGATACACAGTGAATTCTTTTAAACAGAGAATATAGAATTATAATGTAGTATTAAAGCTGTTTTAATGCTTGTGCATTAGCTAGTTCCTCATTTAGGCAACAGTGGCATTTCCTTTATTGCGTTTCTCTATTTTACTTACCCTACCTCTTATTAGTCTCACTGTAAGCTGGTAATCTCCATCTGTGGCCTTGAGTATTTTAATCTCACGTGTGGCATAATGATGTCCATACTTTTTACTTTTACAGACTTTGTCTAGACATAACCAAACTCATATTATTTTTAATCCAAAGAATATGTCTGGTTTTTATACCCAGGAAACTACAACATGTACTTATCACACTTGCCGCCATGGTTTGAATGAAATTTTTTGCATGATTCTTATCTAATAAATTGTCTTATGATACTTCTAAGCCAATTCACAGATATATAAAATACCTTTGACAATATACCTCCATCCTTGGGAGTTTCTAATGCTTATTTTTTCCCTATATACTTCCACACATAGCTATGTACTATGAAAGTTAAGTGGAATAAATGATATGTTTATTATTCAAAATAGTGTCTTTGTGCATTCTTTTTAAGTAAAAATACTTTCTGCAGTAAAGCATCCTCTACAGCAGGGGGCAGTGTCTTCTAGGACAAAAACTACTCAAAAAATAAAGGCTGCTTCTGACAGGGCAACAGAAACAATTTTTCATTATAAAGAGTTGTTTTATGACACAGTAGAGGTGAGTTAAATTATTTTCAGGTAATGCAGGAATTTCTCTTGCAAAGAAAAGAATACAACATTTTAATTGAAGTTTGGAAATACCTTATCTTCTTAGATGAATTTAACCACTAGTATTCTTATACTCAGTTTGCAGCTGTTTTAATTTTATAAAAATTTTATGGTAATCTTGTGAGAAAAGAAGTAAGTGAGGAATAGTAGTAGATTCTCATCTTAATAAACAGTGTAGACCTTTGCTTGGTTTTTTGGGGATTTTGCACGCGCGCATGCGCGCGTGTGTGTGTGTGTTTCTCTCCTGTCTGAAGTATTTTTATCTTGGTGTTGTAGTTTTCTCTGATACAAAACCAGGAAAAGTTAGTTTTTTATGTGTTTTCTAGCTCATACTGTGAGATAGTGCCTCTTTATACCCCCTCTATACAGACATGCACACATGTACATATACTATATTTAATTCCTTCTGCACTGTGCCTTCCCCAGCCTCAAAAAATTATTTTTTGGAGCTTGAATGTGTGCCATCATATCAGAAGAAGTACCTAGTTCTGCAAGAATTTTAAATGCTGACATAAATATCAATGTATATAAATATTACTATATTTGCTTACTTTTTTGCCTTTATCTTAAATGGTAAAAGGTATTTTTTGCTCATTGGTTTGAGCAGCCTACCTTTCCCCCCTAATAATTAAGAGATTCTCGAGATCTGTGGCCATTATTATTTATCAAGGTTTAAAAAACAGACTTTCAAATATTTTGTCTTACATGAGTAAGGTGGTTATTAAATTCTATAAGATTTATTTTTCTTCTAGGATTTAGGATATACCTCCCTCACTACTATCATTTTATATTCTTCACTGTCCTTGATTCTAAATAATGATTTACTTTTGCAGAGGCCATGGGAAAATAGAGTAAAGTAATAAAGGTTTTTGTCTGGGTTTGTGCATTCTTTTTCCAAAGGAAGATAAATCATTCTAATTATTTCCCACAAATCAATGGAAAATTTCCTCATCAAGATCCCATGTGAGTTCTGTTTTCCAAAAGCCAAGCTTACACTTTCACCAGGCTGGGTCTGGGGGTCCCTGAAGCTGAAATCAGAAACTTGACCTCTTTGTAGAATAAGTTTGCAGCTTTACTTACTCATCACAAACAATTTTTCAGGATGTGTCAGAAAGAGTCAAGAGAAGGGCCTATTGGAGATAGGACTGGGAGGGAGAAAAATCCTAGAGCCCACAGCCATCCATAGCCCCAAAGAGCAAGAAAAGAGATGCACTTTTCCGTTCTATATAGAAGCCACCATCTCAGGGAATAAAAAGTATAAGAATGACTTACTTTCTTGTCCCTTGAATGGTAATGATAACCTGAGCAGAAATGTTGGATGAGGAGAGACAAAGGAGATAACTTCTTTGCTGAGACCCAGGGAGTTCAAAAAATTTTGACACATGATCAGTTGCTGAAGTATACTGAGGTACTACATTACTCTCCTTATTGGAAGAATCAGACCACTTTAGAATGATTAGTCATGGTTTTGCAAGATTTGCACATACTTGTTCATCTCTAACCAGAATAATTTTGCTCCTAACTCGTGGATACAGTTATAATTTTGTGCTCTCTCTCTCTCTCTCTCTCTCTCTCTCTCTCTCTCTCCCTCTCTCCCCCCTCTCTCTCTTCAATGAGAGGATTTTTCTGTAATCAACTCTAGCTGGAACCTTTGTGACTGAATCTTCAAGCATAATTTTCCAAATCTGACTTTGAAACCTTTCCACCCAATTTTACTAAAGGCAAGAGATTCATTATTGACTCACTCTTAAGCAATTTCCAGCATGTAGTGTTTAGACTTGTCCAAGTTCACCATGGTTACCAAAGACACACTAACACCCAAGATCAGCATTAAGCCTTTGTCTCAGTTGCCCTGGCATATCTGAACTTGTCTTCTCGGCGTATTCAGTTAATTCTTTAGAAAACATGACTCTATCACTGTCTCTATAAAAAGGCACTGTACCACAAATTCTTCCCACATATGCTCTGTCCCTTCCTGACCTCTGCTAATTCAAGTGCTCAATGATAACTGGTGATTTTACTGAATGCTTACCTATATGAAAGTAAACCACTACACTGCAGGATGTGGGTGTTTTGAGCACACAGCCTTTAAAACACTGTGACTCAGGCTCAGTGGCACTGTGGCTGTCTCATAAGCACAAGTCTGAATTCAACCTCTGGTACTCAAAAACAAAACAGTGACTTGATTAATTGAATATTTAAAAATCTATCAGATACATAAATAGCCTTGGCTAATTTTTTTGTCCTTCATGGATGTCATTGCAGCTTCTATTTGATCATAATGCATTTTGAAATACTCAAAACAAAATGTCATTAACCTTTTATATTTGTTTTGAATGGCATTTTATGCTGACATTTATAAAAGCTGCTATTGATTTTTCTTCAGTTATACTTCTCCCAGGATATCCTGACCTTCAGATAATAGCAAAAGCAACTCATTCCCAGTTATCTGTACTGGAATCAGTCATTATTGAATGTAGATATGTTGGAGTTGATTTCTCTATAAATATTGACTGTGAAGCACCAAGATATAATTCAAAAAAGGACTGGGTTTAAGAGTACATAGACACTTTCTGGCAAAGTTCCATTTACTTTCCTCCGCACAGTTACAGTTAAGTAGGATAGAGGACAAGAGTGCTGGATTTGAGGAGGCTAAGAAGAGACAGGTCTAACTATTGGGTGAACACCAAGGACTATATTGAGGTCAAGAATAACAGAAAATGAAAAAATGAGCTGGGAGATAATTGTATCAAACAATGTGAAGTAATAACAGAATATTAAAATTGCAACTAAGGTAGAAATGGCTGGTAAAGTCTCAGACCTTGCACAACAAAAACCTATGATTGTTTAGGAAAGAAAAAGGAATTAGTGGAAATAACAATGGAGAATAAGGAAGACACCTGCCCACAGGTACCAGGGAATGAATGAAAGCAAAGTTAATGTAGGAAGGTAGCAAGTCAAATGAGACTGCAGAATGGATATCAAGTTTCTAAATGAGGCTGAAAAATTTAGATGTCCACTGTAAATCTGGAAAACATTTCATGCTAAAGTTACTCCCAATAGTTTCCTAGAAAAAGGTGAGTAATCAGAAAGGCTTTTGGCAAAGGGTAACTGAAAACAGCTAAGAGTGGCTTAAAGATAAGATGTAAGCTAACCCAAAATTGACTCGGACAAGTTCATTTTAATCTCTCTGCTGTCCTATGGGTTGCTTGTATTCTAGGGTAATGGTGAGTGGTAATATTTCTACTTCCACACTTTAATTCCTGGACCCATGAATCTTGACCAGTGGAGAAAGAGTACCATATATTGGACACTGATTCAGAGGATATACAACCTTCTGGAGAACCTTGCCCCAGCCATGAAGGTATCACCACCTAGCTGGGCCTGTCACTGCATCTTCCAAAGGCAGTTCCACCATTCTAGCAATCTATCTTCTTCTCAGTAACGGGGAACACGGTAAAGCCAGTGAATTTCATGAGCATGAGCCCATTGTAGCACTTCTTTGGCCCTGTAGCATATTCCTTGGTCAGAAACAATGCTGAGTGGAATACCACGGCAATAGACAAGGCACTGTGTAAATCCATGGATGGTAGTTTTCCCAGAAGCACTATGTGCAGGGAAGGCAAATTTATACCTGGGATAAATGTGTATGCCAGCCAGAACAAGTTACTCCCCCTTTTCATGATGGAAATGGTTCAGTATGCAGTAATACTTCAGTTCATAAATGCCTTCTGTTCATGAACAATTTGGTTCACAAACAGAAGCATTCAGCAAAATTTTGCTTCCATTCCTGAACTCCATATCAGGTGAGGAACATGACCACAGTCATCTTTCCCACATGAACATGAACATGAACATGAACATGGCCATCTTCCCCAGAATCGTGGAACCAATTGAGTTTGTGAACTGAGGCATAATTAACCTGCCACCAGGTCACAGGTTGATCACCCCCAGGAAATGGTGCTATATTTTGTACTCAGTGATAGTCTCTGCTGCTGGCAGATCAGGTATTAGTACTGGTTGTAACCAGTGTTTGTTTTTTTTCCAACCAAAATAGCTAAGTGCACTGCCCAAAGTCGAGGCAAAATACATGTTTTACTCTCAACAGGTAGGGAATCTTTCCCAGGAGACCCCAGACATACCGACCCTTCCATTTCATTGGCTACAATTAAGTCATAGGCTCATTTCTATTAAGGCCAAAAAGAAAGAGCTGCCATGGTTGATTTAGCCAATCATAATAAATATGATTGAGGGCTAAGGGCTGGACACGTAATTCATTTTCTGATATATGAAGAGGAAAAATAGCTGTTGGGGACAAACAACAGAGATAATTACAGTAAGTATTGTTCCGAGTTGGAGTCTTTACCTAGAGGAGTGGTGGTGAACCTATGGCATGTATGCCGCAGTCATACCACTGAAAGCTCTGAAAGGTTTGCCATCACTGATCTAGAAAGTTTATGTGTATGGGTGGATGGATGGCTCTAAAGCTGAGAGGTTTTGTTTGCTTGTGAAATGAAATGGCATCATGTGATGATAGCTTTGTTATGCGGGAATCCATTTACCTAGCGCATAATAATCTGGAGTCAGAGAAAGAGATCCAGTGACATGTTTGAAGTGTATGGTTACCATATATATTGTTTGTTTGTTTGTTTGGTCTTCCCATTATCTGATTTCTTTTATCGGATCCCTTCATTACTTTCTCTATCAAATGTCTCACCCCTCCCTCCCTGTCTCCAAAATGATAATTTATTCCCTGGTGGCCTTATCCCCTTACCACACTGACTTATCTATCTCTCCGAAACACAAGAATCTGTGCCTCTTCATTACTAACCAGAGTGTCATTTCATAACCTTATCATTTCTTATCAGGCATTTGTTAGCTCCTCTCAGGTCTTCCTGTCTGTAGTGTCACCCCGTTTTAGTTCAATGTTATCGCAAACTTTAGTGTTCATCAGAATCCCCCAGAGGGCCTGTTGCGTACAGATTGCTGGACCACACTTCTCAGCTTTTTATTAGTAAAGGCCTTTGCTCTCCAACATTCATAGTCTCATAAGGAAGGAGGAAGGTGAAAAGAATATGAAAGTAATGAAGCCCTCTCTCTCACAGAAGGTGATGGAAATGAGCCTGCAGTGGGGTGATGCCGAGACATCTGCTCTCATAGGAGGGGTTACTGCCACGGTTTTGAGACTTTGAACCCTGAGATGTGATGCTCAGGGAAAACTTCTGGCTGGAAATGGAGATGAAGTCAATAGATAAAAATTACATTAGCATCTCCTATTAGCTTACAAAAAAAAAACCTCTCTTCTTTACTCTAGATCACAATTACCCTCCTTGCTTCTTGACTCTAGATCACATTAAAGAAAAATGTAATGTGTTTTCTATTTTCAGAAGAATCAAAACTTACACCAGCAATTCTGGCACTTCCACAATAGAAGGCACAAAGTTGGAGACCATTAAAGCTCTACAGTACAGAATTAATAACATCCACTTTATTGGCGCCAGCAATACACTCATTTCACTGCAATTGGTGTTAAGTATCTGCTTTTCTGATAGTTCACTCCCTTCTAGGGGAATAATTAAGCTCCTGAAGTCAGATTGTTTTCACTTAGAATGTTATTGAGCCACCAAGAAAAATCATTTATGTGTCTCCCTCACACCCTGTCTTTTTAGTTTTGTTTTGGTACTGGGGATCGAACTCAGTTCCTTGTGCTTGCAAGGCAGGCGCCGGAACCACTGAGCTAAATCCCCAGCCCCACGCTGTCTTTTTAAATTAACTCAAACTGCCGCACCTAACTTCAGTTATACACAAGCTGTGCTGTAGACCAGAACATATCAAATATGACTTCACCCTTTTTCCCCGATCTTTCTATTCTTCATTTCTTTTTCCTTTCTGAACTTCTGAACTTTTCTTCTAAACTCTTATCTCTACATTTTAGCTTACTATTCTAATCACTGCTCCAGATCTACTTACTCCCTTTTCTCTTTTAACTTGACATATTGCTTAATTATTACCTTATGGTTTCCTCTATTCATTAACTTCATCAAAGAAGAATTAAATGTTTACAATAATCCAGAGAGGGATAACAAGGAACAAAATCCATGTATGTGATATTGAATCAGCCTAATTGCTGGTTAGAAGTTTCTTTAGTAGCTACAGAATCATTCTACAACCATTAGCTTCATTAGCCCTAATTTCTTTCATCACATTCTTCAGCCACACTCTTACATGTCACAAGGAATTGCCTTATCAGATACATTGTTAACTTTCATGTGGATCCCAGAAAGGGTGGAAGTCTTCTATTCCCATTATATTGACCAAAAAGCACTATTAATGGAAGTAAACCCAAGCCAAGAAAATTCTAATTATTTTCTTCATATTTTAAAAGCTTGAGTTCAAAATTTCGTGAAACTACTAGAGGGCAGTAACTCCTTTAACATCAGCATCTTCCATTTTATGGAAGGATAAAAGGAAATATATTGACCTGCTGCTTTATTCTGAAGAATGTTTTATTCTATTCCAGAGTATGTTCATTTAAATTATGATTCAGAGTAAAGTCTATCCCTTACATAATTGTATGCATGTTACTCTCCTGCTATGGATACGAAAAGGAATATTTCTAGAAAAAGGAAATGCATATTGAAGTGTTTTTGGGTAAAGCGCATTCTATCTGGAACTGATTCACAGATGTTGTAGGAAAAGTCCCAACAAAAAATTCTGACAGCAAGAGTATGGCAAACGTTGACAATTGAGAAATCTGAGCAAAGTGTAAGCAGAACTTTTGCAAAAGAGAAGGGGGCTAAAAAGGCTATGAGATGGAGGTGGGGGAGAGAGGAGAGGAGAAGGGGAAAAGAAAGAACGAAGACACGTTACATATATGTTCCTTCTCCCAATGATGCAGGTAATTAGTATTTGCTGCACATATGTGTACTAATACAAATTACACTAAAAAACTGTTGTAAGTGTTCTATGAATGAAATTGATGCGAACAATCATTTAAGTTCTCTGTGCCTCAGTCTTTTCTCTATAAAACTGGAATAGCAATCCCTACAGAGTACATTACACTTTTTTTAAATGGGCATACAAATACTTCTCACCTCACATATTTTTTCGAACTTTGCCATTTACCATCTGAACTCTGTCTTCACTTCTCTTGAACCTAAAGGAATTTCGTTACCGCTTGGACAAACAGAATGCCAAGGTCATAAGAGGCAATAGAATCTCCGGGTTCATAGGCCATCCACACCTCTGCCCTAGGAACCCGGTTACCATTCTGTGGAGGAAATTCAATGACGCCCACTGGAGAGAGACCATAGGCAAAGACGTACATGCAGAACTGCAAAGACCCCAGCCCAAGGTCGGCATCAACTGCCAGAGAGGTAGAAGGATGATTCCTCAAACAATTTCAGTCAAGTTGAAACCCAAAACATAAACAGAAATAGTTGATCTCAAATTATTTTGTCCAAACTCCAGAACTACAGAATCCATAAACAAAATGAGTGCTTGCTTCACAATGCTGAACTGTAGGGCTATTTGTTATTCAGATATAATATCTCTAACCCATAGAAGAAGATTATTTCATTCATACAGAAAGATTTCTGAAAAACATCTGAACTTTTTCTATAAGTGATAAAATGTTACTTGTGCAAATGTATAATATTCATATAAATATATTATTTAAAATATTAATTTTTATCCTCTAGTTCTTTTTCTAATGTACCCTTTTCCCCTTGCTTAAGAATTTATATGCAGGGCCGGGGATTTAGCTCAGTGGTTCTGGCGCCTGCCTCGCAAGTGCAAGGACCCGAGTTCAATCCCTGGTACTAAAAAAAAAGAATTTATATGCAATATATGTGCAGTCCTGATAAAGTATATAACTTCTACTTGAAAGTGTATGAACATCAGGAATGTTTATAAGAATTTAGGTTCAGAAAACCTAGACAGCACTATTTTCAGGACAATGTATTCCAGTTAGGGTCACAGTCCTGGAGCAAGTGGAAAGCCTTTCTTCCTTCCTGGGAAGTCTTCACATCATGAATTCCGATGCCTAACAAATGGAATCCTCAGCATTCCAGATGCCAGAGTGAGAAACACCTTTAATGCTGATTAATTCAGTGGGAAAGAATTGAGAATACAAGGCTTTGTTTATTCTCTAAGGTCTAAGATATGAAAGGTATTCATTTAAGGATGGTGGAGGAAATTTATTAATTACACATAATGTCCCAAATACTGTGGGTATAAATTATTATGCTGTAGTGAAGAAGTTCACAGTTACATACTTCATAATAACAAATACTGAAAGGAAACAATAGTCTATTGTGATAAGTAGAATAATAAAGATAAAAATAGTGATTAACCCTGAAGTCTGTAACGTAGTAATTTCATAATGAATCATTTATGTGATTTCTTACAATTTTTAGAAAATTTAAAAATAAATTTTTCATTGCAATTGACACAATTTCATGATTTTATATATATATTTAATTTTTAAGCAATTATAAGAGTGAATTTTAAGAGAGTAAGTGATACTATTGGCAACCCTGTTTGACAAAAGCGTTTGCTATGTTACTTTTTTTTTCCCCACACACATTTTCTCCTTCTTTATTCCAAGGTCCTGCTAATGGATATGAAATCGGGGTGGGAAAGGAGCTGAAGGTAACATAAGGCCACGGCGACATCTAGTTCTTTCATTCTAAACTGACTTTCTGTGTCCCACTGCTTTCCACCACATGCATGGTACCCAGTACTCTCCTTCAGGAACTGCTTTATCAAGTTTTGCAATATCTATGATGTAAGGCACTGCTGAGAAATTTTCATCGCCAGTCAATATAATTAAGCATCCCCTTCTGTCCCTACGTGTAGCCAGCATAAAACAGCAAGCATGGCAAGTGAAGGCCCTGCCTCATAGAAGCCACATTCCAGAAGCTGAGCATGAGTCTTGCTTCTTTGCCCATAAGATAAAATAGGCATTCCCATTACTTATGTCCATTCAAAAGTTCTTTGGAAGATAACCACAGAGCCTTTGTCCAGAGTACCAAAGGAAGAGTTAATAAATAGAATGACTTCCTGTGAGTGTGTGTGTGTGTGTGTGTGTGTGTGTGTGTGTGTGTTGAACTAAGAGTCATCACATGAAAACAAATTTGGCCATAACTTTTTGAAAATAAATTTCGTTTTTAGTTATTCTTCCTTTATCAAAACTTCCTTAAGTTTCTTTTGTAACAATTTTAGCTGCTTTGTATGCAAATAATCACTTTATCCTCACAACAGTCCTTTGAGTTTAAGTACTTTTACTATACATATCCTTTTACAAGTTTGGCCAAAGTCACCCAGATAGAATGCAAAGGGACTGGCATCTGTTCCCTGGTAACCAGTCCTCTAAGTTTGAATTCCCTGTGCCATGCTGCCATTCTCGCAAATATCTTTTTCTCTTTCATCTATATTATATCAAATCACTAAGCCAGGACCACATAAAAGAGTGGTTTTGTTAGCTTGCTTGTTTACTTGCTTGTTTGCCCTTTCACCGAGATTTCTTCCATATGCTTTAGCATTTTCCAGAAGCTGCCGCCTTCCTTCGAGGGAAACTTCTCTCTTCGTGGAGTTACTCAACCATGGATTGCTTCTGGACCACGCAGCCAGTAGCAGCACTGTATTGACCTGCTAAAGACAAAAACCTTTCTGTTTCCCAACAAAATCCCTTGTATTTTGAGCTGAAGGCAAGAACTGCTCTACAGAGATGCCAAGAGAAACATACTTACATTATGAAGTGTTTCTAACAAATGTTTGGGAGATTTTAAAGGGGTAGCTTTCTAAATATCCTAGGAATCTGCAAACAACTCAGACACCAGCCAGATTTCTAGCCTAAGCATTGTTTCTGGTTTGTATAAATTTTTTTTTCTTTCTGAAAACCAGCACAGCTGTTGTGGTGATGCCTGTTCATCAATTATCCGATGATGCCAACAATCTTTTCTAGAGTTGAATATTCAATTAAGTATTCTGCATCTTTGATTTTGGAAATATGTGCACTGTTCATATATAATTTTTGGATTTTTTAAACAGAATTTTAAAGTGGAATCAAAGGTTTATCTTTATAAAGTTTATAATCATTCCACAAAGTTCAAGGCATTTGGCAGTGCTTGGGAAACTTAAAAACAGTAATAAAAGGTTACCATGAGGAATTCAAAGATGCCTTGTATGGTAATGCTGATTCAAGCCACCACATATTTCAGTGTGAGAAGTTCAGCTGTGATTTGAGGGTTGGATCAGTTCTATGTAGCTGCAGTGTATTTAAGTGGTTTGCCCATTAACAATGGATAAAGGAGTTTAGGATGATGACAATGCCTTCAGCTTTTTAAACACAGTTGAGAAGAGACAGGGAGGAGGAGGGGGAGCAGGG
>NW_022900916.1:49717758-49723488 GCF_012274545.1 Fukomys damarensis | reverse complement strand
TTCATCTATTAAGCATTTATCAGCCTCCTTGACCGTTCTTTGGCTCCAACAGCTCCACCTTACTTTGCAATCATAAACTATGCACTTTTGCCAACCTGGAATGCACACTCTGTTCCTGCCTGGCCAGAGCTCACTCTAAATCTACACTCCCTCAACCCCCAGTATCCTAAGCTCTTTATTTGTTGGCAGCCAGTTAAAAGGGGTTTCCTTATGAATCATAGTGGGCAGGGAGGTTGAGTAGTATACCCTAGTCTTGTGCCATAATCTGTATGGAATGTATTTGAAAGGGAAGAAAAAAATCTAGAATTTAGTTCAACATTTGACTTCAAAACACATTCTCAAGATATTGGAGTGTGATGTGGAAAAAAATCAGTGCCTCTCTATGGAAAAGTTTACTCTCCCAATATTGTCTTCAGAGGGACAGGAACTAAGCTGTACACGCCCAAGTCTGAGGCTTCTGTGTAACAAGGTGCTCATTTCTTTGCTCTTTTAGACAATACAACTTTCCAAGGAAGACAATGAAAGTGGTCAGTCTAGTGATGAGGTGAAGGGGGAAACATGCTGTGAGAACACTCAGATACAAAGACAAAGGCGTCCACCTATTCTCTGGAACAAAAGTCGACATCTCAGTGATGCTATCTTTAGCTGCAACAAGTCTAAAGAGTGTTATGAGATACGGTGTGTTTATAAATGTCATGGGATAAAAATGAGAACATTGTTTCTCATCATGTCCTTTACCTGTTTACAGTAAGTCAGAAATAAAGATTTGCTTATCAGTATGTACTTGTCTAGAAAAATGAATCAAGAATAGCTATTGAGTTCTAAATTATATTTCAAAGAGACTACACTATATTATCCAATTGTTTTTCCTTTTTAAATCTCACAGAAATACTCAAGCTCCTGAAATTTTTTTTAAAAAGTAAAGGCATTTTGCGATGAAAAGCTAGAAAACTTGCAGGTGTAAGGTTAGAATTTGTTTGAAAAACTAAACCTATCACACACACTCTAATATTCTCCCAAATTATAATTAACCATGTCTCAGAAATGCAAAATTCACATATGCCACAAGTTTTCTCTAATTATCAATGTATTCTTTTTTTTTTTTTTTTTTTTGGTACCGGGAATCAAACTCAGGACCTTGCACTTACTAATGTATTTTTAATTCATGAATTTTATAAAATAATTGAAATGGAAACATGCCTCATACCTTCTAATTTTTTTCCTATTAAAAAAGAGTCAAATTATTTCATGCATTTGACTTTTATTTTGAGAAGGATTAAGGAAACTGTCTTCTATTGTCACGTTTGAAAATTTGAATATTTATTCTATATTTTGATCACACTTCATATATTATACATATGCATTTCTATGATAGAATTACAAAGCTAATATGAGGAATTTTTTAAATTGGTGACTAATTTGCATGAAGGACAAATAGAAAAGCTTATTTTTTGCAACTTTTCTGTGATATAATTTCAAACTAAAAAGTTTTAAAAATCAGCAGTCCGACTTACAAGAATTTATCTCAAGAAATAGCAAGTACAAAATAAGTCAGTGATGATTCTGCATTTTCTAGCTTAAGTGCAGGGTGAACAAAAGGCTGGGAAAAAACAGATCTGAGGGAGAGAGAGATGCATTCTCTTTGGGACACTTTTCTTTAATACCCATTGTACCTGCAGTTTTTGAAAGGGGCACTGGAGTCTAAGATTTTGAAGACAGTAGATATTATCCACTTCCAGGTATTTTGAATCAACTCACAGCCTTGCTCTTCATTCAAACTACTTTTCAGATAAAATTTACATCCTTCGCTCACGCTGATAATATGTTTCTTCTAAAAGGGGAAATTGACATAAATTATAATATTTAAAATAAAAATTCAGGGCTCAGTCATGATGGTACACATAAAATCACTGCTATTTGAGAGGGTCAGGCAGGAGAATAGTAAGTTCAAGGTCAGCTTTGGTGATTTAGCAAGACTCACTCTCAAAATAAAATTAATAAATGGCTGCGGGTGTAATTCAGTTGTAGACTACTCACCTAGCATGTGTGAGACCCTGCACTACAATAAAGAAGAGAGTGGAAGGGAAGGTAGGAGTGAGGCAAGGAGAAGACAGAAAGAAAGAGGAGAGAAAGAGACAGAGAGAGAGAGAGAGAGAGAGAGAGAGAGAGAGAGAGAGAGAGAGAGAGAGAGAGAGGAGAGAAAAAGGAAGAAAGAAAATTTCAAGTATTTCAAACAACTGATTCTCTATGGATATTAGAGATCAATATATCCATTCAAGACACTGATGGTAAGAGAGAAAACACTGTATATGTTCTCAAAAATTATTTGAAATTGAAAACATGTAAATCAGGAATTCTTCAAGAAAATTAGTCTCATGTTTTAACATTCCTAAACTTCAGGATCTATAACAACTTTTGTGCCAGAATACTAGTTGGACAGTAATTTGTTTAAAATAAACAACACTACAGTAAAAATAACCCTTGTTTTAATAAAGACTTCCCCTCTACCTAAACTTAATTTCATTAGAAAAAGGAGATATATTAATGCCAAAATGGGTTATATTGAGACTAAAAATGTTGGCTGTTCCAAATTTCAGGGTGTAAAAATGAACAGACTCAAAATGTTTTACTAAAATAACCATTATTTCAATCTGGTGTATATAGACAGTTTCAACTTTTCTGAGACCAAATGTTAGATATTCATGTCTGACTCTTGTTTGTTGCAAAATACCGTAGATGCCCTCCTATCATCTTATGACAGTAACTCAGGTTAAAATATAAACATATCATGTACAATTAATTTCTACTTCTTGTAGCAATTATGGGAATAAAAACAGCAATTCTTCCAGTCTCTTTACTAGATTAAAATGTCAATCAATTACGTCAAGCTTTGGGGCTCACTCTACCCAGATTGCTTACTTTTGATTCCAATTCTGCTCCTTATGAACAAGGATCTTGGATAAGATCCTAGACCTTTGTGTACCCCTTTCTTTCCACCTATAGAATGGAGCAGTGACAGTGTTTAGAGTTTTGGTCACATTATGCGCCACATAAGTTAGCCAAAGGAAAACGTATCCTGTTTGCCGAGATAAACAGAGTGTCTTCTTCCTCCAAGAGCCCATTCCCATATCATCAAATGGCTGCTGGAGCCCACGGATATTCCAAGGATTAGACCTAATATTTCCAAACAGATCCAGATGGTATTTCTTGGAAAAGAGGACTCCACCTGCACTATTAACACACCAGAAGTTCCAGGGCTCACAGCTTCTGAGCTGCTATTCTGCCTTCACCCCAAGAAGCTTCCAGAAGGAAGTGTCCACTGCCTACCCTTAGTCCATATTTGCTGAACAGTACCATGCTATGCTCTAGAAGGAAAACTTTCTTTCCTTTCTCCCTCTTCCCCAAGACCTGTGCAACCTATAGGTCCCTTACTATAGTTTGAGAGTTCTTAAAACTAGTCAATAACAAATTTTAAGTTTTCAAGCTACTTATAAAACTTTTAAAGAGTTAGGATTATATGGCATCCTGGGAAAAATATTTTTATAGTTCCTTCAGAATCTGAGATTAAGAATTACCATAGTTATATATGGTATTGCCTATTTTTTGTTGAGAATCATTACAAAGCCCAGTTTCACCTTCACGGGTGACATAACTGTACTTTATAGAATATATATATAATGTTCATGTATGCACTATTTAAAAAAATGCATTGAGGAAACATGGCTTCCCAGCATACCTTCCTCTGAAAGTTTCTCTCTCTCTCTCTCTCTCTCTCTCTCTCTCTCTCTCTCTCTATATATATATATATATATATATATATATATATATATATATATTTAACAATACAGTTACATTCATCATTGGGATCTTGTATCTTTCCATGATTTATCTTGGTTCTTATTTTTTCCCCACTCCCCTGCCCTCCTTTCACCCCCTTCACCCTTCCCTATTTACAAAGACTTTGTTTCCTTTTCTCTTATTTTTTCTTTTCCCCTCTTACCTTTCCCCTACTCCTCCCACTTCCCCTACACTTTTAGGCCTTTTCTTCCTATTACACAATATCAATTATGAATTTTTGATCCTTATTTACACTTTTAGTTTATCAGTATTTACTCATGTGTGTACTATTAATTTCACATAAGAGTATATCTTCAATGTGCATCCACTTAGCTATAAATGTCTCTAGTTTCTCATTCTTTATGGCTGAGTAGTATTCCATTTTATTAAAAAAAAAACCACACATCTTCTTTATCCAGCCTCCAGTCAATGAGCAATTGAGCTGTTTCCAATTTTTAGCTATTACAAACTGTACCACTATAAGCATGGGTGAGCATGTATCACTGTAGTATGATTCTTTTAATTCTTTTGGGATGAATCCAAGCAGGGGAATAGCTGGGTCAAATGGGACTTCTAATCCATACTGATTTCCACAGTGGTTGCACCAGTCCACACTCCCACCAACAATGAAGAAGGGTTCCTTCTCCCCACACCCCTACCAGCATTTGTTATTAGTTGATTTCATGAAAGTAGCCATACTTTCTGGAGTGAGGTGGAATCTCACTGTTGTTTTCATCTTCATCTCTCGAATGACCAGTGATGTTGAACATTTTTTCATATATTTATTTGATGCTTTTACTTTTTTGCCTGACAAATGTCTGTTCATTTCAGATGCCCATTTTTTAATTTGGGTCTTTATATTGGGGGGCCTGATTTTTTTGTGTTCTTCATATATTCTAGATAGTAGACCTTTGTCTGAGAAACAGCTGGTAAAACTTTTTTCCCACATTGTAGGTTGTTTCTTAGCTCCATTGGTAGCTTCTCTTTCAGTGCAGAAGGTTTTTAATAAGATGAGATCCCAGTTGTTGATTCTTTGTGATAATTCCCGTGCTACTGAGGATTTTTTCATAAAGTCTTTTCCTATGCCAATCTCTTCAAGATTTCTACCTAGCTTATCTTCCAACAAGTTTAGTGTTTCTGTTTTAATATTTAGACCTTTAATCCACTTGGATTTTAGTTTAGTGGATGGTGAAAGATAGGGGTCTAGTTTTAATCTTTGGCAAGTTGAAATCTAGTATTTCCAGCACAATTTATTAAAGAGGCTATCTTTCCTCCAGGGAGGATGGTTGGCTCCTTTGTCAAAGATGAGGTAGCTGAGCATGTCTTGAATTGTTTCTGCATCTTCTAATCTGTTCCACTGTTCCTCGGGTCTGTTTATTTTCCAGTATCATCCTGTTTTTAACACAGTGGCTTTGTAGTATAGTTTCAAGATGGTGATTGTAATACCCCGTCATGCCTCTGTTGCCTAGAATGGTTCTTGGTATTCTACATCTCTTGTTCAAAATGAATTTTGCAATGTTTTCTCTAATTATATGAAATGTACTGTTGGGATTTCAATAGGGATTGTGTTAAATCTGTAGAGTAGTTTTAGAAGTATGGCCATTTTCACTATGTTGATTCTTCCTACCCTGGAACAAGGGATTTCTTTCCATTTTCTTATATCCTCTTCAGACTCTTTTTTTCAGAGTATTGTAGCTTTCAGTGTAGAGGCCTTTTGCTTCCTTTGTTTGATCAATTCCTAGATATTTTTTTCTTTTTTTTAATTTAAATTGAATTTATTGGTACATTCTAGGTAGACAGTACAGTTACATCTATTACTGGGATCTTGTACCTTTACATGCCAGGTCTTGGTTCTCATTTTTTCCCCTTGTCCCCACCCTCCCTTCACCCCCC
>NW_022900916.1:49704784-49717733 GCF_012274545.1 Fukomys damarensis | reverse complement strand
CTTTTCCCTTATCCCCCTTTCCCTATCCTTCTCACTATCCCTACACCTTTGGTCCTTTTCTTCCTATTTCACATTGCTAATTGTCCCGTTAGGATCTTGAGTACTATTTTAGCTTTTTACCCCTGAGAAACTATTTGGTATTTGCATATGTGTGACTTATTTATTTCACTTAGAAGTATATCCTCAAAATGTACCCATTTACCTATCAATGAATCTACTTTCATTTTTTATGCCTGAGTAGTATTCCATTTTATAGAAAAACCACATCTTTATCCATTTTCCAACTGATGGGCAGATGGGCTATTTCCAAGTTTTAGCTATTACAAACTGTGCCGCTATAAACACTAATTCCTAGATATTTCACTTTTTGGGACGCTATTGTGAAAAAGGATTGTTTCCTTAATTTCACTCTCAGTGTGTCTGTTATTTATGTACAAGAAGGCTATTGATTTTTGAGTGTTGACCTGGTATCCAGCTACTATACTGAACCTGTCAACTATATCTACAAGTTTTTTGGTGGTTTTTTTGTGGGGGCATCTTCTGTGTAGAGTATCAGCAGCAGTTTAACTTCTTCCTTCCCTATCTTTATTCATTTTATTTCTTTCTCTTGTATAATTGCTGTGGCTAATGTCTCTAAAACTATACTGAACAGGAATGGTGACAGTGGATATCCTTGTCTTGTTCCTGATTTTAGTTTGAGGGTTTTCAATTTTTTACCATTTACTATGTTGGATGTTGGTTTTTCATAGATAGCCTTAATCAGTTTGAGATAAAAACCATCTATTCCAATTTTCTGCAAGGTTGTTTTTCTTTTTAATCTTGAATGAGTGTTAAATTTTTTCAAATGCTTTTTCTGTGTCTATTGAGATGAACATATGGTTTTTGTCCTTAGCCCTGTTAATATAGTGTATTGAATTTATCCCTGGAATAAATCTGACTTGGTAAGGGTGTATGATTTTCTTGATGACCCTCTGTATTCTGTTAGCCAGTATATTATTAAGGATTTTTGCACCTATGATCATTAGGGAGACTGGTCAGTAGCTCTTGTTTTTGCTTGGGTCTTTCCCTAGTTTGGGAATCAAAGTAACACTTGCTTCCAGGAATGAATTTGGAAGTATTGCTTCACTTTCAATTTCATTGAAAAGTTTAAAGTGTAATGGCAATAGTTATTTTCTAAATGTTTTGTGGAGTTCAGCAATGAAGACATCAGGACCTGAGCTTTTCTTTGTTGGTAAATTTTTAATTATGTTTTCAATTTCACTGATTGTAATTGGGGTCTTAATAATTTTTTTATCTTCTTCATTGAACTTTGGTAATTCATATATATCTAAAAATCTGTCCATGTCTTCTATGATTTCCATTCTTTTAGAGTAAAGGTTCTTGAAGTGGGTATTGATGATCCCCTTGAATTTTTGCTGGATTTGTTGTTTTTCATTCCTAATTGCATGAATTTGAGCCTTTTCTTTCTTCCTTCCTTTCTTTTTTTTGATGAAATTGGCTAAGGGTTTGTCAATTTTATTTATTATTTTTTTAAAAAAACTCTTTGATTCATTGAGATTTTATAATGTTCTCTTAGTTTCCATTGTATTCATTTCTGCACTGATCTTTATAATTTCCTCCTCTGTATGAGCTTTGGGTTTTTCTTGCTCTTCTTTTTATAGGAGCCTAAGATTCATCATTAGGTTGTTTATTTGAGCTTACTCTGTTTTTGTAGTGTGGGTATTCACTGCTATGAATTTTCCACATAGAAATGCTTTTATTGTGTCCCATAGATTCCTGTATGTTTTATTGGCATTATCATTTATTTGTCAAAACTGTCTAATTTATTTAATTTCCTCTGTTACACATTGGTTGTTAAAGAGGAGAGTGTTATTCAATTTCCATGTGTTTGTCTAAGCTCTTGTGGTTTCTTTTGCTATTGATCTCCAGTTTGATTACACTATGGTCTGATAATATACATGGGATTCCTGTGCATTTACTTAAATATGTTCTATGAGCTAGTATGTGGTCTAATTTGGAGAATGACTGGGGTGCAGTATACTTTGATTTTTATGGGGTGGAACACTCTGTAGGTATCTATTAAGTACATTTATTCAAAAGCTTTGCTCAGTTCTAATATTTCATTGTTAGTCTTTTGTCTAAATAATGTCTATTTGTGATAGTGGGATATTTAGGTTCCCCTATTACAACTGTATTAGTGCTTATTTGGTTTTTCAAATACTTTAATATTTATTTTCTATAGTTGGTGGCATTAGTATTTAGTGCATATATATTTATGATTGTCATCTCTTCCTCTTGGACGGTTCCCTTTACAAAGACATAGTGACCTTGTCTCTCTTAATTAGTTTTGGTTTGAAATTTACTTTGTCTGCAAATAAGATAGCTACCCCTGCTTTTTTTCTGGATTCCTGTCACATGGAAAGATGTTTTCCATTCTTTTACTTTCAGTCTATGAGTTTCTAGGTGCATTTCCTGTATACAACATATTGTTGGATTCTGTTTCTTAATGCATTCTGCCAGTCTACTTTTGATTGGTGAATTGAGGCCATTAACTTTGATGGCTATAACTGACATGTACTGACTTATCTTCATCATGTTATTTTCCTGTTGTTGGCTCTTTTTAATTTTTTCCCTTCTCCATTTCATTTCTTGCCTTGCCTGCTGGATTGCTCTGTTGGGCCTCGTGGAGTTGTGATCTTCATTGTGTTTTTCTAGGATATTATTTAGAATTATTTGGAGTGCTGTGTTGGTATTCATGAAGTTTTACAGGTGTTCTTTGTGGTGGAAATATCTTATTTCCCCATCAATTCTGAAAGATAGTTTTGCAGGATCCATCAGTCTTGGAGGTTGTTTTCTTTTAGGGCTTAAAATACCTCACTCTGGGCTCTCCTATATTTGAGGGTTTGGGTTGAAAAGTCTGCTGTGATTCTGACAGGCTTTACTTTGCATGTGGTTTGCTTCTTTTCTCTAACCACTTGTAGTGTTTTGTCCTTCTTTTGGATTTCTGGGATCTTGACTATTATATTTCTAGGTGTTATATATTTTTTATTATGACTAGTTGGAGTCCTATATGCCTCATTTATTTGTATGTGAAGTTCTTTTGCTCTGTTTCAGAAGTTTTCTGTCATTAATTCTGTGAACAGTTTTTTTTAAATGTTATCTGTACCTTCTACTTTTTCACAGACTCCTATTAGTCTTATATTATTCTTTGCATCATCTAGGAGCTGTTGGATTGATTTCTCATGCTTACTTACTATTTTTAAGAGATCCTTTTTCTCATGGTCACTGACTACCATCCTGTCTTCTCTATCTAATATTCTGTCTTCAGATTGGCTCAATCTGTTATGTATACTTTCAATAGAGTTTTTAATCTCTTGGATATCTGTTTGAATCTGTTTCATGGATTCTATTTCTTTCCTATGTTGGGCATTTGTGGTTTCCATTTCTTTCCTATGCTGGGCATTTATGGCTTCTATCATGGTCCTGAGCTCATGTATTTTTTTATCTGTTTCTGTTCTAGCATCTCTAATCATGTCTTTCATTCTGCACACCATCTGTGTAGTTATCTGGGAAATCATTTCTGTTTTGAATTTTTCTAGAGCCTGACTGATCTGTTTTGTTACTTCCTGTGCTATCATTTCATGGTGTCCAGGTGGTTGATTATCAGACTTTTCCACTTCACGTCCCCAAGTATTTGCCTTTGGTGAGCTGGCAGCCTGTGTTTGTGCTTGTGCCTTGATTGAATGTCTTCTCATTTCTATTTTTGTTGTTGGTACTGTCTTTGGTTTGATACTTGCATTAATGCTTCAATCTTCCTGTTATAGTTTGTCTTTAGGTTTTGAATCTCTAATGACTCTGAGGAAATCTGTTTTTCATTATACGAGGAAGAACAACTGATTGGATTAACCCCACCTTAGCCCAAGTGATACAATCAGCATCACAAAAGCATTAAGCATAGCTTAGAAATGACAATTTGTGGTAGTTAATTGATCACCTTTAAGCATATGAATTAAATCAAAATTGATGTTGGAGCTCAGGATAATGACCTTTATGACCCCTTGTGTGTCTGTGGTGTGAATCCAGGTATCAGCACAGTCAGGAATCCAGAGGTGCATGGGGATTGAGGGGGGGCTGTAGGCTCCCATGAAGCTCTGCTTCTCACTGGTCCTCTGCCAACTTGGGGGGACTGTTCTGGGGGCTGAAGGCTAGTTCCACTTGGTTCTGCTTCTTATCGGTGTGCTGCCAACGTCCCCTCTGAACATTTTGACAAAACAGAGGTCAATTAAGAAACAACTGTTACAAGAAAAGTGGTGATGATTTAAATCCCTGTCCTGATAGCCCAGATAACTGCATGCTCATGAAGATCACCCTCTTGAATGGTCAATGCTACCTCTCTGAAATAAATCTTATTTACATATTTAGTTATTTTTTCCATATGATTACAGAAGATAGAAGGTCATGTTCAGGAAAGGTGAACAGATGCAGGGGAATTTGAACTGAGCAGTGCTGAGTATTATGCAAAAGGAGGGGCTGTGCAGAGCAAACTGTGATGTTTGTAGGCTAAAGGAGCTATTTCACAAGCTTTGTTATTTCTCAAAAGAGTTGCATCAGAGATCTAATAAGAATACATTTCAAACGGAAGAATAATGCATAAATTTAGTATAATTCCAAACCCAAATAGAGAAGATATATGAAGGGTTTCTTCCTCCCACTAATCCTTCAGAATCTTTTGCATTATGATCAAAGAATGTTTTCAGAAAAAAAGAAAAGAAACAAAAAAGGTGAAATATTTTCTGATGGGCAATATTCCTAACATGGATTGACCATGAACCTACATTTTTCCCCCTAAGGCTAATCTTTATAGAAAATAATTTGCCTTTCCAGCAATGTCAATAACCCTAGCAAGATGAAATCATAACCAGATAAGTTGCTTCATGCAACTGCCTAGGCCACTGTGTCTATACTGCAAGGATTGAGTAGGTATGTGGCAATATCCTGACCTCCTTCACGCCTGATGCAGCTCAGCAAAACTAGGGTGGTAGAGCCTTGTTCAGGGATCCTCAGAGAGCACCCAGTGCCTGCTGTGGGCCCCACAGACAGGGAGCTCAATGAGAGCCCACTGTTCAAATGAGATGAGGTGGCCAGCTCCAACAGACCTCTTGCCCACTGCCTACTTAGATGAGGGTTCTGTGTTAGTTTCCTATCACTGCTTTAAAAAATTACCACAAACTTAGTAACTTACAATAAGCATTATTCTCTTGCAGTGCTAGTGGCTAGAAGTCTGAAGTCAAGGTATCAACAAAGGTTACATTTCCACTGGAAGAGCCAAGGGAGAATCTTGCTTTGCTTCTTCCAGCTTCCAGCAGCTGTTGTATTTCCTTTGCTTTCAAGGTTACGTTATTTCTTCTTCCTCTGTTAAACCTGCAGTTATGGAGTAAATGAGCATGTATCCCCTCTTCAAATTCCTATGTTAAATTCCTTACCCTAGTGTGATAGTATTAAGAGGTGAAGACACTGGGAGGTGATTAGACCACAAGGTTAGAGTCTTCATGAGTGAGATTAGTGCCTTATGGAAAGAAGCCAGAAAGCTAAGTTGCTTGGTTTTTTAGACATGTGAATATTCAAGAAGTCAGCAATCTGCAATCTGAAAGTGGGCTTTCACTAGAACTCAGCTATGCTAACTTCCTGATATTAGAAATTTCTGTTGTTTCATATGCCATTCCATTCTGTTATAGGAGCCTGAACAGGCTATTTTCCCTGTAAATTTATACAAAGACATTTGTCATTGAATTTAGGGTCTATCCAGATGATCCAGGATGATGTCCTAATCTCAAGCTAATTACATCTGCAAATACCTTTTTTTTTTTTTTTTTTTTTTCTAAATAAGGGAACACTTGGCCAGGGATTTAGCACAGTGATTCCACTGCCTGCCTTGCAAGTGCAAGGACCCGAGTTCGATCCCCAATACCAAATATAAATAAATAAATAAATAAGGGAACTCTTGCTAGTTCTGGGAGTTAAGATATGGGCCTATCTTTTGGGGATTAGCATTCAGCACACTACAGGGCCCATGAAGCTAAGAGAGGAACTGGTGTTCAAGATTCCCAAATACTTTAAGGGGAGCCTAGTTTAGCAGATGTAGGGGCAGGAAGAAGCACAGCTCAGGCTTGGAAAATGGGAGCTCCAGGCAGTGGTCCCATGTTTCTGGCTTCAAGTGTACTGAATGTTTTCAGTTCATGTGCCCTTTTGACATATCATCCATGCTGGCTACATTGGAGCTTCTCCAATATGCAGACTTGTCCCAAAATAGAGCTTTGTCACTATTTTTAAAAATTTGATGTGAAAAATGTCTACCCTCATTAGTTAAAAAAAAAATCAATTTTACAATTCTCAGTGGTAAAAGGCAGGAGTTGCTAAAATGTTCAAATATTTTATCTGTTAACATATTTTAATTTTTTTGATTTTTTATTACTTATGCAAAGCTAGTATCTTGGCAATGATAATTATCAACAGTTTGCTGAGGTCATCACTAATGTGACTTGAACAGTAAGTTTTTGAGCATTTCAAGCGTTAGAAAAAATACCAAAATAAAAGTTTAGTAAAGCAAATTTGTTTCTTTTTTAAAATGCTCAATAATTCAGCAGATTTATATAAAGACAGTATTTAGCTTCTTCATTAATGCTTTGTGTTTGTCATTGTGTATACTTAGGAATGCATAATTCATTTTCAACAAGCACCCTAGAGAATCCTTACATGAAAAAGCTGGAATCATTATATGAGATAATCTTTAAAAAAGTGTGTGTGTGTGTGCATGTTTGTGTGTATTAGCAACAACAGTAAGAAAGAATAAAACAGGAAAGCAAGAAAGGAACTATGATTGGACTTGCCTCAGAGCTACCAAAACATTTGTAAAACTGTAATGATTATAAGGAAGCAGTCAGATAAAAATATAAGGCACAAAAAGACTTAAAGGAAAACTAAGCAAGTGATGCAGGTTATCAAATATGAAAATATTTTCTAACTTTCTAACCAGTAGCAACTGGTGGTCAACATTGAACCCAAATCTACAAATGCTACTAATATTCATATTTAAAAATTTAATATGGTGACTATATCCACACAGTAGGTCATTATAGTGTCAAGAATAAGTGTCCTAACAGCTTAAAAATGAAAAACTCAACATAATGCTAAGTAGAAGGAGCCTGAAGCAAAAGCATACATGCTGTATATAAAACCAATCAAGATGTGATATGTGTATGTTCAAATTCCCCAAGATGGATGTAATAACTATGTATCAAAAACATATATTAATAAAAATTTAAATGAAATTTTTATAAAGAGTACATACTATATGATTTCATTTACAGAAAGTACCAATTCTTCAAAAGTGTTGAAAAACAGGACAGTGGTAACCTTCAGGTCACTAACTTAGAAAAGGTTCTGGGTTGTTGAATTGATGACATTTTATGCCTTGGCTGGAAGCTGGTTACACAGATTGCAGCAGCTCAAAAAATTCACTGAACTAATCTAGGGATGTTACTCAGTAGTGCCATGTCTACCTGACAAGTGCACAATCCTAAGTTTGATCCTCAGTACCAGAAAAAGAAAAGAAAATTCATTGAATTGCACACTTGTGATATGTACATGTTTCTTTTTATTTTCACTAAGTTTATTGTTACATTTTATATATACAATATGATGACATTCATCGATGTGTATATTTTTTTCAATCAAGGTTTAAATGGGTAATGAATTTCTCTCCTATCTTTCTTTCTGGTGTTTCTAATTTGTGTATGTATGGAGAAATAGAATACCATTCTATTCTATTCCATTGTTTTCACCTAAAATAAAAACACTGAATGAAGGGCTTATATATTCTTCCCAAAAATAACCCATTTAAAATACAATCTTGGTGTTATAACATGACTATAAATGTGATTGAGAATATGGAGCCATAGAAAAAGATTTCTTATGGTAAAGAAATATTGTTTTCTCTATTAGGTTTGATGTAGAGTGGAACATAGATTAGTTGAACTCCAAGACATACTTTTGATGCCCTCTTCAGATCCATCCTCCTTTGGAGTTAGTGTAAGTCAGTAATAACGAATGGATTAAATAGTGGAAATAACATATGTCACTTTGTGCCAAGGCATAAGAGACCAACATAATTTTTCTACATCTCTTACTAACATGCTAGGGAAAATGATTCTGTATAACAGAAAATGAAAACAAGAGAAATTTAAGATAATCACTACTTATTCTCATCAAAATGTAGCCAGATTCACATTTACAAAAGCATCATTTTATGATTAAAAATGTTTCTGATATCTTTTCCTACTTTCTTTGAAGTCTATTTAAGCAATACACAGTTTGACCTTAATGGCCCTTGGGATTCTTAAAAAAAAAAAATTCTCATCAAATAATGTACAATAAAACCTGAAATCTTTCTCTCACCTAAACATTCTATTTCTATATTCATTCTTTTTTATTGAGTTTATTGGTACATTTTAGGTATACAGTACAATTACATTCATTATTGGGATCTTGTACCTTTACATGACAGGTCTTGGTTCTCATTTTTTCCCCTTGTCCCTGCCCTCTCTTCACCCCCTCTTCCCCTCCCCATTTACAAACACTTTATTTCCATTTTTTCATTTTCTCATATTTTTTCTTTTCCCTTATTACCTTTCCCCTACCCTTCCCACTTTCCCTACACCTTTAAAGTCTTATATTTCAACATTACGAAATTTGCACAAAAGTTAAAATCTATATGAAAATATCTTGAAATCCATATTTCTAATGGATCATTCACAAGTAACTCAGCATTGGTATGATTCAATATCAATATTGCTCTTTAATTTGAAAGATTAAACAAGAAAATATGGAAAGGAGAGAGTGGGAAAATAAAGGACAGGAAGTGTCTTAGTTTAAAAGAAGACAAGAATGTTAAGAGATAAGAAAATAAAAATAATTAGGAGAAAGATATTTTCAAAGAAAGTCTTGTCACTAAAAAAAATTTATGGACACATTTGGCTTATCATTTAATGCCTATCTTATGGTCTAGTTATTTGCTAATTTATCTAATATATTTATATTAATGTGCCCACAGTCTGGATCCAAAAATCACACCACTTTCCTCAGGCCTGTGGATAAAGTAGAAAGATAGCTAGGAAGCAGCCCAAGGCCTCATATTGCTTATTACAGCACTGCCCCTTGTGATAATTTCTTTTTATAATAAAAGTATGTAGGCTAATGATTTCCTCAGAGGAAAGCTGTCTTCACACTCCAGAAACTCGTGGGGAGGTCCTTGAAAGAACAAGCTGTGCACACAGAAATGTTTCCAGAAGAACCTGTCCCCCCATGGAGTGCAACTTTATCTCTGCTTTGAAGTAGGTAAGGATGTTGACCTCCTCAGAAAAATGTGAGTAAAGTCCAACATATTTCAGTAGACAGGTTTTATTAAGTGAGTACAATGTCTACTCTCATCTAATTCTACAAATGTTCTATGAAAGGCTTTCCAATTGGTTCAAAAGTCTGACTCTGTGTAACTTATGTGGCTTTCTTCTGCATTGTCCTGAAAGCTGGACCATCCGGGAAGTCCGTTGTGATCTTCCACCCACTGTGCGATGGTGAGACTCTCAACACAGTTCCTCTGTCCCCACTATTGTAGCGATTACTGAGGATTTGCCTTTCTCTTTGCTGAGCTATCAAGTGATCCTAACCTCTAGAGACTTGCCTAGCCTCCAAATTCATTATAAAGAACTAAGCCATGGTGCTATAAAAGATTTCGATGGTCACTTTCTTTGTCTGGTCCTTAATATTAGGAACAAAAGCTTCTGAGCTAAGATGAAATTACTCATATAATATGTTAAAATTTGTTTCTGAGATATAATAATATGTTGTGTTGCTCCAGCATAGCAATCCAAGAACAGGTACTGAGTATGCTGCACAAGAAGTACTTGAGTTTCTACAAGTAGTGCTTTTGAGTAAGTCATGAAAGCCTCAGATATAGATTTGTTTATTATACTATTAAACGATCTATAAGCAGCACTCAATGATACAAGACTAATTTATTTTGAAAGCAGTTGAACTTAGAAGGGAGCTTTCCCTCTGACTACACAGAAGGGAGATTTTTTAAAATTATCTTTGGGGCCAGGGATTTAGCTCAGTGGTTCTGCCGTCTGACTTGTAAGCACAAGGTCCCTAGTTCAATCTCTGGTCAAAAAAAAATTATATATGTGTGTGTGTGTGTGTGTGTGTGTGTGTGTGTGTGTGTGTGTGTCTTTGTCTCTGCCTTCCTCAAGCAATTTAAATTAGGCTGTGGTAAGGCCAAGATGTTGATATACACGCTAAGTTCTGACTTGTGGTCAAGCTAATTTGGAGTTGCTCAGACTGGATTATGATACCCAAGGGGTTTCAGCCAACTTCCAGATAAGAGGTGGAGACCCATAAGGCCAAGCTTTGAGTTGGCTTGGCAGTGACAGTTCCGAGGTCAAGCAGAAGGTCATCTTGGCCTCTCTGGCATCTAAGGCTCATATCTAGCTAGTGAGATTAGTAAAGCTAAGAACCCATGGTAATGGAAACAAACTGCACCTTTTCTTTCTTTGTGAAATGAGTACAATTTATGATGTTTAGGGGTGGCTAATAATAAAAGAAAAACAAAAATGTGTGCAAATATATTGCCACAATATATAATCACTTTTGTTATATTTGCTTCATAAAAATATTGATATTAAAAATACCTGTAGAAGCCAGTTAACTCATGTCTCTCATCGTATCACAGGGGAGCAGAACACTAGCTGAGATAAGGCAAGTGACCAATAGTAGCACCAGGAACAGAAGCCAGATGTTTAGCTTCATTCATACAGATGCCTGCTGGTCTGGTTTTGAGGCCAGCTTCTGTTTAAGCTTTCTTTCTGAGAAACCAATTGTATTCTTACAAAGAAATAATATCCAATTTCATTAAAAGTTGATATTGCATGGGGTTTTTTTTACAGGGACTCCTATGTTTGATAATTGGACTGTTACTTTATGCACATCTTGTCTGCATATTTCTGTTGAAAATCTCTGACAAATCTTTGCAGATTTATTTTCTCTCTTGGAATGGAATGTTATAAAGCAAGCAAGATCCGCTTCAATCCTGCTCATGTCTCAATTCTGCCCTCCGCTTTTGGTGTCCAAAAATCTTTTTCCTCTTGAAGTTCAATGATTTCAATGTTAATTGTGCTATATTATCTTTTCAGGATTTTCACATTTTATTCTTCCCCAATTTCAGAGGGAATTTTACTTTATGATATAGTGGAACAACTTTCTATTCCTTTTACTGGCATTTTTTCCTTAGTGATACCCAGAATTCCAATATTGGATTTTATTTGTTCATCTTCCTTACCGACTATCTCTCGGTAGTAGTTTAACTCCCTGGGGGCATTGTGGTTATCTAAAATTTTTCCACTGTACCAAAATTTGGATTTCTAACTGTATATATTTTTGGTTCTGCTTTTTCCATTTTATTTATTATTCAGTAATGTTTTGATTAAAATTTGCTTATTTAGCTGATCTCCCTCTTCATGTCATCCTGTTGCTGTTTGTCATCTTTACTTTTTGAATTCATATATTTTATACATTTTTAAAAATAATGTATTCACATGAAGTTATCTTCCTCTGGGTCGAGGTCATTATTTTGTCTTCTGCTTGCCACATCCCTCATGTATGTATAGATGTATCCAGGGGCCGATAGGCACATTTCTGCATCTTAATGTTAACTTGACAACTTAGAGACTGTACGTGAAGCCTGTTTGACAAGCCTCCTCTCAATCGCTTTGTATGGTACTATCTAGTTTTGTAAACTGGATATCACTTTGTTCTCATTTTCCATATACCGAGACCAAGAAGGAGAGGAAAAAATATGCTCAGGTGACTTCTGTTCTGAAATACTGTTAAAGGCCTACTGTATTTATCAGGGGTATGTTCATTTCCTACAGGCTTCTCCTGTGATTGCAGCTTGTAATAAAGAGCAGGTTCTCCTACAGAAAAATCATATAGTGAGGGTCTTTGCACACAGAAGTGATTCCTTCATTTTGCTCTTGACCTTCCACGAGCACCTCGTCACCCTTCTCTCCTTATGGACGATGTTGGTGAAGAACGCCACAGCTTTGTGCACTCACAATATCAGGAGAGTGTTGTCCCTGAAGAGCTGACCAAGGTCAGAACTCTGTGCCACACCAGAATCCACGCACTCATTCAAAGCGTACCTTTTGAGTGTCACCTGTGTGTCACACGCACTTCTCAATTTATGGCAGTAAAATAAAGTAGGCAAAACACATAACACATGAAGTTACCATCTAGTGGGGACAGGACGATGATGAATGATTAGCAACACATACATAAATAAGGTGGTATACGTGTTCTGAAGGAAACCAAAGTGAGAATACGGCGATAGCATGGACAGTGTGGTTCCCAAGTTCCTCTGAAAGGTGATGTTTCAGCATAGACCTGCAGAAAGTGGAGGAGTCAGCCTTGTAGGTAAACAGAGGCCAAAGTGTCAGGCGCAGAAAATATAGATGAAAATACGTATCTGAGGTACAGTGAAGAGGCCAACATGACCAACAAGGAGTTGGTAAGAAGAATGACAGATGGCTGGGCACTTAGCGCAGTTGTTCCGCCGCCTGCCTCACAAGCACAAGGACCCAAGTTTGATCCTCGGTACAGTGCAGTCAGTGGTGTGAGCCAGGGCACAGGGCCAGCCCAGGAAAACATTTCAAGGTCTTGGGCCTTGTTTTGGAAAATGAGAAGTTATTTGGGAGTTTGGGGTAGAGGAGTGAAGTGCAATGATATTTTTAAAAGAAGATTTTAAAAAAGCTTTCAGATCATCACGTCCGAAATATTAAGGAAAGAGATTATATTCTTGTGCTGCTGTGGGGAATTTTCAGCTTTTTTTTTTTTTTTTTTT
>NW_022900916.1:49642226-49704444 GCF_012274545.1 Fukomys damarensis | reverse complement strand
TTTTTTTTTTTTTTTTTTGGTTAAATGTTGGGAGAAAAAAAGGCTGGGAACCCATTGCCACTGTGCTAAGCCCTCTCGTGCTATCCAAAGGGACAGTAGGTTTTAGTCCCCTGGTGCTCTGACATTGGCAGGAAGGGCCTCACTCGCACTCACCTTCTGGGGCACTGTCAGAGAGAGGGGCTGTGCCCTGCAGCTCCTGGGCACGGTCCAGCTGCACACCCACCCCGCCCCAGCATGGAATGAGCCTCATCTACAAGCTCGTAGTGTGTGCCTGTGCAAGAGCTCTGCGTAGTTCCTTCTTGATAAACACATGACGCATAATGACATTGTTCTTTGCTTGGCTTTCACCTTTCACACCGTTTGAAGTGTTTGCAACAAGTCGTTGTAGATTTATTTTCAAGGCCTTGCAGAATTTTGAATCAAAACAATTTAAAAACACTATTATGCTTCCAGATTTATTTTTCTTATAAAAAATAGTAATGCTAACTTTATAAATGTTGTATTGACAATAGGGAAAGGCTTTCAACCCATTAAAATAATTATGAATTGTCTTGGGTACCTAATGTATGGACAAGATTTCTCATATAGAAAAAGATTTCTGTTAAATATTACTATATTTACTATACCCTGCTCTTTTTACTGGAATATTTCAAATTCGCTGTGTTAAAAAGAATTCCCAATTCTCAGGAAAAAAGCCAAGGCTGGGGCCTGATGTTTACTTCCTTTGAAGTTGTGGAAATAACTGTTGGAGCACAGTAATTTTCATGCAATAATTATTTGAGCAAATGCATCAGACTTATTAAAACCTGGTCCAATATTTGTTTTAATTATCATGCAATATGTAAATAATATGTGGATTTTAGCATGCTTAATTTAAATTATTTTTAATTATTTCAGAGTGTTATTACATAACAGTGTAGTACATAAGGTTTACATTCTTTTGGGGACATACTGGTACATTTCTTTTCTCAGTCCTTTTGCTTTGCTTTCCTCCCCCCCATCCAATCCTTAATTCCCTTCCTTTTCAGGAAAGGGAAGGAAGAGAAGGGATAGAAGATGAAAAAAGGAACTGAGGTGTGTTATGCACACGTACCAAGCCCACACAAGGAAAGTAAGCATTATGCACTGCAAACATGTATGTATAACAATGTGTGATTTTACAGATTACTTATAGAGTAGGAAGAAAAATCAATAAAAGGTTAAGTGAAAGTACATTTACTTATAAAAGAACTCTTTGCTGTGGCAAAACAACATAAATTTTTTAAGGATAAACACTTAGAAAAAAACCTAAATTCTTTATTTCCACATCAGACATATTGTTCATCATGTCAATAAGTTCCTTATGTCCTACACTGTGTATATCATTGTGGTCATTTTTGTCAACATATTTTTATATATAAGTGTTGACATCCTGGTATGAACACAGAGTTGTACAATTACCACTTTTATCAAACATGTTTGAGAAGTTTTCACGATCTATAATTACTGTTTCTTTGGTTTGGCTAAGGTTAGGGGATCATTGTTAAATAATCTACTATTTCCCTACCAGTTTTTCTGAGTGTAACTGTGCTGGCATTTTCACAATTTGTCTAGATGTAGAAGAAAGTTGTCATTATTAGTGGTAACATATTTGTGATAAGCTAATGAAATCCCCTAAATTAAAATGATTTATTTATTCTATGGACGACCTGCATTTGATTTACTTCAAGCAAACCTATTCAGATTTATATGTAAGATTAGAAAACCATTAGGAAAGCATTTTTAAAAAATACTACACAAACTAAAATGAAAAGGCAAAGGGCAGCCAATATTTCTGCTTCTATCTTGTTCCTTTTCATTTTAAATTAAAAAAAACAGAAAGCTATAACTGCAAGAAATCAATCACTATTCCTCATAAGTTAATATATTACAGAAAGTACCTACCAAAAAGTATTACAAAAGATTTCCATGTGAGTTTTCTGTGGAATGGAAATACAGGGCACCTAGATTTCATGGTCCAACTACATTCTCCTCAGTCCTTTATATACTTAAATATAAAATAAGCTTTTCTATGGCAAAGTTATAAATCTGTTGTACTAGCTAAAGTACACACATGCCACACTCATCAAGTCATGAACAAGAAATGTTTCATGAAATAATGAAAAATTCTAACATTGTCCCTATAGTTTCTCCTAATCTGCATTTCAGTTGTCTGAACCAGTATTACCATGGACATTAAGCTAATAATTACACTATTTCTTAAAGTGCCTAAATAAAAATCTTACACATATTTAGGAAACTGAGAGAAGTAATTCTTCCAACATCAGTAGGTCACTATGGATTTGCTGCAGATTAATGATTAAATTTCCAAGACCCTAACTTGCACAAAGCCCTACCCAGATAACGAATAATGTCAATTAAAAGAATTTAATATTAGCCACCGAGCCGGGAAACTTGAAGCATGTTGAATCTTACAGCTCATGTATAAAAGAATCTTAATAGTGATTTTCTTAAATTTTACATAAATTTTGAAAAATTTACAAGGCAGTTCTAATAGAAAGATGGAAACGTGGAAAGAACAGTAAATACATTTTAATTAACCATACCAGAGCAAAAATGGAAATGCTTTACTAAAATATCTATTGAAAATGGCATTTCTACATTTCTAAATCACTGGCATATGAAGAAACTAAAGAATATGTGCCAAAATTCATAAGGAAAAGAGTATTTAGGAATATGTCAGGTAGTTAAGTATTTTTTTAATTTGTGAGGTATGTGGTGTTTGTAATGTTTTTAAATATTTTAATTGGTTTGGGGTTATTTTCCTCTTGTAAATAAATATTCACACTCATTCCTACTTTTGTATTTTGTATTCCTAACAAATAACATAGTTTAAGGGAGGAATTCCAAACTGTATCATGCTCAAGTCCCACAAAATGTGTGCTTTCCACCATACATTTTCAATGATGGAGAAGGGTGGGCTGAATCATTTAAAGAGAAGATTAATTTGAAACCTCAAGGCCAGTGATCACGTCAATAAAGAAACAGGAGAAATAACTAAAACACCATGTGTCTCTACCTCCCTTCATCTCCCCTAATTACAAGAAAGGGTTTCCCCAAAACCTTGGTCAGATAATAAGCTCTTTGAGAGTACCACAGCAAGACCTTAGCATGTCCTGAAGGAAAGGGCATAGGATGTTCCTCAGATATTTCTAATGATTGGTACTGTTGCTTTTCATAAGTAGTGAGAAATCAGAGCCCTGGTCATAAGCTACACTTTCCAAGGAGTACAGTGGGCACCCATGCTTGAGTTTTCTGGAAATCAAGAGTCAAATTGTTCCCAGGGAAGTAAAATATGTGAGAGGTTTTACAAAATCCACTCAGTAGATGTACTCTGAAGCAATAAGACCAGAAGAAAAAGGGAATACAGGGCACTTTCTTTTATTTTCATGGCTTCTGGGTAAAGAAGAAAGTTTCAAGTGAAATAAAATTTGGAAGTTCTCATTATTACCTTGGTTTGGGCACTTTAGTTACAGAATTGTAGTTGTTCTGTGACTGAGTAAGGTGTCTGAGAAAACATTCAGCACTCAGGAGAGACCTCTCTGAGCCTGAAGACATGGGAAAAGGATAAAGTTGCTTTGTATTACACATCATGGATCCAACTTATTCAAGAAAAGACACATTCATTGATCTTTAACTTTTTAAATCTATCAATGACTTAGAAATTTGTGATAAAGCTTCTCTGTGTTTTTCTTCAAGCTTCTTTTCCAACAATTTTTAAGAATATTATTTTAAGTATAAATAAAGAGCAAAATAGAAGAGAAAATAAGAAATATGCAGATAGATCTTTTGCAAATGTGCCAGGGACTAAGAGGTGGAGGGAGAAGGGAAGGAGATGAAAAAAATATTCAGATGTACAGGCACAAACTCCTCAGAAGGAATCTAATCATTATGTACTGCAAGCATGTACTAATAAAAAATAAAAATTGAAAAAATAGTATTTAAGGTAATATTACATAGTGTATAAATGTTTATTTCCTTTTAACTTCAACAAATGTGCAAATGTAAGTAGTATCAAATGCTTTTTCTTTGTCTCTTTCTCTTTTTTAGCATTGGTCTAACTAAATTGAGCTTTGAGAGAAAAGAATGGATACTTTCTACTTTTCAGAACTTTTGAATTTTTTTGTTGCCTTAAAAATTATTTTAGGCATTTTTATAAATGATCCATGGTATTTGAAGCAAATATTTAGCTTAAAGAAAACAAGTCTTTCTGTATCTGTATTATTCCCATCTATAGCCAGATAGAAAGTAAAAGAATCCTTCCCAAAAAAATATCCATCAGAAAAGAAAATGTACCTTTCTTAAAGCTTTTGAAACCGACAGCAAGTTCTATGAGGAGTAGAAGAAATGGTGTAAAACCCTATACATTTCACAGTGGAAGCAGCATGTTCATTTTTCTACAGGTCTTAAGAACCT
This sequence comes from Fukomys damarensis, assembly GCF_012274545.1. Classification (NCBI taxonomy): domain Eukaryota; kingdom Metazoa; phylum Chordata; class Mammalia; order Rodentia; family Bathyergidae; genus Fukomys; species Fukomys damarensis. Next base: position 49,699,989 of record NW_022900916.1, on the reverse strand, counting down.
AAATGTATGTACAGAAAGGATGAGATGGGATAGCTCTTCAAGGCAATGCCCTTCCCAGGGCCATTGCAAAATCTTGGGATTAAGATTGTTGTCTTAATTACTTTTCTTGTTGCTGAGACAAAACACTTCACTCCTAAAGTTAAAAGAGGAAAGGTTTGTTTAGCTCACAGTTTGTAGAGGTTTCAGTCCATAATCAGCTGGCTTCAATGAAGAGTGGCATGGCAGAGGAGAAAGTTTCATGATGGGCAGAAGGTAGTGGAGCAACCACGTGAAAGCTGCAAGTAACTAGTAGCAAGCCTCCCATATATTGTACCCAGGCCTCCCACCCTTAGGGTGGATAGCACTCACACCCTTAATCCTAGCAATGCACCAAAATCAATCACACACTATAGATCCAGCTACCTCTGAAAAAGCTCCATCTGTGACTGTATGAGGCTTTGTGGAGACATCTAAACATAAGCCGTAACAATTGTGTTGGCAAGGCTATTCAAGATTTAGCAGAGGAGGGTATATTATTTCAGATATATTGCAGAAGTAGACATTGGAGAAAAATAAATGGCACTATCAAGTTGGTAGAATTCATGCACATTAAAAAATCCACATATCTCTTGAGCCAGCAGTACTCTTAATAAATCTAGCAGAGAAAAGCATCTGTATATGTGCATCAAAAAAATACAAACAAGAACTTTCATGGGACATTGTTTTACAAGTAAAGAAATGAACAGTCATTCAAATGCTGATTGATGGTTAAATTATGCATATCTGTATCATAAAATATTATACAATCATTAAGTACAATGTATATATTAATGTGTGAAATCTACATAAAACATAAACATTTTAAATGAAGTTGTAAATATATATAAAGTTTGACCCCATTTCTGAAAAAGTGTGTGTGTAAATTTTCATGAATTCCTAGAAAAGGTTTTGGAAAGATAATAAAACAAATTCAGTGATATACTTTAGGAAGAAATCAGGCATGGTAGTACTTGTTTGTAATCCCAGCCCCTTTAATACCTCGGTAGGAAAATCACATGTTCAAGGCAAAATATATAATAATGTACTTTGAGAAGGCAAGTAGAGTTAGGGAGAAAGTTAAAAGGATGCCGAAGATATATTTTTCCACTGATTGAGCTTGACAATGAGAATATTCTCATGCATTAATTGTGGAAAATGTTATGATAAAATATGAAAATTATTTCTTGTACAATTTAGAATTTGGGCTTTTTTATTCTGAGCCTAGCAGGGGTTCTTATTTCATCTGTTTCTATCATATCAATATACCTCCTTTCACCCATCTGACAGTTTGGAAAAGCTTGCATAGAAATATGAGAGAGCTCCCTCCTCTATTTTATCTTGCAAATTTTAGAAATGGAAGACTAAGTTACAAGAACTGTTAAATTTACTTGTTCAGAACATCACAACATTTATAGATGTTACACAAATCCGACATTATTACAAACTGGGCCAGCACATATATTTCAATTTATGCTAAAAAAATAATTTGGATTCAGTCTCTTTTGGTATTCTCCTGTTTCTTGAAAACCTTCCAGAAAGAGTTCATTCTTCATACTTTTTGAAATTTTTTTCAGTTTGAAGTATGCTTAACAGGTGTTATTGGAAGGAGGCCAATATTCCTGAGTAATTTAGATATTCAAGCTTTAAAATGAATTTGTTTTGTTGGATTTCTCCCATCCTTGGTACTAACTGAGATTTTGGAAAAAAGCACTAATGAAACGATGACACTAGAGGTGCTGTGAGAGTGTGGGCACTGTAGAAAAGAGGGTCTGTCTTTAGCTGTAGAAAGCTGGGACATAAAAAGTGTTGAGAAATAGCAAAAATGTGAAGAAATGGTCATGGAAGTGGACTTCATTACAAAAATAGTGTTGGCAATGCCTTTACCAACAATAATCAGCCTTTATAGGATCCTTCAGTAAGTCTTAAGTACTGATAAGCACAAATTCTCCCCATATAAATCATATTTTATTCCCATTTTATACATGAAGAAATAGAGGGTGAGAGATGTTGAGCAACTTGCCACATTTTCATGTTAGTAAGTAAACAGAGCCATCTGCAATAAGGTGTAGCATTTCTCAGATTAGATTTCATATACAATAGGGAAATTCTTCAAGTTGATTCCATTAAAAATGGAGTTTCCTGAGTGCTTAGAAATACAAATAGATGCCTATAGTTAGCTTTCTGTGGCCTAAATTTTACTTTCTTGTATGTCCTCCTCAGAACACAAAGAAATAAATGATCTGTGTAGGTCAAGAAAAATCTAACTATTGAAATTATGTGATTTTTTTTTTTTACTCAAATCCCCATCCACTGATTTGTATTTAATATGGAAATCTCAGTCTTTCTCCTATCTCTTCTTCTACTACTCTACCACTCCCTCCTATTTTACTTTTCTCTAAAGATTAAAATTCTCCATATCCCTTCACCAGGACTTCCCTGGCTTCCTTCACTATGTCAGTTCCCATGTGTGTAATTATTTGTGTATGGCTTGAGCACTCCCCAAGGTCTACTGTGATTGGAGACTTGGTTCCTAGGGTAGGGTGATTGGGAAATGTGGTGTAACCCTTAAGAGGAGGGGCCTAGGGGAAGGCTCTTAAGACATTATTCTTAGAAGGAGTTCTCATGTAACCCCATAAGTTCTTACAAGAGGAATGTAAAAGGAGAAAGCCTGGCCTTTCCTGGCCTCTCTGCTCATGGTTCAAGATATAACTACCTGTTTTACTCCTGTGTGTTGCACCGTTTCTATCCACACCATGAGGTGGCAGATCCAAGGGGTGGCCCTTATCATAAACCCTGTACTAGGATGTTTGGACTTTGAACCTCAAAAACTATGACATGATTAATCTTTTCATTCTATATCAATCTATTGTTTGGGGTATTTCATTATAGTGATGCAAAGCTGGCTAATACAATGTGGGCTTAGTTGAATAAGGCTTTGATTCAAGGACTCCATATGACTGTGCTATGACTACCTCCCTCTTTCCTAAGTTAGATGTGTCTCAGGGTCACATACACAAGTTTGCACATGAGGAATGGCCTGGTTTGTGTCTATTTTTGCTACAATAGTTGTCATAATCCACATGGTAATGCTGCCTCTTTTGGGGATGTTGATGGAGATATTTTTTCCTCAAACATGAGTATAAGTGAGGAAGAAATAATTTATGTTTTTAGAACTACTACCTTGAAGCAGTAGGTGGAAAATTAAACCTTTACTGAAATAATAAGACAGGCGGCAACCTATAAGAATCAGCCAAAAGAGCAAGTGGCTATTGGTGATGGGCAGATATTGGAAAAGGAGAGAAAATAACACAAGGCTATTTTAGTACAGTACAGTACTCAAAGGAGAAACCCTTGGAGGGAAAAGAGGATGTGTTCCTTATATCTGGGACCAGGACAACTGCTAACAGAGAATGGAAATGTAGCATCAGGTAGGGTCAGGTGGGGAATTTGCATTGAGTGATAAAACTAATCTCAAAGATTGAGTGGAATTTAGGATACCACAGTATTTTAGAAACTGTTTATCCAAATCTAACATACTAAAAGTTTTATTTTCAATTTTCTAGACCAATTTAGATATAACACGTAATGTTATTCGTTAATTTTAGGATGAGTTCTCTGCTTTTTTTCTTTGTTTACTTCATTTAATTGCTAAACTTATCATTTTTAGTTATCAAGAAATCTGTAAAGTGAAAGGAATAGAGCACTCTTCCTACACCACCACACAGTGAGTAACTTATGGGAGGGACAATGTCGTTTAACTCCATATCCTTAGCAACCATCCCAGGGTCTGCTTTCCTAAAGTTGCTCAATAAATATTTTTTGAATGATTCACACTCCAAGTAGGCCACCCTGGGGAGCCAGGTGTTGTGTTAATGGAAACGGACCCGATCGGAGCAGAAGTGATGGCGCAGTCAGGGCAGGTAGTGAGAATTGCAGGAAAAAAAAAAAAAAAACCCTACTGAAAACAATGGCTTTAGCATTTCTGAACACATGAATAGCAAAACCAAAATGGAAATAGGCTATTATTCTTGGAACTCATTGTAAACAACTAATAGAACAAAATTGTTTACCCCAATACTCCCAGCGATAGCTCAAACCTCAAAGAGCTTTGTGGTGCTGTAAACCTTTCTAAAAGTTCACAGGCATCACGAAGAGTAGCACAGTGCACTCTTCAGGTGGGCAGTTGGCTCAAACTCTTATCCTTTGATATTTCCACCACTGAGCATCTGAGAGATTTCTTTTGATTTGTGAGTGATGAGTGAGTGGATCACCCTAGGCCAGTGGTAGCGAATCTATGGTACACATGCTGCAGCCAGCTGTTTGTTATTGAAAGCTCCAAAAGGTTCACCATCACTACTCTAGGCTCTTCTCTGACACTCTTACCAAATTACAACACAATAATATACCAAAGGGATTGTGTAGGCCAAGTAGAGAATGATGATGTTTTTCATCAAGTTCCCCACATTCATTAAAATCCACTTTGTAGAAGGTTTTGCCTGCATTCTGTAGTAATGTCAAAAGACGATATTAAAACAAATCGTTTATAAATAAGGAAGGGGGGCTGGGTATTTAGCTCAGCGGTTCAGTGGCCTGCCTTGCAAGCACAAGGACCCAAGTTCAATCCCTGGTACCAAAAATAAATAAATAAATAAATCAGGGAAGAGGGGTCAAAGTGGGGGATGGGGAAAAAAGAAGCAAGATATATCACGTACAAGTACAAATTTCCTGTGATGACAGTTATCATTATAAATATCTAAAATATAACAGTAAATGTTTTGCTTCAAAAAAGCAAATTTAGTTATAGCTCTAATTGGCTTTTATTTAAGATTAGTGAACCAGGGTAGCCTCCATTCTACAAAACAGAATGAAAGCTCTGTTGAGCAATAGCTTAGTACATTTTGTAAGGCAAAAAAGAGGAAATAGAACAATAAGAAAAAAGTTTAATATCACTTTAAGTCACGTTACTTTTTTATTTTTGGTAAGGATTAAAGCAGAAGGAATATCTTTATTATGGTGACTCAGGTAGACTGTTCCTGTTTTCAGGAAAAAAAATTACTCTGTTCTGGGATCTATCTGATTCCTTAAAGTTTCAGTTTGATTATGTGGCATTTAGCATGAGTGACTCCATTTTGGTTTGGAATGGCCTGTTGATACCTAATGCAGGTGCTCAGTCCAGGAAAATGGCCTCCTATCATTTTTGTTTAACAGTAACCACCAGGCAAATAGTACCAACGGATCTGGAGGAAAGTCAAAATAAATCTAAAGAGAAACGCTCTTTTCAGAATTTTTTACTAGCTAACTAATCTCCCTGGAAATGCATGAAAAGGAATGGGTTAGAAAAGCAAGGAGAACCATAGCTAAGTCACTTGGTTTCAGTCTCCATACATTTTATTTGAAACTTACTTTCATTTGTCTATAATTCTTAACATTATTTTAAGAACCTCCAATTCTTTTCATCTCTATACTGACGAGAAAAAATTGTACTTCACAAAAATATGGAAAATGAATACACATTTTTTAAGTTTAATGGTCTCAAATATTTAACATAAGTATAACATTTTTTTAAAAGTGCCTGTCTCAGTGTCCCTTGGAGACTTTGATGAATGTCTTACTATAAAAGGCATAGGCTTTGTGATCTGCCATTATGAAGAGTCAGCTGAGATTTCAATTTATCAGAGCACCAAATGCCATTCAAACAATGAATTCGGCTTCTTGGACACCTCACATTTCTCCTTTACAAAGCCTCCCTTAGTTGGGTGAGACGGTGCACACCTGTAATCCCATCTACTCAGGTGGCTGAAGAAGACAGATTGCAAATTCAAAATCAGTCTGGGCAACTAAACAAGACTGTCTTCAAAACATTACAAACAAAAAGAAGGATGGAGATGTAGCTCAGCTGGGCCTAGTACTACAAAAAGAAAAGAAAGGAAGCCTTTCCTTTTTCTAAATTACATATTTAGGTCATATATTACTCTTATCTCTTCGAATGTAGAGTTTGGCTCTAATACAACTTCTGCAGCTAAACCAAAGTCTGCCCTTGCCTTGAAAAGCCTGTGGAATTTTGAACTCACATTTTGAGAAAGTTTCATTTTTCTTTCATACTGATTGTGATGTCAGACTCAAAGTATTTTCCAACTGCAGGGTAGGATGTTTTATTTTTTCCCTGCATTCTCTCTCCCTACCTCAGTACTATGCAATTAAAACTACAAATGCCATTAAATTTCTTAAAATATGTGATATTGACATAGAATATCTGCTGACACGCTGGGGTGACTTTGAAGACAGGAATATAGCAATCCTCACAGAATTTCTACTACTTGTAACTCAATAAGTGTTATAGGAGATATGGAAGCATATATTTTGGTCTAACTGCATTTATAATTTAATTGGGATGACAACTGAATTAAAATTACTAATACACAATGTAAGGTAAAGTGAGGTGAATGCCAAGCAACATTAGGACCAGTTAATGCTAACAGAATGAACAAGTGGTTAAAGTTTCCACAGGAAGAAAGAAAAGGAGTTGAGGAAGTTTTGACTGGGGTCAAGAAAGTCAGGTAAAACAGTGGAATGGGCATGGCAAAGGTGTGAACACATTTATAGGTGCAATAACTAAACACACTGGTTGATAAGCATGTGCTAAAAATAGTTTGGGGCATTAGTTTGCAAAGATGATGCCGAGACCATTATGCAGAAAGCATACTGAGGATTACAAAATAAGTTTCATGGAGGTGTACCAACACTGAAAAATTTGGGGGACTTAAGTAACATGATTAATATATGAAACTCTAAGAAGAGTTAAATTCCTGATCAGACTCTTATCAGCTTTGGGAGATACCACATCTAGAGCATTAGTCCTAACCTTTTCCCTTACTGCTAGACTGGCATCCTCAGCTTCCAACTGCAAATTCTGTTTGTAAATTTTTTGTTCAAAAATTCATCAATTCTCAAGTCAAACTCATCAACCTGCAGAAAAGAAAAGATCAGGTGAGCCCTTCAGCTAATGTCCACATACCCCAGAAGCAGGAGCTTACAGTCATGCTTCCCATGAAATCTCACAGTAGGAGTGGAGGGGTGGGAGGGAGGGAAGGAGAATAGGAAAAAAACAAGAACTAAGTTATTTCAGGTACAGGTACCAATTCTCAATGATGAATGTGATCATAATGTCCACCTCAAATGTACCAATAGGGTTAATTTTTAATAGATGTGTTGAGTGACTGAGAATGAAAAGGAAATGCCTGAAAGAAGTAAGACTGAGAAAGAAGTCATGCAATATTTTTGCACCACAGGAAATTAATGTTCTAGAACAATGGCTCTGGGGGTGATTTTAGCCCAGGGAATTTTGGCAACATCTGCAGGGTTTTGATTTTTGACAACTGAAGATGTTGCTGGTGTCTGGTAGGGATGCTACTAATTGTCCAGCCCAAAATGTTGATAGTGCCGAGGTTCAGATAACCAGATCTAGAAAGAAGGCAGAAAACATAAAAAATTTAAAATGGAGATAAGACAAATGATGGACATAAAAATTTGGTGACGGCTTTCATCAGAGAGGAAAGGAAAACAGATGTTAAGGGTCGCATGGGAATCATCTTCTGGGTCACTGAGGAATAGGTATATTATGGGCAAAACAAGAGCACAAAGGAGAAGCTAAATTATTATTTTCTTCAGGTTGATGAGTTTGAGTTGAGAGTTGATGAATTTATGAAAAAAAAATTTACAAACAATTTACAGTTGGAAGCTGAGGATACCAGACTAGAAGTAGGGGAAAAGGTTAGGACTAATGCTCATGTGGTGGCCCCCAAAGCTGATAAGAGAATGATACATTATTGAGCAGTTTAGTGGGAGATACGAACATTAAGTAAATAGTATCTAGTATATCTACAGAATTAGAAATCATGAGTTCTATTAAAAAACTATGGGAAGGTTTAACATTTATATTGAGTACATATTTGTAGACTGGGGAATAACTCTCTTAGCAAATGACATTTACACTGAAAGAAGAGTATAAATTTGCCGGAGCAAGAATAGAAGAAAACAGGGATGAAGCTCTGTAACAGACAAAAATGATGAATTTGAAGGGACGGAAAGAAGTGACTGAGTTGCAGAGGAGAAGGTGAGAGGTCTAAGATGAGCTTGAATAGGCAGACAGAGGATGGATAATGTGAGCCTGGAGGCCGTGTTAAAACTTGAATTCAATCCAGTTGTAATAGGAAATCATCAAGATGTTTTAAGCAGGGATATGAGAACATCCCTTTCATACTGTTAAAATGTGTTTTATATTTTTATAATTTTAAAATCAGATATACCGTGGACAGTAAATTAGACGGCGAGAGTAGTAAATAGGTGTCTATCATGGCAGATAAGGTAAGAGATTGTGGCGACTTGGACTCAAGTTAAGTGATTGATGGAAAAAATTTAAGAAAAATCAAATTATTCAAGTGATATTGTTGAGTACAATCCTTTTGGAGTTGATAAATTAGAAGAAAAGAATGACAGGAAAGAGTGCTCAGGTGACTCTGGGGTTTCTGAGGCTGCTACAACAAAGTACTACAAACTTCTGGTTAATAAGGATGGAAATTTATTTTCTGACAGTTCTGGAAGACAGAAACCCAAAATCTAGGTGTTTACTAAGCCGTATTTCTGCTGATCATTCTAGAAGAGAATTATTCAAATTTATGTTCTTATTCAAATTGTTCAAATTTATGTTGGCTCTAGGCATTCCTTGGCTTATGGCTGCATAACTCCAATTTCCTTCTCTGATTTTACATGGATTTATCTTTTATCACTTACATCTCTCACATTCTCTCTTATAAGGACATTTGTCACTGAATTTAGAACCCATCTAGATCATCTCTGGGCTTCTCAGATTCAATTGGTTTGAACTCAGTTGCATGCAAGGGAGGCCAGAAAAGATAGTTTAATTGTATATGCAGAAAAGAAATAGGTTTTTGTCAGAATTAAGACATCCCAGACACAGGACACTTCCCCCCCAACAAGAAAAAATATATGTATTTCCTCAGCAAGAGATATTTTTGAATTATGATTGCCAAGATTACACTGTTTAACATTGAGTGGACTTACAGCTTAAAATAAAAGGCATCAAGGTGTGCTATGTATCTTCCAATCTGTTCCACTGATCCTCAGGTCTGTTTCTGTGCCAGTACCATGCTGTTTTTATCACAGTGGCTTTATAGTATAGTTTCAAATTGGGAATTGTTATACCTGCTACCAGGTCTCTGCTGCCTAGGATGGCTTTTGCTATCCTAGGTCTCTTCTGGTTCCAAATGAATTTTTGGATTTTTTCTAGTTCTGTGAAATATAGTGTTGGCATTTCAATTGGCACTGCATTGAATCTATATAGCAGTTTTGGTAGTATGGCCATCTTCACTATGTTGATTCTTTCTACCCAGGAGCAGGGGATACCTTTCCATTTTCTTATATCCTCTTTAATCTCTTTTTTTCAGAGGTGCTGTAGTTTTTAGTGTAGAGGTATTTTGCTTCTTTCGTTAGATTGATTCCTAGACACTTCATTTTTTTTTGGATGCTATTGTGAAAGGAATTGTTTCCCTAATTTCACTCTCAGAAAGTCTGTTATTTGTGTACAAGAAGGCTATTGATTTTTGAGCGTTGTATCCAGCTACTCTGCTAAAAGTGTCAATTAAGTCTAGAAGTCTTTTGAAGGAATTTTTTAGGTCTTCAATGTAGAGTATCATATCATCAGCAAATAATGACAGTTTAACTTCTTCCTTTCCTATCTTTATTGCTTTAATTTCTTTCTCTTGTCTAATTGCTGTGGCCAATGTTTCCAGGACTATATTGAAGAGGAGTGGTGATAGTGGGCATCCTTGCCTTGTTCTTGATATAATTGGCAATGTGAAATAGAAAGAAAAGGGCTAAAGGTGTAGGGGAAGTGAGAAGAGTAGGGGAAAGGTAATAAGGGAAAAGAAACAATAAGAAAATGAAAAAAAGGAAATAAAGTATTTGTAAATAGGGAAGGGAGGAGGGGGAGATAAGGGGAAAAAAAGGAGGACCAAGACCTGTCATGGAAAGGTACAAGATTCCAATTATGAATGTAACTGTACAGTATACCTAAAATGTACCAATGAACAATGAGAAAAAAAGATGTGATACGTATACATACCCTACCACATTTTGAATATTTTTATTATGTACCCCAAACATATACTAATAAATTTTTAAAAAATAAATAATTAAGTAATTAGTTTTCTCATATTTCACACATAATATGTAAGCAAATTCTGTTATATTTACCAACTATATATTTCTGAAATATGTATCACCACTTAATTCTTGCCAATCACTTCTAACTTGAATTATTTTCAAAAGACTTCCCAACTGATTTCCTTGCTACTGCCCTTACTCTTTACAGTCTCTTCTTCCAATGGAATGCAGAAAAATCTTTCTGGAACATAAATCAGATCGTATTACACATTAGAATAAAATCTTACGGTCATTACCCATCTCAAGGAAACCTAATGCAGGTCTTTGTGAGACCTGACACAATTTTACCCTTGGCTGACATTCTGATGTCAATCCTACTTCTCTGGTATTTTTTTTTTTTTTTTTAGCTCCATTCACATTGGCCACTTCCTTTCTAAAACATGCTGTTCTTTCGTCCCAGAAATTAACTTCTCTATTTCTTTCCTGTCTCACCCTTCTCAAGAAGGCTGTTTGGGATCATTCACATTGCTACTGGTCACACAGTATCTACGTCACTTCCCTTTATATTTCAATCTGACACACTACATAGTATCTGTGTTCCCCTACCAACACGAAACCTCCTTGAAAGTATAAACTTTCTTTTGTTTAGTGTTATACAACCAAAGTGTAGTTCAGTATCTGGCATACAATAGGCACTCAATAATATTTGTCAAGTCAATGCACGACACCTAATTATTAAATGGATGAATATGTTTTCAAAAGAACCAATTCTCATGTCCATTAATAATATAATGAATTAAACTTTAGCTTAGGGTAATTGAGATTATCAAACTGATGCAAACTGAAAAAGAAAGGAAGACATTTTAAGTTGATCATAACAAGATGGGTAAATATGATTTTATCAAATAGCTGACAGTACACTATGACTTGCAAAAGTAACAAATCACTTTCCTTTATAACTTGACAACATTGATGTACATATACTTGTTTGAAATATAACATTAAAAAGTTGAAAAAACACTATTAAAATTAAATTTATGTGTACCTTATAACCCATCCATTCTTCAAGTTTATCCAAAAAAAAGTTTGTATAATCACCAAAACACATATATGAATATTCATGGCAGCCTAATTCATAATATAACAGATTAAGGATAGTTCAAATGATTATCAGCAGTAGAATGCACAATTCAATAATGTACATTTCAAAACTTTACTGAAATGAGAATAAATGATTATAATCTCATGCAACATTATAGATGAATTTCATAAGGCATATTGAGTTAAAGAATCCAGCTATAAAAAAATACGTATGATATGGTTCCTTTTATATGTAGCTACAAAGAGTCAAAAGTAATACAGGATTATTATAATGTATGATATAATATATATATATATATAATGTATTGGATGTGGAAATTATGGGTATGAATGAGGGATGGGTAGTGATGGGAAAAGGAAACAAGAGATCTCTGGGACAGTCAATGCTCTGTTTCCTATTTCAGGTTTGTCTCATGTCTCCATTTTGTGAACTCATTGAAATCTTCAGTTATTATATATGCCCTTTATGCATATTTTATGTCAATAGAGTTTTCAAAAATCAATAAAACTGCATGTTCGATCAAATAGAAATATTCTGCTGATTTAACTAAATCTTTCATCTTGCTTTTATTTTTTGTTTGTTTGTTTGTTTTTGTTTTTGGTACTGGGGATCGAACTCGGGTCCTTGCGCTTGCGAGGCAGGCCACCAAACCGCTGAGCTAAATCCCCGGCCCTCATCTTGCTTTTAATGCTGCAAATTGCTTCCCAGTAACATTTGGATTAGCCTTTTATACACATAGAGTGTTTGAATACTTTCTAGCAAGCATTAATCAAATTCATCTCCTTTTATAGGTGCTGGTTTCACTGATTAAATCAAAGCAATTCCTTTCAAGGTTTGAGAAGAGTTCCAGGGCTTCACTTATGTAAGCAGCCTTCCCTGGGTTTCTCCCCGACTTTGAAAGTCCAGTATATTGATTGCTTCTGACCCTACTAATTACCAACATTTTACTATCTGATTATAATACAAAATCCTTTCTATTGCTGCTGTATAGAAAAAGCTAAAACTAGCTAATGCTTTCAAAATAAATCTTACTATGTAGGAATAAAGAAGTACAAAAAGAAATGAAAAACAAAAACAAATAAAACCCACATAGAAATAGTTGTGCCTCCGATACAGATTTCATACAACATTATACAACTATTTCTCATATGAATAAAACATTTATTCTATATTGAGTGAGACAATTCCAATTTCAGTTACCTCAGCTGATTCCAAGTTAGGATCCCTTAATAATATTCATTCCTTGGCCAGGGATTTAGCTCAGTGGTGCTGCCACCTGCCTTCCAAGCACAAGGACTGGAGCTCAATCCCCAATACCAAATTAAAAAAAAAAAAACAAAAAACTTAATTCCCTCTCCAGTTCCATCATCATTCTGTCTTGATATTTTATAAACTGTGCACTAAATACAAGGGTTAACTACTACCAACCCTTTTTCCATATAAAATAGTGGAAGAATGGGAATTACAGTGATCATTTTTAGGCTACCTACAGAATGGCGATTTAATTAATGAGTTTTTCAGAATAACAAAATAACTTCTGTGCAACACACGCTATCACAAGAAGGAAAATGGCTCTACACACTCCATTTAAGTCTGTAAGATATCCATAGGTTTCTTGCTGGAGTACTTCTTATATTTGACACTTACTATGCATATAAGACAATAATGAAGAAATTGAAAAAGACCTCTCAGTTGCAGACTAACACAGCCAAGGAAATGTTTCTATCTATTCAACTTAACATAATAAATTTGCCTGAGATCAATAGTTTGATGTCAAACGTCACATTCTCATTTTTAGTTGACCTGTAATATTGCTATCGACTGAACATTAGAAATCATAAGACAGAGTTTGTAATCATATTATAACTGTTTTATCAGTTATTTTTTGAAATGCTGGTCTAACTTTAGAAATGATGGATAAAATCTACCTTCTTTTTCTCCTGATTTTATAACTTCATGTCCCCAAGGATTGAATTTTGAGCTTTATTTTCAGTTATTACTGTTACTTTACTGTAAATATTCAAAGCCCATTTCATAGGCTCAAGGAAATTAGCTACTCCCTCCCATATTCATGGAGCCAATTACTTTGGACACTGACCATACTGTTCTTCTATAACTTCTCCAGTATTCCTAGTTACAACTGGAATAGCCCCCCACAATCCTTGCCTTTTCATAGGCATCCCAGTATCCTAGAACAGTGGAAATGTATTCAGTTTCTTAAGCCTGTCATTGCACTTAAATATTAATGAACATTCATTTTAATGTTTTTCCACTATTTGTCATAGGCTTGCAAATTACATTATCAAATGAAAGTTTTATTCTCAAGGCCTTTAGGTACATGCAAATCAAATAATTTCAGATTTCCAGCCCCATTTGTTATTTTGGTCAGGTTACTAAATTGTAAATAGAAGAATCAACTCATGCCATCTTAAATAAGGAAAGGAATAAGTAAAAGCATATCAGCCTCGAAGGATCTGCGGGGTCAGAGATACAATGTGAGAAACCACCCAGAGTGGAACGATGTCCAATCATGCCATTCTTGCCACATCTTGTTTCCAACACTGCAACCTTCACAGACACCTTGATTTTTCCACGAAGACACTTGGGACTGCATAAAAGAACTCCTACCACAGCTTCATGCAATTGTCAGATACCACCACCGCCATCACAAGAGCAGTGGTTGATTGACTAATCCCTTATGTTCCATGTCAGTCCCTGTTGATGCCTTGATGAAAACACTGTCGTCTTATGAGCATCCTTGTTAGAAGGAAGGCTAGGAAAATGTCTCCTGACATTTAAGTATGGTGAGAATTTCACCATACATAAAATGAACTCTAAATAGTTTTGGATGGTCTTTGACAACCCCCTATTCATGTCTTTGGTGATACAAGGATTCTCACCCTATAGCTATGGGAGATGCTCAACATGTTGCCCCTAACACGAGGCAGATAACATACACTGCAGTTGTTACTCATATACTTAATCATCACCTGGAGAAAGGAGATCCAGCATTCCATGCTGAGCTATGAAAACACTACACTTAGGGACAGTGAGAAAGCAGGGGCTTTGGGAGGCAAGCTCTGGAGTCTCAAGAGGTTCGAGTGACCCAGCTCCCACAAGAGAGTGTGATTCCTTGCTGAGCAATCCGATGGGCTATCAGAGAACTGAAGCTCAGTGTTCAAGGAGAAGCAGGAATGGTGCCAGGTGCCTGTGATGAAGAAGTCCTTTAGATGTGGGACCTCATCCGTGGGAACAGAGTGAGGTGGAGAATTTCTAGTCAGGCATTCCAGACCCTCCTACTTCTAAGGAATGTCAAAACAGCAAATATTATTGAATCTTAGTATCATACCTAGGAGACCACATATAGGACAAACACCAATCACAACATATTTATTTAAATCTTGCCTTTAAAATCTTATTTTAGACTTTTAATATTTAGTATTCAATTTATTTATTTTCCTCATTGAGTTTATTGGTACATTTTAGGTATACAGTACAGTTACATTCATTGTTGGGATCTTGTACCTTTACATGACAGGTCTTGATTCTCCTTTTTTTCCCCTAACCCCTGCCCTCCCTTCAGCCCCTCCTCCCTTCCCTATTTACAAACACTTTATTTCCATTTTTTCATTTTTCTCATTTTTTTGCTTTTCCCTTATTACCTTTCCCCTACCCTTCTCACTTTACCTACACCTTTAGGCCTTTTCTTCCTATTTCACATTGTCAATTATCTCACTATTATAGTTTATTCACACCAGATAAACTATTCAGTATTTACACGTGTGACTTATTTATTTCACTTGAGTATATCCTCAATATTTAACATTCAATTTATAAGTTACTTTAAAAATTCTCTATCATATCAAGAGTATTATCTAACATCAAAAATATTTAAAATACTGTTTCAAATATGTACATAAAATTTATAAAGACATTGCTCTTTAGGTGAAGCTGTGTTGTACAATAATTTTTCTGAAACAATTTCTCATCCTATATAGCCATTTCCTTAATTTTAGAGTTTAGGTTTTCTCTAACTTTTCATTGCTTTAAGTCATGTCATGATGTACCTACTAATAGTAATTCTTGGGCTAGATCAGTAGAACTGCAGTTAATGTGTCAAAAGATGAAACTATTGTTTTTTTAGACAGGATCTTAACATGTAGTTCAGACTAGCCTTCAGCTCACTACGTAGTTCAGGCTGGCCTCAAACTTGTGGTGATATTCCTGCCTCAGCCTCCTGAGTGAGGGGATTACAGGAATGTACCACTACACCTGGTACATTATAAATTTATTAACATTCTCAGTTAATATTTCAATTGCTTGGAAATATATTTATATAAAAGTAAAAAAGACTAATTCAGATGAATGGAAATATAAAGATTTTGCTCATTGACATAATATTTTAAAATCTGTATTTCTGAATAAATGTAGCTGTTCAAAAATTAGGCTATTTTAAATGGTTTTCCTTTCTTTGCATGTAATTGAAATATTTCATTTCTGAGACTTCAAATTTTTTGTTACTATTTCTATGCTTTGTAACTGAGCATTTTTCAGGATTACAATTATCAAATGGCTTGAGGGAAAAGGTTATTTAAAAATGCTTCAAAATAGATTTATTCTACTAAGAGGAGGTTGAGAGACAGTCAATGTGAATGTTTACATGCATGAGAGCACATTTCATAGAAAATGAAGGAAGTTTTCTTTTTTTACTGATTTTAAAATTTAAGTTATAGATTTTTACTTTAAATAGGAGGTATACATTTGACTTAGCAAAAAATTTACCTGGAGAATATTGCTAAGGAGAATGAAGACTCTCTCTTTTAAAAATATTTTTAAAGAATAGGAAAATGTATCCTTTGATTTGGGTAGATGACTCTGAAGCGTGCTTCTTAAAAATATGGCCACAGACACCAGCCTCATTTGTGCTGGAGAAGAAGGTAAGTTTACTCTTTGAATTCGGCAGCAAACATTAATGGGGATTCTTGATGCCACAGGCAGTGGACATTCAACTTCGGTTCACAATATGCACGCAAACAGACATGCAGATAGACCTGTGGTCAAGCAACTGGAACGTAGTGGGGTTGGCAGTATGAGAGAGAACAAGAACTGGTTCAGCAATCATGATCATATTTTATTAAGTTCTTTCAGAGTGTCAGGCACTGTGTTAAGTGCTCTGTGTATATTATTTTTTCTCATACAACTCCATAGAAAATATGCTATCATTTGTCAGATATTTACCCATGAAGAAACATAGGTTAGGAGACATCTGATAACTTGCCCGTGATCGTGCAGACAGTAATTTGCAGAGATTGTTGCCAAATGCATCTTTCAAAGTTCGTAAACACTGAGTCAGCCATTATAACTCTGAGAGGAAACAGCAAAAGGATACTGGGAAATGGGAAGTCGTGGGTTGAGGAAAACCTTCAGCAGGAGTTGAGCAGGAACTGACCAGCTCCACAGATGGAAAAGCAGAATTTGTGGAGAAAGCAGCCAAGGAGGGGCCTCAGTCCCTTGCTTTTGAAGACCCTGTCATGCTGAAGTCTTCACTGAGTTCTTTTACTTTGAAAGCAAGGTTTTCGGTGAGGAGTGTTCGATTGATGAGAGTGGAGTCATCGCTTCTTAATCCAAGTAAAAGTAGTGCCCCATCAGAGATCTGAATGCTGGCTGCTCTGCCTGTGTTTGGCCAAATCATTTTCCATTCCAATTTTTGTTATCTTCTTTCTGAGTCTCTAACTCTCATAATTATCTTCTCATTTGTATTTCCTGTTCTCTGAAGGGAAGCTCTCTCCTTCAACAGAGAATGCCCTCACCTGGCTCATTGGGAAGTCTGACATCTCATATGCCCTATTGTGACTGATCCTTACTTAAATACTGAAATCAATTATCCAGTGTCTGCAATCTGATTTCACTGCTGGCCCCACAATGTCTGGCCATGCCACTCTCTCAAACATTTGCAGTTACTTTCTTTTGCAATGAGAAAAAAAAGACCATAGTTCATAATTCTTTTCTTCTTCCAGGCTTTCTTTTTAAATTCTAGTTTTCATGCTCAGTTATTCTTCAAGTGGAGCCTTGTGTTCTTTGTGCTGGGTCTCTATTATATGTGTTTTTCCAATGTCATATATCAGCATAAACAAACAAGAATGAAGAGAGTTGGCTATATTTTTTTCTGATTTTGTTTCTTCTTCAGAAAATAGGTCCTATTGCATTTTTCTAACTTATGCTTAATATATTTCTTACATCTCAGGCAATTTTATTTTTCAGTCAGCTGTTAGAAATGCAGCAGAATCTATAAACAATTATTCCATTTCCTACCTGAATTCAGAAACAAATGAAAGAAGAGGATGCAGGCCAGTGGCCTCATAAAAGATGGATGGAAGAATGTGGCTTTAGATCCACAGCCATAACTGACCACAGCACTTAAACCCTGAATGAGACAGTCAGAAGAGCAGATCCACGCCAGTCCCAGATTTTCCTCCAGGTGTCCCCAGGAACCCTGCACTGGTTGGCTCATCCCTCCAGGGAGGAGTTAATCAGGCTGGCCAGAGCTGGAATTGGTCTATTTAACCCAGTTTCTCCTCACAGAAGGAAAAGGTATAGGGAAAGGAGAGTTTTCCTTATTGAGATATAGCTATGGCCTCATGAACTGATAGGTATAGCTTCTGAAGGGTGACTGAATCATGGGGCACAATAGCTGAGGCAGGGCCTGGTTAGAAGAGGCCAGTCACTGGGGTGTGACTCCCCACTGGCTTCTCCATTCTGTCTCTGCTTCCTGGTCCTCATGAGGTGAGCAGCTCTCCTCTGCCCAGTGCTGCCTTCTGCCTTGGAGCTGGCTCCCACGTGTAACCATGTGACAAAATATAGTTTCAGGTATCAGGTATTGTGTCTCAGGAACAACTAATGTGACTAAAACTAATATGGAAATAAACTTTTTTGTTTTCTTTTCTTTTGGTACAGGGTTGTGAGGTTTGCTTGTGAGGCAGTCAGTGGAATCACTAAGCTAAATTCCTGGCCTAAACTTAATTTTTGTTTGTCTCACTTTATGATATTAACTCCTGTTCCCTTTACATTAGTTTTTCATGGTTTACTGTATGTATCTAGAGAATTATTTTTTAAGTAACCACTTAGGTAATACTCTTGGATATAATTATGTCAAATTTTTGCCTCACATTTCTCAAATAAAGGCTCTCTCTGTGTAGAAATATATCATTATTCTATTGTAACTATTATCAAAAGGCAAAATTCAACAAATCCCATGAATTATCTGTCTGGTTTTTATTAGCAATTCATGAATTAGGCATCATCCTATCTATGGCATAGAATTAAGATCCAATGAACTGAGCAGAGGAGGGGAGCTTTCAAGGTAGAAAAGAAATAAAGAACAAAAAGCAGACTGGTCATTGCCAAATACTTTCCTTAAATCAGAAGAGACTTTTCTTATCATGAGGGATGTTGACTTGGCCTCTTCTGATTCGCTGGTATGAATGTGCTGGATGTTTGTTTGCTTGTTTTTGTGTTTAGAAAACTGAACCTTTTTGAACTGCAGTTCAATTTCACAGCACCTAGCCAGAGTGACTCCATTGTGTTTTCTGCTTAGGCCTAATCTGTTGGATCTAGTGCAGGAGCTTAATTTGAAGCAATGGACTCCCATTAGTGTCATTTAATATTATTCTCTGATAAAAGTAATCATCAGTGACTTCGTGGCATGGCTTCTAAAAATGGTCATATTTGCCAAGTGCATTTCCTGGGTTGATTTTTTCAGTAACTTTACTTTTAAAATAATTTCCTTTTAGGAAGATATCAGAACAACACACATAACTCTCCCCAAATTGTAGCTGAAATAAGATCACTTGGGAACATGAGTCAAAGAAGGTGTGTAACCAGCTTAGCTCTCCTAATGGAACTGAGTTTCCAAGACCGGCAAAAGAATGTGGTAGATTATTTAAAGATTTCAAGATAAAGGGCATAGATATTTGAAGGATGTCAAACACAGGGCAGGGAGGAGTCTACACAGATGTTTTTCTATGTAGTAGTTTGCAACTCTGGTTTTCTAATGACATCCTACATATTCTTAATGAGAAAGGGGGGGCTTAAAATCAAATATTTGGACTTTGTTCTACCAGTATTTTAAAAATGGCTATTAACAGGCAGATGGGATCTATAAATTCAGTATAAATGAATCCTTTTTCTGTGCCAGATTGTTTGGCTTTATTGTCATCAGATCTGTCATTTCATTCAAACTTCTGGGGCTCCCTGGCTATCACCCTCTCACTTATCTTTGAGATGGTTTCAACATCCTCTCTGTGTGGTCTAATTGCCTCACCTAATTTGCATTAGGCTCATTTAATCACTCCCCAGCTGGGTTATTTTCCCACTAGTGTCCACATTGGAAAGCCGTCTCTTTTTGGTTGTAATCCCAGTAGGATTCAAATATGCTCATTTTGGAAGGACTGCACACCAAAGGTAAAGAATTTAGCAAAATGAACACAGAGAGAATTTAAGCATGTTTTTAAAAGACCTGAAACCCATTCTGCTTAGCTTATAATAGTTTTCAACCAAGGATGAAAAACCTGCTGGCAATCAGAGGATTGTGTGACATTCAAGTCTGCCCAAAGGAAGCAGCCAAGCAGAGAGGTTCTCTGGTCTACAGATTTGCATTGTTCTGCTAACTTTCCTATGCCAAAAACACTGTTGTTCCCTTTCACCAGCCTCTAAGGTCACAAGACAGACAGTTCTTTCTTGATTACTCAAACAAATACACATCTGATTCAGAGGGGGAAAAGAGAGTTGCCAACAGTCCATGCTTAGGAAGGGCAAGGCTGCTTTCACTTTATAAGCCAACCTGATGAATCACCACATCCATGACTAATGCTGGTGTTCAAATGTGCCCAGTAATGGAGCCTGTTTTTCAACAAGGAAAATGCTAAAGAAGACCAAAGAAATATGGAAGAAAATTAGACATCTGTGCAGGAATATATAGGATAGCCCAATAATCACAACAGGCCTGATAAATCTCAATATATATTTTCTTTCCTTAAGCCATAGAAAATATAGAGCTGGCATTGCTGTCAACTTGGATTTCCTCACAAGCATTAACTTTACGGGCTCAAAAACTTTCCAAATGTTTTCTAAATCTAATAAGGTTAAGCCCAGACAGTGATTTCAATAATGATGCTGACAATTTTCATTTTAAGAAACTAGTAAAAATAGGCTGACTTGTATACATGAATATATATGTAAAATCTACATGTACATGCATATAAATGTATATATGTGTAACATATGCACAAATGTACACATTAATTATATAAATGTGATATATATATATACATATAAAATGAATGACATGGTTCATAATGTCAATTATATGTGTATTGAAGAAACTATATAAAGGGAAAACTCTAATATAATGCATTTTAATAAATAATGGTAATGCACAAGATATTGTAGAACATTGTAGGTGAGTTAGGAAGTTGTTCATTTCCTTAAATTTCTCAAAGAATTGGAGTAGGATTGATATTCTTTCATTAAATGGTTTGTACAATTTATCAGTGAAGTCTTTGATACCTGAAGATTTCTCTGTACCAAGTTTTCAAACTATAAATTTTATTTTCTTAGTAGATAACTCATCTATGATCTTATATTACTCCAATCTATAATCCAGACATTGCAAGAAAAGGTAACCACACAGCAATGTCCTACATGGACATATATACAACTCCTTAGGAAAATTTTAGTAAATTAAATGCAACAACATATAAAAAGAATAGTATATTGTATAAATGAGGTTCATTGGGAAAAAGCAGAGATGACTAAACATTTAAAAATCACTCAGTGTGATTCATTATAAATTTTAAAACAGATGATCATAATGGGTGCAAAAAAAAAAAAAAGCTGGAATTGGTGCCTTGCAGCTATAATCCCAACACTCTGGGAAGTTGAGGTAGGATGATCACAAATTCAAGCCCAGCCTGACAATTTACTGACTTAGCAAGAACCTGTTTCAAAATTAAAAATAAGAAAGGTCTGAGAATATTGTTCAGCATGAAGATTCTGGGTTCATACCCCACTCTGAAATAAGTGCATAAAAAACTGGCAAAATTCTGTGTCTATTCATGGTAGAAATAACAATTCTCAGCAATCTAGGAATAGAGGGAAACTTCCTTAGCCTGATAAATGCATCTGCAACAAACAAACAAGGCAAACCATCGGTAGCATCACCCTTACTGGTGAAGAGCTAAACACTTACCCGCAAGATTAGGAACAAAATAAGCAGGCTGTTCTTAGATTGTCTACACAAAAAAACCCAAAGACTCTACAAAGAAGTCACTAGAAATAATAAATGAGCTAGTCAAACTCATAGGATACAAATTAACACATAAACATCAATTGTACTTTTATATTCTAGTATTTTGTAATGAAAAATTAGAAATTTAAAACAATATCATTTAGACTTAAATCATTTAATAACATAAAGTTCTTGGGTATAAACCTAACAAAATAGAAAAGCATATGAAAAAATTAAAAGGTAAAATCCCAAGGGATAAATCCAATAAAAGATGCCTATAAAACTTTTTTGAGGAACACTAAAGAGGGCATACATGAGGAAAGATGTGCCATTTGGCTGGGCATGTAGATCAGTGGTATACTGTGTGCTTAGCATGTGTGAGGCCCTGGACTCAATATCCAGCACTACTGCACTGCTAAAAGAAATGTATGACATAGATACAGTGCTACAAACTCACACAGAACCCAGAATAGTGTCTGCTCCTACCAGCCTGGAAAATTAATTCCCAGCTCCTAGGCAGAGTACTCAGGACAATTTAGTCTCAGTAGTGGGGCATAATTAGCTTTTGCTAAACAATCATAAAAGCAATACCTTTGATCTCATCTTTTATCTATGCATGAAACATCTCTAACCCTTCTTCCATTTTTCCCTAAAGTATAACAATCTAGATTTCTTTTTTTTTCTATTTCTTTTTTGAGACAGGGTCTCACTATGCAATTGAGACTGAACTGGAACTCACTATGTAGCCTAGGTTGGTCTCAAACTCACAGCAATCCTCCTGCCTCAGCCTCCCAACAATCTGGATTTCTTGTATTTAGCTGCTGAATGCTTGCATGTGAACTTTCTCATACTTTAATTGTTATGAAGTGTCCGTAACAAAGGTAATCAGAAGTGGCAGTTATCTTAGTACTATTTAGATCAATCACAGATGCAGAGAAGACAAAGGCTATTTTCATAGTCTAGGTAGGAAATGGTGGCATGGTCTCCAGCAGTAGTGGTGGAGGTGTCAGAATTGGTTCCAGATATATGTAGAAGGTAGAGACAAAAGCTTTGCCAATGAACTGGATGTGGAACAGGAGAGAAAAGCAAAATACAAAGATAACTCCAAAATTGTTTATTTTGGGGATTTTTTTTTGGTTTTATTTTTTGACAAAAAAATCAAAAGAATATATTCCTTTTCCTGAGATGGAGAAAACATTAGGAAAAGGAGTTTGAAGGAAACTAACAATCCTGTTAGGAACAAAGTACATTTGAAGTCCCTGTATTTTATTTAGGTGAAGTAGGAGGTAAGCAATTGCACGTACAAACTTGGAATTCGTGGGATTGGTCAAGGTTGGAGGTCTATTTTAGCGTCACAGAAATTTCAAAGGAAGGGCCTGAATGAAGACGCCAAGAGAGTGCAAGTAGAGAATGAACAGGAATTACATAAAGCCCAACCCTGTAGCATTCCAGCACATGGAGATCAGAAAGATAACACAGAGTGGTAGGCAGGGGCCAGAAAATAAACTGAGTCAAAGATGAGGAATAAAGAGCGACACTGGATTTGGCAATGTAGGAGATACTAATGACCCTGGTAGAGCTTGCAGTGGAATTGTTAGGACAAGACAGTCCTAGGCAGGAGATTAGACATAAAAGAAAACAGTAACGAGGTGACAGTTGCCAGATAGATAGGTTTTTTTTTATTTGTTTGCATATTTAGAGCCAGGGATTTAGCTCAGTGGTGCCACCACCTACCTCAAAAGCACAAGGTTCCAAGTTCAATCCCTGGTACCAAAAAAAAAGAAGAAAGAAAGAGAGAGAGAAAGAGAGAGAGAGAGAGAGAGAGAAGAAAAGAAAAAATGTACTTCCATTTGTTTGTATATTTGAGATAGAAGATAACACTGTACATTGTATTATGATGCACATGGCCCAGTAGAGACTGAAAAACTGATGGTTCCCGTTTTTTTCCATTTTCTTTGGTTTGGACTTTCAGGATTTGATGCACAATTTGTGATATGTTTGAAATGTTTTGAGTTTTAAAAATTAATTTCCTAGAACGTTCACTTTATTTGTATTTATTTACCTCAATAAAGTATGAACATATCTATACCTATACCTATAATTGTACATTTACTAAAAAATTTTAGGGATCAAATTTATCATTTTCTAACAAGAAGTTCTATTCTTGGAATTTTAAAAATCAATCTCAACAACTACTTTGGATTCTACGTGTTTAGAACAGCTATCTACACGAACTGCATTCACCAGCCATCAGCCTACTGTAGCTGTACTTGATTATAAATTGATGTGTTGTCTCTAAGTATTACTTACACAAGATTTACGAATATTAAATAAAAACTAAGTTTCATTTTAGAAAAACATTCAATGAACAAAATCCAGAAAAAAAGGGAGGGCAGGGGTATGGAGAAAAAATAAGAACCAAGACATACCATGTAAAGGAACAAGATCCCAATGATAAATGTAACTGCATTGTTTGCTTTAAATGTACCAATGAACTTAACAAACAACAACAACAGAAAAGATAACAGCCACACCTGACACCCAGAAAAGTTTTCTTGTGATTAATCATTTCCAATCCCCCTCAATCCCAGGCAAATTCTTATTTGATTTCTGTCACTGTAGCTTAGTTTACATTTTCTAGAATTTTACAAAATAAACATCACATGGTTGTGCTTCTTAAAAAAATTAATGAATAAAAGAAAATATCACTGATAGCTCTTGAGTGCATGCTGCACGCTGGGTGCTAGGCTACACACTTTACATCCATTCTCTAAATTACTCCCCACAGCAATTCTGTCTAATGGTTGCCACAGTGATTCCATTTTACCAACCAGGAAATTGAATTATTACAGAGGGTAAGCGACTAGCTGAAGGGTACCCACCTGGTAAGTGTAGCACTGGAATTTGAGTTACAACAATAGTTGTAGTGCACAACCTCTCAAACTAGCATGTGAATGGTAGTAAGCAGGGTAGTTACACCAACTGCATTAGGAATCACAGGAAGTAATCTGTAATTCACTGCTAAAAATTATGGATTTATAGTTGGGCCGGGGATTTAGCTCAGTGGTTCCACCACCTGCTTTGCAAGCACAAAGACCCGAGTTCAATCCCCAGTACCGAAAAAAAAAAAAAGAGAGAGAGAGAGAGAAAATGGAAATAAAGTTTTTGTAAATGGGGAGGGTAGAAGGGGGTGAAAGAAGGGCAGGAACAAGGGGAAAAAAAGACAGCCAAGACCTGTCATGTAAAAGTACAAGATCCCAATGATGAATGTAACTGTGCTGTATACCTAAAACATACCAATAAAGTCAATGAGAAAAAAGAATTATGGATTTATAAATTGAGTGTTTCAATGTAGCAAAATGCCCTTTATTGAAAGAATGAGGTAAAAGTTTGCTATTTAGGAAGATAAATACATTATCACTCCTATGTTGAATTTGGAGATAGACTCACCATCCACTGTTCAGTTGGAAGGGAAAAGCCAAAAATTGAAAACTCTGGAAGAACTTCATGAGGCAGACAGGGTTCCTTTGGGACTTCATATCAAGCTATTTTCAGTAGGGAGAACAAATATTTTCTTCAAAATGCTAAGAAACGCCTTTAAAACATCTCCTAATAGGGTCATACACGGTCTGTTGAAAAGAACAGAAACAAATGTGCCCCTATGCCACTGATATTGTCATGACAGAGATGAGAAATTAGCATTTACTACTATTTGCTTTGTTCTAATTAGACATTAGTCTACCTTGCATCAGTAAATATAAATATTATACAAATAAATGTGTTAGGAATTACATTTTTATCTTAATTAATTAGGATAGCAGTTTATTGCTAAGATTAACTCTTCCTTTCCTTCTGTGTTATTTAAAATTATCCATTACCTTTTATACTTTTTTACATTTCATCGAACGTGTAATGAAGTACTAAACTTAAATGTCTAATGCCATGTTTAAAGTAATGAAGTAGAGAGAGAGAAATAAGGTAGCCTTCAAATCGCTTATGGGTACTATGCTACGTTTTGGGGTACTTCAGTATCAAATCCGAAGCAGCAGGGTGAATGTGATAGCTTTCCACTTGTAGGCGGTATAGCACTACAGAAGCTAATTCTGCTACCAAGGGTAAATGGCCCCACCTTCTAGTTTTATGGCTGCTTTTCCTTTCCCTTCAAGGTACTGCTCCTCGTATCTTTAGAGATGTCCAGCACCTGTTATTATAGTTTGCTCACTGCATAACCTCTGATGTCAGTCAGGTTCACACTAGTAAAAATTAAAATTACTAGGTATTCTCTCCCTAAATGATTTTCATTTTAATCCTTGCTTAAGCATCACATGAGAAACACTACCCCTCGTCTTCTTACCTATGTCCTTTAAGTATATTTTCAACATCAGGGATTAAGTAGAAAAGATATTAATGAAGTTAGAAGAGTAGTCATGCAAAGACTAGTTATGCAGTTCAAATAACATAAATCTATGTATACTATGTGCAACTAGTCCCAAAGTAAACTACATTAAATTTCATTAAACAGTAAATGAATCCAAGGTGCTTAAAGAACAGAACTGTAGAACTGGAGAGCACCTGAGAATTTATTATATTCTTTACTTCTACCATAGGCCATAATGTTCTCTATAAAAGCACTAACAGATGGTCAAGAATTTA
Organism: Fukomys damarensis; assembly: GCF_012274545.1. NCBI lineage: Eukaryota > Metazoa > Chordata > Mammalia > Rodentia > Bathyergidae > Fukomys > Fukomys damarensis. Next base: position 49,673,749 of record NW_022900916.1, on the reverse strand, counting down.
TACCACTACTTTGAATTTTCTTATTAAAATGGCTTGATTTCAGAATCCAGTTTATTGGCAAGCAGCTTTTCAATTGCAGAAATGCATCTGCTCAGAAACCCAAAAATAGACATGCTTCCCAAAGGAATCAAGTATGTTTTGTGAAATCCTGGCACTGCCTGGGCTATGCTGAGCACAAATTTCATTATGAATTAATTCTGTTATGATGGTGATGAGATCCTTTGCTCCTACCTAGGAGGTGCTCAATCCAGGCGGTCAAACTAAGGGTAGAGGACTGTGAACTGAGACGTGGATGCTGACATTCTAGATCTACTGCATCCTGGGTTCAAATTTCAGAAAATTTAGAAATAATGTTTCATAAGACAGCTTCATTTCATCATTTTAAGGCACTGTACTCAACACATATATGAAATTTGTCATTATGCTCAGACACAATGTGCAATGGATTAGCTCTATAACAGCCAGAACTACTGAGGTGTGGAGACTGCTCAGTGACTCCAGGCACACTGGCCTTCTCCCCAGGGATCCCGAAAGCTGAAATTTAAAGTTGAAGAAAAAGGAATTTATGAAAATTAATCTGTATGTGTTTCTATAGAGAGTAATCCACTAACAGTACTTCCTAAAATGCAACAGTATTACAAACTTTCCTTTATTTTCATACACTAATCAGTTTTCAGATTTACTCAGCAGATAATATAACTGCACACATACTGGAATTCAGCATATAACCAACCACTGAGTCCTTTGGATAGTGAGTGATTACACTGATAATATCTTTCTTGCCTCCTGCTCCCTTGATATTTCTGTGTTTGGAAGTTTTTTGTGACTCATTTAACAGAGAAAAGTTCTAGTAATATTTAATGATATATGACCAAGCATTTAAAAAATAATTTTTACCCTAATCTGGAAATAAAACAGAGATTTTAAATCTAGTATTATAGAAATGCTATACATATGGAACATGTGAATATTTATTATAGGCAAAGATTAGTTTCAAAATGAAGCAATTATACTGTGCTACACTCAAAATCAAAAGCAGATTTTGTCTTAAAACGATTATTTTGTGAATTTTATCACTTTTAGGGAAGTTTCCTTATGATCTTCATTGTAGCTCAAAATTCCCTCTTCTCATTCTTGTTTACCTATCCTACCAACTCCCTTTTCTAACACACTACCAAGGAAAAAAAAGCTTCTAAAGATTTTTGGATTTTCAAAACTTTTGGATAATTCAAGTACAAATTCACTAGAAACACAGTATCAGATTCCCTTTGAGATTCACAGGGTTAAAGGATTGGCAAACTACAAAGGTTTAACATTTTTCTAAGATTATATTTAGGATGGAAGCATATGCCAAAGGTCTTGAGTGAGAAAACCTGCCTAGTTTTCTAGTCTAGTGCTCTTGTTCTTCTGCCTGTACCGGCACCTTATCTACCACTCAGCACCTGCGTCTGCATTCTCAGCTCAGATAATTTTGAGTGTAAGGGGAAGCAACAAGTGAGAAGTATGGTCATTCTACTGATACCCAAATCTGTTTTATAACTCTAATAGTCTCTGAAAACCCTTGTAGGACAAAAGTCATATACTGTACTTTTATAACCAGAAGCAAAAATGATCAAGATTTTAACACTTTGAATTTCAATATTCTAATTTGCGTGCTCATTATTTTCCAAGCTGCAGAAAACTATGTATCAGGCACACAAGTGTGAACCAGAGGGTCACCTGCCCTCCCCCTGTGGAACTTGTGCTATACGCCACGCTCCATGGGACTGGTATCTGCAGAAGAGGAATTAGGCTCCACAGACTCAGGGAGTGCATGTGTCCGTATTGCAAAGCAGACAAAGACACAGTGAGGACCCAAGGAAGGAAAATATATGCAGTAGTCTGGGTAGAAAGTAATAACAAAGTAACCCAGAGAAATGAGTGCTGATCTGGAAAAGTGGAGGCTTTCGAGATGCTGTTTAGATATAAAAGTCACAGTATGCAGTAACTGCCTGTCTTCTTGAATTAGCAATAAATTTCACTAGAAAAATATTTGTGCTGATAAGAAAATATGAGAGGCTCAAGAAGGATGGCAATCAGTTTAGATTTATGTGTTAGTTTTATATGCTATGCCACAAAATACCACAAACATAGCAGTTTAAAACAATATAGTTTCTCTACCTCACAGTTGCTGAAAGGGGATGATTTAGCCGGGCCTTCTGCTCAGGATCCCATAAGGCTGTAAGCACAGTTTTAGCCGAGCTGCATTTTTCCTCTGGAGACTTGGCTGGGAAAAATGGACTTTTCCAAGCATTTCCAGGTTCTTGGAAGAATTCATTTCTTCATGGCTACATGACTAAAGATCATATTTTTACTGGTTCTAGGCTAGAAGTCACTGTCAGGTCTTACACACCTCTGTACAAGCAGTTCACATATAGCAGGGCTGTTTGCTTCTTCAAGGTCATTAAAAGAATCTGTAACTCAATGTGCTAAAACAGTGACCTTCTACCCCATTGCCATACGATATAAGGTAACCAAAGAATTGAACTTCCATTTCCCATATTTTACTGGTTAGAGGCAAGTCACAAACTTTGCCAATATTCAAGAAGAAAGTAGAAGTAGCAAGAAGTAGATTCTCACTGGGAATTAGCATATGGGTGTTTGACACAGTTTGGATCAGTTGTGTTGGAGGGAAGAGGTGGTATTTTGTAAACAAAAAATCTACAATTACAAATTGGACAGTGTATATCCAGCATATATTCTTCTTAGTTTCTGATAGTAATTTGACTTTATTATATCCTAATAATATTTCTTTATCCAGTTTGTGCTGGATAAGCCTGTAAAATCAAGAGATATAAACATTTATCAGGATGTACTAATCAACTTTCTCATTGTTGGGCCATCATACCCAACATCACAATTTAAAGGACGAGAACTTTACTTTGGTTCACAGTTCAGGGGATTAATTCTATGATCAGCTAGCTCCAAGGCAGAAATATCATGGAAGAAGTGTGTAGCAAAGCAAATCCACTCAGATCAGAGCAGGTGGGAAGCAGAGAACGGGAAGAGACGACCGGGCAAAGGACCATGTATCACCCAAGGTCATGACTCTATGACCTACCTAGACATACCTTGGAGCACACTTTACTAATGTGCTGGGCATTTCATGATCCAAGAAAAGTTGAGAGTTTTTAGGAGTAGTGGTCAAAATCCATCCTTGTGAAGTTCACACTCAAACATGTCTCCTTAAACCATACCTAATCTATAGATAAAGAAAATAGTAAATTCATACTTTCCTCTCACATAACAACTGTTCTGCTCACACCCAGAAAAGCAATAACTTCTTCCCCACTCTCAGGATTTCCAGCACTTTTCAAAATTCTTAGTCCAAGTCTCTTCTGAGACTGAAGGTAAGCTGTTAGCTATAAAACTTCATAAAAATAAAAACCAAGTCATACAATCCCCAATGTATAACAGCACAGGCGAAACATTTCCACTTCAAAAGGAAGGAATAATGGTTGAGAAAGGAATCAGAACTAAGGAAGACTGAAAACAAGTAGGGCAAATATTAAAGCCTGTAGTTCTCTGTCTACCATCCAGGGCACACTGCAATAAAATGTGAATTACAAAGGGTATTGGTGGCCCCACACCTATGGCTTTACTGGTTTTAGCCCACAGTGCCTCTCCCTTGTGCTGGCTCCACGCATGGCCCCAGCTTTCCTCAGCTAATTCCACATTCCTGGCATTTCCAACTTCCTAGGGTCTCCACTGCACCTTTGGCCTTATTCATACAGCTTCATGCACTGCCCATTCAGGGGCTGCTTGCCTGGCTTCCCGGGCCTTCCTATAAAATCTGGGTAGGAGCTTCCTTGACTCAACCACTCTTGCATTCTTCATGTTAATAAAACCAGCATCACATGGATACACCAATATCTGCTATCAGCAGAGGAGCAGCTAGGCCCCCTTGGACCATGGCTACAGCAGCTTCAGAGTTCCTGGATGACTGAGCACTGTGAAATGAATCCTGAGGGACCAATTCCCTAGGAGGCCTTTTTTGAGACAAGGTCCCAGAGATTATATTCTCATAAGAAAAGTTGACACATTTGTATCTTGAGACTGCCTTGGGTGAAGTGTTCTTGATTCCTGAGAGCCCCTCAAGATATCTTTCTTCTTTTCCTTCTTATCTCTGTTCAAATACTGTTTTCTTTTTAACGGTGCTAATCTCTTTAGCAGTTACACTTGAACTCCCCTCCCACTTTACACATGACTACTTCTGGGCCAAAATTTAAATCTTTCAATTTTTTCTGCTCTGCTTTTTGCCCCTGATTCACACTATAAATCCAGCTAAAGCAGCCAGGAGTACCCATGCCATAGGCTGAATATTGAGCTGTCTTGAAATTTCCTCTGCCAGATTAATTAGTTTACTGCCCTGCAAAGCCTCAAGACATAGACAAATTTTCTCCCGGAGTGTAATACACATAGCCTCTAGTCCAAAAGCCAATGGAGTCCTTGCTTCCTACTGTAACCCTCTGAGCCTGGTTAACTGTCCACATTCCTATCAGCATTCTAGTCTTCTGAACTCTGACGAGAATCTCCCACAGGCATTGTGGGGTTCTCTAACCCTGTATCTCTGAGACTTTCCAAATTCTTCCTTTAAACCAACTCCAAAGGCTTCTAAACCATATGATCAAATATAGTCACAGGAATGACCCTACTACTCCAGGACCAGTTTTCTGTCTTAGTCAGCTTTCCCATAATTAGGACACAATAGGCAACACCCAGAAATTAAGAGATGAGAGTTTACTTGGCTCATTGCTCAGTGGGCCATGATCACCTGGCTCCAAGGTGGAAATATCATGGGAGAAGCACAAAGTGTAGCAAAGACGCTCAGTTCATGGTAGCTGGCATGCAAAGCAGGGTGACAGGGCCAGAGAAGAATGTAGGAAGGTCCATATAGTACCCAAGGCTACACCCACATTCAGAAGCATGCTCTACTAATCTGCTAGGCAACTCTTAATCCAATAAGGTTGACATATTAGGATTAAACTCACACAGAAAAACAAAAGCTGAAATACTATTGGTCAGGTGGTGATGAAAATAAAGCTTGAAAGATAAGTACAACAGCATCCCTCAGATAAGGCTAGAAAGCTTGGAGATAGATGTTTATCTCTTAGAAGGAAAGATGAAATAGTTTAATTTGCTTTTCTGAAAAGTTTCATAGAACATGAATTGGCAGACTTTCAGCCACAACTCTCTTGGAAAAAGAAGTAATACCTCCCACTACATATTAGCTTCTGAGCCAATTTCCATCTAACACACAGAAGTTAATTCTGGTCAGCCCTCAACAAAACTGAGGCCTTTGCACATCATTTGGAAAACTGAAGGAAGGTTTAGAGGCAGACGCCCACAGAAAATAAACTAACAATTGATGCTCAATTACCAACTTTTGTTTCATTCTTATTTTAATCCTGATTGACAAAATAAAATGAGCACAGGCCAGTTATACCTCGGGTTTATGTTTACGAAGTCTGTTGATAAATTAATAACATCGGTACATAAAGTTATAGCCTTGCTCTGCCTCTATGTCACTTCTGCTGGCTTTGGACAGCAGCCACTCCATTTCCTGAAGGGGAGAAGGCAGAGAACAATGATTCATAATATTCCACATAGAAAAAAATAAACCTGAACTTTAGAGAATGCCCCCTTGCCCATTGAGTTACGTTATGTAATCATGGGTTTTTAAGACTATTTCGCAGCTATGTTTTTTAAAAATTGTGTTATGAAATCTTGAAAGATAAGCCAGAACCTGAATAAATATTTATCACATATATGATAAAGGGTTGTTATAGTTTATAACTGAAGAGTCCAAAATCAGGGGCAAAGATGCATACAATAAGACCAGAAGAGTATGAAATACATAATGAAGAAATATAATGGCTAATATGTTGTTGACAATATTGCTCAACCTTACTTGGAATTAAGGACATGTACATTGAAGCAATAAACTATTTTATTATATCTAAGTAATAGATTCCAGTGCCAGTGCAAGAAAATTAGTGTTCTCATGTGGCTAGAAATAAACTGGCAGAATTTTTGTGGAAGACAATTTTAATATACATCAAAAGTTCTGCAATGTAATCATTCTTTTGCACCAGGATTTCTGCCTCTAGGGAATAATCTTAAGGGGGAAAATGTGATTTCACTTCAAGGATTTAAAAAAAACACAATTTACTTATAATAGGGGAAAATGAAGATGAAAGAATATTAAACATCAGAGGATTAGTAAAACAAGTTATGGTACATTCATAGCCTGGCACAGATACCTTTAGCCTGTTTTCCCATTCTATGCCCCATTCACTACTCTGAGAACTAAGACCAGCCTCATACATCCCATAGGAATATTGGTGTCACATAACCTCCATTCCTGGTATAGAAGAAGATGATAATGAAATGAGTCGAGTCAAATTTTAAAGAGAAAATAAAAGAAATATGAGTGTTAATGTGCTTCATGTTCTCAACTATCTCAAACCATATACTCAGAGAGAGGAAAATTATCAAAATGTTTCTAAAGTTCATATTCTGGAACATGAAAAAAATCATAAATAGAAAAGGGCAAGAATAAAAATTTGTAGAGGGCAAAGTCTCTATGGTTGCTGAGGTCAGTGCCTTGGAGGACAGTGGTGTTACAGTCAATGCGAGGTCATTTGTTGGGGAAAGGATGTGCCAAGGAAAATGTGGAATACATGAAAAATTACCTTGTAAAAGACCAAAGTTAAGATGAATAGCTGATATATCAGCCAGTATCCTGAAATCAGATCACATCAGTGGCTACCATAATGGGAGACAATTCTCCATGGCTTTTAAAATTTTCTGCATATAGAGCAGAGACACTGGATGGCTTTATCTTTTCAAGGATGTTCAAATAGTCAACAACCTTGAAAATAAAGACAGGCCTCCCTCTACGTCAGAGAGCATCTTTGCTTATTGTCTATTACAATAAATACAATGGCTCCCTCCAAAGCAAACATCAGGCAAGTTAGCTTATTTCCCATTAAAAGATTCATATTTATCAGGCCCAGGGTTTCTCAGCTGTGAGAGAAAACTACTGAATGTGCATAATCCACTGGGGCCTCTCCCTAAGTTCTCTGGGAATTTCATGCATATGAGAATCAGTGTAAGGGGCTGGGAATTTAGCTCAGTGTTTTGGTGGCCTGCCTTGCAAGTGCAAGGACCTGAGCTCAATCCCCAGTACGAAAAAAAAAGAATCAGTGTAAACATGAAGCTTATTCCACTTCTGCCACAATACCGTCCTTGATCTCTGTACTAGAAACCTTGTCCCTTATGCTAACCTCTGCCAAACTGTGCTAGGCTAACTTGATAACTTGCAATTACAGTAAAATCTTGGACACTTCCTTGTTCCTGAAAAATCGACTCTTTCTGGATGAAAGACACATGTATCTTACTAGGAAAGGTCATGGTCCACAGTGCTCCAAGTCCTACTCATCGACAGGGTCCAATAAAAGTAAGTAATATTTAGCACTGAGAAATACTAAGAGAAGAATATTAACAACTATTTCATTCATTTTAAAAATTTGTTTTCATTTTTTAAATTTTAAAATGAATGAAAATGTCTATTTTATTGACTGTTAAAAATTGGGAATCTATCACTAACCTACAAATTTTATTATCTCGAATATCAGCAATAGTTTTAGCTATACTAATTAAACTATTTGAGTTAAATCTGATGAGAGAAGGTTCATGTAGGTCCCAGCACAGTTCTTTTTCAAGGATAAATTTCATGAATTCTATTAATAAGTAAACATTCAAATTACCTCAACAAGATTTCAGTGAAAGGTTATGTGCTTATTCTCTTGAATCAAACATGAATGACATAAACCTGCAGGATTTTTTATCATAGTGAGATATGCTATTTAATTCATGCTTGTGATTTTAAGGGTTGGTAGAGGATTCAATGCTTGTGAGTAACAAAGATAAAAGAACTTATTTAGGGCCACAAGAGTAAAGCACTAGAAACTTGACAACTTGACATTTTTTCATAGTGTTTAAAAATAAGTATAATAAAACTTTAATTTTCTTTTCAAAGTATCTGTTGTGACAGTACCAATTTCATTCATTTCAACTATAACATATACTACAAATATTCTAGTGTACTAGTATACATATACTAGTATAACATATAGTCAAAATTTTCTGTGATTAACAGGCAGCATTGAGATTAATAAGATTAAGCAAATTGTTCAAAACACCACAAGAAAACTGGCAACATGTGAGGGACACCTGTCTTGTGTTAGCTATTTGAACAACAACAATTTCAACATTTTGGGGGCTTAATGAAATGGATTTTTGTGTTTTGCTCATGTACAATGCAATATGATGCTCATGGTCTGTTGATGGAATTAGTATGTATCTGTTTTATGCAGTCTCATAGAGACCTAGATCAATGACAATGCTGTCTTCATTGTTCATGATTTTCATGGTCGCCATGGGGATCAACATTCAACTGAAGGAAAAGGCAAGACAGAAGATACAAACTCATATGAACTGTTTAATTCTTTGGCCCAGAGTGACAAATGTTACTTCTTCTCATTCTTTTGGCAAGATGTAGTGACTTGCCCTGTTTTAGCTGCCAGCAGGTATGAAAATGTTGGTTTAGGCTGCCACCAAGGTTTCAATATGGTTTCCCCTCATCAACAGTCATACTGAGATTTGATTCTCTATGTGGTGGTGTAGGGAGGTGAATAGGTCATGGAGGCACTACACTCATGAATGGATTAGTCTTTCTTAAGAGACCGAGCTAGTTCTTCAGAGGACATATTATGTCTCCCAGGAATGGTGCAGGTCTTTGAGGACAACATTAGTTACTGCACAAGTGGACTGTTATAAAGTGAGACTTGCACTGACCCCTGGTATCTCTCAAGCACATGTTTCTACATTGGCCCACTTCCTCTCTCCACTTCTCTGCCATGATGTGGCATGAGACCCTCACTGGAAGACCATCAAATGTGGCTGCATAATCTTAGAGATGTGACCTAAAACAACCCTCTTATTTATAAATTACCTAACCTAAAATACTTTGTTATAGCAACACAAAATACACTGAGACACTGGGCAGCTACAAGGAAAAACTATTATATTATTTGTAGTGTTAACTTTGTGTTGTGAGCTATCTTTGTTGTAAGCACATATTAATGAAATTTTTATCTTTCTACAAAAAAGTCTTTGGAGAAATATATTGGAATAGAAATTAGAACAGTATGAATTAGGTATAAACTTGACTGATTCAAGTACATATTTCAAATTTGCCAAAATATCCTAATTCAGATTTGAATCATCCAGAAGACTGCTACATTCTTATTTTTCCTTAAATTTATACTCTTCCAAACTTTAACAAAGTCACATTCAGAATTTTAAGAATAATATTATTAATCCCATTAGAAGTTTTGAAAATAATATAACTGATTGCCCACTTTTTTCAGTCACCATGCCCAATAATTTTATTCATATTTTATAAATGTCAACACAATTAAAGTTATATAATTTTTATTATATATGTTCTATCATGCCAACTAAATGCCAGTGACACAAATTAACTCCTAATCATTCTTTTATGTCCTTGAGATTAAAACAATCCCTGAAAGCTTTACATTAATTACATTTGAATTATCTCTGGCTAGATACCTGTTAAAGAAACATTTTTATATTGTTTGCAAAGGCAATTAATTATCAAGAAAAAAGTCAATAAAAATTTGACAAAGCATCTTACACCTCAAGCAATTCCAAGATTAAATATCAACTGCAAATTGAAAATATATCTTTAAAATTTTTGCAGATTATTTATCTTGGGTGAAGATTTTATGACTAGGGTGGAGGGTGGGGAAGGGAGGAAGGAAGAGGGACTGCCTCACTATAAACTAATAACAGAGTTGCTAGAGTCACTCTTATCAATAGTCTTTGCACTTAACTTGTTTAGAAATAATTGAAAAACAAATTCTGTGAGTCACCACTTCTTGTCCATTCCAACTTGGCAGGTCACCTCGTTCTAGTGGACAGAAACTGAGTCCATGTGGAAAGAGCTAGAAGTTGGAAAAGTTTCATTAAGTATTCACACTGATATCAGGTAAACAAGAAAAAGGGATTATGTTGCAATTAGAACTGCTAAAAATATATTCAATTTAACAAATTCTGTTTTGTGAGGGTAGAGCTTCACAAAAATGTGCTTTGAAATACCTTCTTAGATTTGTAGTCCTCTAATAAAATTTTAATTTTGAAGAAATCAGACAATATTATGAAAAAGGAACCATGAGTCAGAGATTTCCTACCTATCAATTTACCAATCCCCGCATCTATACATATAGTAAACAAATTCAAATGATACTAAAAGATGTTAGAGTTCCTATTCTACTCTCTCCCATTCGCCCCCACCCATACTGAGGAAGAAAAGCTAATAAATATGAGGGCAGAGTAGGTAGATAATTAATCATAGATTTTTAAAAAATCTCTATTATAAAACATTTTTGAAAAATTTAAAGTCCACAGATATAGGATGTAAGCAAGCACTCAAAAGAAAAGACTTGGTATATAATATGCTTCATAGAACATAGGCAAGCACAGCAATTAAATATAATCCTATGTTTTTAAGGAACACTTTGTGCTTTTCTTCCTCTTTCTTTTTACTTTTGCAGTGCCTTTCAGTAGACTTTTCTATGCTACGTGTTCTTAACTACTATATTGTTCAGTTCTAGCAAGAGTCCAGGGTGAGGAAGGTTACAGCTGAGGCATTCACAAGGATTTCCTGTTTGTGGTGGCTCCTTTTTCCTCCTTCATAATGTGTTTTTAACATTTGAAAATGGCTGTCTGTGTATTTTAGTATTATTCTATTCTCCCACATCTTAAAAACCATGCAGGGTAGGAAAAGGAAGGTCTAGGACTGGCTCTTACTGTTTCTCAGTGACCTACAATAAATTAACCTTGCTTAATTTTATAACATAGAGAGATTAGATTCGGCCTTAATCGTCACCAAATTCTTAGAAGGCTCAAATAAAATGACACATTTTATACTTAAAGGAATAAAAAAGGCATAAAGATCTTGATGTTGATATTTAATTCTGAGAAAAAAGTACTTCACCAATGTCCAAAGGGAAAAAAAGAGAGCTCCGTATCTCAGGGGAAGTACAAAATACAACACTCTGTGTCAACTTTTTTTTTTCAAGTCAAAGAAAAACGTGAGGCATAAGTAGTGTTGAAATGGTCTGTGGTGTTCCCTTTGTGCATGATTTGCATAATAAATCTCTGGAGCGTCTCTAAGCAACCGAACATTGAGCAATCATGAAGTGGTGACAAAAATATACAGAACGACCTACCATTACTATTATGTTTATAAAAATTAAACACATAGATTTAATAATAATGATATTAAAAAGAACATTTTCTGTCCTACTTCCCTCTGTGCTACTTACCCTTTTTCCGTGTTCTGTTTCTGGCATTAATGTTCTCTTCTTTGTTTACCACTCTGGTCCATTTATGCCTCTATTTTCTGATTAATTAAGTGTGAGTAGTATCTTTTGACTTCCAGTTCAGGAGACACTGCTACCCATCCCACCTCCTTTCCCCTGGGTCTTACGTGCACACAACCCACACATGCACATACACATATATTTCAGCTCTTTTAGTGATTATTATATTACTTGCTCAATAACTTTTATTTCCTGCTTGAACTTTAGTCCCTGTGTGTTATCTCAATGAGGTAATCCCACCTCCTCACCTCCTCCCACCATCCTGTCTTTGGCCCAACCTCACCTTTCTATCAGCAAGGTTTTTAACATTTAGAACACTACACTGCTGCCTTCTTTGACAGTGTTTCTTGAATGGAGCAATGCATGGCTTTGTGATTAATGTAGGGTCACTAACTGTATTTACATTCTGTTATTGTGTATCATAATTAATCTTAAAATCTTGTCTAAGGCATTCGAGAGATGCAGATGAAAACAACACTGAGATTTCACCTCACCCCACAAAGAATGACTGCTATCAAGAAATCAGTCAATAACAAATGTTGGCAGGGTTGTGGGGAGAAAGGAACCCTTCTCCATTGTTGGTGAGAGTGCAGACTGGTACAACCACTATGGAAGTCAATATGGAGATACCTCAAAGAACTAGGACTAGAGGTTCCATTTGACCCAGCCATCCCTCTGTTGGGTATCTTTCCAAATGAATTAAAAGAATCATACCATAGTGATATATGCGCACCCATGTTTATAGTGGCACAGTTTGTAATAACTAAAACTTGGAAACAGCCCATCTGCCCATCAGTTGGAAACTGGATAAAGAAGATGTGGTTTTTCTATAAAATGGAATACTACTCAGCCATAAAGAATGAGAAAGTAGATTCATTCATAGGTAAATGGATACATTTTGAGGATATACTCCTAAGTGAAATATATGTCACACATATGCAAATACCGAATAGTTTCTCTGGTGTGAAAAACTAAAATAGTACTCAAGATCCTAATGGGACAATTAGCAATGTGAAATAGGAAGAAAAGAACCAAAGGTGTAGGGATAGTGAGAAGGATAGGGAAAGGGGGATAAGGGAAAAGGAAAAAAATATGAGAAAATGTAAAAATGGAATTAAAGTGTTTGAAGGTGGGGAGGGGAGGAGGGGTGAAGGGAGGGTGGGGACAAGGGGAAAAAATGAGAACCAAGACCTGTCATGTAAAGGTACAAGATCCCAGTAATGAATGTAACTGTACTGTCTACCTAGAATGTACCAATTTAAAATTAAAAAAAAAATCTTGTCTAAGGCAATTCATTGATGCTAGAAAATAAACATTTATAATATCATTATTTTAGCAATGTTATTTACTATAGAAATGGGAATCTTTCCATACTATCTTAACATCTTTAAAGTTCCTAAATATACTAGGATAAGCCCAGGGTAGGAAGGGCTTTTTCTTATTCATCCCATCCAGTATCTTGTGAGTTCTTTCAAATGGTAGATTTGCATCCTTTTCAACCTTGGATAATTTTTTCCCATTATATCTTTGATAACTGTCACTTTCTCTTTTTCCCATCCACTTCTTTTTAGAGTCTCTTTCCCCCCAAGAGTTGTTATTTTAAGAAAATATACAAAATAGTATCTTGAATATTTTAAAGTTTACAGTTCCACATCATTAAATATGCTAACAATGTTATTCAACCATCATAACCATCCATTCCCACAACTATTTTCATATTATAAAGCTACAACTTTATATTCATTAAATAATAAGTATTTCTCCCTCTCTCAAATCCCTGGAAACCACCATTATATTTTCTGTTCCTATGATTTTTTTTTTTCTTTTTGAGACAGGGTCTCATTAGGTAGTTCAGGCTGGCCTTGAGCTCACTGTGTAGCCCAGGCTAGCCCTAAATTTGCAGTGATCCTTCTGCTTCAGCCTCCCAAGTCCTGCGATTACAGGTATGTACCCCATGCCCAGCTTGTATCAATGATTTTGAATACTCTATGTACCGCATATAAATGGAATCATTTACTAGTCGTCCTTTTGTGATTGGATTATTTTAGTTAGCACAATGTATTCAAGATTTCTGGATATTTTAGCATTTATCAAATTTTTTTTCTTTTTAAGGCCAAATAAATATTCAACTCTACAGATATATCACATTTTTTACCCACTTATCTGTTGACAGACACGAGTTGATAAACATGAGTTGTTTCTATGTATTAGCTATTGTAAATAATGCTGCTATGAACATTTGTGTACAAATATCCCTTTGAGACTCTGCTTTACTTTTGGCTATATCCAGGGACTGAACTGATGGGTGCTGTGGCAATTCAAACTTTAATTTTTTGAAGAACAGTTTCCACGGTGGCTAAACAGTTTAACATCCTCCCAATTAGTGCACAGGGGCACCAATCACTCTGCATCCTTGGCATCATTTGTTAGTTTTGTGTTTTTGTTTAATATGCATCATCCTAATGGAATCTCATTGTAGCTTTGATTCCCATTTTCCTAATGATTAGAAATATCGAGCATTGGTTCATATGTTTGTTGGAAATTTGTGTGTCCTTTTTGGAGAAATGCTTAAGTTCTTTGTCTATTTAGAATTGAGTTTTTAGTTGTTGAGTTTTAGTAGTCCTCTGTATATTCTGGATGCTAGTCTCTTACTGGACACATGATTTACAAATATTTCTTCCAAATTTTTAGGTTGCCTTTTCACTCTATTGAAGTTGGTTTTATTGATGCACAAATTTTTTTAAAAAATTATGAACTTCATGTGTCTATTCTTTCTTTTGTTGCCTGTGCCTTTCGTGTCATATGCAAGAAATTAGTGTCAAATACAATGTCAAAAAGCTTTTTTTTCTTCTAGGAGTTTTACTGGTCTAGGCCTTGCATTTAGTTCGTTGAACTATGAGTAAATTTTGGCATAAGATGTTAGGTAATGTTCAATTTCATTCTTTTGCACGTGGATAGCCAACATTTGTTGAAAAGTCTGACTCACTGCATGATGTTGGTCCCCTTCATATTTGAAAAAAGATCTCCCTAGTAGATATAAATTCACTAAACTTTCTAGGCCTTCTTGAACTGGTGATTCTACCTTGCCACTTCAGAGGGCTGGAATTACTGGCATGTGTCACCACACCTGCCTCTTTCTCTAATTTCTTAAGATAGAAATTTAGGTTGCTCATTTTATATCTTTTTTATTTAAGTGTAAGCATGATTTTAATTTTTCTCCAGCAATGCCTTTTTCTGTATCCCATCAATTTGGTATGTTATATTTTTATTTACAATCGACTCTAAGTATGTTTTTAATTTTTTGTGGTTTCTTCTTTGATCTGTTGGCTTTTATATGTGTTTGTTGCTTAATTTCCACATTTTTGTGTATTCTCTAATTTTATTTCTGTTGTTGATTTTTAAAATTCACCTGTAGTAATTACAGTAGACTATATGTATATATATATATATATATATATATATATATACACACACATATAGAAGCATATAATTGTATATGTAAATGCTTTCGAATTTCTCAGATCTTTATGCCTAGATCTGAAAATGGAAAAAGAAAAATAAAAGGGGGAGAAAAAAACTTACCATTACATTTCCTGGAAGTTACTTTGACATAAGCAGAAAAGCCTTGCAATAATACGGGGAGATACAATAATGGCTGCTGGCTTTTTTGCATCTCTGTGATCAGACACAACCATGAGAGCACAAACCTCCAGGATCTGAAGGACAGGTTCCTTTTTGCCAGCCCTGGCTTGCACCAGCTGTGTGCAGGTTGCTTCAGGAACACATGCATAGCTGCTTGTCATGGAGTTGGAGATGTAAGGAAGAGGCAACGCAACTGTGCCAAGACCTGAAAATGTCTGGAATTTACTCAATTTACTGTTTATTTTGTCTCCTGAAAGTTGCAACCTTTCAATGGTTTCCAAAATCCCAAAAGAGAAACACCAGCTAGGCTCTCTCAGGGCAATTGTTGTTTAACTGGGGAGATATTCTTAATGCCTGCTATTCTGCCATTTTCCCAAAATATTCTTGCCCTGAACCTGTTAACAGCAAGATGCTTGCTGTCTTGAATTAATTCTCCATAGGAAATATTTATATATTTTTGCTCTATATTCTTAAATATTTAATTAACTATTTTTATCTTCTATTATTTTTTCATCTTTAAAATTTGGGCAACATCTTGCTTTGTTCTTAATGCTTATCTTCTCTAAGATGTAAGCTTATTTTATAGGTGCAGCATATAGTCATATCTTTCAGAAGGCATTAACAGCATTTTAAATTTTTTCATTTGTTTCCTGTTTCTTTGAAGCCACTTATTCTCTTTATTTATTTTGATCATGTTTCTTGCATTATAAGTGGTGGTCCTTGTTTGGCCACTCATAATGGTTAATAAAGGATGAATTTGATTAGTATTTGTAGCTGGTGTGAGTTTCTTCTAAAATTCTGTTTTCTCATTACGCATGGTAATATTCACTTTAGGAAGAAGTGGAGGAGAAAGTGCTAGAAATTGGTCCCCTAACACTCTGCCCTTTTTCCTGGGGTTCCAGTGTCCCTTTCAAGAAGTTATAACACTCTGGAAAGGTTTCTTGATTTCTTTAAAGATCAGTCTTCTGATTTTGATAGGGACTGTCAAGGGTGAGTCAAAAGCCACATTTAACTTTTCATTTGGCAAGACTTCAACTGAATTATACATAATCTTACAGTTATTTAATCTATTCTCAATTCTGTTTGGCAGACCTGTTGCCCAAAGGGGATGGAAACTCTACAGAGATAAGTCAGAAAGAAGGGCAACAATCCGGAGGCAACCTTGTCTATCCCTAATTCACTTTCTGCCAACTCCATTCTGGCTCCTCTGTCAAAAACTGCTCAGCCGCTTCTTCTTTCCAGGAGCATGTTCAAACCTCTGCTGTCTTCAGCAGCCTTGCATTCTATGTGATTATTTTTTCACATTAATGGAAGAGAGAAGTAAGGTAAACACTCTCATACATTCCACTGTCAGTACTTATTTCATGCTCTTTTTTCACTGCAGGTTAAGGAATATATCTTTTATTTCACAGTGACATAAAAGGATGACCAAGATTTTTTATACAAACTAGGAAAATTTGAGATGGACAATGAATTCTATTAATAATTATGCCAAGCTAACACACATATTCCAGGACTGATCTGGACAAACCAAAATTCACGGTCATATCACATATATAAATGCACACTAATTAGGCACAGATTGGTAGCAAAAAGACTTAAATCTAATGAAAAAGAACAAAATAAAATATCATGCTCTGTGAAAACATATAAAACATAAAACTAGCATCTTTGGGCCCAGTACAACTAGAACATTTTTAATAGGTAATGAAGTTAAAATCAAGCAAAAGAACTCAGAGAAAAATACTCTCTTTTTTTCTTTGTCAGTCATAGAAAATTTTTTGGAATATAAGTTCATGAGCAGTAGTATATTAATTCAATTAACTGAGGTTATGATTAGGATAAGGATTCTCATTTGGGACTAATTTGCTCGACTGCCACCTCTCTATCCTATCCTCTATGGAGAGAGCACATCTGGCACTGTGTGGAGACATTTCTGGGTGCTAATGCTAAGAGACAGTAATGGCATCTACAGTCAGAAACCAAGGAGGCTGCTAAATAGCATGATGCACAATATAGCCATCTATATTGCAAAGGTTTTCTGCTCAACATACACATAGCGCTGAGGTTGATAAACTTTAGATTCATGTTAGAAAGTTACTTGGATAAAGCTTTCAGAGAGTGTTATGGCTTTTGTCTAGATGTCTCCCCAAAGCCTCCAGTTGGTCATTGGTGGGGCTTTTCAGAGGTGGCTGGATCCACAGTGTGTGATTTTAGAGGACTGAGTGTGTCATACTGGAATCTAGGGTGTTTGATTATTAAATTAGCCCACTGATTGGCTTGGCATAGTTCTGAGTGTGGATACTGGGAAGGCCCACCCTGGGTGTGAGTGTTACCTTCCCTTGGGGCATGTAGCCTGGATAAACTATAAAGGACAGAAGGAGGGTTGCTGTCATCACTTGATGCTTTTGCTGCCTCCTGCCTTCCTCCTTCCATGCCATGAACTGTTTTCTTCTCCTCTGCAATGCCCTTCAGCCATGCCACCCTGTACTGGAGCAAGCCAACTATGGACAGAAAACTCTATGAACTGTAAGCAGAAATAAACTTCTCCTTTAACTTTGTGTGTCAGGTATTTCATCTCAGAAACAAGAGAATTAACTAAGATAGAGGGTATTGAGAGTGTCATTTGGGAATAATCACTGATAAAGTTATCTTTTGCCTTACATAGCTCTGTCCTGGTATCTTAATTTATTGGGTAAAATCTCCAAGTATGGAAGGTGATGGACCAACCAATGAAGAGATTTTCCTGTACATTTAAGTAGAACTACAACTCAACGTGTTACCCATATAAATTCTCCACAATGTCTACTCCAGAAATCACCAACAAAAGTTATGCAGGCAAACATTCCTTGAATGACAATCAAGTCATTTCCTAGAGATACTAGAAAGACATTTTTATGATTTCTGAGTAAACTGGTATAATAATTTAACTTAAATTTCAACCACATCATTTATATCAAAATATCTCCTACAAAAATGGGATTATGCAATTTATAATAATTTGGAATGGGGAAATGCTCTTTAATGTACCTATCATGAAGCTTTATAGGGAGAAAAGGAGGTGTTGAGGTGAAAACGATCAAAATACTATATCTTATGTGCTTGTGCAAATCTGCCAAAATGAAGCCTATTAATGCTTATAATTAATATGCACTAATAAAAAAGTATGAAACAAAAATGGGGATAGATCCATTCTGACAGAGTTAGTTTGTCAAGTTATCATTAATTATTGCAGCATTTTAAGTTCATGTAAATATCTTAATCTTCTATACAAAAGTTGTAAATGTTTAGGATTGTTGGGCTCTTTCATTCTTTCACTTTTGTGGTATTCTGTTCCAATTAAATATTGCAAAATTTAAAAGTAGTTATAAAGGGAAGGACAGTAATGATTTCCATTACCATTTTTCAATATCTCTTATCCATCTCCACATAAGGAAAAGCAAAGATCATGACTTCTCTGCAAGTCTCAGTGTTGAAACTATAAGAGAATGAAACATATCTTTATGTTCTATATTTTCCAAGCAATGAAAATCTTTGAATTCTTAAGCCCTATTTATTTTTAAATCCTAATGGGAATCTTCTGGGGAAGAGCTTTATTTTAAATTTTAAAAACCAAGTCATAATTTAATCTTCCTTGATCACAGTGGTCCATGACTTTATCTATCTTTTCTTGCATGATGCTATAAAGCAGGGTATAATTTTGCATCAAATTCTATTTTTATGCTTTTTCCTTTGCCTTCAAATTGGCAGTTCTCAAATCTGTCTGCCATTGCCAGAATGCCTGCCTCTAATTTGCTTCTAATCTTTTTGAGGCTTAGAAAACAGAGCTGAGCTAAGTGTTACATGTGAGATACAGTAAATTTAAGGTAGCAAAATTTAGAATAAGGGTGTTGGCTCAGTCTCTGAGCTTCCTACAGCCATTCCAATATGCACTTATATTGAAGGTTACATAGAACTGTGTAAAATCTGTCTTCTCAATAAATGCACAGGAAGTCATAGTGTTTCTCAGGCTGATTTGTTCCCTTTTCTTAGATACCTACAACTTGAGATTTAGATTTAGGGTAAATATTATTGTTGCCATTAAATCAATAAAAGATAAGACTTACAGTAGGCTTGGTTTCTCCACAGTCTTTTTTTTTTTTTGGTACCGGGGATCGAACTCGGGCCCTTGTGCTTGCAAGGCAGGCCACTGAACCACTGAGCTAAATCCCCGGCCCTTCCACAGATAGTCTTTTCAACCAATCACCCTATGTCTTATCTGTCTTACTTCCTGCTCACTCTGAGTATGGAAACCCTCCAGGGCCCAAAGAAAGAATAGCTGACAATTCAATGACAGACTTTTCCACAATATGTGGATGTCCGCACTTGCAGAAAAAGAAAAAAATCACTAAATGTAAGATAGCAACTGTCTCAGCTACTTTCTCATTTCTAAGACAAAACACCAGACAGCCACAATTTAAAGGAGGAAAGATTTATCTTGGGTCACGGTTTGTAGAGGTTTCAATCCATAGTCAGCCGGTTCTAAGGAAGCATGGCATAGCAAAGGGGCGTGACAGAGGAGAAATGGTTCATGGTAGGGCAGGCAGGAGACAGGGCTGAGATCAAGGGCGGAGGAGGGATAGTTGCCACTCCAGGTCACATCTACAGTGACCCACCTCTTCCCGCCAGCCTTCAACTCTATCAACCCATCAGCAGGCTAATCCAGGGTCACACAGCCATGATCCAATCCCTCTCAAAAGCCTCACCTATGAGTGAGTGTATGAGTCTCTGAGGGGAGATGTAGATATAGGTCACAATGGCAACGAAGAAAGGAAAATAATATTTTAGCATTAATTTAAATTGAGCTAAGAAAAGGTGAAAAGGAAAAATTTTGTGAGTAGATAAAATAATTAAATAAGAGTCTTTATTATGGAGATGGTCATTTAAAAATTATGGTTTAGAAGCTAGAAAAAGAACAGATTACCTATAGAAGGAAAAATATATGTAAGTCAATCCTACATAGGAACTCTGTGATAGAAAAATAAATTGTGGTATCTGCAATAGTTGTTTAGAGAGGATTTTTGATGATGAAAATAAAAGTTAACTTAGGAATAATTTCAAATACACCCTTACTGTGGAACAGAGCAGAAGTGTGTGACACGTGTACCACTGGGTTATGAGTTTCAGTGGTCACACTGTGGGAGTTTTTCTTTAATTTCCTTCATTTGGTTGTCCAGTGAACTTAAATGTGGTCAGAATAGGGGATCTTCACAGCAACGAAGACCTCACTGACAATGGCCTTTTTGCGCTTTCCTTTTCACCAAATCCATTTCAGCACAAGTCCTGTCAGTCTTATCTTTCCAAATTCTCTCTAGTTCATCCACTATTCTCTATCATACTGTCATTGCTTTAGGTCATCATGCTCCTTTAGACAATTTAAATAGCTCTCTTTTTAAAATTAAGTTAAATTAAATATTTATGAGGGTGTGAAGGGAGGGCAGGGACAAGGGAAAAAATGAGAACCAAAATCTGTCATGTAAAGGTACAAGATCCCAATGATGAATGTAATTGTGCTGTATACCTAAAATGTACCAATAAACTCAATGAGAAAAAAAGAAATAAATAGTCTCACAAAAATGAAAAAAAAACTAAATATTTATGGGTAATTTTTAAAATACAGAGCGTTTCAAGCTGTAAATGGATAACACTTTTAACAAAATTTTCAGCAAGAAAGATACTAAAAAGTATAATATCAAAATTTTAGAAATAACATGGAGATGTATACTACTGTAAGTACCACTCAACATTTTCTTTTACCATTATCTTTCTTTGCTTTTACCATTCATCTGTCGATGGGCGTATAAGCTTGTTCCAAGATTTAGTAATTATGAATTGTGCTGGTATAAGCATAAGTATCACTGTGGTATGATGTTTTTATCTCTTTTGGGAAAATACTCAAAAGGGGAATCGCATTTAGATCAAGTATAATTTAGTTCAAATTAGAATTTGAGGTCAAATAGAATTTAAGTCAATTGAATTCAAGTCAAATAGAATTTATATTTTCAGGATTTTTTTTTTTTTTTTTAGGAATCTCCATGCTGATTTCCACAGTGGTTGTATCATTTACACTTCCACCAAAAACGAAGGGTTCCTTTCTCCCCACAGCCTTGCCAGTATTTGTTATCGGTTGACCCATTTGTTCTGGGTGGAGATGTCTTCTAATTAATGTGTTCTAATTTGTACCTCTCCAGTGATGTTGAACATTTTTTCATGTATTTATTTGTTTTTCTTCATCTCAGAAATATCAATTTATTTCATTTGTTAAAGAAGCTATGTTTCTTCCAGCAAAGGGATTTGGCCCCTTTGTCAAATTTGCACAACTACACATAACTGCATGGGCCTGGAGTTATTTCTGTATCTTCTATTGTGTTCCATTGGTCAATAGCTTCTAATACATCTCCTTATCTCCAGACTTTCCATTCTGTCCATACTCCACCCACCACTACAGTGAACTGGGTCACAGGAAAATGTGGTCATTAAAATTCCTTAATATCTCCATACTTACTAAGGAAAACTCTGACATCCTTAATAGTACCATAGCATAATTTCTGACTCAGGCTGCCACCTCACCTCAGTCTTTTCTTGTTTCCCATCCAAACCCTGTACTCCTGTATTTTGAGCAGGATCTTCCCACTTGTTGAGAAGACTCAGGGTCATCTCCAGATACATAACTGCATCATCCTGCCCCAGACTGCTCATTCTATCCAGAATAAGGTAGCTGTCCGATATTCCCCCCACAACCTTCTGGAAGTAATTCTTACCAGATAGAATGATTTTCATGTGCTTATTTTTCTACTTTTCTCTACAAGAGGAAAGTGTTCTAAAGGTCAGGATCATAGTTAATATTTACATCTTCATCAGAAGTCCAGCATAAAGTAGATAACTCAAAATAAAGCTTTAAACTCAAAATGAGTTTTCAAGCAGAGTTTCTTCAAAGTTGATCTGGTTAATGACAAGATATTCTAGAAACCAAATGAGAATAGTTTCTATCTTAATTCCCAAGCAGACCCTACATTTACAGTTGCTTTTATGGGGTATTTTGATAATTTGCCAAGAAATTTCCTTCCTATGAGTCATATGATGAAAGTATTTCATGGCTTGAAGCAACAAAATCAAAAGTCTTTAAAAGAAAATGTATGTTATTATTCTGAAAGTTTGTGAAGCTCACAATGGGTCTTTCATTGAGCTACTTTGCTCCTGTCTTATGAGCATACCTGAAAGTCTTGTGGGGTAAAGAAAAAAGTAGTTCTCATCAGTGATGGTCACATTTTTCTGATTTAGATTTTCAGTACAGAACTAGCAAAATGTTTACAGTGCTAAGTTGTTGCCAACTGTGAGCTTGGCAACTCCAGGGACTTTAATGATGGTCGGCAGAGTAGAGTCATAGAAGGCATTCCCTCTCCTTTTTAAGGCATTGATCTACTCTAAAATATGCAAAGGTTCTAGAATCATCCTTGTTGAATGAGACAAGTGAGTAGGACACGAGTTCTTTTTAAAGCTCATCAAACAAACAGCTTTTTTCCCCAAGATTGTCACCAGTGTCTGCTGCACAGGAATGGCATACTCCAGAGTACTGGCCACTCTGACAGCACTAGTTCATCCTGTGAGCATGGTATTGCTACTTCTCTGCTCAGGCAAAGTTGATACCTTACTAGAGAAAGGATTAGCCATTCATGACATCCCCAAAAAAATCTTAAGAACCAGCATCACTATTCACAGTTTGATCTCAGCTGTTAATTGGATACATGGTGGAAAATCCAAAAAGAGATCCTCATATCTAGAGTCTAGGATAAGATAAAAAAGTGATAGTACTGAAACAAGTCAGTGCTATATAAGAAGGAAATTGAGTATCAATATTTCATATAAAAAATTGGCAAAGATATCTTTCATTCTCTTCTTTCTTAAGATCCTTTGCCAAAAAAGATCAGTGCTACTAGGCTTTCTGCTACTGCAGGTGACTTGGCAAAATAGCCTCTCCTCAGAGAAGGAAATTGGCATAGTACCATAGATATAAAAGTCCATGATTCACAGTCTACATGAAGATTAGATCAGTGTCCAGTATGCTCACAAGATTAGGATGGCTTGGCAGGCGATTATTAAGACATTTCAAGGGGGTCTCAGACACAGGCAAGGCAGGAACCAGAAATTAAGCCAGTGCACTTGAAAGCTTGAAATTCCCACTTGGATTCATTGACCATATTGAAGAACTCCACAAACTACTCCACCAAGGACTCCTCCAAGCAACAAGTAGTATCTCCTAGCTCTAACACCTAAAGCAAACTCTGGTAACAACCAAAGATAGTTTTTTAAAAAATACATGGAATGAGCAGCTCTGTATAACACTGCAAAGAGTTAGCTCCCTGCCATTCTGGAGACAAACTTGACACAGTTCATATATATCAAATGCTGAAACAAAAATAATTGTCATCCAAGAGGCCCTCTGATTGTCTTCAGTTCAGAATTTACTATTAATTCTTAAATGTCCCTAGCCTGACAAGTTCCTGGTTTTAAAGAATCCAGGAACATGACAATATTTTGAAAATTTACTGATCAACAAAAATATTTCCATAAATAATTACCACAAAAGCCAAGCAAACATTTAAAGCTCTTCTTAATCCATCCTGTTTTCAGTTACAAGGGTGATCACTTCTTCAGCTACAGCACTCATGCTGTCAGGGACCCTGACCTCAGTATAATGAGTCTGTGGCCGGGGAAGCCCAGCAGCCTTTTATGCCTGGTGTCTGGACCATACACCCATCAATGAAATCAGAATCACTGGTAGGGGCGGAGAGGTGGAGAACTAGATACTGAAGCACTAAAATTAAAATTTGCAGGTGATTCTAATGTGGATCTGGGGTTAGGAATCACTATGGGCGTTGAACAGCGGGATCTTAAACATAGTGATGGAAGTAGGTTAAACAAAACCTATTCCATGCCCTTAGCAACTCTCCTTTAATGAATGACATAAATGCAGGTGGTGGCTCTTCTGGTGCCTGCTCACCCCCACTGCACATCTCTGAACCATCTCCACCCAAATGCTGCAGTGTGAGTGGGCTTGAGTAGCTCTTTGTACCACACCACCTCTGCCCTGCCAACCACACTACAATGGAGAGAGAGCTGGATATCCAGCACAAGAGGGATAGGTAATGCTCTTGAAATTTGGAAATAATACCTTAAGTCTAATATAGTAGCTTAGGGATAGTTATTGGTTGAAAATAGCAGCCATTCTTTCTGGGGTAAGAATGAATCTCAATGTTATTTTCATATGCATCTCTCAAATGACCGGTGATATTGAACATTTTTCATATATTTATTTGCTGCTGTTGCTTCTTCATCTGAGAAATGTCTGTTTATTTCAGATGTCCATTTTTGAATTGGGTCTTTATATTTGTGGAGGGCCTGATTTTTTAAAGTTCTTTATATATTCTAGATAGTAGTCTTTTGTCTGAGGAACAGCTCATAGAATTTTTTCCCCATGTTGTAGGTTCTCCCTTAGCTCTGCTAGTGGTTTCTTTTGCAGTGCAGAAGCTTTTTAATAAGATGAGATCCCAGTTGTTGATTCTTTGTGCTAGTTCCCATCCTACTGAGGATTTGTTCATAAAGTCTTTTCTTATGCCAATGTTTTCCAGAGTTCTACCTAAATTATCTTCCAGAAAATTTAGTGTTTCTATTTTAATATTTAGACCTTTAATTCAGTTGGCTTTTAGTTTAGTGCATGGTGAAAGATAAGGGTCTAGTTTTAATCTGTGGCAGGTAAAAATCCAGTTTTTCCAACACAATTTATCGAAGAGGTTATCTTTCCTCCACTGAGAATGTTTGGATCCTTTGTCAAATATAAGGTTGCTGAGTATGTCTGGAGCTGTTTCTGCATCTTCTAACCTGTTCCACTGATCCTCTGGTCTGTTTTTTTGCCAGTACCATCCTGTTTTTATCACAGTGGCTTTGTAGTATAGTTTCAAGTTGGGGATTGTGATATCCCCTGTCATGTCTCTGTTGCCTAGGATTGCTTTTACTATTCTAGGAGAGTCTATTCTAGAGTTTTTTGCTATTCTAGAAGAGTCTGGTTCCAAATGAATTTTTGGATCATTTTCTGTAGATCTGTGAAATATACTGTTGGAATTTCAATCAGGATTGCATTGAATCTGTACAGTAGTTTTATTAATATGGCCATTTTCACTATGTTGATTCTTCCATCCCAGGAGCAAGGTATGTCTTTCCATTTTCTTATGTCCTCTTTGATCTCTTTTTTCAGAGTGCTATAGTTTTCAGTGTAGAGGTCTTTTGCTTCCTTATGAGATTGATTCGTAGATACTCCATTTTTTGGATGCTATTGTGAAAAGAACTGTCTCCCTAATTTCTCTCTCAGTGACTCTGCCATTTGCGTACAAGAAGACTATTGATTTTTGAGTGTTGATCTTGTATGCAGCTACTCTGCTGAAGGTGTCGATGAAGTCTAGAAGTCTTTTGGCAGTTTTTCTGAACAATTTTTTGTTGGTAAATTTTTCATTATGTTTTCAATTTCACTGATTGTAATTGGGATGTTTAGAATTTTTATATCTTCTTCATTCAACTTTAGTAGTTCATATGTATCTAGAAATCTGTCCATTTCTTCTGTGTTTTCCATTTTATGAGAGTACAGTAGGTATTGATGATCCTGTGGATTTCTGTTGGATCTTTTGTGACTTCACTTTTTTTTTCCTAATTGCATGGATTTGAGCCTTTTCTTTCCTCTTTTTGATAAGGTTGGCTAAAGTTATATTAATTTTATTTATCCTTTCAAAAGACCAACTCTTCAACTCATTTATTTTTGTATCATTCTCTTAGTCTCCATTGCATTGATATCTGCACTGATCTTTATAATTTCCTCCCTTGTGTGAGATTTGGTTTTATCTAGCTCTTCTTTTTCTAGGAGGTTGAGGTTCAGCATTAGGTTTTTTATTTGAGTTCTCTCTTTTTTCCTGGTATGGGCATGCACTGCTATGAATTTCCCTCATAGAACTGCTTTCATTGTGTCCAAAAGATTCCTGGGTGTCGTATTAGCATTATCATTTAATTGTAGAAACTAATTTCTTCTCTAAGAGTCCCTGCAATTTAAAGAAAAAGAGCCTCTCCTGTTCTGGATCCCAGATCAATCCCCACCTGACTTCTGAGCTCTCTATATTCTTATTTTATTTCATGAACATAATCAGAGCAGTGAATCTTACAGCTAGGAAACAAAAGGTCCCGGGAGTGGTCTGAGGGGCTTCACAAATGAAACAAGTAGTTGTTTTGAGAGGATATTTTACATCAAAATAGTTCTGTTTCAAAATCTTTTTAATTTGGTTACATACATGACTAAGAACATAGCCATAGCCTATGACTATTATTGCTGTCAGAATAGTTAATGTATCGTAATAATGCCCACAACTCAAAAAGCATTCTGAGTATTATTATTTAAATACTATGAATTCTGCAGTGGTGTTAATCATAAATAACAAGAGGCACATTCTCATGAGCATGGTGGTCCATCGTCACAGAAAGAAGCTACAGGAAAGGCTGCCAACGAATGAATATGCATCAGTTTACCAGCCCTGAGCCCTTGCTGCACCAGTGGCTCCACAGCTGATTCTCTACCCAATTAACTCTAGAGGCCTGCATACTGAGGGTCAGTAGCTCTGCAGTAACCTCCACAAATCCCAAAGCCAGCCTGAAGTTAGAGATGACCTAACCTGACCCCTTCCAATTTCCTCACCTGATTTGTATCTTGAAATTTAGTTGATATTTTATTAATGAGAAAACTAAGGTGGGTAATTGTTAAAATTAAAGAGAAAGCTGAATTTGCTTGTTCAAAATTTTGAGTGATTTTTTTTTCTTCCAGCTAATATCTCAATCTCTTAACTAAAGTGTTCTTTTAAAAGTCTCATATTCCATTTCCTCAGGATGCCAGCAGCTGCAGCAGCCAGTGTAGAACTAGCCCTCTCCATACGTCAAGCAGTGTTTGTATATATTTCAGTGTATCCAAGCAAGGCCTTTTTAACTTTCCATGCTACGGATGGAGCTGTACTTTCCTGAATGGAAGCCAGGAAAAAGCTTGGAGATTTGGCAGGAAGACTGTGGGAAGCCTGGTGCAACACCAGGCTGAGATCTGGCGCAAGAGAGTTCTACAAAGGCAGAGAAGTGAAACACCTTCCTTTGTTTAGCTCTACTTGGAGCACAAATGGAGCCCCCAGATTGCAATCAAGCTCCATTGTATAAACTTGGGGTTTCCATGGCACACAACATTTCTGGCACCACCTTACTTATTATTTTTCAGCTGGAAAACCAATTAGCATTCTTTTTATATCTGGGTGTTAATACTTGGGCCTTAGAGCAATTTTTTGGCCACCAGCCCATATGGCTGTAGTCTCTTGGGCAATGCCTGACAAATTAAGATAAAACCATTACTTCATGTTTTCCTCCAAAGAGAAAACAAAAACTGTTTCCTGTGCTTATTAATTGAATGAAGTCAATTTCCACATTTAACAAATAAAAAGGTGGGCATAATCAGGGTATCTACCCTAGGCTCTTATCTCTTCCCAGGCTGGTTCCTCTGTCGGAATGTGAGGGAGGAAGACCTGTCAGGTTCTGACTAAGCTTTTCTTCTCTTGGAAAAAAATCCTTATGGTCAACAGAGGCTCCTGTCAAATGGATGACCTTTGAGTCCCACAAGGTCATGTTTTGTCCTCTGTGGCATCTTTATTTTGTAAGTTTGAGTGATGTGCTTTACCTGGAGGAAAACTATTAGGAGATTCCAGCCCTGACAAATAGATTAGTCATAACAGTCAAGAGGGCGCTGCCCAGTTTGAAAGAAATAAACAGAGCCAAATATTCCCCTATCTTGAAAGCTGAGCAAAGTAAAGTTCATACTCCAGGAATGTAGTGTATGAGTAAAGAAAGCCATGTCTAGGCTGCTGTCTCAGAATATCTGAGCATGTGGAGGAGAAGAGGAAAAGACGTTGGAATTGCCCATCCTGTAGAGTGTTCCCCATGATAAACATCGCCTGCCATGGCAACAGTTTAAAGCCACAAGTCAGAGGAATGCAGCCCTCCAGCAAGTGGACCACAACCTGGGAAAATCTCCAGGATGATGCAAAATATTTAGAAGGGAAGTGGTAAAACAAACAGAAAGGAAACACGGCAATACAACTACAGTTTAAAGACA
This sequence comes from Fukomys damarensis, assembly GCF_012274545.1. Lineage (NCBI taxonomy): Eukaryota > Metazoa > Chordata > Mammalia > Rodentia > Bathyergidae > Fukomys > Fukomys damarensis. Next base: position 49,645,375 of record NW_022900916.1, on the reverse strand, counting down.
AAAATATGTTAGATACAAAAAATAATTGAGAGTAGTTACAACAGCACTTTTGTGCTGTGGGTACTGAATGTACATCTCTTTGCTAGAAATGGCCTGAGGGGTTGCTGCTCCCCCTTCAAGGCTTTCTTTGTAAATAATGGGTGGTGGCACCCTAAAAAAAAGTTCATTTGAAAGACTTCTCTAAAGAATTTGTACAGAACATTTTCTTAGCAACAAAATCTATTCTGGAGCTATTTTATTTAACAAGGGATCTGTGTTCTAAATTATAAAGAAATTTTTTGCCCATTTTTTCTTATTGCTAGGTTTGCTTTCTGGAGCAGAAAATGATTATCTGTAACAATCTAAGAAAATGATTAGAAAATACTTTGTTATATGCATAAAAAAGTAATAGATTTCAGTGCCAACAATCACCCAAGACCTTACGCGTAGAATAGCCATAAATTCCAATTTGCCAGTTGTCTGGGTTAGTTACTAAAAGCGCGCTTTTACTCACCAGTGTTCTGGTTTGGATCATGAATGATTTGTTGGCCCTGTTCATGCCTGGAGTCCAAAGGTCTTCTGCTTCTCTCTGCATCTACCTCCCACAAGAACACCAGTCTCAGGCTCTGTAGAGCACAGAATATGAAAGCAAAGGGAAAAGAAAAAAATGTGAGAGAATGAAAAGATGAAAATAAAGTGTTTGTAGATGGGGAGGGGAGGAGGGGGTGAAGGGAGGGCAGAGGTAAGGGGAAAAAAATGAGAATCAAGACTTGCCATGTAGAGGTACATTATCCCAACAATGAATGTAACTGTACTGTATCCCTAAAATGTACCAATAAACTCAATAAAATTAAAAAAAAAAAAAAGGAAGAATGAGGAGTCACAAGATGAATTTTCAACTCTTTGGCTTCACCTAAAAGAAGCCTGGCCACACTATGGAAAAAGTAAGTTCTACTTGTCCCGGGAGAGGAGAAAAATTGTCTATCAGCATAAAACCCTTCCTGGAGGCTGCCTTCAGGACTACCTGGGAGTTTCTCACCAAACAACTGCCTCTCTGTCAAATCCTGGAAGACACAGAGTCATCTCAGAAACAAACATGTATGTTGCCTCTTTCTGTACCTTGCACCATGGAACATATTGCTTAGATGTCCCAAATCAGAAAGCATTCAACCACTGCATGTTGCCACCAGTTATACTGCTGGACTGCAGCTACTTGGATCAGAATGGAAAGTCTTTGATCTCTTTTACAACTAAGTTTAACCATGGCCCAGTCCCAAAATCTGGACTAATTTTGGCAACTTCCCCTGTACACTTTTATCTAGAGATAAAAGGAACATTTAGATACACAAACAAAAGGTGTATTTCTGTAGGCTACGTCGAACAAATGAGACTATAGATGCTGGTGTAAAATATCACTTCTGACTTCTTCAAATCCACTTTGCTCCCTCATTCACTGGCAACCAGTAGGATTGTTTCCTTCTACTACAAAGATATAAAGATAATATAACTTCAAAGAACTTAGAAAGGAACAAATCATTTCCAGCATGTTACCTCCCCTTTCACATGAAGTTTTAGAAATTGAAAGTTATCACACTGGTGCTGAGTCCAAGACTCCAATGTTCTTATTTTCATATGGATTCTGGCAGATACTGGAATCTTGCAGATAATGGATATGGGAGACCTTAGAGCAGTCATTTTTCTAACTTAATCATATATCAAGAGGCCTGGGCATTTGGCAGGAACTTGCAGCTTACTAAACCCTGTTAGAGGAATGCAACACAGAAGCAGCTAGCTTGGAGCTACAGAGAGCAAAATCACAGCTTACTGGTGACCTTGGCACTGTATCACTTTTCCACTGAGAACCAAATGAGAAACTTGCAAGGGCCTATTTGAACTCAAACAGGCCATGGGACAGTGGAGTACTAAAAATGGGGAGGTAGTCTTTTTAAGTGAACATACATGTGAGTATACAGACACAGTATAGCTGAATTGCAAATTAGACTCTAAGCAAAGATATTTGGCAAAGCAAAGTATTCTATAAGAACTAAAGTCACCAAATTGAGAGGCAGGATTTCTGGCTTTTCCTTGTGTCTAAGGGGACTGGTGAATTTCTTGAGGGTCTAGAACCTAACTAACAGAACGGACCACAGCTTAAGTACATCAACTACTTTTATATAGTGATCTGAGATAAGAGATAAGCTGTGTAGTACAAATCTTAAAGTTGATGGAAAGCAACGCAGTAGAATTTGTGGATTAGAAAGTTTCAATATAGAGAGTTAAAGTGACATTGGAAACCATTTTTTGTGGGTCACAAGATGGCAACATAGTATTTGCTGTAAAATACAAAATGTCTATTACTTTTTAATTTTTTAAATGAAATTGCTTTAGTTTTATTATACTGTAGGTTTAAAAATGGAGAAAGTAGTGTTATCCTGTTTGATTTATCAGTGGTAAAGTTATCCCAGATTTCTGGGTGAAGGGATGTGACTCAAGCATGAGAAATATGAAATTCCCATTAAAGCTTCCTGGCCACCTCAGAAATCAGGATTCCATGTGAAGTATGGAAGTTGGAACAGATCATATCCGTGACCTCTTTCAACAATGCAGCTTTTGTATAACAAAGATCTGAATAATCTTGCAGAATTTCCTCTATGTCCATTTAACACCTCCTAAAACAGAACAACTGTCCAAATAGGCCACAGTCAATATAAATATAGGTACAGAGAAGCCTGAACCAAGTTAGCAACGGACATGTGATTCTCACACCTCTCACACCTTCCTTGATGCAGTTCTTTATCTCGTGAGGAAGAATCTGAGCCACTATTCCCAGCTTTCCCAGAATACACCTGTCTGTGATATTATTTCAGTTAAATACAAAACACATGAATGTTTTCTCACAGTAAAAGAATCAATCCATTAGGTCTCTAGACTTATCCTACATAACTAAAATGAATAGACTTCTGGTCCTCTCACTACTCACACAAAATGCTAAAAATCTTAGAAGACAGATATGTTAATTTGCTTGACTGACCCAATCATTTCACTGTATACATTCTGTGTACCTTAAATAGCACAATTTTTATTTTTTAAGGAAAAGTCTATTCATATAAGAGCAATGGCCTGAAAACATATTATTAAATATATAAATGTGTGTGTGTGTGTGTGTGTGT
>NW_022900916.1:49565468-49642211 GCF_012274545.1 Fukomys damarensis | reverse complement strand
TATATAGAAAGATCTAATTATAATAATGAAATATTTTATATTTTATTTACTCTCTCCTTTGTTATGGTATTTAGTTTGTTTCTACTTATTTGAGATTACACAGGCTATCATTATAAACATATGCTAGTGATAGTGAGTATTTCTATAGAACAGATTTCTAAAAGTAGGTTACATGATCAAAGATTGAGCTTACTTACAATTTGGTAAATAATCTATGATGTATACATTTTAGTCAAATGTATTTCTTGATTAATTGTCCCTTTTCTCCTTTTAATTGCGTGTTGTGTGTTCTATTCATGCCTATGTAGCTACTCTTTGTATGCTGTGAATTTTTTAGATATGTTGTAAGTAATTTTTAGTCTGTAATTCATCATTTAATTTTTATAGTTGCCTCACAAAAAGTATTTTGAGGCCAAACTTATAAATATATAAATACTTTCTAACATGATTTAAATGTTTAGCATATTTCTAAGAAATATTTCTTCACCATTATAAAAATGTTTATTTTTATATTTTCTTCAAAAATGGTAATAATTTGCTTTCAAAAATTATTCCCTGTATTGTGTTTTACATGTACTTTTTTGCTTCTAATATGAACTCTATGTTTAAATTTCCCCCTAAAAGATTAGCAAGTGGTCGTAGCACAACTTTCTGAGAAATCTAGGATACTTTTACTGATTGGAGATGCTTCCTTTACTATAAGCCATACTCCTGTATGTTTCTAGCTTTCTCTTCTATTTTTTGTTGTTTGTCTATATCAAAACCAAAATGTAGTTTTAATTACTTTATATTATGTTCTAATTATTTGTAGGTCAAGTCTCATTGTTATTGTTTTTTTAAAAAATCAATTTGCTAATCATTGCTATATTTTCTTTTCCTTGTGTTTGAGAACCAAATCGTGAACATCTTTACAATGTTGAATCTTCCTATTAAAAATATGTGATAGAATTTTATTTATATAGGTTTTCAATACCTCTCAGAAAAGTCTTGCATATTTTCTATTTAATCCTAAGTATAAAACAAGTTTCATTGCTATTGTGAATGCCTCTCTTATCATTGTCTTCTAATTGATTATAATTGCTAATGCTAAGAAAATTATTGTTTTTATACCCTGTCTTCTACATTTGATTCTTTTATTTTACTGTTAAAGTATCCTCTCAAATTCTAATTGATATTCTTATCTTTTGGTATTCTATATAGAAAATCTTAAGGATTTCTCAAATTAGTTGTACATTAGTTTACATTTTAATAAAACTTTGACTGTGAAAGTTTTTAAGATCAACCAATCAATAGCCATCCCTTGAGAGTATACATCATTCTAGGCATATTGAAAATATTATTGTATCCCAAAAGGAAACACGTGACTCTTGGTGAAAATTTACATTTAACCCTTTTACATAAGGTATGCTTGTTTGGATTAGGTGTTTTGGTATAGGTCAAGAACTACATTCTCTTTTAAGTATGCATGTGAGAAGAATAAGAAGAAATCTTAAATGTCTACATGCATACAAATAAATAATTCTCAAATTTAATAGGTGCTGTCATTTGTTGTTGGGGCCACCAGTGAAATTTATAACCAAGAATGCGTAAGTTACAAAGAAAAAGCATCCCTACAATGAATCAGTATGACATAAGGAACTCATCCGTGGCTTGGCTGCCACATAGTTCATGTCTATTTTTAGTCAGCTTGGCCCTTGCACAAACGAGTACCCTCTGGGTTAGGTTGTGCTTTCCTGAACGTGCCGAAATCTGCCACAGACTTCCTTAGAGTGGCCCAGTCCTTCAGCAGCAAGGCCACAGTTCTGGGGTGAGGGAATTCCTGAGGCTGGAGTCCTTGCTAACTTCCCTTTCAAAACTGATTGCATAATATGGGGACATGATTTCTCTGGTTCTGGTGGTGTAAGAATTTAGAAAAATGAAGATAAGCAACTTTTGCGTGATTTTATCTATCAATTTCGTTACAAGTGAAAGGCTCATTTTCTTCAATTTAATTTAAGAGTGTGTCTATTTTGGCTGGAAATATACATCCAATGGAGCACTTCTGGATCATAAAACATCTTCTATCTGTATCGACCTATTCTTAATGGATTGGTTTTCTGCTCTTGCCATTTCTGTCTGGCTGCTTGTGACTTCCTTGGACACTACATAGAGGAGAAGTCTGAAAGTCTGAAGTTGCTTCTGGCCATAGTAAGCGAAGTTTCCCATAATTATGGAAAGGAAAGTGGCGAGACGCCTAACCAACATTTGCCATCACTGAATATAATTGTCTCTTTTGTTTCTGAGCTTGTTTATAAAATCTTACAAGTTTTGCTCATTTGTAGATGCAGACAAATAAAAGAAAAAATGTTTTTAAGTTACATCAACAGAAAGGCCTAAACAGCTACGTGTTCTTACATATATACTTAATGCTAAGAATTGGATACATAAATATATATCCTAAATAAAGATTAAGCCAGTTTACTATATTATTCCCACTTGGAACTTACTATCAGAGTTGTCCTTTCCTCTTTTTCACCAATAACAATAATAATAGTAGCATTATTAATAACCATAACTTTCAAAATCCAACTTGGTATAAGTGGTGTACAAGATTGTCAATAAAATATGAGCCAGACATCTGCACAGCAAGATAGAACTCTTCAGGCTGGGAATTTAGCTCAGTGGTGCTGCCGCCTGCCTTGCAAGAGCAAGGTCTTGAGTTCGATCCCTGGTACAAAAAAAAAAAAGATAGAGCCCTTCATTTTTTATAGTGCAAACATGCCTGCTTTCTACACGCTGAGGAAGTAATCTGAACGCTACTGATTTTTATCAAAGGCAGTTTTCTGCTTTGTGTAATGGAATGACTATCACAACACAGAAGCTTTGCAAATATTTGAGAATAATCAAGAAAATAGTGATGTGCATTATTAAGCAGTGGAGAGACACAGGATAGGATTATCTCAAAAAGCGGTAGCAACTGCAGTTTGAAAAACACGTTTAGCTGTGGTTTCAGACATATCATAAAAATTCAAGCTACTTTTTTTCCATATATACATAATTCTGATATTTTACTTCTTTTTACAGACAAGAAGTCATTCTTTTAAACCACCCGCAACTATGAATGAACATGTCTATTGTATTTATAAATACTGTGAAACAAAGGAGGAAGGTGGGATTCACTGGGAAATTAGCTAACACTCATCTTAGCAAGCCATTTCCAAAGACCATTATGACACATCTGAAAGTATCCTTCATAGACATTCACACTGGGACTTAGGTTATGAAATGAACATTTGGATTAATATTACGTTTTTATTAATTTTCCAGTCTATGTCAAATAATCATTTGAAAAATGTGTTTCCATAAAATTTAATGGTATTTTATTCTGTAGTAATATCCTTCTCCTTGTTTCCCATAAATACTTAACAGGGCCTTTATGAATAAACTTGTGTAGAATATGAGTTTTTAGACTCTATAACTTGCTTACCATCAGCTCACTGAGACTCACATCTCTAATTCACTGATTCTACAAGGACATTTCTGCTTAGATCAGCAAATAGATTTATGAGAAATAATTTTCAAATATCCTTTTATAAAACATTTATAGAAGACTAAAAGTCTTGTTATATTTCTTTGGGATAGTTATATGCTTAGTCATATCTGTTATTTTCCTATGTCTTTGATGTATATTAACATTAAAAGTAATAAAAATGTTTTGAAGTTCCTATAGTGTTATGATATCATAAGTGTACAAATTTACTACTTATTCAATGAAATAAATCCTATGGGGTTAACTAGAAAAATCAATGCTTCTTTTAATTTATATTGCATTTGCTCTCTAACACATTTCACAAGACCTTAACAAAGAACTTTTAAACTAGCTTTAAATTCTTTTATTCCACTTGGGTACCTTTTTATTTTTTTAAACAGAAATCTAAAATTATTAGAAAAAGATGTGATATGTGAGAAACTGAGGATAGTTCTATTTACACATGAGACATTGAAAACAAAATAGAAATACATCTGAGTAGCTCATTTTAATCACAACAGTGTAGCATGGAGGTTAAATTTATAGTTTTCCTCTATGAACCAATGCTTGAATTCCAGCATAACTTTCCAGTTATGTGTCCCAGTGTCTTAGTTACTTTTCTCTTGTTCCTGAGACAAAATACCCAACACCCAAATTTAAAGGGGAACAGGTTTATTTGGCTTACAGTTTGCAGAGGTTTCAGTTTATAATCAGTTGACTTCAAGGCAGGGTGGCAGAGGGGCAACAGTTCATGGCAGTGGAACAGCAAAAGCAAAGAGAGACCTTAACAGCATTTTTATGCCCTTTTTTTCTTATTCAGACTGCTTAGGGCAGGTAGCACTCATGCCCTTAATCCTAGTGCCCTCAGGACTAACCCCACCATGAATCAATGACACATTCTAGATTTAGCCACTTCTGAAAAAGCATGAGGATTTGGAGGGCCATCTAAACACAAGCCATAACACCCAAAAAAAGTTACTTTCAAATGTCAGATTTTAATTTCTCTATGTATGAAATGAGGATAATTATAGTACTGATTTCAGAAGATGACTTAAGAATTAAGCACTTACAATAGTTTTAAGCACATAATGAGCAAAATTAAAGACAGAAAACATGGTGTCAGAGGATTTGGTAAATAGGCAAGTGTACTTAGTAGCATAAAGAAATAAAATAATGGATTCTATTTTCTAAAAGTGGAAATAATATAACTAGGAGTGCAATGTCCACAGTCTGCAGTCTTTAACCTTGTATTTGTATAGTAATGTCTTGAACTACACTCTGACGTAGATTTTGATGCCTATTCGTTTTTTAAAAGATTCATTTTTTTATAAGTGGTTGCCAGAGGATGGAGGCCACCTGGCAAATGACTAATATCAAACTATTTTTCATCTATTGCAATAGTTTCTCAAATAAGGTATGATTATGATTTAGGTCTAAAATTTACCTAAAAGCCTTGTGTTCAGAGGTAGGGCCTGGTCAAAAGGAGAGGGCAACTGATAATATGACTAGGAATTCTGTATTCCTCTTCTCAGATCCTCCCTTCTTTCTCTGCTTCCTGGATGCCATGAAGTGGCCATGCCCTTTCACTATGTTGTTTCTACCTTGGAATAGTCTGCAAACAATGGGCTGAACTCACTGAAACAGTGAGTCAAAATAAGCCTTTCCTCCTTTAAATTGTAGGTGTTGAGTATTGTGTTTCAGTGATGGAAAACTGACTATTATAATACAGATTTTGTTACCAGGAGTGGGGTCATTCATGTGAATTTATGTGACCATATGCTTCAAAAACTTTTGGAATTGGTTTGTTGCAGGAGTTTGAAAAGCTGGGAGATGTAGAATGCTGTAAGCAACACTTGATAGGAAATACTCTGTAAAGCTCAGAAGATCAGAAAACAGACAATAAAGACCACGCTTATATCCTTTTACTATGACATTCTGCCTGTGACCTTTGCATCTGAGCCAAATCCTCCTTTAAATTGCAGGTGTTGGGTTTTGTATCTCAGCAGTGGAAAAACTGACTAACAGACGTAAAATATGTGGGCTTTTGTCTTCTATCAGATATAATCATTTCTTTTTATACGCTATATTTTTATACAATGTATTATCTGTGTATCCTTAAATAATTAAGCCTGGCAGTAAACTAGGATTCATTCTGCAGAAATTATAAAGAATTAAGATGATCCAAATGTCATTTTCCTTAATTGGTATTATTTATTATTATTATTTATTAGCTATTAAATATTAGCTATTGTTATATTATTAACAATTACACAAGAATAAAGCCATTATGAAAAATAATCTAGTTTAAATGCCAATTATCAACATTATAAGATTCTAACTGGGCCTTTGCCTACAGTAAAAATGACACAGAACTTTAAACATGAAAGAGGTCTTAGAATTCATATATACTAACTTCTGTGATTTTACACTTGAGTAATCTGGACTTCTCAGAGGTGAGTACAAATCAATTACAGGGCACCATCTATGAAATTACAAAATTCCACAAGAAATCAGATCCCTAAACACTTTGTCCAGTAGTTTTGCTCTTAAGCAAATTCCAAACCAGCTCTTTGTTGTAAGGTTCAATTTTTCCCCTGTGAACTAACATTGCTCAGCGATTAAATTGAATGATATGTTTTATTTTACACATGCTATGTGAAAAACACTAAGTCACCTCTGATAAAATACTAAGTACCTTCTTTTGGCTGGTCACCTTTAGACATTTTTCAAATAATTTATTATACAGAGATTCTCAATGATTTGTGTTAGCCAGGATACAAAGTGAAGGGCTCAGCTGCAAAATTACAGAAGCCATTAGCATTGACATTAAAATTACCCCATAAAAGCCTAACAAAATGGAAATGGAAGCAGGATTTTTTTTGTCTATAACCTCATTTTTTTGTTGTTGCATTGTCTTCTTCCTTCTTTGAATGGGTCATATCTTTGCTGTTGGTGCTTCTTAGAGGTGGGCATTTGAAAATGCCAGGTTGAACTTCACACTGTCAGTCCGAGCTTGAGTTTATATATCACATCACTTCAAGCAAATGATATACATTTATAAGAAAGTGCTTCCTATATTTATTTTGTGGTTTTACAGATGAGTAAGATGAATCCAGTGCCTAACAGTCATTCTGTCTGAGGATCTGTCTTGTGGGACAGGGATATTTGGTAATTAAATGAGATCGCTTCTTCAAGATAAACCAAATGGCACTGATATTTCATTAAATCTACAAACAGCCTTATATTCTGTTTTGGTGCAGTGACATATCAAAAGCCAGGCTGTTTTTCCAGAGAAATTTCTGTTTATAACAAACAACTAAAATGCTGTTATTTATTTATCTCAATTAATATTCTCTTTTGTTTTGAGAGATAAGTGGTAGTGGAATTGAATAGCCAGCCTTTCCTCACTTCATTGCCTAGCAAAACAACTTTTCCTTATCAAAAAAAAATCATCCCTTGTTTCTAGTTTCCCAAGGCAATTAGTAATTCCTTTCTCAATGACCCAGAAGCACACCTAATACCACTTGAGCCTCATTTGTCATACTGTCATTATTATTTATCCCACTGAATAATTATTATTTATTTTTCCTGTCCCCATTAAAATACAGTAAGTAGGTCTTACTTGTCTTTGTATCCCCCATCACAGGGAATTAGCAAGAATGATCCTGAACTGTTGGTCTAATAGTTTTTTTTTTGTATTCTCTCAAATTAATTAAAGAAAAACTAAATACAGGCATCTCAATAGTAAATAAAGTTAAATATTAAATAAAAGAGAAACATCTTTGCCCCAACAGCCAAAATATATAAGAAACACACACAGAGACACTTGTATGAACACACACACACACACACATTCTAAATTGAATCTACAATTTCTCATCCTGCAACTCTTGAAGACAGTTATATTTCAAAATTCAGAATTTTAAAGGAGTTTTAGACATAATACCCCTTAAATTGTACATTATATATCTCTTCTAAGCCTTTTGCTAAGATCAAGTATAAATACATTATTTAATATTCCCACCATAATCTGGGTCAGCACTCTAAATATTAAAACATAGTAATAGTTTTGTAACATAAATATTTTGTAATATAAATATTGTCCTCAACAGAAAGAAAGAAAAAAAAATGGCCTCACCAATTCTATTAGGTTTTGCCGTTAAATGTGTTTGCTACTAACTTACGAAAGCTGCTTTTTCATAATTTTAGAATTTTAGAGTTATGAATAAAGACCTGTGGACCTGTATTACAAAATCTATTTGATGTTTCACTAGGTCTGCCTTTTTGAATGCATTGGATTGCGAATAAAAAACTGCAGTTGGAACAAGATATTGTGCCTACAAAGTACTGTAACAAAACAAAATACTGTGTATGCCTTTTGAATTTTAGTCTAGTACCAAGGTATCTATTTCCATAAAAATGTAAATTAATCTGCTTTTGTTTATCTTGTTAGTGTCTTGTATTAGTTGAAAGGTTAAAAACTGCGGAAAAAATCAAGTTATTGAAAAGCTTGGATATAATTTTACTAAATGAAATCTAAGACTAATAGTTTTCTTTTTGTAATTATTCAGAAAACTTCAACTGATTCATAAGGCAAAAGTATCAATTAACAGATTATATTATCACCCACTTATTGTTTCCACTTGTACTACTTAGGATAAATTTTAAGTGAATTTGTTTTAAAAAGTAGGTTTTATTAGTACTTAGGGACGCAAGAACGGCAAATGAGGAAAGGGTAGCCCCTGAAAAGATGGTTTATCACCCACAGTTCCAGAGAGAGACAGACATGTCATGCCAGAGGGAAGGACCAGGATCTTAGGAAGGCAGAGGCAGTGAGGAAAAAGGTGGACCAGAGCATTGGCTGTGGTTTCTGTGGAAAGGAACAGGGAAAGCAGCATACACAGGCTTTGCACTGGTGAGTTTGAATAACTTCAGTGAGATTTGAGGGGACCTTTCCTAGTTCACTGGAACCTGGCCCCATGTTACATGAGCAGATTGAGGCGGTCAGCGGCAGCCTGACAAAGCAGGTAGCTGAGTGGACTCTGCTTGGTTGGCTTATGTATGAGATCACTCTGGCTTACTGGTGAGTCACTTGTCATCTGTCTCCAGGAATTACTGAGCCCAGGGAGAGGCAGTCCCTCCACTTGTCAGTAAGATCTCAAGATGTGAATGGTTAAATACAGAAACTAGAAAATTAGGGGTTTTCAATCTATAAAAGTATTAAATTGTACAAATTTAAACCAATCAACCTCTCCAAAGAATTATATCTGTGCCTTTTTCATTAACTGTTTTATGAGAACCTTTTCTTATTTTATCCTAAGAACAAATGTATTCAAATTGTTGCCTTTTGAGTTTGCTCTTTACGTTGTTATTTTAAAAAGCTGAATTATTCAGTGTGGGATGGTGTTTGGCATACAGTGTGTCCTCAACGAATGTCAGTCCTCTTACCTTACAACACCTCCTCTCCCATATTTATCTTTCATTTATTAAATACGTTTTGAGAGCCTACTACATATAATGACAGATATGAAGGATATGTCTCTTAGTCTTTCTGAAGTGGACTAACAGAAATTTCAACACCAGGAGAAGCATTGAAAAAGGAAGGGTGCAGTGTGCTTCATTATTTTTTAATTTAAAGGGACATTACGTAAATAATTTTAATAGCATTTAATGAAGTTGAATTATTTATTTTATGTCTTTTTTTCAGAGTTTCAACTTGAGATCTTTGGAAGCTGGTAACAGAAAATTTCTTTTAAAAGCTTTATGTGACGTATTAAAATATACCATATGAAGAAATTTATGAACAAAGTATTAAAGTGATATCTGAATTAAAATTTTTCATTATGCCCTTAAGACTGTTCCATTTTGTTGTATTTATTGGTACAAATGTACTGGGAAAATTAAGGTAATGTAATAACATAAGAGCAATTCAATGATTTTGTATTTTCCTAGGTTGTTTGATCATTTTTAAACTTTTATTCAATAAGACACTAAATAGCATTTTTTAAAAAAAGATTCAACAGTTTAATCATGTGATAATTTCAAAGCCTAATGCTAAGTGAGATACTATAAAACTACAAGCAAAACAGTGTTGTTCTTGGCTAATATGAGTGCCTGGCTAACAATTAATAGCCACTCTTCAGGCAAAAAGTGATATAACAGGGACACTGTCTTGATTTTGTGATTGGAAAGGTCATGACTATCTTTGTCCTTGTGCTGCCGGAAGATGAAAGCTTCCTTTGTCCCTAACTTCAGCCTTGCATTTTCCATGTTGTCAGGGCACGTGATCAAGGGTAGGGTGCTGCAGACACAAATAACAGCATCACCGCTAGCACCTTCCTCTCTTCACCCTCCTCTCCTGGCTTTGCCTGCTTTTATTATCTCTGCTCTGGGGGAGCAAATAAAATTACTTCCTAAAACATCACAGATCCCTCTGTCCAGGAGAGAACTTAAAAGGGTACCTAATTATCCATATGTTTATGTACATGATTAATAAAAGTCATACTTGTACACAGCTCACAAACAGCAATTTATGAAGTAAGATTTTTGCAAAAACAATAACAGCAATAGTTCTTAAAAACCTATTAATTCAAGCCACAGACTTGCCATAAATTCTTTCCAAATAAAGACCCTCCTTTTAAATTAATTTATTTTTGATTGAAACAATATTTGTAAATATTTACGAGTTAGTTACAATGTGTTGCTTTGACGCTAGGTACAATGTTACAGTTTTATAGGAGGAATAACTTCTGGTATTCTATGGAACAGTAAGGTGAATATAGTTAATAATAATGCATTTATATCTCAAACAATTGAAATTGAAACTCAAGGCACTGTGGCAAACACCTACGATCCCAGCATTTGAGAGACTGAGGTGAGAGGATTGCCAAGTTTGAGACCAGCCTGAGATGCATACAAATTCAAGCACAACCTAGACTACAGAGTGAGACCCTGACTCAGAAGGGAAAAAAAAATCAAAATAACTAGAAGAGAGAATTTTCAGTGTACTTCTCAAATAAAGCTTTTCTCTGAAACACTGTACCACCAAAATTAGGAACTATTTTTAATCAATCTATCTTTATTCATCATTGGAAGATAGCCCTTCTGCTGTTTTTAATAATTCAGTTTCTGAATAAACACCTGCAGTACGTTTCTCTGTTATCATGTTCACTCTTAAATGGCTTCTACAATACTACAGCAGCAAAATTCCATAAAAGTTCCCCTTTTTGTAATATTAGTACTTTCTCAGAAGTATTTTAGCATATATCTTCTAAATATGACAAGATTTCCAATAAAGATATAGCTCCCTGATTATCAGAGCTTCCTGACTAGTCTAGGATGATAGGCACAATAGCAGGAGTTTCATTTTCAAATAATGTTGTCTTTCAGTTTCTCACCAAAGGACTTGCATGTTCTTGCTCCTTTTCATTATAGCCCAGATGCCTTCTCAAGGCATAGAACAATAAAGGTCTGTTTTATCCCTATCAGTTTTCAATCCTCATAATAATGCTGAGCTCTAAATCAGATTGAAATCTTTCTTTACTTAAGATTCCTTGAGATTAAAGAGCTAATTCAGTCCTCAAATCTAATTAAATGATGTTTTTACTAGTGCTGGCCCTTCGGACCAATCATGAGAGCACTGAAGCTCTCAGAGATCCCTCTGCCCACCTTCCTAAGCCCACACCCATCTTCACATCCAAAGCAGCCTCAGGGTTTCTCCAAGTGGGATCTGTGAATCACAGGCATCAGATATTTATTATAGATGCTTAGTTGATGACTCAGTTGAACTGTGTCCCCTCAGAGTTCACATCCACCCGGAACCTCAGGATGTGACCATATTTGGAAATATAGCCCTTGCATGTATAACCTACTAACATGAGTTCAAAGTGAACTAGGGTGGTCTTCAAATCCTGCTTCTGAGTAGGAAAAATTACAAATCATTTTTATGTGAAATAGTTCTTGCAGCATGGTACATATAATCAGTTGATGAGAAAAAAGCTGGGTGAAACATTTTCATGACATTACTGAAAGCATGAAGAACATTCCTCTGCAACTGAACAGAAAGGAGAGAATAAGACATGGAAGAAAATCACAAAACAAAAAATAGAGTAGCTTCTACTCAAAGTAGCCAGGAAGTTAAGGAAGAGGGGACATTTGAGAGAATGGTATTGTTTCAATAAAATATAGATCTTCAAGATATCCACAAAACTCTTCTGTCAACCACTGGGAAAATCATGGTATGAGGCCTAGGAGGAGGAAATCATGGAGAAAACAGCTTAAGGAAGAACTCATGGAAGATGGAAGGAAACTTTAATGGAGTAAGGTATATACATTCATTAGGATTCTCCAGGGAAATGGACCAGTAAAAAAGAGGGAGGCAGGATGACTGATTTTTATATTAATGTGGGGACTGAGAGGTTCACAATATGCTTCCTGTGAACTGGAGAGACAGGAAAGATGGTGGTGTGATTCAGTGCAAGTCCCAAAGCCTGAGAACCGGGGAGCCAGTGGCATGAAAATCAGTGTGTGAACAGGTAGTGAGGAGATGAGACATGATAGCTCAAGCAGTGCAGCAAAGGAAAGGGGGGTTAATTCCTGTTCCCTATGTCTTTTGTTCTATTTTGTGCCCTCAGTAAATGGGACGATACCCAAACACACAGTGGGGCGAGGGGATCTTCTTGACTCGATTGACCAATTCGAAGGCTGATCTCATCTGGAGATACCCTTTAGACACTCCCAGAAGTGATACTTTACCATCCATTAGCCCAGCTGAGTTAACCCATAAAATGAACCATCAGAGCAGTGCAAATTTTCCTTGGTTAGAGAAAAACGTATCAAATCATCTTCATTGATGAAGTCACTGGTCTAGCAACTTCTAAAGATGTGAGAATAGAATGGAGGAAGAGTATTTACACCTCATGATCACCATCTTCCAGGTAATGTGGGAAAATCACTAATTTTCCCATGAGTGTCTGGAAACAAGCTGTGTTTTTATAATTAAATGTTGAATTTCATAAATGCTTTAGCTAGAAGATAAGGGAAGAACAAATAAAAGAAAACTTGTGAAAAGCCTTTTTTTTTTTTTTTTTTTTTTTTTTTTAAAAGACAGGGTCTCACTATGTAGTTGACACTGACCTGGAACTCACTATGTAGCCCAGGCTGGTCTCGAACTCAGTGATCCTCCTGCCTCAGCCTCCTGAGTGCTGGGCTTACAGGCATGTGCCTCCATGCCCGGCTGAAAAGCCTTTTTATCAATGAGTTCATTTTCAGTTTTTGCATTACAACATTGCAATTTGATATAAGCAAGATTTTTCCTTAAACTACTTTTTGTTGAAAAAAGCATATTTTAGGTATGTACAATCCCACTACTTCTTGAAGCATCCTACAAAAAGACTTGATTAGTTACTTGAGCTTTAAAAACCTATAGAAAAACACATAAATGGTATAGAACATGTAGAATTACATATTTTGTTGTGTTCAAAAAATATTGTATTGCTCTTTTTATTAACCAAAAATTTCCTAATAAGTATACCTTACATGTGTACCTTACACAAGCCTTTTTTCTCCCCATAGTAACCAGTAAGCATATTTTGATTGATTGAATAAATTGTGCAGCAAGGGTTAAAAAAAAGCAGATCCTTACTGATACACAAGACACTTCAAAACACCAAACAAAGATAATGGATAAATGATTTATAATAAACATGACAATAACTTTCCCTCTTACTCTAGTCAGGTTACATTAGTAATCTAGACCTTTGATACTGCAATAATGAATATAAGCATAAAGTAAAATAAAGACAGGCAGCATGGAATATGAGAGAGCAAACTATCTGTGATCAGAGACAGCCCTTATTATGCAGTTTTTATTGTTAATTTCTATTTTTATATTGCAAAATCTATAATGCATTTTATTTCCTTTAGTGAAATAATAATCAAACCCACAGGATTTAAAAAATCTATTTCTAGCAATTAAAAAATACAGCATCCTTAGAAACATGTACTTTGAGATAGCTCAGGAATTATAAGCATTTTAGATTTCTTTAATTGCCTCAGGCTTTCCTCCTAAATAAGCCAGCATTCAATTAGTCAATAGCAAGTTTTCACAATAGTTTAACTGGCAACTTTAAGATATCAGCTTAAAACCCATTACCCCAAGAGTTACAGCTGTCTGCTTCGCTGACTCGTTATTCATCATCGTACCTACCAGGTTCTTTTCAGTCACACTTCCTTTCACATTTGCTAACTTAATGAGCCCAAGAAAATGAAAAAGAAATGAAGTTTCAAAAATCCCCTTTGAAGGCTCTTTGAGATTCTGGGCTGCATTTCATAGAACCAGGACTGTGAGTAATCTAAAATAAGACCTGGCAACGGAAGCCTGCCAGCTGTTACACATTTACCAGTACAGCTACATTTTTCCTCCCTCTGGGCTGAATAGTTGTAAAGGGCCAATCTTAACCTTATTTGGATTAAAATCTATATCTATCCAAACAGGACTTCTTTTAAAATTTTGCATGTTCATTTTTTTAAACTCAGCATTTATATTAAAACTAGGCATCTCTGGTGTTGTATTGCATCTTGTGACTGAAAGGTCATTACTGTAACCTTAGACCTACTTGCCTATCAGAATGATGAGATAAAATCTAATCAGTCTTTGTAATAAAAAACTATAAATCCACAGTAATGGCACACTTGCACTTTTCTACTTTTATGTCAAGTATGACTTTTCTAACAAAAATTATAAAATATTGCAAAGGTATGTTGAGTTCTCTGAGACCTCTTATACGAAGAGTCACTAAAAAGATTTATGGGATTTGGCATGTAGGTGTTCTCACAGTGAAGATACACAACAGCAATGAAGTCAGGCTAAGCACAGAATCATGAAGAAAGAGGCCAAGGTGACCCCTGGGGAATCAGTATGCAGTTTTCCAGTAAGAGGTCACACAGCGTGTTCTTCAGACCAAACAGAATGCAGATCCCTGTGAGGACGACTTCTGTCTATGGCATCCTTGACGGCCAAGGTTTTTATTGGGTTTCATCCTGCTAGTATCCTTGCTTAGCAAGTAACAAAACTCCAGAGCCCCAGGAGGAAGAATATTTTTTGTCATAAACCACTTCACGTTCCAGCCTAAGTACAAAGAGTCCACTCCATCAGTTAGGAAATGGTAAGAGCATGCCTCATCTTCAACTCTAGGCGTCAGCCCCTGACAAACCTTGTAAGCAGGCCTTTCTTTTTTTATTATTATTATTTTTTTTTTTTTTTAACTGGGGATTGAACTCAGGCCCTTGAGCTTGAGGCAGGCGGCAGAACCACTGAGCCAAATCCCCGGCCCAAGCAGACCTTTCTGAAGACACCTGTTAAGTTAACCTTTTCTTCAACAAAATAATTTTACAAAAAGCATTATTTAAGTTCAGAGACTAAAAAGTAATACGTTTTTTTTAGTAAAATATTTATTGGTACATTTTAGGCATAAATAATGCTACCACTCATCATACAGAATTTTCACCTGTACATGACATATCCTGCCTCTTTTTTTCCCATTCCCACTTTCTTCAACCCTCCTCCACCCCATATGTACAAAAGCTTTGTTCCTATTTTTTTTCCTTTCCTCTTGTCTCCTTTCCTTTCTCCCTCCCTTATCTGTCATTCCCCTTCCTATTTGAACATTTTCTTCCATTTCCCAATATCTATTATACATTTATTTCACTTCAGAGTATGGCCTCAAATTGCACCCATTTGCCTAGAAATGCCTGAAGCTCATCCTTCTTTATGGCCGAGTGGTACTGCACTTTATATATAAACACATTTATATTTAAATATTAAATTACACATTAAAATCAAATATATCTACATTTATTATATATTTATTTATATATTTTATATAACATATATTTTTATACATTTATATTTGTATTTATTATATTTATATATATAAAACAAAACACCACATCTTCTTTATCCATTCATCAGTTGATGGACATTTGGTCTGTTTCCAAGATTTAGCTATTACAAATTGTGCCTCTATAAACATGGGTGTGCATATATTGTTGTAGTAAATGCTTTTAATTCTTTCAGAAAAATATAAAGAAGGGGAATAGCTGGGTCAAATGGAATCTCTAGTTTTAGTTTTTTTAAGAATCTCCACATTGGCAGACCAGAGAGGACCACCCAGCCACCCAGCTGTGTGGGGAACTCAGTGCTCCCCAATTCCAGTAACCCACACCTTCATTGGAAAAGACTGGTGAGGACCCCCAGCTGCATAGGCACCTCTGCAGCATTCCCCCCTGCCCCATGCTCTTGGGCCTCTTGCTTGTGCTGGTACTTGAATCCACACTGCAGAGGCACAGGTGGTCATAAAGGCCATTTTACTGAGCTCCAGAAGATAGAACAGAAACGAACAACTGCCACAAAGAGACATCAGACCTCCATAGTTGGTAAGTTGAAGGGATCACCATTTTCCACCTTCAAGGAAAGGACTAACTTCAGGGAAAGGGCAGTGGGAACCTGTAGTAGAAACTTGCAGAGTTCAACCCTGCATGAGGTCAGGGAGCTCAACTTGGGCCTTGCAGCCAGAATTCAGCCTGAATCTCAGGGATCTGCCATTGGCTTGCTGAGATGAACTGACTTAGTTCTACATGCTGCTGTCCACATTGTCCTTTGTGACTGCTGAGATATACTCTGAAAGAGGCTCTTCAAATTTTTCTTTCTTTTCCTTTTTAATTTTTATTTTTAAAATTTTATTTTTTCCATTCTTCAAATTCTTCCCTTTTTTTTCTTCTTTTTCCTGCTCAGGATCTTGCTCCCCACATTATTCTTCATCTCTGTTTTTGTTCCTGTTCCTGCCCTAATTCACATTTATTCTTGCTTTTTCCTTCACTCGATTGTCATTACTTTCAAAGGAAAGTGAGTACAATTTATAGCTTCCTTATTATTGTTAAATTATTTTATTCTTGTCTTTGTTCTTGCATTCTGTCATTCCCTTTTGTCTTCAACATTTTCCTAGAGTTTGCATGATCATCCTGTGTCCTCTGGCTTTCCTTGAAACCTTCTTCTATTCTTTTACCTATCTATTCCTCTCCTCCCAACTCCTTCTAAGTCACCATCCTGAAAGGTAAAGTTGCTATATTGAAGAGTTTATTAACTGTACACATATTTTGGGTTGGTCCTTGATTTTGATTTAATGCACATGTTGAAAGGTGATAGATTAATAACTACCACAAATGGTCAATTTCTAAGCTTGATGTTATTTGTTGAAGATTGCATCAATTGGGCTAAAGGGTTGTGATTGATTTAATGAGTTGTCCTTTCTGATATTATGAAAATGAGAGTGTCTCTGAGTCATTAGAGACTCAAAACCTAAAGAGCAGCTATATCAGGAAGATCAAAGTACTAACCCAGGAATTAAACCAAGGACAGCCCAACACAAAAATAAAAATGAGAAAACACTTAAGCAAGGTACAAATACAGACTTCCACTTCAAAAAACAGCAAATTCCAGGGAAATTAGGTGGAAAAATCAGACAACCACCAGGACACCCTGAACTCATAGCACAGGAAGTAACAAAACAGATCGATCAGGCTCTAGAAAAATTCAAAACAAATAATTTCCCAAATAACTACAGAGATGGTGAACCAATGAAAGACATGATTAGAGACTCAAATAGAAACAGAAAAATAATAGATGAGCTGAGGACCACGATAGAAGCTATGAATGCTCAGCATCAGAAAGAAATGGAAACTATGAATTCCCAACACAGGAAAGAAATGGAATCCATGAAACAGATATCCAGGAGATGAAAAACTCTACTGAAAGCATTCACAGCAGGATGCACAAATGTGAATATAGAATTTCAGGGGTAGATGATAGGATTGCAGTGAGTGATCATGGAAAGAGAGATCTCTCAAAAACAGTAAGGGATCATGAGAAATCAATCCAATAACTCCTAGATGATACAGAGAAAAATAACATAAGATTGATAGGAATCCATGAAGTAGTAGGAGAAAGTATAAATGACTTTTAAAAGCTGTTCACAGAACTAATGACAGAAAACTTCCCACACAGAGGGGAAGAATTTGACATAAAGATAAGTGAGGCATATAGGGCGCCAAGTAGCCATGATTAAAAAAAAAAAAAAAAAAAAAAAAAAAAAAAAAACTACACCTAGAAATATAATACTCAAGATCCCAGAAACCCAACATAAGAACAAAATACTGCAAGCAGTTAGAGAAAAGAAACAAATCACATGCAAAGGAAAGCCCATCAGAATCACAGCAGATTTTTCAACTCAAACCCTCAAGTCAAGGAGAGTCTGGAGTGAGGTATTTCAAGCCCTAAGAGAAAATAACTCCAACCTAAACTGATGTATCCTACAAAACTCTCTTTTTAAATGGATGGGGAAATAAAATAAAATAAAATGGATGGGGAAATAAGACATTTCCATGACAAAGAACACCTGAGAAACTTCATGAATATGAAACCAGCACTACAAAAAATTCTAAACAATATCCTAGAAAAGGACAATGAAGGTCACAAAACCATCAGGCCCAACAGAGCAAATCAATTAGGCAAGTCAAGAAACTAAAGGGAGAGGGGAAAAATTAAAAACAGCCAGCAACAGGACAACAAAATGACAATGATAAATCAATACATATGGGTCAATGGCCTCAATTCACCAATCAAAAGGAATAGACTGGCAGAATGGATTAACAAGCAAAGTCCAACAATATGTTGTATACAAGAAACACACCTAGTTCAAAAAGAAACTCATAGACTGAAAGTGAAAGGATGGAAAACAATTCTGCATGTGACAGGAGCCCAAAAAAAGTACAGGCAGCTATCTTATCTACATAAAACATAAATTTCAAACCAAAACTGATTAAGAGAAACAAAGAAGTCCACTGCATCCTTGTAAATGGAACAATCCAAGAGGAAGAGAGGATAATCATAAATATATATGCATCAAATATTAATGCCCTCTGCTATATAAAACAAATATTAAGGGACATGGAAAACCACATAAGCACTAATACAATTGTAGTGAGGACTTCAATACTCCACTGACATATATAGACAGATCATCTAGACAAAAAATCAACAATGAAATACTAGAACTCAAGCAAGCTTTTCAACAAATGGACATAATAGATGTCTACAGAGTTCTCCACTCCAAAAAATGAAAATATACATTCTTTTCAGCTGCACGTAAGTCATTCTCCAAAATAGACCACATACTAGCTCATAGAATATGTTTAAATAAATGCAAAAGAATCAAAGTTATTCCATGTGTATTATCAGATCATAGTGCAATTAAACTGGAGATCAATAGCAAAAGAAACTGTAAAAACTTCACAAACACATGGAAATTGAACAACACTCTCCTGAACAATCAATGGGTCACAGAGGAAATTAAAGAAGAAATTAGTCAGTTTTTACAAATAAATGTTAATATCAGTACAGCATACAGGAATCTATGAGACACAATGAAAGTGGTTCTATGTGAAAAATTCATAGCAGTGAATGCCCACACTAGGAAAACAGAGTAAGCTCAAATAAACAACCTAATGATGAATTTTAGGCTCCTAGAAAAAGAAGAGCAACAAAAACGCAATGCTCATACAGAGGAGGAAATTATAAAGATCAGAGCAGAAGTCAGTGCAATGGAAACTAAGAGAATGATACAAAAAAATCAATGAATCAAAGAGTTGTTTTTTCAGAGAATAAATAAAAATCAATAAACCCTTCACCAACCTTGTCAAAAAAGGGAAAGAAAGGGATCAGATCCATACAATTAGGAATGAAAAAGGTAAAGTCAACAGATACAGCAGAAATCCAGAGGATAATTAGTACTTACTTTGAGAACCTGCACTTTAATTAAGTAGAAAACACAGAAGAAATGGACAGGTTTCTTGATACTTATGAATTACCAAAGTTGAACAAAGATTTTAAAAATTCAACACCAGCAATTACAATCAGAAATTGAAAAATGTAGTCAAAAGTTTACAAACAAAGAAAAGCCCAGGTCCTCATGGATTCACTGCTGAATTCTAGAAGACATTTAGAGAAGGACTACTGCCACTATTTAAACATTTCAATGATATTGAAAGGGAAGCAATACTTCCAAATTAATCCCTAGAAACAAATGTTACTTTGATTCTAAAACCAGGGAAAGTCCCAACCAAAACAAAGAACTACAGGCCAATCTCCTTAATGAACATAGATGTAAAAACTTCAATATGATGCTGGCAAACAGAATACAGAAGGTCATCAAGAAGATCATACACCCTGAAGAAGTAAGATTTATTCCAGGGATGCAAGGATGGTTCAACACATGTAAATCAAAACTGTAATACACTATGTCAACAGAGTCAAGGACAAAAACCATATGATCTTCTCAATAGATGCAGAAAAGGCATTTGACAAAATTCAACAGCCATTCAGGATAAAAACTCTGCAGAAAATTGGAACATATGGCCTTTATCTCAACTTGATAAAGGCTATCTATGAAAAACCAATAGCCAAAATCATATTAAATGGCCAAAACCTGAAAACCTTTATGCGAAAATCAGGAACAAGACAAAGATGCCCACTATCACCACTCCTCTTCAATATAGCTCTGGAAACATTAGCCACAGAAATTAAACAAGAGAAAGAAATAAAAGCAATAAAGATAGGAAAGGAAGAAGTTAAACTGTCATTATTTGATATGATACTCTACGTAGAAGACCCAAAAAACTCTGCCAAAAAAACTTCTAGACTTAATTTACACTTTCAGCAGAGTATCTGAACACAAGCTCAACACTCAAAAATCAATAGCTTTCTTGTATACCAATAGACTCACTGAAAGAAATTAGGGAAACAATTCCTTTCACAATAGCATCCAAAAAATTGAAGTATCTAGGAATCAGTCTAACAAAGGAACCAAAAGATCTCTACACTGAAAACAACACTCTGAAAATAAAGAGACTGAAGAGGATGTAACAAAATGAAAAGATATCTATTGCTCCTGGGTAGCAAAATCAACATAGTGAAAATGGCCATACTACCAAAACTGCTTGCTATACAGATTCAATGCAATCATGATTGAAATTCCAAAAGTATATTTCACAGAACTAGAGAAAACAACCCAAAAAATCATTTGGAACCAGAAGAGATCTAGAATAGTGAAAGCAATTCTAGGTAACAGAGATATTACAGTGGGTATCACAATTCCCAACTTGGAACTATACTACAAAAACACTGTGATAAAAGCAGCATGGTACTGGCAAAGAAAAAGACCTGAGGATCAGTGGAATAGACTAAAAAATTGAAACAACTCCAGGTGTACTCAGCTACCTCATCTTTGACAAAAGAGCCAACTATCCTCAGTGGAGGAAAGATAGACTCTTTAATAAATGCTGTTGGAAGGCTGGGCATGGTGGTGCACACCTGTAATCCCAGCATTCCTGAGGCTGAGGCAGGAGGATCGCTGTGAGTTTGAGACCAGCCTGGACTACAAAGTGAGTTCCAGGTCAATCTCAACTACATAGTGAGACCCTGTCTCAAAAAAACAACAACAAAAAAAAGGCTGTTGGAAAAAAGTAGGATTTCAATCTGCCAAAGATTAAAACTAGACCCTTATCTTTCACCATGCACTAAACTAAAATCCAAGTGGATTAAAGATCTAAATATCAAAACAGAAACACTAAACTTGCTGGAAGATAAGTTAGGCAGAATTCTCGAAGATATTGGCATAGGAAAAGACTTTTTGAACAAATCCTCAGTAGTACAGGAACTAGCGCAGAGAATTAACAATTGGGATCTCATCTCATTAAAAAGCTTCTGCACTGCAAAAGAAACAACCTCCACAGGTAAGAGACAACCTAAAATGTGGGAAAATTTTTTTACCAGCTGCTCCTCTGACAATGGAGTATTATCTAGAATATAAAAAGAACTCAAATCAGACCCCTCCAAATATAAAGACCTGATTCAAAAATGGACATCTGAAATGAACAGACATTTCTCAAAGAAGTAAAAGCAGCAAATAAATATATGAAAAAAAATGCTCAACATCGCTGGTCATTTGAGAGATGCAGATGAAAACAGCACTGAGATTCCACCTCACCCCAGAAAGAATGGCTGCTATCAAGAAATCAACAAATAACAAATGTTTGTGGGGTTGAGGGGAGAAAGGAACCCTTCTCCATTGTTGGCAGGAATGCAGACTGGTGCAACCACTGTGGAAATCAATATGGAGATACCTCAAAGAACTAGGATTAGAGGTTCCATTTGACCCAGCTATCCCTGTGCTGGGTATCTTTCCAAAAGAATTAGAAGAATCATATCACAGTGATATATGCTCACCCATGTTTATAATGGCACAGTTTGTAATAGCTAGAATTTGGAAACAGCCCAATTGCCCATCAGTTGAAAACTGGATAAAGAAAATGTGGTTTCTCTATAAAATGGAGCACTACACAGTCATAAAGAATAAGAAACTAGAGGTATTCACAGGAAAATAGATACATATTGAGGCCATACTCAAGTGAAATCAATAAGACACACATGTGGAAATACTGAATAGTTTCTCTGGTGTGAAAAACTAAAAGTGTAAATATGATACAAATTGTATCACTGATAATGTGAAATAGGAAGAAAAGGGCTAATGGTGTAGGGGGAAATGGGAAGGGTAGGGGAAAGGAAATAAGGGAAGAGAAAAATACATGAAAAAAGGAAAAATGGAAACAAAGTCTTTGTAAATAGGGGAGTATGGAGGGGGTGAAGGGGGGACAGAGGCATGGAGAAAAAATGAGAACCAAGATCTGTCATATTAAGGTACAAGATCCAGTGATGAATGTAACTGTACTATATACTTTAAAAGTACCAACAAACTCAATGAAAAAAGAATTAAAAAATAATCTCCACACTGATTTCTAAAAGGACTTTGTATACAGAATATTTAATATTTGATGATAATATGAATGATATATATTTTATTTTCAAATATAAAATAAAAGAAAAATGTACAATAGAGGATCATTTTTTCCTTATTGAAAAAAATCCTCTGAAAACATTATATGCCCTTGCAGGTAACTAAGGCAGCATTTTCTGAATTTTCTTCTAGAATGCTATGTGTTGATGTCTTCTCCACTACTCAACATAGGACAAGAATGACACATGAAATGATTCATTCTTTGGGGTATCCATAAATATAATAAAAACAGAGAGATTGAAAAATTCTATCTCTTTACTGTATTTCACATTTAATTGTCCTGTGTAATGCCAAAAATCATTTAAAATGCTGCCATGGGCATTGGTTTGACATTTTCTTACGGGCCATAATATATTTAAACATTTTCCTTATTACTCCAATGGTGATTAGTATAACAAGCAAAAGTATTTAGATATAATAATATGTTTAAAATAATGAGACCTGTGAGCTTGAATATATATATAAGTTGTATTAATGCCATAGCCAATGTTATTAAAATATACCAGAAGTTGTTGTTTTGTTGTTGCTATTGTTCTTATTTTGGACTGTGTGAAGAAGTTGCCACAATCTGGAATCAAATATCAGAACAATGCAGTAGTACTTTTAAAAACATTTTGTGAATGTGCAACTGTAGATATGAACTTACATGCATATATAATTGTCCTTTTATGACCTCTTTTGTGCTATTATAACAGAATTCCATACACTAGGTAATTTATACAACAGAGATTTATTCAGCTTATAATTCTGGAATATAAAAAGTCCAAAAAGAAATGGTGCCAATGTCTGGAGAAGGCTTTAATTCTACCTCAGAACATGTTGGATAGGCATGTATGTACTGAGAAGAAGCACAGGAGGCAGGCACATTTTTATAAAACAAGCTGCTCTTTGATGTCTGCTCCCATCCTGTGATAACCACATCAATGCATTCAGGAGAACTCAAGCCTTCATGTCCTTGCCCCTCTTACATGATCCTCCTTCCCAACACCATTGCACTGGGAATCACATTTCCAATGCATGGATTTTAGGGGACACATTCAAACCACAGCACCTTATTATTTTGATTCCTTGGAAGCTAGATTTATCCCAGGAGACAGCACAATGATAAATAAGATGCCACTGTATAATAAAGAAATGAACAAACCCCAAAAGATGAAGAATTTACCAAAAGAGAATATGTTAACCCCAAGTAAATTTTTGGGGGGGTACTGGAACCTTATGTTTGTGAAGCTGGTGGCAGAACCACTGAGCAAAATCCCCAGCCCAAATTTATTTTAAATTGGAAGAGAATAAGATAATGACAATTGGCAAATTTAAATCTTGTGTTCCATTTTCTGCATTTCCTATCCAATCTGTCACTGGCCAGGTGGGTGGGGCTTGAAGGCAACATTACTTCAGCTATAGAAGATTAAAAATTATGATTCTTTTGTGTATCTGCCTTTTATTGTTTATTTGGCCTTATGGCATCATCCCTATAAAAACTAACCCATAATATTCATCATACACTATTACTGATATATGAGGTAAAAGCTATAAATAAACCCTTGCTCTGAGGAGGCTATACAAGTGACTTTTGATTTAGGCTTATTCTCTAAGTTTCTACATATATTTGGTGTATGTCTCTCAACTGATGGTCACAGCTTCTTAGGAAAAAAACTTTAACAATTCGGGTCTTTTCCCAAGACCCCGAAAGGGACACATGTATGAAGTCAACCTATCATAAGCATGGCCTCAAAACACGAGACAACCCATCTAATCAATTATCTTGATGTAGTCACATTCTACATGTATTTGTATGTATACAGACCACATCATCCTCAGTGCTATCCAGAATAGGGCTCAGCATATAGTAAAGGCTCAGTAAATAAAGTAAATAAAGGAAAAAAGAAAAGAAATGAGAGTGCATGAGAGAGACAAAAGAAAAAGAAAGAGGAAGAGAAGGAGAGGAAGAAAAAGAAAGAAGAGTTAAGCCAAAAAAGCAAGCTTTAAAAAAAAATCAATCCAGGCTTTAAGTTCATGCCCCCATAGCAACCACTACTGCAATTTTGACTTTGCCCCTTTTTTACAACAGATGGCCACCAATTTGAATGTTTTGCTTTATCTGGTCAGACTGTATTGCCCTAAGTCCAATCAATATCACATGGCAACTTGAACAAGTACCCTTTAATATAAATTATTATTATTATTATTATTATTATTATTATTATTATTATTAATGGGATTTGAATGTTAAAAGGTGGACTAATAAGCAGAGGAAGCTGTGGTATGAGGAGACGTCTGTTAGAATGTGTCAGCACCAAGCCCCAGAAAATCCCACCAACACAAGTGAAGAATGTTTCTCACTTAACCATAATGCAAGAGTTGCTAGGCTGCTGGTGCAGCATCTCAGAGATGCTGTAGTGAACTCAAGCCATCTTTCTACTTTGATGTCTTTAGATTTCTCTAATCTTCAGGGTGGCTGCCACCACTCTATGCATCACTTCTGTGTTCAAGCAAGGGAGACTGGAGGAAAAAGTGAGCGATTATATTTTTCTTTTAATCCAAAAAGCAAAAGCTTCTTTAGAAGATCCTTGGATTTCCTCCTACTTCAGTGGTCAATGACTACTCCATTTGCAAGACAGACTGTGAATTAAACTCCGATATCTAACCTACCAACATTTGCCGTAAAAGTGGTAAAGGATAAAGTCAGGGAAATAAATGTTGGATTGGCAGTGCAGAGTCTGTAACACTGGCTTCTATGTTTGCCATACTAATGTGTTTTTCTAGTGCCGTTTCTTCTTTTCTTTCTTTCCCCCATTAAGTTTACTGGTACATTTAAAGCAAGCAATTCAGTTACACTTATCATTGGGATTTGTACCTTTACTTGATATGTCTTGGTTCTTATTTTCCCCCATACCCCTGCCCTTCCTATTTACAGAGAATTTCCATTTTTTCCTCTTTTTTCACATTTTTTTCTTTTCCTTTATTCCCTTTCTCCTCCCCTTCCCACTTCTCCTTTAGCCATTTTCTTCCTATTTCACACTATCAATTATACCATTTGATCGCTTCTCGGCCTTTTGGCTAAGATCAAGTGTAATTATACCATTTGAACCTTATTTACACTTTTCCACACCAGAGAAACTATTCTGTATTTACTCAAGTGTGTCCTATTCATTTCACTTAAGCATATAGGCTCATTGTGCATCCATTTAGCTATAGCATTCTAGGCAACAGAGACATGGCAGGGGGTATCACAATTCCCAACTTGAAATGATACTACAAAGCCACTGTGATAAAAACAGCATAGTACTGGCAAAGAAAAAGACCTGAGGATCAATGGAATAGATCAGAAGACACAGAAACAACACCAGACATACTCAGCTACCTCATCTTTGACAAAGGAGCCAACCATGCTCACTGGAGGGAAAATAGCCTCTTTAATAAATGGTGCTGGAAAAACTGGATTTCAACTTGAGAAAGATTAAAACTAGACCCACATCTTTCACCACACACAAAACTAAAATCCAAGTGGATTAAAGATCTAAATATCAAAACAGAAACACTAAACTTACTTGCACAAAGAATCTTCTTTTCTTTTTCTTTTGTCTTTATTTCTTTCCTTTTTTTTTTAACCAGGGATTGAATTCTGGTCCTTGCATTTGTGAGGCAGGTGGCAGTACCACTGAGCTAAATCCCTGGCTTCTTTTCTTTTCTTTTCCTCCTGTGTTGTTTTTTAAGGGGCTCCTCATATTTTTGAATCATTTCACTTATCTTTTTTTTCTGTGTTTATTTCATTTCCTCCATCTTTGATGGATCCCCAACTCAACAATAGTTCAACAAACATTTAGGAGCACCAGCCAAGAACCCTCAGGGATTAATGCTAAAAGTCCCTAGGTCCTTTAAAAATTCTTCATCAAATGAGTGAATGGAAAGCTTTCTTAATTATTAATAGACAATTTGGGGGCATGTATTCTCCAAATGTGCTGAAAGATAAGTGACATTAACTTAAGTTCCCCACCCCTTGGCACCACTACCCTGTTTCACCACAAGTACATTCACCTGACCTTCCCCCAGCCAGGCCTCTCAACACACTCTGTGCCTTGTGATCATCACCCTATTAACAAGTGACACACACCGCCTTGGGGCATAGCTAACACAGTGTGTGCAAAATCAGAGGCAAATTACTGGCCTTACCTCCAAATAATATCTTGAAATTGTTTCCAAGTGTCATAGCTATGAAAACCAAGCTTTCAAATTCACAAAATATGGTAACGAAACTCAAAAGGTGAATCTCTAGAGTAGGCTAAATCTAATATGTATTATATCTAATAAAGAAACAAAATAAAAAATATGAATGCCTCAAGAAAAATGAAGATTTCCTGGGGCTGGGACAGTGTAGCACTTCAGACAGGGAAGACAGAGCTGTCTTCCTCTAAGCTCCTGGGAAAGGGCCCTTTCCTGCATCCTTAGACTGAGGACCATGATTTGATATGTAGAGAGCTTTTGAACACACCAGCTGCACACACACATTTGAAACTATCTCTAGAGAGATGAAGCCCAAGGGAATAACAAACCTATTGGAGATGGCGCTATAAGATGGGATAATGTTGTCTACTTCATGAGACTTTTTATATAGACTTTGTTTATATTTGTAAAGTGCATAGAACAGTTTATGGCACCAAGTAGGTACATCATAAAGATTTTATAAATTACTAGACAATGATATCTATCCACTAAATATTTATCTTTTATGAAAAATTTAATTTTAACTTACCTGTAATTGCCATGACAGCTCTGAAATTAATGTTAACATTTTAAGGATAGGATAGTTCACCATGTGCATAAGAGACAACCACAAGTTACACTGCAACACCACTTTCTTTGCCATAGCTCCACTGCTCATCATTGAAGGTATTGCTTCCTTCTAAGCCATAAACTCATGCCTTCTGTGTAAATCGATTTTATTGGTACATTTTAGGTGTACAATACAGTGACATTTGTCATCAGAAATTTGTACCTTTACATATCTTATATTCTTATTTTCCCTCATTCTCCTGCCCTCCCTTCAACCTCTCCATCCCTCTATATTTAATGACTGTGTTTCTATTTTTTCATTTCCCCTTATTAATTCCATTTTCTTCTTTCCTTTCCCCTACCCATCCCACTTCCACTTCCCCTTTGCCTTTTTCTATTTCACATTATCTATTATACATTTTGACCCTTATTTACACTTTGTTTCTCACACCAGAGAAACTATTTGATATTTACATATGTGTGTCCTATTTATTTCACTTAAGAGTATCCCCTCAATGTGAATATATTTAGTTATAAATGCCTCTAATTTCTCATTCATTATGACCTACTAGTACTCCATCCAAAAAAAAATGACATTTTCTTTATCCGGTCACCAGTTGATGGAAACTGTTTCCAAGTTTTAGCCATCACAAACTGTGCTGTGATGAACATGAGTGAGCATAGATCACTGTGGCATTATTCATTTAATTCTTTGGGGAAGATACCCAGCAAAGGGATAGTGGGTCCAATAGGACCTCTAGTTCTAGTTCTTTGAGGTATCTCCATACTTATTTCCACAGTGGTTGCACCAGTCTGCACTCCCACCAACAGTGGAGAGGGTTTCATTTTTCCCAACAGCCCTGCCAGCCTTTGTTACTGGTTGATTTCATGATAGCACCATTCTTTCTGGGTAGAGGTGGAATCTCCAATGTTGTTTTCACTTGCATTTCTCGAATGACCAGTGATGTTGAACATTTTTTCATATGTTTATTTGTACTTCTTTGTTTGATAAATGTCTCTTCATTTTAGATACCCATTTTTTTGGATTGGGTCTTTAAATTTGGGAGGTCTAATTTTTGTCAGTTTTAGATGGTAGACCTTTATCTCAGGAACAACTGGTAAAAATCTTTTCCCATGTTGTGGTTTGTCTCTTCATGCTGTTAATGGTTTCTCTTGCAGTGCAAAAGCTTTTTAATATGAAGAGATTCCACTTGTTCTTTGTGCTAGTTCATGGCTGTGGTTTTGCTCATAAAATCTTTTCCTATTCCAATATCTTCAAGATACTGAATCTCTTCCAGCCTGTTTAGTATTTCTGGTTTAATATTTAGATCTCTAATCTTTTTAGATTTTAGTTTAATCCATGGTGAGTGATGTAGGTCTACTTTTCAACTTTGGCAAATTGAAACCTAATTCTTCCAATTTATTAAAGAGGCTATCTTTCCTCCAGTGAGGGCGTTTGACTCCTTCATCAAAGATGAGGTGGCTGAGGGTGTTTAGAGTTGTTTCTGAATCTTCTAATCTGTTCCACTGACCCTCAGGTCTATTTCTTTGTCAGTACCATGCCGTTTTATCACAGTAGCTTTGTAGTATAGTTTCAAGTTGGGGACTGTGATACCCCCTACCGTGTCTTTGCTGCCTAGAATTGCTTTTGCAATTTTAGGTCTCTTCTTGTTGCAAATGAATTTTTGGATTGTTTTCTCAAGGTCCATAAAGTATGCTGCTAGAATTTCAATTGGGATTGCATTGAATCTATATAGCATTTTGGAAGTATGAACATTTTCACTGTATTTGTTCTTTCAACCCAGAAGAAAGAGATGGCTTTCCATTTTCTGATATCTTCGTCAATCTCTTTTTTCATAGTGTAAGTCTTTTATTTCTTTTGGTAGGTTGATTCCTAAGTATTTCAATTTTGGGGGGTGCTATTATGAAGGAAATTGTTTCTCTAGCTCCTCTTTCACTGAGTCTGTTGTTCATGTACAGGAAAGCTATTGATTTTTCTGCATTGACCTTATATCCAGCTACACTACTGAATTTGGTTATTAAGTCTAGAAGATTTTTGGTGGAGTTCTTGTCATCTTCTTTATAGAGTATCATGTCATCTGCAAATAATGACAATTTGATTTCTTCATTATCTAACTGTATTCCTTTTATGTCTTTATCTTGTCTAATTGCTGTGCCTAATGTTTCTAAAACTATATCGAACATGAATGGGGACAGTGGTTATCCTTGTCTTGTTCCTGATTTTAGTGTGAAGAGTCTCAGTTTTTGACCACTTAGTATAAAATAAGCTGTTGGTTTTACATAGATGACTTTTATTAGGTTGAGGTAGAGACCATCTATTCCAATTTTTTGTAGGGTTTTTATCATGAATGCATGTTGGATTTTGTCAAATGCTTTTTCTGCATCTATAGAGATGATCATATGGTTTTTGTCCTTGGCTCTATTAATATGGTGTATTACATTTATTGCTTTGCATATGTTGAGCCATCCCTGCATCCCTGGGATGAATCCTACTTGATCGGGGTGTATGACCTTCTTTTTTTTTATTATTGAGTTTATTGATACATTCTAGGTAAACAGTATGACCTTCTTAATGATCTTCTGCATTCTGTTTGCCAGTATCCTATTAAGGATTTTTGCATCTGTATTCATTAGTGAGATTGGCCTATCCTCTTTTTTAGTTGGGTCTTTCTCTGCTTTGGGGATCAAGGTGATGCTTGTTTCCAGGAATGAATTTGGGAGTATTATTGCACTTTCAATTTTATTGAAGAGTTTAAATAGTAGTGGCAGTAGTTTCCCTGTAAATGTCTTGTAGAATTCAGCAGTGAAGTCATCAGGACCTGGGCTTTTCTTAGTTGGCAAGTTGTAAATTATTTTTTCAATTTTGTTGATTGGTATTGGGTATGTTTAGAATTTTTAGGTCTTCTTTGTTCAACCTTGGTAATTCGTACATATCTAGGAATCTCCATTTCTTCTGTGTTTTCCATCTTATTGGTGAATAGGTTCTCCAAGAAGGTGTTGATGATCCTCTAGATTTCTGCTGTGTCCATTGTAATTTCACCCTTTTCATTTCTAATTGCATGCATTTGGGCCTTTTCCTTGTTTGTTTGTTTTTATGAGGCTGGCTAGGGGTTTTCCAATTCTGTTTAATCTTTTTTTAAAAGGTGATAGATTAATGGCTACCACAATTCTGTTTAATCTTTCAAAGAACCAACTCTTTGCTTCATTGATTCATTTGCATCTTTCTGTTAGTCTCCAGTGCATTAATTTCTGCTGATTTTTATAATATCCTCCCTTGATGAGTTTTGGGTTTGTCCTGCTCTTCTCTTTCTAAAAGCTTGATGTTCAACATCAGGTTGTTTAATTGAGCTCACTCTTCCCAATATGATTATTCACTGCTATAAATTTCCCTTATAAGACTGTTTTTTATTATGTCCCATAGATTCCAATATGTTATGACATTTTCATCTAATTGTAGAAACTGCCCAACTTCTTTAATTTTCTCTGTGACCCATTGGTTATTCAGAAGTGTGTTATTCAATTTCTGTGTGTTTATGAAATTCTTGTAGTTTCTTTTGCTATTGATCTCCAGTATGTGGTCTGTTTTCAAGAATGACCCTTTAGGAGCTGAAAAGAATGTGTATTTTGATTTTGTGGGGGTGGAACACTCTGTAAAAATCTGTTAAATCCATTTGTTCAAGAGACTGATTGAATTCTAGTATTTCATTGTTTGTTTACTGACTAGTTTATCTATTTGTGACAGTAGGATATTGAGGTCCCCTACTACTATTATATTAGTGCTTATTTGATTTTTCATGTTCATTAATATTTGTTTTATATACTTGGTGCAGTAGTATTTGGTGCATATATATTTAAGATTGCCATCTCTTCCTCTTTTATTGTTCCCTTTGCTAAGATGTAGTGGCTGCCCTTCTTTGTCTCTCTTCATCAGTGTTGGTTTGAAAACTATTTGATGAAAATAAGATAGCTACTCCTGCTTTTTTGGGGGGTGTTCTGTCACACGAAGTATTGTTTTCTACTCTTTAACTTTCACTCTATGAGTTTTTTTTTTAATTTAGTGTGCTTCTTGTATGCAGCATATTGTTGGATTTTGATTCTTGACCCATTCTGCCAGTCCATTTCTTTTGATTGGTGAATTGAGACCATTAACATTGATGGTTATAGCTGATGTTTATTGAGTTGTCCTTGTCATGACCTTTTCTTTTCATTGGATTCTCCCCCTTTGTGTTTAATTTCTTTTCATGCCTGATGGATTCTTTCTGCTGAGCTTCCTGGGATTGTGATTCTCATTTTTTTTCCCTAGGATATTGTTTAAAATCTTTCAGAGTGCTGGTTTGGTATTCATGAAGTTCCTATGGTGCTCTTTGTCATGAAAGTATCATTTCTCCATCAATTTTAGAAGATAGTTTTTTCATAGTACATCAATCTGGGTTGGAGGCTCTGTTCCTTTAGGGCTTGAAATGCATCACTCCAAGCTCTTCTTGTTTTGAGGGCTGTGTTGAGAAGTCTGCTGTGATTCTGATGGGCTTTCCTTTGTATGTGCTTTGTTTTTTGTCGTCATTGTTGATTTTTCTCTAACAACTGCTGTAGAATTTTGTTATTCAGTTGGGTTTCCGGAATCTTAACTATTATATGCCAAGGTGTAATTTTTTTATCATGGCTAATTAGAGTCTCATACGCCTCACTCATCTGTATGTCAAGTTCTTATTCCCTACTGGGGAGTTTTCTGTTTTTTATGTCATTTTCACTCTCTCCTGTTTCTTAATTAATTCTGATCAGTCTTATGTTTTTCTTCTTTGCATTACCTAGCAGCTGCAGAATTCTTGTGGTCCCTTACTATTTTTAAGAAAATTTTATTTTCCTGGTCACTAATTATAATCCTATCTTCTATATCTTAAATTCTGTCCTCACATTGGCTCATTTTTCTGCATAAATTTTCCATTTTAATCTCCTGGATATCTGTTTGCAACTCTTTTATAGATTCCATTTTTTTCCTATGTTGGGATACCATCATGTTTCTCAGCTTATTTTTTATCTGTGTCTGATCTAGACTTATTAATTATGTCTTGCACTATGGGCACAATCTGTTGTTATCTGAGAAATTATTTCTGCTTTAATTTTTTTTCCAGGTCCAGGTGAGTGGGCTTTTGTTGCCAGGGAGTCCAGGAGGTTGAGTATCAGATTGTTCCATCTGTTTTCCCTCTGGGGTTGTCTTAGGCGATCTGAGAGTCTGGTTTTTGAGACTTGTTGATGCATCTTCTCATTTCAACGGGTACAACCTGCAGCACCTTTGTTAAGGTGACTTTTTCATCACACAGTGGTCTCCAATTCTCAGAAAGCCACCAAGAGGCCCTTCCTCTGCTGCTCAGCCCTGCACCAATTCCTGGCTTCAGAATGATGGCCTTCTGGATCGCTGCACTGCCTTGTTGTCTGTTCAGACTTTGGCTGGGGCCTTTGTATACTTGGGATGGAATCTGGGCATGCCTCTGGCTGAGGCCTGTTCTCCTACGCAGCTGTCGTCTGGGAGGGCATTTGGATGGGGGTTGTGGGCCCCAGTTATTGGTGTGTGAGTGAGCTTCTGGCTGGGGTCTGCATGGTAGACAATGGTATCTGTGTGGGCCTCTGGCTGTTTCTTGTGCACCTATGAAGCTCTTTTCCAGGTGGGCCTTTGTCTGGGGCCTGTGTGTCTGAAGAATGGTATTGGAGAGGGCTTCTGACTGTTACTTGTTCACCTGCACAGCTCTTTTCCAGGCAGGACTTTGGCTGGGCCTGTGGAACCAAGCTGCTGGCATTGGGATGGGGCTCTGGCTGGGACCTGCCTGCAACTGCAATGGGCTTCTTGCTGGGATCTGCATACACTTACCGATGGAATCTGGGTGATCCTCTCCTTTTAAACTCATACTTGAAACAGTGATTTTGGGTAGTGTCTACCAGTTGAGAGTTTATCCTAAGAATGAAACTAAATTGTCATTACATGTATGCTATTTCTTCTTGTCTGAAGAAGACTCTGGAGAACAAAGCCAATCACCAATAAAGAAAATTATTCTAAGACTCTTCATGAGGTGTTTAAAAGTGGTTGACTTTAAACAATTCTCTGTGAGATTTATTATGATCTCTACTTATTTCTACCTAGGGCCTGAGGCAAATGACCTTACTCATTCACCCCCAGAAAAGAGAGAGTATAGGAGGCAGAATTTCTAGATTATTCCCAAGATTCCTGCCTTCTGTGGGTGTGCACAACATTTGTAAATCTCCTCCCCTTGTGTGTGAATGGGACTGGTGAATATGAGTCATTCCTATAATTAGGTAAGGTTGTAAGACACAAATGAAGAGATTTTTGAAGGTGTTATTAAAGTCACTAATCAGTTGAATTTCAGGTAAGCAAAAGGGAGATTAGCATGAGTAGGCCTAACTTGATAAAGTGAGTATTTTCAAAATAGTCTAGAGGTCAGAGTCAGAAGTTTAAGACAGCAGCAGATATTCTAACAGTGACTTTGAGTAAGTGGCCTCTTCTTTCATGGAAAATGCTATCCAGCAATTGTTGTGCTGCCTCTGAAAACCGGGATCCTCAGACCTTGAGAAATCAAATTATATCAAAAGTCAGTGAACTTGGAAGAAGATGTTAAGCCCTAAATGTTGCAGCTCCGACCAACTACTTTATTGTAGCCTTGTAAGACCCTGAGAAAGGGACCCAGCTAATTGTACCTAGGCTTCTAGCCCCTGGAAACTGTGAGATAAAAAATTCATGTTGTTTTGAGCTACTAAATCTGTGCTACTTTGTTATTCATCAGTAGAAAACTCACACAAGGTCTTAATACATTGTTCTTTCGTATCAATTATGTGCTTTGGTTCAGTCTGTGTAAGTATTTTGCCTTTACTCATACTTTAATGCTAGTCTATGTCATAGTAAAATATCTTTCCTAAATAAAACTTTCACATTTCCCATAACAAAAAGAACAATATAATTCTTTAAAATGGTTTCAACTCTTTCACAAATTTTCACATTTTTTATGAAATATCTAAAATTAAAATCCAGCCCTAAATATAAACTATGAAACTAACTCCTGCCAAATTGTCTCTTTAAAAATGTAAATGTTAATCCTATTATTTTGCCAATTGGAAGAAGAGTTAAGATACTCCAAAAGACTGCTTTGAAAAAAATTCCAGCCACAATGAATTAAAATTGAATCTCTGAGAATTAACACCACTCTCATAGCACCAATATGAAGAGCCAACTTCGGCTTAAGCCACATTGCAGGCATTCACTCCTCTGCATTCTGATTTTGACATGGCTGTTCTAAAAATGTGACTAATAGTGTTCTTTCTAACTCTCATGAGATTTTCTCTTAAGGTCAACTTCTCATAACATTCTAAATAAAGACTTTAGGTCAACTTTTTTTTTCATAGAAACAGAGAAATCATGCTAAGACTCATGGGGCCAGAATCATTGGCTTATGATTCTAGAAATAGCCTTTGTCTAATTTATGGATTCTATCTCTGAAGTATTGGTTTGAACATCTTTGTTGACAGGGGACTTGCTGCTCCCATGTCTGTCTTTTCCAATTTTAGACAGCAATTATGAGTCAGTTAGTCAAAATTATTCTTTAAAACCTTAGTCTTTCTAATTAAAAATTCTCAAAGCTAGTGATTAACCATAATGAGGGCAAAAATGTCCTTATTTTTTCCATAGAATAAAGACTGATATGTCCAGCCTTTTTACTTTGGCTCCCACCTCCATAGTCCCATCATTCCCAGACCTTGAGTTAGCTAGTGCTAAGCCAGCAGCAGAGCAGACTTAGTAGAGTGGGTTAGTAGTAAAACAGTGGGCTAGTTAAACACTTTCCCAAGGATCAGAGCAACGAATGATTTACATGCCTCTTGAAGGAGTTCAATAACATTTCTCCATTTTGTGATAAAAGTTCCTACCCTGAACAAAACCAGGGATACAAGGGCCTGTTTTCCACACACCATGCCTCCTAGCTTGATCAAAGATGGTCCCAAAAAAGATATAAAGGCATGTTCTTTTGACAATCACTCAAGCACATAATACTGTACTTATTGAGCAGCTACTGTCCTCAAGGTAATATGTTGGGCACCTCCTGGAGGTAAGCATCCACAAAGGATGTGAGCAGACAAGGCAAGAGTGAAGAAGACATTTTATGAAGACCAAAGTGATTCATCAGTCTAACTGGAGACAGAATATGAAAGAGACTATTGTGCAGGACATGACTATGTCACGCCTTCTACAATGTTTATTGGTTGTCCACTGTGTCGTGCTGTCTCCCTCTCCAAGAAGCCCAAGGCCATCCCACCCCTCCAGCTCTTCAGATGATAATGGTGTGGCTTTTGTCACCAGCAGTGCTGTACGCTCCTTCCAGACAAGACAATGATGACTTCATGTTGTTTTATACAGCTTTCATTTGAGTATGACTCCAGCTATCTCACTATAATGAGGTTACCCTAGTCTTCTTTCCTTTTTTACACTTTAATTTCTATTATTGTGGAAAAAACAAAGTGCAATGAACTGGCTGACTCTATTATTATCACTGAACAGAAACGACACTTACAGTTGTTATGGTTGAGGTCTAAAACATTCCCTCTAAGTTTCATGTGTTTGGAGGTGGGGTCCAATTGGAAGGGGTCACTGAGGTGATGACCTAGAAAGCTGTATTTGTTTTCCATGAAGTTTACTGGTACAATTTAGGTATACAGTGCAGTTACATTAATCATTGGGATCTTATAGCTTTACATAATTTATCTTGGTGCTTACTTTTTCCCCATTCCCCTGCCCTCTCTTCACCCCCTCTACCCTACCTATTTACAAAGACTTTGCTTCCATGTTTTTCCTTTTCCCTTCTTACCTTTCCCCTACTCCTCTCACCTCCCATACTCCTTTAGGCCTTTTGTTCCTATTACACAATATCAATTATACATTTTGATCTTTATACTTTTATATATTCACATCAGAGAAACTAGTCAGTATTTAAACATGTGTGTCCTATTAATTTCACTTAAAAGTATGGCCTCAATGTACATCCACTTTTTGGAGAATGACCTGTGTACAGCCAAAAAGAATGTATATTCTAATTTTGTGGGGGAACACTCTATAGATGTCTATTAAGTCCATTTGTTCAAAAGATTGGTTCAATTCTAATATTTCATTGTTGACTTTTTGTCTAGATGATCTGTCTATTTGTGACAGTGGGGTATTGAGGTTCCCCACTATAATTACAGTA
This sequence comes from Fukomys damarensis, assembly GCF_012274545.1. Classification (NCBI taxonomy): domain Eukaryota; kingdom Metazoa; phylum Chordata; class Mammalia; order Rodentia; family Bathyergidae; genus Fukomys; species Fukomys damarensis. Next base: position 49,605,705 of record NW_022900916.1, on the reverse strand, counting down.
GTGCTTACTTGGGCTTTCATGTCCTTTAATATTTGTTTTGTATAGCTGGGGGGCATTAGTATTTGGTGTATATATTTATGATTATCATCTCTTCCTGAGTTGTATAACATAACAGTCCAATACTATTTCTAAGACAGTGAAAGAAGTGGGCAGACAGGAAAGATTATTAGGAAGGCCAGGGTGGTCTGTGGGAGTCTGTAGGAAGATGTGCAAATACACACACATAGCCTAACACTCCTGACCTGAGCACTCCCAATAAAGAGATATATATTTTTTTTCTAACATCTGCCTCTATACTTTACTGTTTTATGTCATTTTGTATAGTATTGCATCAGTATCATAAAACCATGTCAAACTAAAGGATTTCACCTTATCACATTTTATTTCTTAGATTTTAATGAAACTGCAAATACATGCCACTGAAATGTGGAACACCTATAGCAGATTCAGAATGTTTTCCAAATGCATATGAAATTCTGCTTTACATGCTTTTCTAACTTTTCTTTTAAAAAATTATTTGTACATGTTTACAGTATATAATGACATTTATCATAGAGAGTTGGTATATGTACATAACACATTATTTATTTATTTATTTATTTGTATTTATTTATTTATTGGTACAGGAATGGAACTTGGCACCTTGTGCTTTCAAGACAAGTGGCAGAATCACTGAGCTAAATCCCTGCCCCTCCATTTTTTAATTCTTCAATTCATTTTCCCCCATCTGCTTTCCGTCTCCTCCCTTCCCGTTCCATTTCTCGCTCCCTTTCCCATTTGCAAAACATCTCCCTACTTCTTATTACCTACCTTTTATTTTGCTCCTTATTTATATTTTAGGTTTCTCGTGTATGAGAAACCATGAAATATTAAATTTGTCTTTACTTTTCATGTGTAACTAATTTAAGGAAGTTTTTGGCTTTAAAAATATCTATCACGTTGGTACTATACTATATCTGCTATATTCGATCATATAAGTATATACCTTCAACCTACAGCACTTAAACATATCTTGCTTAAACAATTAAAATACAATAATTTCAATTGTTAACCAGGACATATATCTGTTTATTTACCTGCAAAACACATTCACACACACACACACACACACACACACGCACACACACAGTCTTGAAATTGCAAACTGATATTATTTTATGATGTAAATTCAGTGACACATGCTCAGCTATGGCAGAAGTAAATACTGTCACATATCTATTACTTATTTCTTTGGTCTTTCAATAACAGAAAAGTAGTCTTTTTCCACTATGCCCTATTACCACGCATAATCAAATATCTATGCCATTAATACAGTCATTCAGAATGGTAAATACATAAACTGTTAGCTTCATCATTAGATGAACTTTGTGACTCAAGATGAGAAAATTTATGTTTATATTAATATTGATAGCAAAAATCAAGTTAATGATAATTGTAACTAGTACTCTTAAATATCTACTACAACCTCTGTACTTAACACTTTAAAATGCAGTATTACTCATTTCTGTTTTGACCTTATAAAACAATGACATATTAGTTTAGAATAATTAAGCAAAATTTCAAGATACTATATTTTGGACTGAAACCCAGATTATCTAAATCAAAACCCTGAAGAGTTGCATTGTACTGTACTCTAGAAAGCTGAATATATTTTATTTTAAAACTAAATGTGACCATAACCAAAACAGCATCATGATTAAGTCAAGTTTTGGGTGAAAGACAAGGTGTTGATATGTCTTTCACTGTATTAAGCACTCAATAAATATTCAAGGAGTACATTTTAGATGTTAGCACCCTTGAAGAAAGCCAGAATGAGATAGAAAGAAGGACAAATACATATCGAAAGATGAAGTAAAAAGACTCTAGCATGGCCCAAAGTGGAAGCTGCTAATCTTATGAAATACTCTAAAGTAAAAGAATAAAAAATAAATCTAGAACACATGGCAATATGTTTGATTTTAATTGAAATTTTAATTTATTCATTCCTTTACTGTTCTTTTTATATTTTGTAATTGAGTCAGGATGTAATTGTATACTCACTTTGCAAAGCAAGGAGATCTAAAGCCTTGGCAAGATAAGCACTCTGAGCACCAGTATGTTTTAGATTCTTTTGGTTGCTTAGATATGACAGACGGGTAAATAGTGTTCCCTGCGCTCTTGTCACCGCCTTTTCTTTCCTCTTCTCCCTAACAAGGTCAGACAGATTCAGCTGATAGCCAGTTGCAAAGGGCCCTTATCTCAGCCTGATGATCACTGTCCCAGACCCAGACCTGAGGGTTCATCCAAAAGCACTACTTCCTCTCTGCTGTTGACAGGAAGCCCTGCCTGTGAGGGCCACACAGGCCTCACGCAGTGCCCAGCAGGCAGCAGATAGAGACCTGGGAAGAAAAACAATATCTAAACCTGGTGTTTGTGCAGTAAAATATCAGGTGGTGGTGAGATGGGAAAACTGCAGAGAACCATAAAAAATGTTCATCATCACCATCATCTTGCTTAGAATATGTAGAAAATTGTGATATTCACAAAAAAACTTATAAACAACAAAAACTAAAAACACCTTTTAGGGTAAGACAACTCGTTAACTTTGAAACTCAATGTGTGGAGATGTACAATAAGGTTCCATAATGGAATAGTAAATATACTAAAATGGATTCACTCTTTTTGAAGCATGTCTCAAACTACAGGTTGGTTTTGAACTATCTTGAATTTTTACATTCAGTTGTAAGTGAATTTGGTCCTAACTTACTCTTTTTTAAAAATCATTGGTACAATGAAGGTATACAATGTAGTGACATTCATCACAGGAAACTTGTACCTTTACATAATCCATCTTGGTTCTTATTTTTTCCCCATTCCCCTGCCCTCTCTTCAACCCCTCCACCCCTTCCTATCTACAAGACTTTGTTTACATTTTTTCTTTCTCTGATGGCTTCACTGCTGAATTCTATTTAGAGAGGAACTACTGCCACTCCTGTTTAAACTCTTCCATGAAATTGAAACGGCAGCAGTACTCCCAAATTCATTCTGGAAGCAAGCATCAGCTAGATCCTCAAAGCAGAGAAAGACCCAACCAAAAGAGAGAACTGCAGGCCAATCTCACAACAAACATAGATGCAAAAATATTTAATAAGATACTTGCAAATAGAATGCAGGAGATTATTAAGAAGATCATACACTCTGACCATGTGGGGTTCATTCCATGGATGCAGGGATGGTTCAACATATGCAAATCAATAAATGTAATACACTATATTAACATAGCCAATGACAAAACCATATGATTATCTCAATAGATGCAGAAAAAGCATCTAACTTACTCTTAAAAATGTATACCAAATGTTTTTAAAGCCATTACTGGGGACAGTTAAAATAAGAAACACTGCAATATTTCTGCTTATATGCATAATTTATATTTGCATTGCTTGAAAAATTCATTAATTATGAATCTTATTTAAATATCTAATTAAAGACATTAGAGGATGAGGATAAACCATGTCCTTGATGTATTAAAATTGAGCTAATGAACAGTGCAGGTGAAAATGTCTATTCGGTAGTTGGGGATCTGGGTCTAGACTTTCAAAGACAGCTCAGAGCTACTAAGACCGGGAAAAAATGCCAAAGAGAAAAGACAAGAAGTTTAAAAGGAGTCTCCAAAAGACAAGTCTATATTTGGGTGAAGAAAAGTAATTTTACTGGATGTATATTTAGATAAAAAGAAAATAAACCTAGAATCAGATAAATAAACACAGGCCCAGATGATGCAGAGAGGTTAAACACAACAGCAAAGGCCTGAGCAGGTGTTCAAAATTGGCAAACTGGCAGCGGTGTGATAATTGAGCAGCAATTTTAGTAGACTAATGAAAGTTAAAACAAGATTGCCAGAAGAACTGGACTGCGAATGAGGAAGTGGGGTGGCAGTGGAGAAAGCATGAGCAGATAACCTTTTCACAAATCAACATGGAAAGGAAGAGGCATGTGTGCGAGGAAGAACTCAGGAGGACAGCCGTACTTTTGGACAGGGCAAGCTCCAGGGCGGCCTTTGACATCTGCTCAAGGATGAGGGGGAGGAATAAGACTAGTAAACCTGCCCTTTGTCCTCAAGGAAACAAACAGGTCTGTGAGAAACATTAAAATTCCAAAGAACTGAAAATGATGTTTTGAGCCATTACTTAGCACACTCCTGTAGTTTAGCCACACCAGTCTGTGCTTAGGAATCTCTGCCACCTGAAACAGCCATGGCTTTGAACCCAGGATTCAGGCATTGGGCCTGTTTGCTTCTCCTTTGGTAGGAGAGCCAGTAAGTCCTGCAGCAAGCCAAAGGCATCCCTGCCCTCTCTTCCCCTCCATAGTCCCCCTGCCCTGCCCCCACACCCCCTACTTTTTTCTTCAAACTGAGTTTGTCTGGAAATTCTAACCTAGCAAATTAAGATTATTAAAACAAGCTAGGAAAATATCTCTGGCAATCAAAGAGAGATTCAGCTTACTAGAAATAGTAGCCAGATTCTTTTTTTTTTCCTATTTTCTAAAAAATCAAGAATTACTATTTTATTGTTTTTTGGTACCGGGAATCACACTCAGGACCTTGTGCTTGGCAAGGGAGGCACGGTGCCATTGAGCTAAACCCCTAGCCCATATCTTTTAAGGAGTAGAAAGGATGAGAAGCTTGTGAGGTCAGAATTGAAAAGGAAAGAAAAAAAAAAAAGAAAAAAGGAGGAAACAAGTCTTTAACTGCAACCATTCCGTTATCAATAGTGTCTTGGGCTGTAGGAACAGATTCTTTTCTAAAGAGAAAAAAGGAAAGTTACAGTGGAAATGGAGATAAATCTTGATTTCTAAGAGCCTCTCTGATGGTTCAGTTTCCTGGGTGAACAAATTGGCCTGAACTTTCAGAGCTGGGAAGGATAAAAAGCTACAGAGGAGACCTGCTGACTCCCTGGAGGAGAGAATGCTTTCCAGCCTCAGACCAAAGTTCCAAGTGACATTAACAAGGCCTTCCTCACCCAACTGAACATAAACATGACACTCAGTAGAGCCTGAAAAATATGAGAAATAAACCATTTTCTCAGGAATAACACTTTTGGGATCTTCATGTGTTGGGGCCTTCAATTTCCTTAGCTTCAGTATCTTTACTTGCAGCCCCTTTCCATGGAAATCTGCTCTGACTTTAAAGCCTAACACCTATGTCCTCCAATCAACAGTGTAAAATCTACAAGATGGGATTCTGTCCCCAAATGATAGAAACTTTCATCTCTAGAATAAGCACTGGATGTCAGGAAACTTGTACTGAAGTTGAGGATATTCCTCTGCCTTTGCCCTTCCTCCCCCAGAATTCTGTGACTAAAATAATTATACTTAAAAAAAAATCATAGTAGCTTTCATTAACAGCCATATGTATCTGGTTACTTACCTATTGTATGTCTCTTCCTTCTACAATGTAAGATATATAAACACTGGGATTTTGTTTCATTCACAAATGTATTCCCAGAACTTTAGAAAATATGACCTACATAGTGAACACTCGGCATTTATTTATTGAATTAATAAATCCACCGATTGTTTAATCCTCATTGCAATTTATGAAGTAGGCATTCATTTGCACATTTTCACATACAAATTAACTTGTCCTTAAAAAGAGGAAGTAAAGGATAATAAGGTCAATATGTCTATTAATATATATTTGATATAAATAATTCAGGCCCTTTTGGTGGCCGAGTCCTAGTCTTTTACTTACTATCACATACAGCCCATATCACAGTCTTGTAGACTCTCCTGTTGAACAGAGCTGTGAACTCTCTGGTACAATCTCTACACCTTGAAGATAGAAGTTGTTCATCAAATGTTTACTGAATTGAAATTTCTCATCTCAACCTAGGTAATAGCTAGATTTGAGACTCATTTACACTTAAAAATCTTGGCTTGTAGGAATATATTTTCCTTTGCTATGCTAAAAGATGCAATTTACTTTCCTCTCAACTGAATATAGTTATAACAGAAATGATCATGGTCATTTAAAAAAAGTGACTTTGATGGCTGGAAAAAAATTTGAACAGAGTAAGAAGAGCACATTTCAGGAGGAAGAGTAAAAGCATCTATGTAAAGGCAGGGTTTTCAGATGCGTGCGAAAAAGCAAGGAAGAGCCCACTAACCTAGGAACACCGACAGCCCTGCCTACATTTACCAAAGTAAATGAGTTCTAACTCTGTATTCTCTGTCAATAGCAACAGTTTCTGAACTGGTTTCTACACTCTTATTGCTGCTGTGAAAAATTACCACTTAAAACAATTCAAATTTATTATCTTGCAATTCTAGGGGTCAGAGGTCCAAAATAGACCTTTGGGGACAAAATTATGGGGCCAGAGGATTTTGTGGCGTCTGGAGGTTGTGGGGGGAGAATCCTTGTGCTTCTTAGCTAGTAGCCCCTTCCACCTTCAGCAAACAATCAGCTCACCAGAGTTCTGCTTCTGTAGGTCCTGTCTCCCTCTCTGGCACCAACTCTCACTCTCCCAACCCCTTCCTCTTTCATTTAAAAGAACCCTTGTGATTATACTTGACCTATCCATGTAATACAGGATATGATGCTTCATTTTGTATATTAACTTGAGTAGGCCACACTGCCCAGGTATTTGGTCAAACATTATTCTGGATGTTTCTGTGACATTTTCTTAATTAAATTAACATTCAAATGAATGAACTTTGAGTATACCAGGTGACTCTCCCTAAAGTAGAGGGACAATATTAAGGTACAGTCAGTTGAAGGTCCTAATAGAGAAAAGCCTGGCCTGCGAGAGCACAATCCTTCCAGGGAACTGCACTTGGCCCCGCATGGGAACTCTACCTTGAGTCTCCATCCTGCTGCACAGCCTTTTCAGATTTCAGACCTGTCAAGCCTCCTCAGTCATGCTAAACAATTCTTTGAAATAAATCTCCATTTCTCTCTCTGTATTAGTACACATACATTTAGTAGCTTCTTTTCTGGAGAATGCTGATTAATTCACAGGATAATGGCTGTGGTCTTTCACTTAATTATATCTTCAAACTCCTTTCTGCTGTAAAGGTAATGTATTCACAGTTTCCAGGTATTAGAACCCGGGCATCTTTGCAGGAGCATTGTTCTGCCTACTATACCATACAACAACCCTCATCGGTTCCCAAGTGACCAGTTACTCATCTTGAAGAAAACTACTACACCTTATGCGCATACCAGCCTCCCTCTCTCCCAAAACAAAAGGGCATGAAGATAGTATTCTGAAGAATAGTCACACTGGACCATGGCAAAAAAACCTTAAAGTAGTAAGAAAGTAAAATATATTTTTGCTTTGTTCCAAATGTACCACGTCTAAACACACAGAATGAAAAAGAAAAGGCAGCAGAATTTCTGGGACTCAAGTGGTTGGACAAAAACTTGAAAGCTTCAGTTCTTCAGGGATGTTTTAAAAAATAATTAGATGTAACACAACTCAGTTCTGTATTTTTTCATATGTGGTGATTTGCAGTGACAAACTATTTAGAAATGATCTAGTGATGAAAAATGAATATTCTAAGTAAAAGGCTATAGCCTACAACACCAAATTACAGCTGGTCAATGTACTATAGAACTTTCTCTGTGTACCTTTAGGAGAAATACTGATGCCCTTATTAAAAAAATCATGATTTTGAAAAGCAACTTTTGCTACCAGTGATGGTTTTAACTGATAAGAAATCTGGACATCTAAGTGTTTACTCTTCTTCAACAGTAATTCTGAACCACCCTAATCTTTTCATATTTCTCAGTAGAAAGTGGAAAATCTCTGATCTGTTTGCCATCTGTTTCCCTCATCCAGTAGTGCAGTTCAATCCATGCAACAGAAGGCTCAGGACAACCTGCCAGCAAAATTCCTAAGATTGTCAAGACAGAGGATTCTTGCAAAAAAGACTAAGATTAATTTTTTTCATGGTCAGAACTCCCTCCCTCCCTCCCTTCCTCCCTCTCACATTGCTTTGGGGAGACTTGCCGATGGGCAAGAAGAGCTTTGGCAAGTGCATGCCAGCTGGACTGTCCACTTTTTATTGATGCCATCAGTGGAGTGACAGGGCCGTGTTCCGCTTTGTCTCACCAGTCATTGAGGCAGAAGGTAAAAATGGAAAATGCCACTCACAGAGAGCTTTCTATGATTTATTATCTATTCCATAAACAAGCAGTTTGCAGCTTGGAACCCATGACTCATTCAGCTGTGGGACAGAAGCCTGGGCTTCCATTTGCATTCATTTAAATCCCAATTAGCTGGTAACAATCACATCCAGTTTAGCGTATTCCATAAAAAATGGAGAGCCAGCAAAGACTACTATCCACATTGAGTCCACAGTCTGTTGAACCCAGACAAACAGCAAGCACCACAACAAAATTCTACAATTCTTTGAGGTCCACACTCCTCACAACTGTTGAGAAGTTGCTTTCAACAAGAGTTTATGCAGTAATATTCACTAAGCAATTATTAACATGTTGGAGCCTACACTAAGAACATTAAATAAACTATCTCAGTTAATCATCATATCAACTGTATAAATTACATCCCATTATTTAACTTCTTCTCAGTTGGAGAGATTGAGGCAGAAAGGTTAAGTAATTTGCCCACAGTCACATGCCTAGCCTAGAGCCAGATTATAACCTTATATAGCTGTACTCTCAAAAATCTATACTCTTAAAACTGGACTTGGCAACATTTATACCAAGAAGCTGTCCTTTTATGAAGAAGCCATTCTTGACTCATAAGCCGGTATAAATGAAGCTGAATCTTGGACTCATTAATATAATACATTAATGAAATAAACTAGACAGTCATAGACGTTGTTATAGCAATCTTCCTAATTATCTGAAGCCGCATGCTACAAAGGAAACAAATAGTTAATTAAAAGCAGAAAAGTTCTCTTCTTTGTGGTATACAGATGAAACTCTTTAGTCATATTTTTCTTATTTTTTTTCCTGGATCTGTGAAATTTCCACTGTTGTTAAGTATTCTGAGTTCTCAAAAATTCGCATTATGATGCCTTCAAATGGCTCTAATTCATTCAAAATGTCCAACAAATATTTTCATGTTTTGTTGTGAAATCAGCACTAAAGAATGGAAGGAAGTTCTTCATGATGTACACAAGTTGTGTACACAGAAACCTCAGGAGCAGGCCTCTCAATAACAGATCAAAGAAAGTGGTTAAAGATAACACACTGCTTCTTTAAAAAGTGTTGATGCTTTCTCACAGATAAGAAAAAGCCCAGAGGACCACTGGAATAGCGCTTGTCACATAACCAACTATTCCTTGCTTTACTAGAAAGTGGAGCAGTGTCTCAGCAGGGGAACCCTTCTTTCAGTCAATCTTTGTCAGTCACTGCCAGGATTGCCACACACTGGGGAAGATGTGAATATAGGGATTTACATCAAAGAGCACAGAGCTCCTCTCTTGAAAGAAGCCTCTATCATTTTGTTGCTCAGTGAAGTACCAGAGTAGATGTTTTTAAATATTGTGTGCTCATGTGTAAATACTGAATAGTTTCTCTGGTGTGAATAAATTATAATAGTACATAAGATCTTAATGATGTAATGGACAATGTGAAATAGGAAGAAAGGGGCTAAAGGTGTAGGGAAAGTGGGAAGGGAAGGGGAAAGGTAATAAGGGAAAAGAAAAAAATAGGAGAAAATGAAAAAATGGAAACAAAGTGTTTGTAAAGGGGGAGGGGAGGAGGGGGTGAAGGGAGGGCAGGGACAAGGGGAAAAAATGAGAACCAAGACCTGTCATGTAAAGGTACAAGATCCCAATGATGATTACAACTGTACTGTATACCTAAAATGTACCAATAAACTCAATGAGGGAAAAAAATTAAATACTGTGTGCTCTTTGCTTTGTTTTTAACCAAACCTGCATTTTTCCTATTCCTTTTATTTTCTTTGCCCCTTTTTGTAATTACCCATCAAGCACTCACTGACAACTTTATTCTTGTTATGGGCCTAGAAGCCTTCATTTTACCACCTTGAGTGGATTTGCTGATTTTCTTGCTTTGTTTATTCTAACAGTGTCTAGGTTGGCACTATTCTATAATTCTTTTCATAATTAATAAGAATTTAAAATCCTTATAAGGATGCAGAGAATAGGTTCGTAGATGTAATTATTCAAAGGGCGACTGTTTATGCCTTGGCTCCAGCAGAGGAAAGGCAAGAGAAATTTGCTCTTTGCTACCAACTTGTCCCTATGTCCCCATAGCAAGACCAGATGCTGGAGATCCTTTCTCAGCCAGAGTCAGTTAGTGTTACTGGGGTGTTAACACAGTAAGGCTCAGTCTAGACAACACTGGCCGTTGGAGCCAGGACCCACTTCTGCATGCCATGCATTTTCAGTTTAGCTAAGAGAGAGGGAGGGAGGAGAGAGGAGAGAGAGGAGAGAGAAAGGGAGGGCAAAGAGGGAGCGGGAGAGAGGGAGAGAGAGAGAGACTGACTCAGAGTTAGAAGCCCAATCATTCCAAGGTTACATTCAGTAATGTGAAGAAACGCCTTCGTGTATCAGTTCACTCATTCTCCTTGAAAATTGTAGAGTCCCACTAAATAGGGATTATTTCTCAAAAGCCACAGAAAAACTTATTAAAACTAACTTTTTACTGAATAAAATTCTCCTGTTGATTGATAAAGAATTTCTCTACCACTTAGCCTGCCTTTTCTACTTCACACTCCTTCTAGAAAAGACTTGAACATGAATTTTTGGCCCATATTTAGTGTCATTCTTAGGGCATCATGTACGGGCCATTCTGACGTGACTAGAGGAATACCAGGGAACAAACGCTAGGAATTTTAAAACTACAGATGGTCTCTTCTTTGATAAATGCATGGTGGGAAGTGCCACACCCTTAACTCTGTCTCATGAGCTGCTTGGAAACTTGCTAGTTCATAGTTTTCTCCTTCCCTGCAGTTTTTGTTGTCTGCACACTTTTATTAGTGAAATACAATTTATGAAGAGTAAATTCGCCCCCCAGAAAACTATAAGAGATAAAAGGCAAGATTGCCTGACTCCTAGGCCAAGTACAGAGAGCTGCCCCACGGCTATAAAATAAAAGGCCAACAGCCAAGTACAAAGTCTGCAAGAGGCAGATTCTGCAACTAGACATCACCAAGGATTCAAAACAGGAGAAGTACGAAATATTAGCAGCTCACAAAAGGAAGACAAATTGAAATGGATTTTCAAACTTATTTGACTTTATTAGTAGGAAGCTGCATTGCAAGTCTATGGCTTAATACAATATATAATCATGATTTCTATTCATTCATTTTCTTTTTAATTAAAGAACAAACTAAAATAGCACCTCAGAAAGCTGAATTTACTAGAAATGAAAGACCAGTTTATCACTGTTTCTTTTTCAAAGAAGCTATTTAATTTCATGTACGTATCTTCTTTACATCTATATTACAAGTACCAAAAATCTAATGATAGTTTCCAATACTAAACATTGAAAACATGATTACTAAATATTTATGCACCCACTGCCATCCATAGATTTTTAATGGTGATGGCGCCTGCATAAAAAGAAGACACAGAAAAAGTCATAAATTTTGAAGCCATAAAGTTTGAAGGTAAAAATGTAAAAATGGTTTCTCCTTCAGAATAGTCTGAGTGGGCTCTGATATATGAGGCATCCAATGAAGACCATATGTTACTTGGAATCAAGCAATTTAGATTCTTAGATTAGATTGTCCTGTTTTACTAAGCAATGTCACATCTTAGACACTTTTGCTTTACCGTGTACACACCTTAGGTCAATAAAACAAGCTGGCATTTGTTCAGTTTAGGTCTTACATAAGAACTCCAGTGAGCCCTGTGTGCGACTTATGACACCTGAATACACATTTTGGGAGCTCAAAAGACAAGCACTAAACTGAACACATTAAGTCATCCTGTTTGAATGAGCAAAGCTCAGTTATTCAACATCAAGAATCTTAATCCTTCCGAATACTAATGCTGGGACCTTCTGACAGGGGACTAGTGGACCCAGAAGAGCTGACTTTGAGTGAGGAAGCACTTTGTAAGCAGAGGTGAGTGGCTGAGCATTTTCTTTAGAAGAAAATGCTAGGCTCAAACTTTAACTATGTGCATTTCCCATGGATCTGTTCTTTTAGAGGATCATATGAACAACAAGTTCACAAAATCAAACATCCAGACTAAAATTACTAAACAATAGGAAAATAGTTTTCTTACCTAACAATAAATCACTAAGTAGACAGTCCAAAGGTCACCTAATTCAGTAATTCAATGATATTATCAAGAATGTCTTATCTATATTTTCAATGTTCTCTACTCAGGGAGTTGCCAGTGTTTCCCCTCATAGTACCAAAAGGGCAGCTGCAGCTCCACAGAGTTTCTGTTTTTACTGACTTAGTAGATTTTTTTAATTGATGCTTCTCCTTTGCTGTATGATTTAACAACAATATCAAGAGTCTTGAAACAATCATTTGTTTGGATTTTTAAAAAATTTCCTCAGTTAATTTGTTGTTTTGCTGGGGAAAGTTTACCAAACTCTTTAGTCTTATCCTTCTAGAACACTCATCTCCCCAAGTTTCTTGGCCCAACTCTTCAAAATGACATATTGTGAGTTCTCCCATATTCTATTGCTCAAATCAGATAATAAGATCAACCTAAAATCAAGAGGTGGGAAATAGACTTACCTTTGAATAGGAGAAATTATATAGCCACTGTGCAAATGCTTTGCATGTAAAGTTTAGATAGCAGAGACCACAGTCAGCTCACTCCCTGGAGGAAGCCCTGTCTGAGACTTCCCCAGCAGAATTTTTCTTTGAAAAAGGAAACACAGAGCTGAATCACATGTCTGTGTTATAACTGTGAAAAAGACTGAACTAGTCAGAGTCTTACATTTTGAGTTTCCATGGTGAGAAGCAATCTTTGCCAATATTGAGGAGTGGGGACAAGATGGCTATGTGGTAGGTAACCCACAGTGACTGCCAAAATGTACAATCTTCCACATCAATTTTAGAAGGCAATAAACAGTATTCAGTTAAGAAGAGAAGCACTGCCCAGTATTAAGTGTAATTAAAATTAAGTATTTATTCAAAAACTTAGAATAAATATCCTTAGCTCTTAATATATATATTTCAAAAGTTTGTAAGAGTATCCTAGATTTTAAGACAAAGAAACTTCAGAAGAAATATAGTAAACTCATAAAGGCTAACAAAAAAAAAAGCAGTGAAAACTATAACTCACTTACATATATTTTTCACAAAGTATTATCTACTTGGAGTAGCCTGACTTGCTACATGATATGATAAAATTATCAATTTATATCACTATATTATTTGTAGAATTTTAAAGCATATTCTATGCACCAGATACTTTGCTAAACCTATTAGATGGGCAATTTCATCTGATATTCAGCATGATCTTACAAAGTAGATGAGTATTATTTTCTTTTCTTAAGAAAAAGGAAAGAAGCTCATAAATAAAATAATTGCATTTTGTTAACTTAGCTAATAAGTGAGAAAATCCATTATTTCAAACTTCACCTGTAACATTTCACAGTGTGCAATCTTTCTCCATATCATGCTAACATTACTAGGCACATAGAAGGGAAAAGAAAATGGGAAAAAGTTTGAGAAAGCAAAAAGTATGTCAGCACTGAGATGATAGCATTTTATAAATTCTGTTCTGTCAGGATTCAATAACTGGAGGGTCTTCATAAGTCATGGCTATGTGAACAATTAGAAACTTATGCCCAAAGTTTCCCCACAGTGTGTCAAGAACATCTTTTCATTGTATTGAATTTTAAAAAATTTTCATCACCATTCTGTATTCAACCAAATAGGTAGATTATAATTCCTTTAAAATGTTAATAATTATAATTCTAGAGAGAATGTGTTCACCAAAATTGATTCTCTATGAAAGCATAAGAACAGAACTCAACTGTATTTCTCAGTCTCTCATAGTGTCATGGGGTTGTGGATTGTGTTTGGTCAATAAAACATGAGTAGAAGTGATCAGTGCACTTGTAAACTCAACATAAACACTTTTTCTATAACTTCTGTATTCTTTCTTCCATGTAGGACAGCCAGAGACCAAAGAACATCTTCAAAGGGTTCCAAGGACTTAGGAAATGGAGGAGCCACAAAACAAAAGGTGTTTAAATCTCTGAATTACGTGGATGTACAATCATCAAAGGTAGCCATTTTGAAATTTGTGTGAGCAAGATATATACTTTTCTGAGAGTTGTCATGAAAATTTTTATTTGTTATAAAAGTTACTGCTATGATTATTTACTTTAAATATTAAGTGATCAGTGCTTTAGAAGATTTCTTTGTAGTTGAGTTGAAAGTACTTAATTATTTCCGTAGAATATATTACTAAAAGCAGAATTGTTAGGTAAAGGATATGAAAACTATCAAGTCAACAAGAAATTTCCAAGAGCCAACAACAGGAAAATAACATTATGATGATAAGTCAATACATATCAGTAATAACCATCACTGTTAATGGCTTCAATTCACCAATCAAAAGAAATAGACTGGCAGAATTAATTAAGAAGCAAAATCCAACAATATGCTATAAACAAGAAACACACCTCATTCAAAAAGAAACTTATAGACTGAAAGTAAAAGGATGGAAAACAGTTCTCCATGTGACAGGAACCCAGAAATAAGCAGAGGTAGCTATCTTGCAAAGTAAATTTCAAACCAAAACTAATTAAGCGAGACAAAGGTCACTACATCCTTATAAAGGGAACGATCCAAGAGGAAGAGATGACAGTCATAAATATATATGCACCAAATACTAATGCCCCCAACTACACAAAACAAATATTAAGTACATGAAAAATGAAATAAGCACTAATACAATTGTAGTGGGGAACCTCACTGAACAAACACTGTCACAGACAGATCATCTAGGCAAAATATCAACAAGGATATACTAAAACTGAAGCAAGCTTTTGAAAAAATGGATTAATAGACATCTACAGAGTTTTCCACCCCACAAAATCAAAATATACAATCTTTTCAGCTTCATTCTCCAAAATAGACCACATGCTAGCTCATAGAACATTTTTAAATAAATGCAAAGGAATCAAAGTTATCCTATTTGTATTATCAGACAATAGTGCAATTAAACTGGAGATCAATAGCAAAAGAAACCCAAGAACTTCAAAAACACATGGAAATTAAATAACACTCTCCTCTTAACAACCAATGGGTCACAGAGGAAATTAAAGAAGAAATCAGAAAGCTTTTACAAATAAATGATAATGCCAATACTGACATGCAGGAATATATTGGACACAATGAAAGCAGTTCTATGAGGGAAATTTATACAAGTGAATTCCCACAATAGGAAAACAGAGCAAGCTCAAATAAACAATCTACTGCTGAATCTTAAACTCCTAGAAAAAGAAGAGAAAGATAAACCCAAAGCTCATAAAAGGAAAGAAATTATAATGATTGGAGCAGAAATCAACGCACTGGAGACTAAGAGAATGATACCAAAATATCAATGAATCAAAGAGTTGGTTTTTTGAAATAAATAAAATCAATAAACCCTTTACCAAACATCAAAAAAAAAAAAAGAAAGAAAGAAAGAAAAATGTTCATATCCATGCAATTAGGAATGAAAAAGGTGAAATCACAACAGATCCAGCAGAAATCCAGAGGATCATCAATACCTATTTCAAGAAACTTTACTTTAATAAAATGGAAAACAGAAGAAATGAACAGATTTCTAGATACGTATGAATTACCAAAGTTGAAAGAACAAGATATAAAAATTCTAAACACCCCAATTACAATCATTGAAATTGAAAATGTAATTAAAAATTGACAAACAAAGAAAAACCCCACTTCTGAATTCTACAAAACATGTAGAGAACTAGTGCCACTACTCTTTAATTGAAAGGGAAGTAATACTTTCAAATTCATTACTGGAAGCAAGTATTACTTTGATTCCGAAACCAAGGAAAGACCCAATCAAAACAGAGAACTACAGGCCAATCTCCCTAATGAATATAAATGCAAAAACTCCTCAGTAAGATACTGGCAAACAGAATATGGAGGGTCACCAAGAAGATCATGCACCCTGGCCAAGTTGGATTTACCCCAGGGATGCAAGGATGGTTCAACATATGTAAATCAATAAATATAATACTCTATATGAACAGAGTCAAGGACAAAAACCATTTCATGATCTCAATAAATGCAGAAAAGTATTTGACAAAATTTAACACCCATTCATGATAAAAAAAACCTACAGAAAATTGGAATAGATGGTCCTTATCTCAACTTGATGAAGGCCATCTGTGAAAAACAAACAGCCAACATCATACTCAACAGTCAAAAACTGAAAACTTCATGCTAAAATCAGGAACAAGACAAGGACGTCCTCTATCACCACTCCTGTTCAATATAGATTTGGAAACATTAGCCACAGCAATTAGACAATAGAAAGAAATAAAAGCAATAAAGATAGGAAAGGAAGAAGTTAAACTGTTATTATTTGGTGATGATATGATACTCTACATAGAAGATCCAAAAATCTCTGCCAATATACTTTTAGACTCGATTGACAGACTCAGTAAAGTAGCTGGTTACAAGGTAAACACTAAAAAATCAATAGCCTCATACACAAATAATAGAATTCCTGAGAAGAAATCAGGGAAACAATCCCTTTCACAACACTATCCAAAAAATTGCAATATCTAGTAATCAATCTAATGAAGGGAGCAAAAGACCTCTACATTGAGAATTACAACACTGAAAAAAGAGATCAAAGAGAATATTTTTAAAATGGCAAGATATCCCTTGTTCCTCGGTAGGAAGAACCAATATAGTGAAAATGGCCATACTTCCAAAACTAAGTCTCTGTAAATAGGGGTGGGTGGAGGGGGTGACGGGAGGCCAGGGGTATGGGGAAAAAATAAGAACCAAGATACATCATGTAAAGGTACAAGATCCCAATGATGAATGTAACTGTATTGTATACCATAGATGTACCAATAAAAAATAAATTTTAAAAAATTCCATATAACTCACTTCATCAAAACAACAATATTTTTTAACACAGGTAGATAACTTTTGTAAGGAATTTGCTAGGATCTTGAATTAGTTCTACTACTCATGTATGTCTTAAACTAAATCTATGTAACATCTGTTCAACTTGTTTCAAGAATCAAATATACTATGTGTTTAAGATATAAAATATAAGGCTACACAAATACAAATTAGGCACAAACCTAATTTCACAAAGGTAAAATTAATAGTTGTAGTAACAATTTTTATGTAAACATCATCTGCAAAATCCTCACCTATACACCCTTTAATTAGACTGTCAGTGGGATTATGGTAGCAGTATCAGTTACTTAGCAATACAGATGTTTCCTTCTTATTGTTTACATTGGCTCAAAATGAATGCAAGATTTAGTTCAAACAAAGGTGAGAGAGTGAAACTTAAATGAGGATATGGTAGAATATGCAGGAGAAGAGAAAAGGAGACAGATGGATTATCTGTTTGTTTACTTTTCTTTTGAAAACAGCTGGGTCCCTGCTCCTGATTTGACATTTGGGCCCTAGAAACTTTCCAAATGTGGTGAACAGAACTTCTGTCTCCTGTCGGGAGCAGCAGCAAGCTGTGGCAGACCACAGGAACCAATGGAAATACCTCATTCTATTTATACTGGATTAGATTTCACCATTTCTGACAGATGAAACCTTTGGAGAATATTAATGACCATTGAGAGATGACAGTAGTCATTTAGGAAAACACACAATACATAAGCAGTTGATACCCACAGACTTTCTAGATTTGTAAAATGTTTAAAACCCAAAGGGAATTTTTTTTTTCTGGATCCATCACATTTTTAGAGTACTAAAGCTTAAAATCTGTAGGATTTCTAGGTGCTGATCATCTTTGGGTCGTTCTGACAAATATCTACGATACCTTACAGAGAGAAAAGGTTTACTTTGGCTCATAGTTTTGGCTCAGAGGTTCAATTTAGACCTCACCATCTTTAAAAATATATGTTCTGTTCTCACCAATTGTAAGTCAAATGAAGTAGCATCTCACAAGGCATTATGAAAGATGCCTAGTGTGGGAGACCAGATGAGAAGATGAGGCCAAATTGGCTTCTTCAGTGAGTACTGAGAAGAAAGAGGGTATGCAAGAGTGCTAACATACGGCAAGGAAAAGTAAAAACACTTCAAGTTATCAGCCCGGAGAAGCATCATGGAGGGTGGGAAACAAATGAATCCTGTGTAACTCTAACCACTTCTGCCTCTATCTGAGTGAATAAAGCCAAGGTGTGCCAGTCACTTGGGTCTCTATGACAAAGGGAGACAATAGCCTCCTGGCCTCCAGATGCTAACTTGATTCTGTGTCTCCTTATTTTTCATTCTTGTCACCTCTTGGTCAGGTGAGCTCATAAGCTGGTTCCTACAGCCTAGGATCAAGAGGCCATGGGTAACATCTTCAAGGGGGCCTATGAAGCTTTCACAGTTGGTACCAGCTACCAAGGGCCTGGAAGGCATCACTTGGGTACAGATCCCACCATCCCTATAGCTGAAGGGGTGTTTACCTCCTGATAGGCTAAGGAGAATAGGCAAGGAGTAACATAATGAAAACTAGTTCTTAAATATTACTATATTCTTACTTTTTTCCTCCCTCAATCTCATGGATATCAGTTTAAAATGCTGACGTTCAAGGCTAAAATTATTCCAATTAGATAAGATGATCAGAGACCATGTACAGATGTATATTTTATTCAAATCCCTTGCACATCCTAAACTCCTTTTGAAATGAATGACAATTCTGCTCGGTACAACTAATGACTGAAGGTTTCCCTTCTGAAAATTTAGGATCCTCATATTTTCTCAGATAAATCACCATTACAGCAAACAGCCTAAATCTTCCTCCAGTGTTTTGTTTTGTTTTTCTGGTGTACAAGATTCTTGCAGTCATCTGCAAAGAAGAGTAACACGCATTCTCAAAAGAACTGCCCTAGGATTACCCCTGCATACGTCAGGAGGAAATCCCAGAAATAATGTTCCAGCAGCAGTGTTAAATATGTCAAAAATGTTGAGGGTGCAGGGTGTATCCACTTTGCTTTGTTGGATTCAGAAAATACACATCACACAAGGTTAAAGGAACTGTTCAGCCTTTTACCAGGGAAAATAGGTTATTTAAGAGAACATAAAGATGAACTACTTAGTTCAAAGCAAATTTTACTGAAGGAAATTATGTAAGTACAAATGTTGATGAACTTAGGTACAACCCATGGTTACATATAATCATAGCATAATTTCTGTACAGTTAAACTCTTCAGATAATCCTAAGAGTACGAGTATATCGAGAACTGTCATTTTTTAAAGATAGAGATACATTTAAAGGACATCCTTGAAAAGCTACAAGTTTTCAAATGAGTGTGAATTAACTGAGAGTGTGAAATAGGAAGAAAATGGCTAAAGGGGAAGTGGGAAGGGCAGGAGAAAGGAAATAAGGGAAAAGAAAAAATGTGGAAAAAAAAAGGAAAAAATGGAAACAAAGTCTTTGTAAATAGGGAAGGGTAAAAGAGGTGAAGGGAGGGCAGGCATATGGGGAAAAAACAAGAACCAAGACATATTATGTAAAGGTATAAGATCCCAAAGATAAATATAACTGTATTGTTTGCTTTAAATGTACCAATAAACTTAATGGGGGGGAATGAATCAGGAAAAACAAATTCCTGTGTACAAAAATGTTGTAGGAATTAAACTATACCTGAAAATTAAGAAATTGTGTAATCTGGCAAGATAGCAACTAATGGCTAAATACTAAAAGAGTATAAAGGCCATAAAAATATGTAATCTTTTTGCAATTTTCCAGTAAATCTAAAACTTTTCTAAAATGAAGGTTTATTGTCAAAATGTAATAAAAAATAAAGTAAAATGAGGAATCACTTAAGGTGGCCCATAGAGGAACGTTAATAGGAAATGATGATTGGAAAATATGAAAAGGAAAACGGAAGAATAAATATAAGAAAAGTTGCCTGACAGTTAAAACCTTTTTCAGTCTCCAGGGAGTTAATGGAAAATCCATCAATGAGATCACACTAAATAAACAATAGCGTTCAGAGTATTCACCAAGCTTTTATGTCCTCTCAACTTTGAATCTGGGTGAATACATGTGCTGCCCCTGACAGCACAGTTTTTCAGGTTTGGGGCTGTTTTCTATAAAAATCCTGGCACTTGGAGACTGAGGTAGAAGGATCACTGCAAATTTGGGGCCAGCCTGGGCTACATAGTAAATTCAAGGCCAGCCTGGACTAAACAGCAAGACCCTGTCTCAAAATACCAAAACAAACAAACAAAATAAAACCAATTCTTCATTACTAGTCAACCATAGCCAAGAAGAACTACTGAAGATGAAAAATAACCAATGTTTAAATGCCTAACTCCTAATACAAGCAGCTATTTTGATCCATTTGACTTCCTCAGAAAAGGATAATGATGGCTAATATGATTTATAAATAATTTCCAAACTACTGTGGAAGCTACAATTTCTCTGGCAGATAGTCAAATTTCATATAAGCAATGTTTCTGTTCTCCAGAATTACGGATTAGGTCTTTCAAATTTTCATAATTAATAGAAGAATTCTGATCTCCAACTCAGTTGTTCGGGACTCTTGGATCTTGACAAGGGAAGTGTCATTTGCTTCATGATCGAGGAAGTTCGCCTCCCATACATTTAGGAATTAAATGAAATTAATGTGGTTTAAAATAAATTAAGTTTACTTTATATAAATATAATTTGATGCCATTTCATCTCAGCATGATGATGTCAGGTTACAATATAATTGATAATGACATTATTATTTGTTATTGATGGCTTGATACTTAAGCTGTTTGTTCAATGTTGGAAGTAGTCTCTGCCTTAGATTTCAGTCTTTACTGAGCAACAGATCAGAAAGCTGTGACAAAGGTTTTCTTATCCTTTGTATGACTTTATAGTGATATTACAGAAGGCAGATGTCCCCAGTGAAAACCATTGTTATTCTAATTTATACTCCCTTTCACGAGCTGGACTACTAGTCCAGCTATTTTCCATTAATATTTTCACTGCCTTTCAAGTTAGGAGAGTCTGTGAGTTAGGCCTTCCATGGGAATGTCTCCATAAATAACTACAGATCCAACGAGATTCACTTGTCATATGTACACATGTCTTCCTTTTTTAAATTGAAGGTTTTGAATACTTTACTTTTACAAAACTTTAGTTTTATAAAACTAGGGAAAATGTTAGCAGATGTATATTTACTTATCCTTAGGATGACTGCACTCCTAAATTCTAAAGGAAGCTAAAAAAAAATGTGTTTCACTTTTTAGTATCTGTAACTGGAGTTGGAAAGAAAGAAAAGTTTAAATAAATGTTGGGCAAGCCAACCAACTGCTATAAGTAAGATCTTGGGCTCAAATTTACTCAGTTGCTCTTATTTTTCAACTAGGAAGGGTAACATAACTGCTGAAAATCATGCATTTGATTAGCCTTCCAAATTCTAGAGTCACTGTCCACCAAGAGGTTGGATAGTTCTTCCATGCCTCATAGAATTTGAGCATGCTGTGTGTTTAAGTGACCTGCACTTTTTCCCCTAGGTGGCTTTTTATCTTTAGATAGCTCTGTCTCTCTGATTGCCATAATCTAGCTATCAGAATTTACACATATGCATTCCTAATTCAAATGTAAGTAATGAAAAAATAAGTTTCCCTCTTAAATCATCATTTCGTTCTTTTATTATGTTTTGTTCAATATGCATAATATTGGTGTCCCAATCATATCGAGGGCTTCTTTCTTTCCTCCTTTAATTTCAGATGGTGCCTTCAAGCCTGGAGGTCCAGTTAAAAACTCTATTTGTCTTTGGTATTTTCCCTTTGCCTAAATTCCTCTGCTAGTTCCAGCTCTACCCACCCAGTCTTTGATTTTCCTCACAGAACACTTGCTTCCCTAGTTATTCATCTTTCTATCTGCCTTTCTTTCTCTCTAAGAAAGGGCTCCTTCGCACGCTGTGTAATCTTTCTCAAGACCACACAATGTGCCTTTTTGTATGATGATGGTGGACAGATGTGCTTTTTCCAATGGGTTCTATTTTGCTTGCTTATTTATGTATTCTGCAGACTTCAGTCTTTAGTCTGGAACAAAATAAATTAGAACATTCATTTCTTCTGATTTATACTGAGGTGGATTTTCATTCATTTGGAATGATTTGTTAATTATGCATAGTTCTTAATTTCTATTTTCATTAATTACATTTGTGGTAAATTATACATAGTTCTTAAATTATGTATAATAATAAGCCCTAAAATATACTAGGAAAGATTAAAGAGCACAGACTTGTCTTTTAAAGAAAAGGTTTTTAAAACTGAAACGGCAGAGCTATTTAACAATATCTAATTTTTTTCACAGAACAGCTTTTATGGCATTTATGCAAAATGGACACAATTAAGTGTTCCACAACCCATGCACCAAAAATTTCCAATTACATCTCTCCTCCTTGAAAAGGCTGTAACAGAGAATAATAGATTTAGAAGAGACTGTAAGACTCATGCGTGTTAAATTTCATTTCACAGATGAGGACTAACCCATACAAGGGTTCACAGCTCGTGAGGAGCAGACACAGGCTGGTAGCCGACGCAGGTTCCTGATTTCTAATACAAGGGCTCAACCCGTGTACCTATGCATACCACACCTAGGGCTGAGAGCTCACGTGGCAGGAGGCCCAAGCAGCAGAAGTAGATGCTTTGCAAGGCTGAATCAGGAGCTATGCTTTGGGGGTAGGACAGAAGCACAAAGCGAACATGGAGATGAGACCAGGCATTTGGCCCTGCTAACTGTGGGATTGTGGGATACTGAGGCATACATCCTCCACATTCACTGGACTGTCACTGGGTAGGGTCTGAGGAGGGTCCCATGAGGAAAAGTAGGGACCTCAACTTGTGTCATCACCCACAGCGTAGGCTTGTAGAATTTTTTCACAGAAAAGAATTCATGACACAACAGTAAAGCAGAATTAAATGTGTACAGAAAGAAGGGTAGGTGCTCAAGAGATGAGTTTTGCTTTGTTTTGTTTTTTTTAATGCGTCTTGGGGGCTTTTCAGGAGGGATGATGTGGTATGTGTGTTCCTGGTGTCGGCCAGATCACCCATTTTCAGGATAGGTTAGAAAGCAACCCCTTTAGATTCAAATTGTATAACTGATAATGTGAAATAGGGCTAAAGGAGTAGGGGAAATGGGAAGGGTAGGGGAAAGGAAAGAAAGGAAAATAAAAAATATGAGAAAAGGAAAAAATGGAAACAAAGGCTTTGTAAATAGGGAAGGGGAGGTAAAGGGAGGGGAGAGGAATGGGGAAAAAATGAGAGCCAAGACCTGTCCTGTAAAGGTACAAGATCCCAATGATGAATGTAACTGTGCTGTGTACCTAGAATGGACCAATAAACTCAATGAGGAAAAAGAAAGCAACCCCTTTGACTGTGTTTGAAGTTTAGAGTTATGGTATCCAGTTCTTAGTGCTGTTTCCTTGTAGGTAAAACTTGTGGAATGTGTGGATCTATAGTATTAGAAGAAAAGTACATGTCCAATCTACAGGCAAAAGATACAAGTCCAACACGCAAGCTTCCTGTCTCATTTAAGACTCAGGGATTTTGCAGTGAGTTATCGAGAAGGGAGTAACAGGATAAAAATGGGGGAAAAAGGTGTTATAACCTTGGGTAACTGATTGTATCCCCAAACTGCAGTTTTCTTAAAGGTACCACTTTTTAAATTATTATTTCCCTTTCCTCCTTCCTACCTACTTTATTTGTGGTACCCTAACCCCAGCATCATTTTGGGGGAGGGTGGCAAGGCAAAGGCTGAGGGTTCAAAGAAAAGGAAGAAGCGACTGCTTCCACAGAGAGATCTCTCACAGCATCCAGCAAGCAGGAAGGTATGGCCTGGGAGAGGCTGGTTGTAGTTAGTACATTGCTTCACTGATGAATTGGTCGGATAATTTTACTGAAAAACTGCAGTGGGGTGGAGTGGTGGGAAGGGAAAACATTATTCCAGCAAAAACTTGCTCTGAAAAACATTTTAAGGATTGATACCAGCAACATAGCTAATTCCTCTTTTTAGAAGCATGCTTACTCTGAAAGAAAAGCCTTCAAAAAAAATTACTCCACTCCTTAATTTTCCTACTTGCTTATGGATTCATCCATACCAGTCATGAAATTTAGAAACTACCTATGATACACCAAACAACTTAGTTATTGTTAATATTTACAGCAACAGAATATGGTTTCTTTCATGTAATAGAGGCTCGGAAAACATACAAACCTTTCAAAGTGTTTGCAAATGTTTGTTCTGCTAGTTTGAAGTAAGTTATGGTGTTTGAGTTCAGAGCAAACAATTCCAATGTCTCATGTTAGAAAATAAATTAATCTTACCTTCTGCAATTTTAAATCAACAAACAAAACACTCCTAAAAGAGTTAGCCATAAAAAGAATGGGGTTTACTCACAGTAAAGCAACTCAAAGGACAGCACATAGTTGAAACATATCATATTATATTAAATCTCCCTACAAACAAGGGTTGCACTTAAGAGAACTGCGTGTTAAAAACCGATGTGAATGCATTTCTAAACTCCAGATCAATTATACTTTTGGACAAAGATTTTATGTGCATTAATCACATGTAAGTCTTGTTTTTCTCTCCCATCTTCCTTAATCCCACACCACTCTCTGTCTTCAATAAGACAGATGAAAAAGACTTTTTTAGTACAATACACCTACAAATGAAGATATTACTTATATAAAATATGTACCAGCACATGTAATAGTCAAGCCCTGTGTAGTCCCTGCTCTATTTCTCGGTTCCTAGGTCTCTCTTAAAATTTTATTGTGCATGTCCTACATATTGCTGCAAGGGACTTGTGGACTCCATAACCTTCAGGGTTACTTGTAAAAGAGACAGATATTTCTCTTGTTAATATTGCTGCCTGTTGCATAATTTAGATTGTGTTTATATTTTTCTGGTAAGTTTCTATTCCAGCCTACCAAATGAAAGGAAGTAGAAGTAAACAATAAAGCCACATCTTTTTACCTAGGTAAAGTCTATTCATTTATATGCCAATTAACTAAAAATATTAAATTATATGTGCAATTAAAAATATACCTGGTACAAATTTTGGTAATTGCTTTGTCTTCCAAGAGCCATCAGTAAGGGCCAGTTATTCCTCAGACTTCAAGAAATGTGGTGCCAAAGAAAACTATTTTTGATATCTTCTCCTGCTGATTCTAGTGCCCACTCTGTACTTGTCTCTTCCCCAAAACAATTTCAACAGTCCAAGCCCCTAAGATTGCCTGGCTTATCTTCCCTAACAATTTGGACAGAGCAGCATGAGAAAGACCATTGTCCCTGGAAGTAAATGCCCATATTATATAAAAATTTCTAACAAAATAGATGTCACTGATAAGCTCTTAGAAAGACAGTGACAAAGAAAAATGAAGTCAAAAGATCACAAAATTTACCCTGTGGCTAACACATTACAGGTACTCATGTTGTGTTGAAACAAGAGGTTTACCTGAGCCATCTATATTTAACTATGACTTAGACAGACAACAGAAGTAGCACCCACAGGGAACAAATATTGTCACCAAAATGCTATCCATAAAGGGAAGTAGCTAAAGAGGTGTTATGAAATAAAATTTCAAACTAACTCAGTTTAATCATTTTAAAGTACATATGAAATGAAGAGAAGCATTTAAACATCAAACAAAAGCAGTGTTCTATCATTGAGAAAGACAAGAGCAACTGTCAAAATAGGTTGCATTTCATAATAGAAAAGTGATGCACGTTTTCCGTATTTGTTCATGATCATTTCATTGTAGCAATGTTAGCTAGCTGTTGGTATATTTGCCAGATAGTCTAACCGATGATTATTAGCATATGTTTTCATGTTCAAAATCTAAGAACTGATGCTAATGCCAAAGAAATCAGGGTGTAGATGAAAAATGCAAGGAATTCAGCCTCACCTTTCAAAGTTTTTATGAGACAACTTCATGAAGAAAATGCTTGTTGTATTAACATGAGAAGTTTATTTTAACTTGAGTGTGTAGGTGGTAAATGAAGCCACCTAAGGGAGCTGAGCATAAGATATGGAAACTCCATAAATGCAAAAGCAGTTGACCAGGCTGAGCTATGCCATGGCCTGCGCATCTCTCTCTGATTCTCCCAGGAATGCTATTAAGCGAGTCGTTTAGAGTAGAATGAGACACTCCACAATAATGAACCACCTTCTGAATCCTCTGATTTCTCCACTGACCACATCTATTTTCAAAATATTACCCCAAAACAAACTCTTCTGTTTAAAGTGGTTTGGTGGCACAGATAATAGGGTTTCCAAAATTTTTTTAAAATGGTTTCTTCATTTGTACAGAGTGTTAACCAGTCTCTTTATTATTTCTCACATTGATATTTCCCTCTGTGTTTATTTCTCTTGTTCTACATCAGTGGCATGGTATTATTTCTCCAAACAAAGGAACTGTGCCAAAATGTAATTTTACAGTGACCTCTGCTTACTTCTTTCATTCCCCCTACCATTTCAGGCTATTTTGTTCTGTTTCTCTCCTAGTCTATGGAAACTTCTCAGGGATCTTGGACAGTGGCTGACATTTTATTGTTCTACCTGGCACTACGTTAAGTATTTTTTATGTATTATCTCACTGGATATGTAAAACAATTCTGTGAGATGTGATTCTATTGTCGGCATTTTGAAGACACAGAAACTGAACTTTGGAGAGGTGAATCCATTTTCCAGAGGTGAGTCACAGAGCTGGGCTCTGAGCACAAAGAGGTAAACTCTAAAACCCACACTGTTAAACACTGTGGTCCTTAAAAAAAAATGTCATCTGTCCAAATTGCCTTTTGAAAAAAATAGCAGAAAGAAAAAAATAAGAGCAAAAGACACATTCTTTCAACCTGCCACTTCCTCCCATAAACCATTTGGAAAGGATGCTTAAATATAATTTTATTAAACAATGACTAATATGTTAGTGTCGATACACTTTTATTAAGTTCATTATAACCTTTAAAACAAACTTTCATTCTTAAAAGAGTTATTAGAAAAGAGTATGTTGCTTTGAAAACTATAAATTTTACATGTTTAAAATGTACTTTGGAAAATTTTAACAAATACATGTATGTGTGAAACCATCATCCAACCAAAATGATAAACATTTCTATTCTTCCAAAAGTTCCCCTTTCTTTTGCTTATCATCTCCTCTCTATCCTAACCTTAACTATTATCCCAACTACTAATCTGCTTTCTCATATCATATATTAATTTTATTTTCAAAGACACATATAAATTGAATCACGTAGTACATACACTGTTCTAGCTGGGCTCTTTCAGCATAATTTTTCACAATTCATCTATATTGCAATTAATACAATGACAGTTGATTTTTGTTCTGTTTCATGGATATACCAGTTTGTTTATCCATCCACTAGGACATAGTAAAAGTTTTGTTTTTGTTTTGTTTTTTTATGAGTAAAGTGTCTAAAAACACAAATATGTAAGGTTTTTGTCTTGTTATATACTTCCATTTCACTCTGACACCCTTAGAATAGAATTACTCTACTGGATTACATAAGTACATATTTAACTATTTTGCAAGTGACAAACTCTTCTAAAATGGTTTTACCTTGTAAATTTATACTAAAACTGTATGAGAGTTTGGTAGATTTATACCTTTGTTTTTCTCAAATGATCACCAAGAACCAAGGAATCTTCATCTAGAAAATATTTTGAAATGGAAGATGGATGTCTCCAGTTTCTTTCTTTCCCTCTTTCTTTCCCTCTTTCTTTCCCTCTTTCTTTCTTTTTCTTTCTTTCTTTCTTTCTTTCTTTCTTTCTTTCTTTCTTTCTTTCTTTCTTTCTTTCTTTCCTTCCTTCCTTCCTTCCTTCCTTCCTTCCCTCCTTCCTCTCCCTCTACCTCCCTGCCTCTCTCTTCCTTTCTTTTTTTTGTGGCACCAGGGATCAAAATTAGGACCTTGCACTTGCAAGCAAGTGCAGCACCACTGGCTAAATCCCTGGCCCTCCAATTTCTTTCTTCATGATGAATTCCCATGCTTATAGAAGTTGAACTCATTTCTCAAGCCAGACTTCTCTTCAGAGCTCCATATTCCAACATCTAATTTTCAAATCCATCATTTAACCTAAACACAAAAATCTCAATCATTCTCAACTGACTCCACAGTTTGCATAACATCCCACAGATAAATGCCGCGTCTTCCCAATGGATGCCCTAAAAGTATTTCAGTTCACCCCCCTTCATCTTCAGCATAGCATTTCATCAACCCTTGTAAGAGCCTTTAAAATAGTTACCTAGATCCAGAATTTGACTCTAATTGAATCTCTTTGTCTATATAGATGAGGAATGACTTAAAATAAAATATGTTTATGTTAGTCCACCCAACTCCTAGGAAATATCAAAGCTAACATTGCATATATGACCCTCTGCCCTTCTGGGTTAGCCACTCATTGCTACCTTATCCCACTGACCTGCTAATGAATTCCTCACACATCATGCATTCTTGTCTTCATGGAATAACACATGCAGCCCACTTCCCCCCTGCTTTTTACCTAATTATCTCATCTCCACTATCATGCCTAGCAATAAGTCCTCCTTAAACCCCCAAGTCAGGTGAAGCTCCTTCTTGGTATTTTCATATTTATGCAGATCTATTTCTATAACAGTGGTATAGCTTGTTTTCTAATGATCTGCGTGAGTTTTTCTCTCCCTCCAGACCATGAGCTCTTAGGCTCAAGAACATCTCTAACTCATCAGTGCATTTCCAGTTCCAAGGACCCTGCCCGGAGCAGAGCAGACAACAGTGAATCTAGGCTGAATAAACAGAAATGTCAGAGTCTGAGGGATTTGGAAAAAGAGGATCTGTCACAAAGTCATGGGGCACTATGATGTACTAGATCATAAAAATAATGGCACTAGAACTGGGAACCATGAATCTGCTACTTGGTCATTTTGTTGTAATCTGTAGGTGTTTTAAATTAAAAGCTACAAAAGGTTGCCTGCCTCTGCTTGGTAAGTATGTCTTTTAGTCATCACTTCTTTGGTATGTGATGTAATCTCACTGAAGATCTGGCTTTCAAAAGAAGTCAGCACACGTCTCAATAAAGCCATCTTGTAGTGAACTTCTGCAGAATTCTCCATCAGTCTTGTTACTGATTCTTGGCTCCTTGGGGGATGGAAAGTTAAAGCCTGACTACTAAAGGTTCTTCAAAGAGTTTGAAAGTCTTTAATTTCCCAATTTTCATTAAATTAATGTTTCAAGGTCTCCTGGAATAATTTGCAATACCACAAAAAGACCCCAAAAAAGTCTTTTGAATAGATTAGATGATTAATTAATTATTTTTGAGATGCTTGACCAAAACAGGGAAATGCCTCCTCTGAGTACCTCTCATCGTCAGAGGATGCATCTGCAGATGAGAAGCAGGGCAAAGATGTATGACTCAGAAATTCCACTCACTGGGAGTCAGGCATTTTTTTCCAGCTGGGCTTGAAGTCAATGTCACCATAACCTTAATAGACTCGGTGTAGCTGTGAATTGTATGACCTCAGGAATGTAATCGTAATGGCAACTTGAAAATAGCATTCCAGGAGATAATGGACATCCTAAAGCGAATAAATATGGACAGGGCATTGAATTGGAAAAATGGCATAAAGGCACTGTATGTAGGAAGGGTCTAGATTGTGGGCCCACAAATTAAACCAGGAGAGGAAAAGATCTAGAGCCTAAACCAGACATGGCGGTACGCACCTATATTCCCAGCACTCTGGAAGGCTGAAGCAGGAGGACTACAAGTTCAAGCACAGCCTCAGAAAATTAGTGAGATCCTGTCTCAAAAGTTAAAAATTTTGTGATTCTGAGTGTGTTCGATAATGTATATTTTTCTTCTCTGGGATTGTAAAATCCTACAACAATGATTATAATTGAAAGAGAGGAAGAATGAGCCGAGTGCTGGTAGCTGCTCTAATGGCTGTGTGCTCCTCCTAGGATCTCTCTGTTACTTCTTTTTGCTCTTTCTCATATTCTCTGTCTGTCTCCCCTTGTCTTCCCCTCTGTGTCTGTCAGTTCATCTATATTTCTGCCCAGCTCCAACACATCCTTCATCATGGGAAAAATATTGATAAAAAACCCTCATGTTTTCACAGAAGCATGGAATGAAAAGGAAATAATTGTCCCAGCCAATTCAGTTTGAATTCTGAAAGCTTTACTGAGACAAAATCATGACGCTTGCAAAACTGTACTTTCCAGATTGTATTATTCTGTGAATAAACACACACAGGACACATACATATTGCCCCCTTACAGAGTAGTGACCAATGGGTAGCTTCTCTTTTGACAATAATTTCAACTTTAGCACTGCCAAATCATCTTATCCTTTGCTGATATGAGCCACTCACATTTTGCTTAGTATCTTCCCAGTTCCAAGACCTCCTGGCTAATGTGAATATACCCTTCCCTGTCCCTGTGTCATCCCAGTGTCTCAGAAGAGTCTACTTCAATTAGGGGACTGCTGCCTCTCATAATTCAAACTGAGAAGTGGGGTATGAGATCATTGATTCTCAGATTCCTACTAAAAATTGATTGTATCATATCCTCTCTCTCTCTCTCTCTCTCTCTGTCTCTCCTTTCCTCCCTCTTAAGGTGAGAGAGTAACAAAACAGTCCCTAAAATGCCTCTGGCTTACTTGCTATCTAAGCCCTCCATTTCCTGTTAAATTCCTTTATTTACTACCCCCCCCTTAAGGTGAGAGAGTAACAAAACAGTCCCTAAAATGCCTCTGGCTTACTTGCTATCTAAGCCCTCCATTTCCTGTTAAATTCCTTTATTTACTATGAAGGGCAGAAGATGCATCTCTCTAGCAATAAAACACATTAGAATGTTTTGATTCTTCCCCAGGGTAGCCCCAGTGTATCTTCTGACTATAGTAGTTAAGAATGCAGCTCTTTGCTCTCACCAGGGGTTCTTTTCTCAGAGGCAGCAAGTGCTCCCTGCTCCAACTGCCTATGAGAGAGAGGATGGTAGTTCAACCGGGAGACTAAGGCAGTTAAAATCAGTCTGTATTTTGAACTGTTTCCCCACCATGAGTGAATACATCATATGCCATATGGATACCTGTTTCTTGACTGTGTAATGAGACTTAGTGCAAATGTGACTTTACCCTGATCATGAAGCAGCTGGATTCATAACCTTGTATCTGCTAGGTGAACCACAGTTCATCATGATGTTGGAACAGCAGAGCCAGTACTGTGAGCAGGGTAGCTGGGCAGGTCAGGGAGACTGACATGGCATAAAACTAATGGATAAAATGTTAACACCATCAGTCTAATTCTTAGAGACACAGGTGTGATCTGAGATCTGTCACTAAGGCCAAACACAATGGAAAACAATCATGTCTGTCATACTCTGTTTCCATCTTTACTTCATAATGCAGTGCTACAATCCTCAGGGTTTTGCCCCAAAAGGTCACAAATCAAATGGCTCACATTTAGAACAAAAAAAATAAAGATCCAGAGGTTTGGTATTTTAAATCTATTCACATAAGAAGTGGAAGCTAATCTCTCTCTTTAGCATCAAAATTCAGATCACCTCACTGAAAGTACCTAGTGATGATCAGAGGAATATTATACTCTTTGTGAAATAATTACTCAACATAGACCTAGCTTTTGGCTTTTCTTTTAAAATCAGTTTCTCCAAAACTGTGGTATATGCTGTCCTAATTTTATTTGATAATATAGTAAATTGTTAAGAATTACATTTCTTAATGTGTCAATATATATATCCTTGAGACCAAGAGCCAGTAGTTATAAAGAAGGGGAAAACCAAATCTTCTTTGTAAGAAAACTACTTAAAACAAAGAACAGCCTGATAGTTTGAAAAGAAAGTCCAACTCTGCATCTAAAATCATTAATTAGAAGTAAGCCAAACACAGTTCATAGTAACTAGAAAATGATTCAGTCAATTTTACAACATTTTGAAAAACAATTGAATTTAAATTTTTTTTGCTGTGATGTTCATAATAAATTATTTTTGTGATATGGAAGTGACGTAATTTGTGCATATATAAAATCAGGATATTCATGTGTTTATGAATCCTGAATTAAGACATGATTGCAAGGTTGTTCTTCAGGGCAGAAACTTTTAAAAACTATTTAAAAGGTCCACCCTGATTCCACCAGTAAGTGCATGCAGAGCCCAGTGAGCAGTGGTGTGGACAAGAGCAATGGCAATGCAAGCAGATCCAGCCAGGGCCCCACCCCACACCAGGAGCTTGGGCACACAGGCCCAAGCCAAAGGCCCACCCAGAAAAAGCTGCACAGGTATAGAAGTATCAGCAAGAGGCCAACCCTGATACCATCAGTAATTGCACAGAGACGATAGCCAGAATCCCACTTAGACACCAGGGACTTGAGTACACAGCCTCCAGGTAAAGGCCCTCCCAAATAACAGCTGCGTAGAAGCCCTAGCCAGACTCACAGCTAGATACCATTTGAAGGGTGCACAGCCCCATCCAGAAGCTCACCCAGACAACAGGTGAGCTCAGGGACCCAGAGGGCCACCACTCTGAAACCAGAAACTGGTGCACTGGTGAACAGCAAAAAATAGGTCACTTAGAGACTGGCTAAGAATTGAAGATCACTGGGTGAGCAAAAAGTTGCCTCAACAAAGGCACAGTGGACAGCCTCTGTTGAAAGGAGAAAAATGTAAGTAAGTCTCAAAACCAGACTTCAAGATCACCTAAGGAAACTCCAAAGGGCAACAAGATGGAAAAATCTGATACTCAACCACTGGGACTCCCTGAACTGGCAACAAAAGAGGATCTGGAATAAAACGAAATAAGAAATAATTTCTCATATAATAACAGAGATTGTGCCCGTAGTGTAAGAAGTGATTAATAAATCTAGAGTGGATACAAATAAAAATAGAGGAGCTGAGTAACACGAAGAAATCCCAATATAGGAAACAAATGGGATCCATAAAATAGATGCAAAGAGATATCCAGGAGATTAATATTGAAAGTTTACACAGCAAAATGAGCCAATGTGAAGACAGAATTTCAGATATAGAAGATCAACTTGCAATTAGTGACCAGGAAAAGAAACATTTCTTAAAAGTAGTAAGGGACCACAAGAAATCAATCCAGCAGCTTCTAGATGATGCATAGAAGAATAACATAAGACTTATCAGAGTCAATGAAGAAACAGGAGAGAGTACAAGTGACATTAAAAAAAACTATTCACAGAACTAGTGGCAGAAAACTTGCCAAGCACGGGGAAAGAATTTGACATAGAGATAAGTGAGGTGTATAGGACTCCAACTAGCCATGAAAAAAAAATCTGCACATAGGCATATAATAGTTAAGATTCCAGAAACCCAACAAAAGAACAAACTTCTATAAGAAGCTGAAGAAACAACTCACATACAAAGGAAAGCCCATCAGAATCACAGCAGACTTCTCAACACAATCCTTCAAGGAGCCAGGAGTGACATATTTTAAACTCTACAGGAAAACAACCTCCAATCCAAATTGATATACCCTGAAAAAACTTTCAAATTTTATGGAGAAATAAGATATTTTCATGGCAAAGACCCCTGAGGAACTTCATGAATACCAAGCCAGCACTCCAAAAGATTTTAAACAATATTCTAGAAAATGACAATGAGGATCACAACTGCAGGAAGCCCAGCAGAATGAATCCATCAGGCATGAGAAGAAATTAGATGCAAAGCAGGGAAAATCCAACGAAAAGAAAAAGACATCACAAGGATAATCAGTACATATCAGTTATAATCATCAATGTTAATGGTCTCCGTTCACCAATCAAAAGAAATAGACTGGCAGAAAGGATGAAGAAGCAAGATCCAAAAATATGCTGAATACAAAAAACAAACTTAATTCAAACAGAAACTCATAGACTGAAAGTTAAAGGGTAGAAAACAATACTCCATGTGACAGAAATATGAAAAAAAAAAAAAGCAGAAGTAGCTATCCTCTCAGCAGACCAAGTGAGTTTTAAACCAACACTGATTAAGAGAGACAAAGGACACTACATCCTAGTAAAGGGAGCAATCCAAAGTGGAGATGACAATCATAAACGTATATATACCAAACACTAGTGCCCCCAATTATATAAAACAAATACGGACATGAAAAATGAAATAAGCACTAATACAATAGTAGTTTGGGACCTCAATATCCCATTGTTACAAGTATAAAGAAATATAAGAATTGAGTCAAACTCTTGAAAAAATAATCTTAACAGATGCTTACAGAGTGTTCCACCCTACAAAATCAGAATACACATTCTTTTCAGCTGTAATGGATTGTTCTCCAAAATAGACCACATACTCTCTCACAGAATATGGTTAAGTAAGTGCAAAAGAATTGAAGTGATCTCCTGCATATTATCAGACCATAGTGTGGTGAAATTGCAGATCAATAGCAAAAGAAACTCCAAGAATTTCTTAAACACATGAAAATTGAACAACATACTTCTGAATAACTAATAGGTCCTTCTTCCATTTTTTCATTTTTTTCACATTTTTTCTTTTCCCTTACTTCCTTTCCCCTCCCCTTCCCACTTCCCCTTTAGCCATTTTCTTCCTGTTTCACCATCTCAATTACGCCATTTGAAATATCATGTAAAGATACAAGATCCAACTGATAAATGAAACTGTATTGTTTGCTTTAAATTTAACAAACTTAGTGGGGAAAAAAAATGACCAATGGGTCACAGAGGGAAATTAAAGAAATCAGACAGTTTCTACAATTAAACAACAATGTCAATACAACATATTGGTATCTGTGGAACACAACGAAAGCAGAATTATGAGGGAAATTCGTAGTGTTGAATACTCATATTAGGGAAACAGAATGAGCTCAATTAAGCAACCTGATGCTGAACCTCAAGGTTTTAGAAAAACAAAAGCAGGAAAAACCCAAAGCTTAAACAAGGGAGGATATTTAAAAAATCAGAAGTCAATGTTGTTGAGACTAAGAGAGGGACACAAAAAATTGATGAAGCAAAGAGTTGGTTCTTGGAAAGAATAAACAGAATTGACAAACCCTTAGGCAAAAAAGGAAAGAAAAGTCCCAAATCCATGCAAATGGGAATGAAAAGGGTGAAATTACAACAGACTCAGCAGAAATCCAGAGGATCATCAACACCTACTTGGAGAAACTATACACCAATAAGATGGAAAACACAGATGAAATGGACAGATTTCTAGATATGTATAAATTAGCAAAGTTGAACAAAGAGTACCTAAAAATTCTAAACAACTCAATATCAATGAACAAAGTTGAAAATACAATTAAAAATTACCAATTAAGAAAAGCCCAGGTCCTGATGGCTTCACTGCTAAATTTTACAAGAAATGTAAAGAATTATTGCCAGTACTGTTTAAACTCTTCAGTGAAACAATACTCCCAAATTCATTCCTGGAAGCAAACATCACCTTGAACCCCAAAGCAGAGAAATACCCAACTGAAAAACAGAACTACAGGCCAATCTTTAATGAACATAGCCGCAAAACTCCTTAATAAAATACTGGCAAATAGAATGCAGAAGATCACCAAGAAGGTCAAACTCCCTGACCAAGTGGGATTCATCCCAGGGATACAGGGATGGTTCAACATATACAAATCAATAAATGTACTACACTATATTAACAGAGCCAAGCACAAAAACCATATGATCATCACAATAGATGCAGAAAAAGCATTTGACAAAATCCCCCCAAAAAGAGCAGGACAAACACAAAGCTTAATAAAAAACCTACATGATAAAAACCCTACAAAAATTGGAAAAGATGGTCTCTACCTCCACCTGATAAAAGCCATCTATGGAAACCCAACAGCCAATATCATACTAAATGCTCAAACACTGAGACTCTTCACTCTAAAATCAGGAACAAGACAAAGATGTCCACTATCACCACTCCTGCTCAATATAGTTCTGGAAACATTAGCAAAAGCAATTATATAAGACAAATAAATAAAAGGAATAAAGATAGGAAACGAATAAGTCAAATTGTCATTATTTGCAAATGACATGATACTCTATATAGGAGGCCCCAAGAACTCCACCAAAAGTCTTCTAGACTTAATAACCAAATTCAGTAGAGTAGCTGGATACAAGGTCAACACACAAAAATCAATAGCTTTCCTGTACACAAACAACAGACTCACCAAGAGAGAAATGGGGCAATCAATTCCTTTCACAATAGCATCCAAAAAATTGAAATGGATAGAAAAAAACCTAACAAAAGAAATCAAACACCTATACTCTGAAAACTGTAGCACTCTGAAAAAGGAGATCAAAGATAACATCAGAAAATGGAAAGACATCCCTCACTCCTGTGTAGGAAGAACCAACATAGTGAAAATGGAAATACTTGCAAACTGCTACATAGATTCAATGCAATCCCAATTGAAATACCAGCAGCATACTTCACTAAATTTGAGAAAATAATCCAAAAATTCATTTGGAACAAGAAAAGACCTAGAATAGCAAAAGCAATTCTAGGCAATAAAGACAAGGTAGGGGGTAGCACAATCATCAACTTGAAACTATACTACAAAGCTACTGTGACAAAAACAGCATAGTATTTGCAAAGAAACATACTTGAGGACAGGTGGAACAGATTAGAAGATGAAGGATCAACTCTAGACACACTCAGTTAGCTCATCTTTTGCAAAGGAGCCAAACACCCTCACTGGAGAAAAGATAGCCTCTTCAATAAACGGTGCTGGGAAAACTGGGTTTCAACTTGCCAAAGATTAATACTAGACTTACATCTTTCATCATGAACTGAACTAAAATCAAAATGGATTAAAGACCTAAACATTAAAACAGAAACTCTAATTCCACCTCACCCCACAAAGAATGGCTGCTATTAAGAAATCACACAATAACAAATGTTGGGGGGGTTGTGGGGAGAAAGGAACCCTTCTCCATTGTTGGTGGGAGTGCAGACTGGTGCAACCACTATGGAAATCAATATGGAGATACCGCAAAGAGCTGGAACTAGAGTTTTCATTTGACCCAGCAATCCCTCTGTTGGTATCTTCCCAAAAGAATTAAAAGAATCATATCACAATGATATATGTGCACCTATGTTTATAGCAGCACAGCTTGTAATAGCTAAAACTTCGAAAGAGCCCATTTGCCCATCAGTTGGAAACTGGATAAAGAAGATGTGGCTCTTTTATAAAATGGAATACTACTCAGCCATAAAGAATGAGAAATTGGATTCATTCATAGGAAAATGGATACATTTTGAGGATATACTCCTAAGTAAAATAAATAAGTCACACATGTGTAAATACCAAATAGTTTCTCTGGTGTGAAAAACTATAATAGTACACAAGATCCTAATGAGATAATTAATCATGTGCAATAGGAAGAAAAGGGCTAAAGGTGTAGGAAAAGTGGGAAGGATAGGGGAAAGGGAATAAGGGAAAAGAAAAAATATGAGAAAATGAAAAAATTGAAATAAAGTTTTGTAAATGGGGAGGGGAGGAGGGGGTGAAGGGAGGGCAAGGACAAGGGGAAAAAATGAGAACCAAGACCTGTCATGTAAAGGTACAAGATCCCAATGATGAATATAACTGTACTGTATACCTAAAATGTACCAATAAACTAAAAAACAAAAACAAAACTCTAAACCAGCTGGAAAAGAGGTTAGGCAGAACTCTTGAAGACATTGGGACAAGAAAAGTTTCATGAAAAAAAACTCACTTTCCCATGAACTAGCAGAAACAATCAACAAGTGGGATGCCTTCTTATTAAAAACCTTCTTCACAGCAAGAGAAATGAACAACAATGTGAAAAGACAACTCACAATATGGGAAAATATTTTCACCAGCTGTTCCTCAGAGAAAGGTATAATGTCTAGACTATACAAAGAACTTTAAAAAAAAAAATCACACCTCCCAAATTAAAAGATACAATCCAAAAATGGTCATCTGAAATGAACAGACATTTCTTAGACAAAGAAGGAGAAATAGCAAATAAACCTATGAAAATATGTACAACATCACGGGTCATTCGAGAGATGCAGATGAAAATAATGCTGAGATTGTACCTCACATGAGCAAGGATGGCTGCTATCCAGAAATTAACCAATTAACAAATGCTGGTGGGGCGGTAGGGAAAGATGAACCCTGTCAACTGCTGGAGGGAGTATAGACTGGTCAATCACTGTGGAAATCAGTATGGAGAGAGCTCAAAAACTAGGATTGGAAGTCCCATTTGAACCAGCTATTCCCCTGCTGGGTATCTTCCCAAAAGAAATAAAGGAATCATACCACAGCGATATATGTGCACCCATGTTCATAACTGTACAGTTTGTAATAGCTAAACCTTGGAAACGACCCAAAAGCCCATCACCTGGAGACTGGATAAAAAAATGTCATTTTTTATAAAATGGAGTACTACTTAGCCATAAAGAATGAGAAACTACAGACATTGATAGCTAAATGGATGCACATTGAGGCTATACTCTTAAGTGAAATAAATAGGACATGTGTAAACACTGAATAGTTTCTCTGGTATGAAAAAATGAAAGTGTAAATGAGGATCATAATGTATAATATATAATGTGAAATAGGAGGAAAGGGGGAAAAGGGGAAAAGGAAGTGAGGGGGTAGGGGAAAGGAAAGAAGAGGATGGAATTAATAAAAGAAAATGAAAAAATGGAAAGTATTTGTAAATAGGAAGGGGTAGAGGGATTAAAGTGAGGGCAGGGAAATAGGGAAAAAATAAGAACCAAGATGGATTATATAAAGGAAGGTGCAAATTTCCAATGATGAATGTCATTATATTGTATATCTAAAATGTACCAATAAAATTAATGAAAAAAAGCACCAATGATGAATGTCATTATATTGTATATCTAAAATGTACCAATAAAATTAATGAAAAAAAGCACTTAAAGTTCACCACAATTTCCCTCTCATAAAATGCATTTGTGAAGTTCACATGGTAATCAGAGAACTTTAGAGTAATTCCCTGAATTTATAACATTTTGTTAATGTTATGAAGGCCAAGTAAAAGCCTTAAATCAAGAAAAAGATACTTTCTTTTTTTCTTTTTTCTTTTTTTGTACCAGGGATTGAACTTGGGCCCTTGAGCTTGCAAGGTAGGTGGCAGAACAACTGAACTAAATCCCCAGCCTGATACTTTCTTTTTTAAAACAGAGACTTTTTAAATTAATAAACCACAGAAAAATATGAAAAATTAAAAGCTTATTATATTCAAATACACAATAACCATAAGAATTATCTGTGAGGGAAAAAAAGAAATGTCATATATTTTAGTACTGTATTGTCAAAATCTTAAACAACATTATTGGAAGAATATCAAATCATACTTACCCTATCAAGAAATTTCTATAAACAGGAAAAATTAATAGCATACAATCAACTTCTGGGCATGGCAATTCTCACTTTGAAGTGCCATAGAAAGTAACCAAGGCCAAAATAAACACCAGACTGCCCAACAGGCACCTTAATAATTATAAATAAAATGAAGCCCCTGTGTCATATTTTGGGCCAAATGTAAACACAATATTTGGCCAGGACAAAGCACTTGGTAATTTTTTTAAACAATGGAAGAAAATGTTCATTTGTTATGTTCTGGTCATTTTGGTGCACTGATAAATGATAACTCAGCAGTATTTATAGGATACCATGTGTCAAGGTACAAGGATTACAAAGATTAATACCATCTCTGCTGCTACAAGAAAAGCATGTAAAAAACTGCAATGAGAAGTACTAAGTAGAGTATTAGAGTCACACCAAGACTTATGAAAATAGAATAAAGGACAAGCAGCTCTTTCCAGACAATTTGAGGAATAGGTGCAGAATGAGCAATATTTGACCTGGTTCAAATACCATGAGTAGCATTTCGGTGGGTACAGAAGAGACAAAAACAAGTTCAAGAAATAAAGGCCTGCATCAAAGGCATGAGGGAAAAGCTCACTAAGAACAGTAAGGAGCTCAACAAGGCAGAGTTAGGACCATTGTGTGAACAAATGGTCTGCAATGTGACTGGGAGGTTATCTTGTGAAAGTATTTTCAAGGCATTTTAAGCATTTTGGATATTTTCCTATAGTTCTCAGGAAGTTATTGAAGTTATATGAGCAA
>NW_022900916.1:49550091-49565437 GCF_012274545.1 Fukomys damarensis | reverse complement strand
ATATATATATATAATTGAATCTGATATTTATAAAATTTGCTTTCTAGCAGGGAATAAGAAAGCTCAGGGCCCGGGGATTTGGCTCAGTGGTTCCACCACTTGCCTCGCAAGTGCAAGGATCCAAGTTCAATCCTATGTACAAAAAAAAGAAAGCAAGGAAGGAAGGAAGGAAGAAAACTCAGAGAGGAAGGAGCAGAATTAAGATGAACACTCTCAGGGAAGAAATCCTAAGAATTTGCTAAGAATTCAAATACAACAAGGATTGGTAAGTATCCACCACTCTTTCCCCAAGTGCCTGGTCCTCAAAAATACATAACATTAGTAGGAACAAATGTGTAAAT
Source organism: Fukomys damarensis (assembly GCF_012274545.1). Taxonomy (NCBI): domain Eukaryota; kingdom Metazoa; phylum Chordata; class Mammalia; order Rodentia; family Bathyergidae; genus Fukomys; species Fukomys damarensis. The sequence goes on along the minus strand of NW_022900916.1, from coordinate 49,565,096 downwards.
GTCCCCTCATTAGCTTTGAGATGAGTTTTAGTCATGACTAATGCAATTTTAGTAAAACAGAAGATTGAGATTACAATGGGTAATTTAGCAGACATTCTGTGATGTGTCTACATACTTTTCAGAGAAACTTGGTTGCATGTAGGCTCGGGGTGAATTAAAAATTAAATATGGGGGCCCACCCTTCAGCCCAGCATGCCAGAGGAGCCCACCCACAACACAGTGGTATTTGTGTCCCCCGCCCCCCCATAAAGAAAGAGGTCCTAGATGAAAATTGTAGCCCGCTTGAAAAGTGAAGAAAATCTGCAATAAAGGCACAACACACCACCATAATTGGCAAGTCAGAGGGACCCGCACCTCACATCAGAACCTGGTCTAACTTCAGGGGAAAGACAGCTGGAACCTGCAGTAGAACCTTGCAGAGTTCAACCCAGCAGGTGATCACAGATCTCAGTTTGGGCCCTGCAGACAGAAATTAGCCTGAACCTCAGGGGATAGCAGCTGGCTTACTGAAATTAATTAACTTACATCTGCACACTCCTGCCCATGCTGTCTATTGTGTCAAGACAGGCATACCCTGAAGGTGTCTCTCTATTTCTATTTTTTCTTCTTTTTTTTTCTATTTCTATTTGTATTTTTAACTTTTTAAATTATATTTTTCTCTTATCTTAAATCATTTAAAATTGTTTATCTTTTTCTTGTCTCAACTTTTTCTTTTTCTTATCCTCTCTCTCTCTCTCTCTCTCTCTCTTTCTATGTCTCTCTCTCCCCTCCCCTTCACTCTCTCTCCCACCTTTATCTTCATTACTCTCCCTTTTTGTTTTTGTTCCTATCCTAATTTGAATTTATTTTTTCTTTTCCTTTTCTTTTTCCTTCTCTCAGTTGTCATTAATTTTAAAAGAAAATGATTACAGTCTCTAGCCTCCCTATTGCTGTTAAGTGTTCTTTTCTTGTGTATATTTTGTTCTGTCTTCTCCTCTTCTCTTCAACAGCTCTCTAGAGTTTGTGTAATTTTCCTGTCCCCTGACCCCACTTCTAACCTTTCTCTATCCTATCTATCCCTCCCTCCCTAACACCTCTTAAATCCCTATCCCGAAGGGTAAAGTTGTAATACTGAAGATCTTATTCACTATAAACATATTTTGGGCTGGTCCTCAATTTTGATTTAATTCACACAGTTAAATGTGATAGATTAATAACTATCACAAAGTACCATTTTTTAAGCTTGATGCTATTGTGTTGCTGATTGTATCACTTGGACTAAGGTGTTGTGATTGACCTAATCAGTTGTCCTCCCTGGTATAATGAAAATGAGATTGTCTTAAGAGTCATTAGAGACTCAAAATCTAAAGACCAGGTATATCTGGAAGACAGAAGTATTAATTCAGGAATTAAACCAAAGACAGTACCAATAACAAAAGTAGAAATGAGGAGACATTTAAACAAGACACAAACACAGACTTCCACCTCACCAAAGGTAAACTCTGTGGAAAATGAAGTGGAAAAGTCTGACAGTCAACCATCTTGGACACCCTGAACCAACAGCACAGGAAGTAAAAAAAACAGATAAATGAGGTTCTAGAAAAATTCAAAACAGAAATAATTTCCCAGATAACCACAGAGATGGTGAGAAGAATGAAAGACATGATTAGAGACTCTAGAACACAAACAGATTAAAAAAAAAATAGATGAGCATAGGACTATGAATACCCAGCATAGGAAAGAAATGGAAACTGCAAATGCCCAACATAGGAAAAAAATACAATCCATGAAACAGATTCAAACAGATATCCAGGAGATTAAAAACTCTATAGAAAGCATTTGCAGCAGAATGAATGAATGTAAAGATAGAATTTCATATATAGAAGACAGTATTGTGACCATGAAAAGAGAGATCTCTTAAAAACAGTAAGGGATCACGAGAAATCAACCCAAAAACTCTTAGATGATGCAAAGAAGAATAATGTAAGACTGATAAGAATCCATGAAGTAGCAGGAGAAAGTAAATGACATTAAAAAAACTTTTTCACAAATTTAATGACAGAAAACTTCCCAGAGGGGAAGAATTTGTCATACAGATGAGTAAGGCATACAGGACTTAAATTAGCCATGATTAAAAAAAAATCTACACCTAGACATATAATAGTCAAGATCCCAGAAAGCCAAAAGAAGAACAAAATACTGCAAGCAGTTAGAGAAAAGAAATAAATCACATGCAAAAGAAAGCCCATCAGAATCACAGCAGACTTTTCAACACAAACCCTCAAGTCAAGGACAGCCTGGAGTGAGGTATTTCAAGTCATGAAAGAAAACAACCTCCAACCTACACTGATGTACCCTGCAAAGCTATTTTTCAGAATGGATGGGGATATAAGATACTTTCACAACAAAGAACACCTGAGAAATTTCACCAAACAAGCACTCCAAACACTTCTAAACAATATGCTAGAAAAACAAAATGAAGACTGCAATTCCATAAGGGCAAACAGAGCAAATATACCAGGCAAGGCAAGAAATTAAAGGGAGAAAGGGAAAAATAAACAATAAAAGAACCAACAACAGGAAATAACATGACAATGAAAAGTCAATACATAGAAGTTATAATGATCAATGTTAATGGCCTCAATTCACCAATCAAAAGAAACAGATTGGCAGAATGGATTTAGAAGTAAAATCCAACAATATGCTGTATACAAGAAATCCACTAAATCCACAAAGAAATTCATAGACCGAGAGTAAAAGGACAGAAAACAATTCTCCATGCAACAGGATCCCAGAAAAAAGCAGAGGTAGCTATCTTACTGGCAGACAGAATAGATTTCAAGTCAAAACTAATTAAGAGAGACAAAGAAGGCCCCTACATCCTTGTAAAAGGAATAATACAAGAGGAAGAGATGACAATCATAAATATATATGCACCAAATACTAATGCCCCCAATTATACAAAACAAATATTAATGAATATGAGAAATGAAATAAGCACTAATACAATTGTAGTGGGGAACCTCAATACTCCACTGACACAAATACACAGATCATCTAGACAAAAAAAACCAATAATGAAATAACCAAAATGAACCAAGTCTTAGAACAAATGGACTTAGGAGATGTCTACAGAGTGTTCCACCTCACAAAATCAGAATATACATTCTTTTCAGATGCACATGGATCATTCACCAAAATAGATTACATGCTAGCTCATAGAACATGCTTAAGTAAATGCAGAGGAACATTATTATCATACCATAGTGCAATTAAACTGGAGATCAATAGCCTATGAAACCACAAGAATTTCACAAACACATGGAATTAAATAACACCCGCTTGAACAACCATTGGGTCACAGAGGAAATTACAGAAGAAATTAGACATTTTCTACAATTAAGGGATGATGCCAATACAACATACAGGAATCTATGGGACACAATGAAAGCAGTTCTACAAGGGAAATTCATCGCAGTACATGCCCACACTAGAAAAACAGAACAAGCTCAAATAAACAATCTAATGCTTAAATTTAAGCTTCTAGAAAAAGAAAAGCAAGACAAACCAAAAGCTCATACAAGGAAGGAAATTATAAAGATCAGAGCAGAAATTAATGCAATGGACACTAAGAATTATACAAAAAAATCAATTAATTGAAGAGTTGGTTTTTTGAAAGAATAAATAAAATTGATAAACCTGTAGCCAACCTTACCAAAAAAAAAAAAAAAAAAAAAAAAAAAAAAAAAAAAAAGAAAGAAAAAGAAAAGAAAAGGCTCAAATTCATGCAATTAGGAGTGAAAAAAGGTGAAATCACAACAGATCCACTAGAAATCCAGAGGATCATCAATACATACTTCAAAAACCTGTACTCTAATAAAGTGGAAAATACAGAAGAAATGGACAAATTCATAGATACACATGAACCTCCAAAGTTGAAAGAAGATGATATAAAAATTCTAAGCACCCCAATTAAATTCAGTGAAATTAATAATGTAATTAAAAGAAAGTTTTTCAAATTGATTATTTTTCCTTTGGTACTGGGAATCAAACTCAGAACCTTGTGCCTGTGAGGCAGACAGCAGAACCACTGAGCTAAATTCCCAACCCTTGACAATGTAATTAAAACATTAATAACATAGAAAAGCCCTGGTCCTGATGGCTTCACTGACTGCTGAATTCTACAAGACATTTAAAGAAGAACTATTGCCACTACTCTTAAAATTCTTCAATGAAATTGAAAGGGAAGCAATACTTCCAAATTCATTCCTGGAAGCAAGTATTACTTTGATTCCAAAACCAGGGAAAGACCCTACCAAAACAGGGAACCAATCTCCATAATGAACATAGATTAAAAACTCCTCAGTGAGATACTGGCGAACAGAATACTGAAGGTCATCAAGAAGATCATACATTCTGACCAAATCAAATTTATCCCAGGGAAGCAAGGATGGTTTAACACATGTAAATCAATAAATGTAATACTCTATATTAACAAAGTCAAGGAAAAACCACATGATGATCTCAATAGATGAAGAAAAAACAATTGACAAAATTCAACATGCATTTATGACAAAAACCCTACAGAAAACTGGAATAGATGGTCTTTGTCTCAATCTGATAAAGGCTCTCTATGAAAAACCAGCAGCCAATAATATCCTAAATGGTCAAAAACTGAAAACCTTCATGCTAAAATGAGAAACAAGACAAGAATGTCCACTATCACCTCTCCTGTTCAATATAGTTCTAAAAACATTAGCCAAGAGAAAGAAAGAAACATTAGATAAGAGAATGAAATAAAAGCAATAAAGATAGGAAAGAAAGAAGTTATATTCAGTATTTGCTGATGATTTGATATTCTACATAGAAGACTCAAAAAACTCTGCCGAAAGACTTCTAGACTTAATTGACACTTTTGACTGAGTAGCTGGACACAGATCAACACGCAAAAATCAAGTCTTCCTGTACACAAATAACAGACTCACTGAGAGAGAAATTAGGGAAATGTTCCTTTCACAGTAACATCCATAAAAATGAAATATCTAGGAATCAATCTAATGAAGGAGACAACAGACCTCTACATTGAAATTTACATCACTCTGAAAGAGATCAAAGAGGATATGAGAAAATGGAAAGAAATCCCCTTGTTCCTGGGTAGGAAGAAACAACATAGTGAAAATGGCTGTACTACCAAAACTTTTATACAGATTCAACACAATCCCAATTGAAATCCCAACAGTATATTTCACAGAACTTGAGAAAACAATCCAAAAATTCAGTTGGAACCAGAAGAGACCTAGAATAGCAAAAACCATTCTAGGCAACAGAAACATGTCAGGAGGTATCACAATTCCCAACTTGAAATGACACTACAAAGGCACTATGATAAAAACAGAATGGTACTGGCAAAGATAAAGACCTGAGGATCAATGGAATAGATTAGAAGATGCAGAAACATCTCCAGACTCACTCAGCTACCTCATCTTTGACAAAAGAGCCAACCATCCTCACTGGAAGAAAGATAGCCTCTTTAATAAATGCTGTTGGAAAAACTGGATTTTAACCTGCCAATAATTAAAACTAGATCCCTATCTTTCACCAGGCACTAAACTAAAATCCAAGTGGATTAAAGATCTAAATATCAAAACAGAAACACTAAATTTACTGGAAAGTAAATTAGGAAGAACTCTCAAAGACATTGGCATGGGAAAAGACTTTATGAACAAATCCTCAGCAGCCCAAGAACTTGCACAAAGAATCAACAACTGGGATCTCATTGTGTTAAATTTTTTTTTCAGTGTAAGAGAAATCACCAACAGAACTATGAGACAACCTACAATGTGGGAAACAAATTTTACCAGCTACTCCTCAGGCATAGGACTACTATCTAGAATATATAAATAACTCTATAAGTCAGACTTCCCCCACAAATACAAAGACCTGATTCAAAAATGGCCATCTGAAATGAACAGACATTTCTCAGACAAACAAATAAAAGCAGCAAATAAATATATGAAAAAATGTTCAACATCACTTGTCATTCTAGAGATACAGATGAAAACCCTGAGATTCCACCTACCCAGAAAGAATGGCTGCTATTAAGAAATCAATCAATAACAAATGCTGGTGGCACTGTGGGGAGAAAAGAACCCTTCTCCTTTGTTGGTGGAAGTGCAGACTGGTGCAACAACTGTGGAAGTCAATATGGAGATACATCAAAGAACTAAGAGTAGAGGTTCCATTTGACCCAGCTATCCCTCGGCTGGGTATCTTTCCAAAAGAATTCAATTTCTCTACATCCTTACCAGCATTTGGTATTAGTGATATTCACTTGAATAAATATACTATAGTGAATGTTTAGTCAGTCTTTCATCAGTTGATGGACATTTAGGGTATAACTTCCTTTTGGCTACTATGAAAATACTACTATAAATATTTATATAAAAAATAAAATCTGAAATTATAGACCATCCTACTAATCATATTACATAGTACAATATTATGCTATATTGCTTTTGTAATTATAAAATACAACTAAATATGCAATGAAAGTTTATTATCAGTTCTACTTTCAACCTTTTTCCTCTTTCACAATAAACTAAAGCATTCTAACTTCTTATTAATCTTATTTTGTGTTTTCTAAAAAATTTTTAGAAAGAAACCCTTTTTGCTGGGGAGTTTCAATAAGCATGCTTTTTAGGAGGTTCTTTAAAGAAACTGTTAGACTCTCATCTGGGAGTTTCAGAGCTCAAAAATAAATGGATTTCTAACAAATTCTATGATAACAACTTATTTCTGAAGCCCTGCACCTCAAAATGAGAGATGTAGTTAGAACTGTTCTTCCTGCCTACCACCCATTCCACTGTCTCGCAGAAACAGAGACCTCAATTTGCTCATTCTTATGTTCCATGAGGAATTCTGTGATAGCCTGGGCAATTCTTCAGAGAAAGCTGGCTCTGTCATTGGATCAAGAGGTGAGACCAGCATCTCAGTCTGAAACTCAGGTGCACAGGTCATCTTTATGCCATCGGTATTAGTGTCCATCTGTGAGTCTGGAGAAAGTATTTGGGGGACTTCGGTGAAAGAAGCTTTCTCCCCTTGGGAGCAGCTGAAGACCCCATGCTCCCACTGCATGGTGGCACCTGAAAAATCTTCAGCTAACTTCCTTCCAGGTCCCCCTCTGCTTCAGAAAGGCAGAACTGAAAGAATCACAGGGAATCAAGCCAGAGCCCAGATTAATATACCTTTAAAATCCGGTCTTTGACATTTTGGTCATATAAGCCAGTAAGTTCTCTTCATAGTTTAAGCCGTTTTGAAATAGGGTTTCTGTAACCTACACCTAACATCATCCCCCCAGGTAGAAATGTTAAAGATATTACAGAGGAATAAGTTGAGAGCTAATTCAAGCTATACAGCTAGTTAAGCTTAGAAATGTAAAAGAAAATATAGGAAAAAGGATAAAGAATTAGGATAAAAACCCTAAGTCTCAGGAAGGAAACTACTAAGGTAGAATATCATAGGTTAGTTAACAATTTCACTATTCTCTGGCTGGACTTCAAGGAATTTAGAAATGCAAAGTAACCAGTTTCCTTTAAATTCATTTCCTTTGACCTGACCAGATGAATAACAGATTTTCTTTAAGCTCTATATTACAAAGCCTCCCACATTCTGTTTAGCCATATAAGATCAAGATAAAAAATTCCTCTCGCACACCACCTTCAGGACCAGGAGCTATTTTCTTCTTACTGCTGATAAACATTCTCTTAACTTCATCCTTGTCCATGATTTCATTCTCCAGGTTCATGAGACAACAAGCTCAGGTTTATGTGGCTGGGGTTAGCTGTTTCACTGTGGAAAAAACTGTGTCAAGAGTTGGTCCTACAGATTTTGTCTAAAAATATGAGAGCCTTGGGTAAGGACTGACAGGTAGCAATGGTTAAAGAGCCAAAGCATGTGGTAAAGAGGATGAAATGTATCCCAAAGCAATTTTCCACTATTAATGTTCTCTTAACTGATTCAGAGAACTAGAAATAACTAATTCACTTCTTAGTTGGTTTAGAAAATAAAGAGCAAAACGTGGAATAGTATAATACCAGAGTGTATAAATTCACTTTGATCCTGAAAACATAACACCATATTGAAGCCATCTAACATGTTTATGTTAATTACAATAACATTGAAAAATGCTGTATTACCATACATAATAGATAGTGCTTACAGTTACAAGAAATTACATTAGCTTCCTACCTAAACATTTTGGATAGACCTAAAGTATCAAGTGTTGTCTGTCCACGAAATATGTACTCTCTGAGTTGAAAGTCTGTAAAGGTTATTTAGCACAGCGTTCAGACCAATGCATGTGGAAAAATTAAACTGTTGCTCCAAAAGCCTTTTTATTTACTCATTTAATGAATATTTATAGATAGTTGGAGATAAAGGAGTTAAACATAGACTTTTTCTTCATGAAGCCTACTCTTCTCAACATTGATTTCCTGGCAATTAGAAATTTAGATTACTGTTTTTCACCCATCACCGCCATTTCTCTGCCCCTCATCACCAAAATATGCAATCATACTACTGGCCAAATATGTCAAAATATGTTCTGGAACAATATCCACTGGCCTTTTGGGAGTAGCATGAATTCTATTTATAGCTTGGCCTAGTCTCTAAAACTTCAGCTATTCCTTAAGATCCAACCCTTATTTTTTTCTGACTCTCTGCCTTGTGATTTAAGAAAAGAAAAATTCTGTCTCTACCAAAAACAATAATGATGATTAAATATTTCCTACCTGTGAATTCAAATACCTACATATCTTAATAATATTAGCTTATATTAGCATAGTAGGCACTATTTAAAATGCCTGGTATGTATTAATTCATATAATCCTTCTAAAAACATTATGAAGTAATTACTCATTTTAGTATCTACTTTACAAATGAACAAACTGAGGCGGGCAGAAACTAAGTGACTTATCCAAGATCATGCAATTCCAGATTTTGGATTTTGATATAAGCCGTGAATGCGACGCTCTTCCTGCTATGTTCTATCACTTTTCCTTCTGATAAACAATTATCTTGTTAGTTTTTCTTATTGACATATATGGAACCGATTTTTTTGGAGAGGGTGAACACTGCTTTAGAATCATTTTCTATCGCTGTTATAAACTTGTCACCTCTTTCACAATTAAATGTCAGAGAAAAGCACTGAGGAAAACTAGCCGGAGTCAAAAGTTAAGAACTTGAGGACTATCCTTGTCTTAAAGCTGTCCTTTTGTGTTATCTTGAAATTTTACTTGGGCTCCAAATAAGAATCATAATATTCCTTTTGAAGCGGCACTAGCATGTTGTTCTTATACATCTGACACTGTCTCCTCAAATATCACATAACTAGGAATTCTTCCATCTGTAGATCAGATTAGCCAATCCTAACCACAGAACATTGTGTAAATCAGGAGCAATGGCTTTAGTTTATCAGCATGGGTCTAGTACTTGTCATTACCGGTGACTCTGGTCACCCACATGTTCTTAATTCTAACTATCCTTACCACGTGCTGTGTATTTATGACTGGATTGCTGCTCTGGTTTTTTCACTGCTACTCATTTCTCATCCCAAAACCTAGCCTGATGTGGAAGTCATGAAGTTCTTACCAGACCTATTCCCTCATATGGTAAGTTCTCTTCCGTTGCTTTAGAGGATCCTAATAAAAATCCCAATGGCCCTGTCTGTCACCTACTTCCCTACCTGTTTATGTTTATCACTTGAATTTGCTGTATATACTCTTTTCCAGTTATACCCTTTCCCTCATTGACACCTCATTAAAGTCAAGCTTAATTTTGCCATATATCTACCAGTGCTTATATAGGATCAGGTCTCCTAGCTTGGAGTTACTGTCCTACTTTTTCCTAGTTTATTTCTACCCCATACTATTGACTGTTGTAGAGGGCCTCACATGTCTAAACATGCACCTAAGCTTTTATGAAATATAAGAATCAGAACAATAGATTATGATATAGATTATTAAAATTCTTCCAGTATTTCACTATATTATTTCTAATTTCTTCTTTAACGAACAGTGTTCTAGCGAAGTTCTACTTTATTACTGATAAGTATGGATTTTCATTTTACAGACACATCTAATCACTTCTTAATAAAATAAATAGCCAACGAAGCATATGCACATAAATGCAGTTTGTGCAGTCACAAATGGTAGTACAATACTTTTTAGACACGTGTGTTTAATTTTTGCCTTGGATATAAGCTAGATCTGAATTGTCCACTAGCCATACATAGCTGGAAAGCACTAGCCAAACATGGCTGGAAAAAAATTCACTAATCAAAATTAAATAAAGTAAAAATTGGTGTTTACAGTCACAATAGCTATACCATAGACAATAGTTAAGAGTTACATGTAACCACATGTTAGTAGCTAAGTTTTGGGCAGCACAGCTACAGCGTGTCTCCATCATCACAGAAAGTTGAGCAACTCTGACCTAGATGGTGCTGATAATGGTAAAAGTATATCTATTGGAAGGAATGATGTGCTGAAGATAAGATTTAAAACTTTCACATTAACTACTGATTTCTTTGTTTCACGTATAGAGTGGAATAGGCAAGTGCACTCTCTTGTTCTTTTTCTTCTTTATTTAATAAGTAACAAAAATTCATTATTGACAAACTTGAAAAACACAAAAATTCTACTGTGATATAAAAATTCACTTTTAGAGATAATGCTTATCTTAAACTCTCCTTTTGAGGTCACTTTTTCCTCTGAATCTTTCAATAGGCAATCAATGGATCTACTGTGAGCCTCACATAAATCTACTGTGGTTTTACATTCAATGCACATTCAATCATTTTAAAAATTAATTTTATTGGTACATTTTAAGTATGGGTATCTTCCCCAAAGAGTTAAAAGAATCATACCACACTCAGTAATTTTTAAAAATTCCTTTGAATTAAAAAATTGAGTTTACAAAAACACAGGTGTTCTGTCCAGTATGTTAAAAATGTAACACTTTAATTTGAGCAACTAATTTCAATTTTTAGGAAACCCAGGGAATCCCATCCTTTTACAAAAATATTTTCACACTCCTTTTGAAGAGCAGGGTGGGAAAATGTTGCGGAAATGAGTCCTTCCTGTTTCTGCCACATGTGAATAATAACCCAGCTGCTCTCCAAAATAAGTAAGGCTGTGCTGGAAAATTCTTTTAAAGAATTCGTTGTAGTTGAGTACCAAAGAAAAAGTGTATGTTTCTAAAACTATTATGTTTTTGGTGCCTCATAGAATTATGAAGACTCTGCAGTATTTGTGTCTCAATTCAGTCAGGGCTCAGTGATTCTAACACTAGGATTTCCCTGCAGACTTTTCCTCTAGATGATGACTATGTTATGAACAATGGGTATTTCAGTAAGGACCAGTTCACTTCATTCATTCCAGGCCAAGGGGCACCGTAAGATCTTTGTTCTCCTTCTTGTATTTCTGTTATCAGATCTTTTTAGGATTTCATGCAAGTGCATTAAATTCTCTTTGTTAATATCTTTCTGGGTCTTTTAGAGTTGTTTTTCTTCCATTCACGTCCAAGAAAAAGTGTGTCATGATAATAATATTGCACTGGCCTTTACTGGGCAAAGCTTGTCTTACCGATGTTATCCTTTCAGTACAATATATGGACATCTGAAGGAAGTTTAGGCAGTTAATTTAATCAACTGTTTCCTAAAAGGACTGGTGAAACCTATGCTGGGCTACATTTTACCGTGGCAAAGGAGGTGCAGTACTTGAAGAGTGAAAAACAGCAAGAATGTGGTCCTGCCTACTGTGCTTCCAAACCATGACCACACTTTCTCAGGATGAGTCACTTCCTCAGCAAAGGAAACCTTCATTCCAGTATTAAATTGAAAAGCTCACAGATCACTGAAACAATTTTCATAGAAGAAGAAGAGTAAAAGAAAGTGTAGCAGTGGCAGAGAGTAATCAATATAAAAAGCAAAAATCAATGCATGCTAATAAAAATATGAAAACTTCTTAATGAAAGAATATGTCTTTGTCCAAAATATTCTTCCAGGTAGATTAAAGAATTTTACAACAGATGTGTGTGCTTATTGTGAGCTACACAAATTCAAATCATCCTTACAAAGACAATAAAAGAGCGTAAAATGTGGAGAGGGAGGAGGGTGTGAAAGGAACCCATAGGCTTGGGAAGGGATGGAGGTCGGAGTCGAGAATGTGTTCTGCATTTTAGAGGCTGGTAATATAAAAGGAAGTCTGGAATCTGAGAGAGATAAAAAAGGGATAGGAGTATATTTTTCCACAAACACTCCTAAATCAGGAATTTATGTGACCAAGGCACAGTAAATAACTGAAGTTTTGGATATGAATCTAAATAGATGTGATTAATTTCTGTGTAACTATTTTTTGTGCTACATTTTTATGCATGGAAATAAAGCAATACCTTTTCAAGTTTTTAGCACTTGGGAAATTTTCCAAAAAGTATTTAAAGTGCATATTTTTCTAGTATTTAACTTACGCTTCCATAATTGAACCCTAGCTTTATTCCTCACCTATTGTGGGACTGCAAACAAGTTACACAGCCTGTCTTAGTTTTCTTACCCATAAAATAGAGACATGAATAGCATATATGACAAAGCTGTTACAAAGATTAAATGTGATGATGCACTTAGCTCATTAGCACACGGACTAACAGGGTGGCGAACCTATGGCACCTGTGCCACAAAAGGCTGTTTGCTATCACTGAAAGCTCTAAAAGGTTCAGCATCACTCCACTGCCCAAACCCCAAACCAACACCCATTCACTTGCCTGATTGATCAAGCAGGTAAGAATTCATTCTCCTCTTCCTGACTCCCTCTTCCCACCTCCCTTCCTTTCCTAAAATACAAAATTCCCCTATAAAGTAAAACAAGGCAAAGTTTCTTATATTGAAAATCTACCTTCAAAGTATATTTTATAGGGCCGGGGATTTAGCTCAGCGGTTCGGTGGCCTGCCTTGCAAGCGCAAGGACCCGAGTCCGATCCCCGGTACAAAAAAAAAAAAAGAAAAAGAAAAAAATATATATATTATAGCCTCAAAAACTTAAGGAATAACTTCATGAAGAAGTATTACTATGTGCTCAGGTGATTAATACTTTTGAACCTTAACAAGTGAAGCTAGTAAGAATAAAAATAAATAACCCTTAATGTGAACTTAATAAGTGTGAGCATTTTGCGGTTTTCCATGCATTGATTTATTTTAGCCTTGTGGCAGCTCTGTGAGGTGGGTACTGTACTCTTATTGTTCCCATTTCAGTTTTGAAAAGTAAATTAAGTTCCAAGACCATCCAACTAGTCAGGAACTGAGCCAGGACTGCAAGTCACTGTCTGGCCTCCACACCAGTCACCTTCACTAATAAGATGCACTATCTCTCTCATTTTGATGTCAGTTTTTCAAACGACCACCTCCAATTCAAAACAAAGCAGTCTAGCCTGATGGTGCTTTGAAACATGCCTTGAATTTTGCAAAGTGAAATTGAGAATATTTAAAATGATTATTATTAGAGTTTAGTTAAAAAAAACAGGGAGACATAAAATTTAGATCCTTAAAAAATGAATTGCACAGATATTGCCTTTATTGCAGACAATTGTTTTGAACTAGGTCAATTTTGTGAAACAAAATTCTTGGAACCCTAAATTGTATGTATATTATGGTTAAGTTGATCTCTTAGTTTTAATTTATGGACATATTTTATTTAGAACTACAATTGTTTCTATAATACAGCACTAACAAATCTGTCATGCTGAATAAACAGGAATATATGTTTATTTTGCACAGTAACTTGTTCCAAGGAGTTACTAAAACTGCAAACTGAGCTTTACAGAAGACAGAGGCAAAAGGAAAGCAAGTTACTATCTTATCCTGCAGTGCAGATGAAGATACCAAAACAGGCAACTGCCTGACAGGAGTATTGTAAACTGTAATTGGAACCGGAGACTAAATAAAGAATCAAGATATCATGCCAATACTTCAAAAGAAAATGTTTTCATTTTCAGTATTTTTCAAGAGTGTCAGTAAAAAGACTGAATTAAAATCAATGGTAGGCCAGTTTTAATATGTTTCTTTAAATTTCTCAAAATGTTTGTCTTTCCAATTTGTTAAAAGTGTTTTGAATTAAAATATTTTTCTTCCTAAATTTAAAACAATAATGAAATGTTAAACTATAAGAAGAGGTTGAGAATACTATGTAAAAAATATATTTCTAATACTACATGCCTGGAAATATAAAGGACTAGTTAAATGATTACTGGCCAAAAACAAGCAAACAAAGATCACTATATGTCCATTAGAAGGAAGTTTTTGATGCAAGATAGTGGACTGGGAACTTATGTTTATCCTCTTGCTTTTCCTAGATTTTATTAAAAATGAAGGAGGTACAAAATCACAAAAATAAAGGGAACCAGAGATGAACCATCAGTAAATAAGTTTTCAATAAGTGTTCTGGAGGCAAAAAGTGGAATAAGCTGGTATAACTAATAAAGTTGGACGGAAAAAAAGTCACAGCCTACATTATGTTCACTTTCAACCTTAAAAGCAATGCATAAAAATAGATTATGTGTGCAGAATGGGGTGAAAATGTTAATTGTGGGCACAGAACAGAATGCAAAAGCTTTCACATTTGACATGTATATCTGGAAGTATGATTACATAATTCAGGAGATGGAAATAAGAACTTTAAAGCAAGGATAGGGGCATGACTATCTTTTAATACCCTGAGGAGTCTCAAACTTCAGCCCATAATCTACACAGAACACGAATGAAGATGGCAGTGCAGACGGAAAAGGTGCTCGGGAGTAATCCAGCTAAATCTTCATCTGTTATGTCATGAAGTCAATAAATAACATCTAAATGGAAAGTTAAAACCAGTGGCATGGTGTACATAGTATGCAGACTCACAAAGTTAACTAGCAAGGAATTTTAAGATGGAAAAACTTTAAAAGAAAAATAAAAAACTATTGCCTCTGGAGACTGGAGATAT
>NW_022900916.1:49543224-49550044 GCF_012274545.1 Fukomys damarensis | reverse complement strand
CAAAGGGCTGAGTCTTTTAATTTTTTTTATTTTTAAACATGGGCAAGTATTATGTACACAAGGACTTTAAAGTGCATTTGGGAAAACATAAGACTTCTCTCTGCAGGTTCAGCATATCAATTTAAGGTTGGTACGCAAGGTGGAGAAGTAAGGCAGGGAGGTAAATCCATTCAAAATGCAGAAGCTCTAACACTGCCTTAAGAGAGAATGCAGAAGAAGCTCCTATTCGGGACTGTTATAACACAGTGCTGCCTGCTTCTATTCTGGCCAATAAACTTTGGCAGTTGGTCAACTGTTATCCTATCAAAAGGCCTACAGTGTAAACATGGATTATGTTTTTCATAAAAGTTTTGCTGACAAGACCAGAAACAGGCTCCACTGGCGATTCTGTTTCACAGACTTCCCTCCTTTGGGCAATACAGATGGTGGCAATGGATCACCATGTGTCCTTTGGAATCCTCTCCTTCACACTTTCAGGTACAGATCTCTAGACTACAGGAAAGCTCTAGGTAACTTTGATAAACCATGATTGTCATAATTCTTGGACATGTTAGGAACTGCAGCAACAGAAATAACTTGATTTTTTCCCACAACATGGTAGCTTTATAAAATAGCATCTATTAATTTAAGAAAAAGAAGTTTTCATAGGTCCAAAAACTTACAAAATTTCAAGTGAGTTATACAGTTAAGTGGTCAATTATTGTCAACTTGAATTAATCAGAAAAATATGCACAGGTTCCCATATGCATGTGTCCACACACACACACACACACATACACACACACACACCAAAGAAAATCTGCATTGTTCCATGTTATCCCAAAGGGCAATGAGAACCCCTAAGGCATGTCAATAGCCTTTCAAGATCCTGGGTAGCACTCTGAGTCTGAGATAGTTAATTTTATCTCATATTAGGAAGATATTAATTATTGCCCAAGAACAGACTGTAAATGTTATTAGGTTAAATGAAAATAATATAACTCAGAAGATACAGTTCTCTTAAATGCAGCCCTCAGATTCCCAAAGCAGTGACCTATAAGAATTACCACTGCTTGCCTGCACACTGACACCCTGCTCTGCTTTGTCTTACATAATTTCTCACATGCTAACCTGCAACACAGTTTATTAATAGCCACCCCCGCCACATATACACCAAGGATCAAACTCAGGACCTTACGCTTGCCAGCCAGGCGCAGTGCCAACAGAGGTACATCCCACTCCTATTTATTGTTTTGGTTGTGTCTCCTTACATATTGGTATCCCTTCCATTATGCAACATACAAGACTAGAGCACTGTGTGTCCCATAAAGAAATATTTACTGGATTAAAGTGGGTAAGGCAGACACATTTTTATTTTTCACAGGTAAAAATCCAAACTCAGGGATGATGTGGAATTTGCCCAATATTCTTCAGTTAGGAAGTGTATACATACACACACATACACACACACACACACACACACACACACACACACACATACAGACACACACACACACACACACACACACACACACACAAGATGTAAAACTAAAATTTCTAAGGTTTTCAGAGATTTCTAGATTTACTCATTTAAAACATACAGTTTCATTCTGATATTGCACAAAAGCCTACCTAATTTTCATGCCGTTGATCAAATTTAATTTGTCTAGATAACATACTCCATTTTACAGGCTTTAGCAATTGAATTTATCAAAGAAGATTTCCATGTAGATAAAATGTTTAAGACAAATTAAATATAGTGATATGCCTCAAATGTGCAGATTTCATAGTTTCATTTTCATATTTCATTAGTTTTTGTATATAGATGCCTGTTCTTGCAAAAGCTTCAGTTGTCTTGTGCTCTTTTTATTCATCAAAGTCTCCATAAGAGATGGAAATAAACAACTTGGTATTACTCATTAGTAATCTGTGCTCATAAACCACATGTGAAGATTATGCATCTGTTAAGATTCTGCTTTTATGATGCCTTTCTTATATCTGAGATTAAAATAAAAAGAAAATGAGGGTTTTAAATATGTTGGCCATATGCAAAATGTATTTTAAACTGCTCATTAAAATTTTTCTCCATCCATTTGAAAACACTCTATTAATTTGATCACATGGTTATTATTAGAGAAAAAGAAAAATAAGGAAAGACAAAACATTTTCTTTCACCAAAATCAAGCCAACCAAAAATAAAAAATATTAACATGCTCAAATCAAATACCTGAGAACAAAGGTGATAGAAAAATCAAAAGATATATTGGCCTTGATGGCAAAGCATGAGCAATGAAATCTCAATAAAATTTACTTCAACACAAGCAAATCACAAAGACTAAGTAGTACAATTTAAGAAGCTGTTTTTCTATATTCTCACACTTGCATCTCTGAAACGACACATATTTGATCCATGAAATCCTGAATTTGAGAAGCAGGGAGACCCATGACAAACCTTCCAGAGGTTCCAAAGCTGGCTTCCTACAATGTTTATAAAAGCCCTGTGTCTATCTTCATACTTTTAGTCTTGGCATGAACTTTATTCCCTTGTCAAGTTATGTCTTCGAGCCAGACTCTGCAAGAGACATATGGGTAAATACAAATATGTCCTTGCTTCAAAAATTTCAATCTTTTGTGGATACAGATAGAGAACAATGTTAATTACTAAGCAAAACAGTGTGAGGTTAAAGGGGATTTCAGAGCACAAAAGAAGAATGGATTATTTCTGACTTCAGAGCCAGGTTAATGATTAGTATTGAAGAGATTTTTGAGCTAAAATAATTGTTTAATTTTAATCATTGGACTTTCATCAAATGCAGCCTAATTTTCTACACAAGTATGACTGAGACAAGTTTTCCACTAGGAAAACTAGTCTTCCAAGGTCATGGCACTTTTTGCCTCACAGGAACTAAAACAGATTTTTGAGCCAAAAGAATTTTAATATCCTGACAATGTATTGTTTTTAATTGAGTATGTAATTACTGACCAGAGTTAGCACACAGAAGCTGTTATTTGGCTAAATTATGCTGTTTGTTTTCAACTTAAACCCATTTTGACCATTTCTTTAATAGAGTACATATTCTAAAGAATTTTAGAATTGTACTAAGGGGTTTGTGTTTTATTCCAAAGGCAAACAGGAGAACTTGAATAATTTTAAGCAGAAAAAACAAATTTGTTTTTCAGAAAGGTCAGTCACAATATGAATGGTAGGTTGCAAAGTGGCAGGTGAAATGACTCAGAATAAAGCATCAGTAATGCAAGAAAGAAATGACAAGTATCTGACAAGGCAGTGACAGAGGGGCTGTGGAAGTGAGGATGAACCTGAGAGGTTTTTAAAATACAGAACTAGCAGGATTGGTTAGGAATCAAAACTAGAGAATGATAGAAAGGCACTGTGTTACTTAGCTTAACATCACTGTGACAAAATACCTAAGATAAGCAATTTAGGAGGGAAAAATTGTTGTGGCTCACAGTTTCAGAGAGAGACTGCAGTCCATGGTGGTCTGGTCGCGTTGCTTTCAGGCCTATGGAAGGATCCATCATGGCGGGAGCGCTGGGTGCAGCACAGCGGCTACCCTCAAGGCAGCTGGGAAATGGAGAAGGAGGGAAGCACCTGAACAAACTATCGCCTTCAAATCATACCCCCCGGGACCTACTTCTTCCAATGAGGCCTCACTTCCTAAAGTTTCTCCACCTCCCAATAGCCTGTTAAACTATGAATTCAATAGGTGAATTCGCTGATGAGGTCAGAGCCCAATGATGCAATCACCCCGTCAGCTCCAGCTGTGAACACTGAGATATCGTGGGCCAAGCCTTCAGCATACAAGCTTTTGAGGGTATTTCAGCTGCAACCTATCTCACGGGAAACCACATTTTTCTGATTTGGGTAATAAAACGCTTAGGGTAGCCAATAACAGAAAATAGCAGGAAAAGAAATGATCATATCTGAGGAAAGGGAGGGAGACATTTAAGATGTCTGTGTAAAATTCCAAGTGAAAATATCTTGTATCAGATGTGAAAGTTCTTACATATAATATATTTTAAGAAAGCTGTTACATATAATAATTTAAGAAATGTTAAATCAAAGGCAGCGGGAGCAGCTTGAGTTACTTAGAAGGAAGATAGCTCTTAATGTAAATTTTGAGCAAATACATTGACAGAGATTGTAGATTTTCTTCATTTGGTCAGTAGGAAAGATTAAATAAGTAACAAAAGAGCATCTGATATTAAACAGTAAGGGGATAGAATTCACAGAAGATATCAGTTGGAACTAAGTTAAAGAAACTGGTACAGATCAGCATATGGATTGCAAAGAATAAGGCAGGAGATGCTGCAGGACAGACTGAGAAACCTCTGTCCCAAAATCTACACGATAGCATCCCACATGAATAAAGAAGCAAGAAGTTTCAACAAATGACAGCCAAGCAAATCCAGCAAAATACAATAAAGATATAGTAATACTTTATGACCAACTGGGGTTTATCCCAGAAATGCAAAGAGACTCAAACTTCAAAGCTCAGTTCATGTAGTTAACTGCATCAAGAAAATAAAGAAACAAACCATACAATTATTTTAAACTATGAAGAAAGACGCTGACAAAAATTAAACTTTTACGATGATCAGAACCTCCAGGCAAACTGGAATAAGGGAATTTCACTTTATGAAAGGACGTATTGGTAAAGTATGTAACTGACTTTAGATAATAGTGAATCCTTGAAGTATTCCACGTGAAATCAAGGCAAAGGCATCTACTTTCACCACCTATTAACACAATACCAGAATACTGTCAAGGAAAAATATAAAATAAATGATATATAATTTGTGCAAAAAGAAGTAGAAACATTCACTTATAGAGGTCATGTTTATAAAGTATACAATATTTTAATCAATCACCAAAACAATTACTAAACTAAAAGGCAAATTCATCAGTTTCAAAATTGAAAATTAATTATATTCTTACACACAAATCTTTAGAAAATTATTTTTTTTAATTTTTTTTCCCTCATTGAGTTTATTGGCACATTTTAGGTATACAGTACAGTTACATTCATCATTGGGATCTTGTACGTTTACATGACAGGTCTTGGTTCTCATTTTTTCCCCATACCACTGCCCTCCCTTCACCCCCTCCTCCCTTCCCTATTTACAAAAACTTTGTTTCCATTTTTTCCTTTTCTCATAGTTTTTCTTTTCCCTTATTTCCTTTCCCCTAGCCTTCCCATTTCCCCTATACCTTTCTTTAGCCCTTTTCTTCCTATTTCACATTGTCAATTATACAGTTTGGATCTTATTTACACTTTTAGTTTTCACACCAGAGAAACTATTCATTATTTACATATGTGTGACTTATTTATTTCACTTAAGAGTGTGGCCTCAATATGCATCCATTTTCCTATGAATGACTCTAGTTTCTCATTCTTTATGGCTGAGTAGTACTCTATTTTATAGAAAAGCCACATCTTCTTTATCCAGTCTCCAGTTGATGAGCAATTGGGCTGTTTCCAAGTCTTAGCTATTACAAACTGTGCCACGATAAACATGGGTGATCATATATCACTGTGGTATGATTTGTAAATTTTAAAATTTACAATAGCATAAAGAATAATATAGGAGTAATTGTAAAAAAAATTAAATTTTAACAAAGGTCAATTTGGACCCTTGAAACTGCAAAATACTGCTGAAAAATTAAATGACTTAAATAAATTGAGAAAAATATGTTTTGATTGGAAGACTAAACACAGTTGCAATCAAGAATCCCATGAGACTTTAAAAAATAGAAATCAACATTATTCTGATTCTCACATATGCACATATCTGTTATAATCTATTTCTATACAAAGCATACATATTTTTGTGCATATGTAGGTACAAAGAATGGAGAACAGCCAAAACAGTTTTTAAAAAGGAAGAACATAGTTGAACTCAAGAACTAGTGCTACAGTTTTTAATAGCTAAAACATGAAAATAGCCCAATTGCCCATCAACTGGAGACTAGATAAGGAAGATGAAGTTTTCCTATAAAATAGAGTACTACTCAGCCATGAAGAATGAGAGACTAGTCATTCATAGGAAAATGGATGCATATTGAGGCCACACTCTTAAGTGAAACAAATAAGTCCCACATGTGTAAATAATGAATAGTTTCTCTGGTGTGAAAAACTAAAAGTATAAATAAGATCCAAACTGTATAATTGACAATGTGAAATAGGAAGAAAAGGGCTAAAGGCATAGGGGAAATGTGAAGGGCAGGGGAAAGGAAATAAGGGAAAAGAAAAAATATGAGAAAATGGAAACAAAGTTTTTGTAAATAGGAAAGGGTGGAGGGGGTGAAGGGAGGGCAGTGGTATGGGGAAAAAATGAGAACCAAGACCTGTCATGTAAACGTACAAGATCCCAATGATGAATGTAACTGTACTGTATACCTAATTATCAATAAACTCAATGAGAAAAATCTTACGTGAAATAAATAGGACACACATGTGTAAATACCAAATAGTTTCTTTGGGGTGAAAAACTAAAAGTGTAAATAAGGTTCAAATTGTATAACTGATAATGTGAAATAGGAGGAAAGGGTCTAAAGGTGTAGGGGAAGTGAAAAGGGTTTTGGAAAAGAAAGAAGGGAAAAGAAAATCTATGAGAAAAGGAAAATGGAAACAAAATCTTTGTAAATACGGACAAATGGAGCGGGTGCAGGGAAGGCAGGGGAATGGGGAAAAAATAAGAACCAAGATCTGCCGTATAAAGGTACAAGATCCCATTGATGAATGCAACTGTATTTTGTACCTAAAAAGTACCAATAAAGTATATATATTTACACACACACACACACACATATATATGTATT
>NW_022900916.1:49511923-49543187 GCF_012274545.1 Fukomys damarensis | reverse complement strand
ATATATATATATAGTGCTAATACTACATTATCCAAGCCAGTGAAGTATGGGGTACACTATAGGTCAATGGAACAGATGAGAGTATCCACAAAGAGAGTCACACATAGATGGGCAGTTGGTTTTTTTTATAAAATCTCAAGGGAAAGCATTATTTCTAAGAAGTGGCACCAAAATAACTGTATCTGTTTGTGGTAAACTATGAATCTCAATGCTTATCTCACACCAAAACAAACTTGACCTGAAGGAGATCACAGACTTAAGCATAAAAGGTGAAGGTATACAACTTTCATGAGAAAATATTTGGAACTTTGAAATAATTAAGATTTCTTAGAAAATATGTAAAAGGAATAAACCACAAAAGAAAATTAATAAGTTGTACAAAATTTAAAACTGCACTCTCTCTGTGCCTCTCCCTTTCCAGGATGTACCAACATAGAAAATCTAAGGTATTTCTCACCCACTTCTATTTTTGTTGTTGTTTTTATGATGGTAGTTTCAAAAAAATAGCAAAATATCATTAGTCCATTAATTTATTCCAATACTACAAACTTTTTCTTACTAATAGTTTCACATATACACCATTATTGTTCACATGGTCTCCCTCAAAACTAAACCTGATTAAAAGGCTTAATCTGAAAATGAGTAACTATTGCTATTAAGTCCTCAAATGTGGGAACTACACTGTATCTGTTGTAGCTAAAATAAATTTGGCAAGTTAATGAATTTCTTGGCTTATTTATACTTTTATTTTAAAGGTAGATTTTTTAATTTCTTCTAAGAAATTGTAATACATTGATCAATTATATAAGCATAAAATGTGCTAGCTAGAGTCTTATTGATGTTAATAAATACAAATTTTAAAATTCAAGTACATTTGTTGAAAAGCAAAAGATTTTTCTTATTAACTAAGGAATTATAATGCTCCTAACAAAGATTATGTCATGGTGATATATGCCCTTACACATTTGTCAAAACCCATAGAAAATATAACACAAAAAGTGAAACCTAATGTAACATCAATTCTTATTAATGATACTGTATTAACATTAATTCATCAGTTGTAACAAATGCACCATACTAATGCAAGTTCTTAATAATTAGGAAACTGTGAGAAGTAATATAGGAACTCTCTACTTTCCATTCTTTTTTATGAGCCTACATTTGATATAAAATGAAATCTACTAGTTACAATTTAGAAAAGTAATAAACATTGATATGAAAATATTTTTAATAGAAAGCATTTGTTTAATTACATTGGGTAATCACTGGAGATTTCTCTGGGTCATTAAAGAAGGATTTCCACACCATCTCACAGAGCAAATTCTACTAAAACCTTCTTGATCAGCCCCCCCCTTTCCAGATTCTGTTCCTCAAAACAGCAGCTTGAATCTTCTGTCCAACCCCACAGACCTTTTTAAATTTGGTCCCACTCTTGTCTTCCTTTCTTTTCTCATTAAAAGAAATTCATGATCTTTTAGGTTTTCTGATCAAGCACCTCTCTCTATTATCCTGAGCATCACAAAAAAAGATATAGTAGGAGAAAAATAAAGAGTCTTCCTCCACAGGCAGGGTAGGGTTTGGTGGGAGAGAAATCCTGAGAGTTTATAGATGCACCTTCTTCATCGCCATCTGACTGAGGAATAAGGAAGGAGAAGTTTCCTTCTTGGCCACAGTGTGGCTGGAGGTGCCACACACTTGGGAAATGCATAAAAGGAAAGGGATTTCTGGGGGAAGAGGAGAATTTTGACCAGTAGCCCATCTAACCTAGGTGTGTCCTATAACGTAGGTAATGTAAGAAGCCAATTATGTAAAAGAATAAGCTTAAGTTTGGGAACAAATCAGAAAACATTAAGGAAGAAGAGGAGGAGGGAGGAGGAGAAAAAGAAGAGGAAGAAGAGGAAGAAGAAAGGGGAGGAAGAGAATAAGCCAGGTAGAAGAAAGAATAAGGAAAATAAGGAGAAAGTAGAGGGGAAGCAGGAGGACAGGGGGGGAGGAGGAGGAGGAGGAGGATGAAGAGGAGGAGGAAAAACAGAGGCTCCTTAGAACACTGCTGCAGGCAGAACTGCATGTTCAGGTACAAAGATCCTGACTTACATTAACAGTCTGGAAGAGTGCTGGAAGAGTATAGACAGTAGTGAGAGAAAGCACTCAATTTTTATCGATGCTCTACCAGCTGTCTCTTTATGCATTTTCTAAATGAAAGCAAGGCAGTCACCACAGATTTAGAATACAAATGAACAGTATATTTTTGGTTAAATTATCTAGAACACATTATCTTGATCTTTCACTGACCTATGACCCATGCCCTGGATTTTTTTTTTTTATCCTACTTTTAAAGAAGCCATAGAAAATGTCAGAGTGCGGGCTGATATTGACATAGTTGTGACATAGTCAAAAGTCACTACAGACACAGAAGACAAACTCCTAGGCCCTTGCCCCGTAACTCATTCAAAGCATGATTTGTGTTTCCTTCTGAGACAGGTAGGGACTTAAAAGCAGTTTGTTGTTTGTTTGTTTTTTGTTTGCTTGTTTGTTTTCTAAAATCTGTAACTCTTGGACCTACAGATGCCTAATAGATAATGAAAAGCAAAACAAAGCTTGAATTTCATTTTTGTATCCTTTATTACCATAAAATTGAATATATCTGTGTTAATCATTCAAGAAAGGTCAATTAGCCCAAATTTACCTAAGCTATCTCATTACCCTTGAAGACTCAGAGCACTAAGATGAGAATGACTAAAGTGATTTTTCAGGACTGACAAGAATATCCAATCACCGGTTCTACAATATCCCCGGGGCAACACTTAGAAGTCTCCATCCCCTGTCCTAAACCTGTGGTCAACCGGATCCCAGGAAAAGTGGAGCCTTGCAAAAATTGCCACCAACAGTGGCAGTCATTTCACGGGAGTGAAACTGCCCCTCAATCCACAAAGGTTCTGGGAAAGCTACAAAGCTAGGACTGAGATAATGATCAGCCAGAACCCAGCCCACCATAACACCCCACAAAACTGGCCCCCACTAATTTGTTGCCAACTCAGGCTGTTCCTCTTTTTTTTTTTTTTTTGGTACCAGGGATTGAATTCGGGTCCTTGAGCTTGCGAGGCAGGCAGAGGAACCACTGAGCTAAATCCCTGGCCCCCAGTCTGTTCCTCTTGCTCAGGGTATACTCCCCGCAGAAACTCAAGCTAAAGTCCTTTTCCTAATTTCTCTTAATTTCATTCATTAAGGTCATTCATTGATCTCTGTCGGCTCCTTGAATGAAGGCCCCTTTCCATTTTCTCTTGTTTTCAAGTTATAGTTTTTTCCTGAAAATTTATGCTTTATTTTTAACTTTTATTATCACTAAAGCAAAGATCCACATTAGCTGATGATAATATTTCCTTCTTTCCTTCCTCTTCCCTTCTATCCCTCCCTTCCTTTAATAAGTAATATTATATAAAAGAAACAATAGATGTGCTGTCTCTTCTCACAGATGAAGCATGTTTGTGTAAATCAAGGAATCTTAAATGAATTTGTGCATAAAAACATCTAAAGGACAAATGTACACTAGTTAGGGCCTGGTTTCCATTGTATTATAAAAGTAACTTAAATAAGATTTTATGTTTTAGTAAAAAATTCTTTTCCATAAAAGTATTATCTAAGAATTAGCCTTGATAGATAAACAACTCAGTTTTATGCTTCAAACATAGCTATAAAATTCAGTGCATTTTTCTTGTGATCCTAAATCAATCCCTTCATAGACATCACATTAATAAACAAGTGTAGCTCAAAGAAAGAATCTGTAGATATAAGATCATGACTTATTTTATATAGTTGATGACATAAGTGCCTTTAAAAACCTAAACTAAAAAAAAAAATATATATATATATATATATATATACATATATGTATGTATGTATGTGTATACATATACATATAATTTAAATATAAAGGAAGGGAGATGTTAACTGTAGATTACAAAAACTCACCTTAAGTGACTATTCTAAGAAAGAATTCAAAAGGGATGATGAATGTAAAACTTGAAGTAATGATGAGTTGGGCAATTATATTTTATTATGTATATTAATTTATTTTGTTATAAAATCTTCAAGACAAATTAGAAATAAAAACACACAGTTTTCCTCTGTTCTAACATCACAGCAACTTCTCTCCCTAATCTGTGCCTTTTGAGAATTAGGAGGACGTTCGAGGTAAAGGGGAGATTCGAGCAAAGATACAGAAATGGAACCGGGACCAACAAGCACAAGACAGGTACAGAGCCCCATCAAGGGAGACCAAGCTCAGGTCTATAACACAGCAGAAACAAGAAGCAGAAAAGAGTGACTACATTTTACAATTATTACCATAAGTATTCTTATGTTTGCCATCATTTTTATTTTACACAATAATTGTTTTAGTTCAGATGATTGCTATAGATACTCAAGTTAAAAAAGACTACAATAGACCAGAAGTATCTGTAAATTGAGCAAGAATGATGACACCAGATTAATGCAAGTGTGCTTTCACTTCAAACTAGAAACAAGCAGTAACAGGATACATAAGATGAAAGATATAAATTATAGAATGGGCATAATTACTTTCTTGCCATAATTACAATTTTTGTCCTGTTTCTTGCACTGAACAGGTCTAAAGTATGCCTGACTAATCTACCAAAGGAATATTCAAATTACTTCTGCTCTTCATCAAACTAGCAGCAAATTACTTTTCCTTCTTGTTTTATACATGTATAATATGCTTTTGATTAACTTAAGTATAATGTTTACATATAAAATATTTTAATAGATATTTCACTGTTTTGACAAATGTGTATACCATTTAGCCACCATTCTGCAATTGATGTAAATATCTATATGCTTTTCTTCTAACAGTAGCTTTCTAAGTGTTGTTCTCCGATAATCATTAATGTGCATTGGAATTGTGTTTTTTAGAGTTGCATGTGAATGGAATAAAACAACATGCGCTATATAAGATATGATTACTTTTAATCAGCGTAACTTTTTTTTTTTTTTTTTTTTTTGTACTGGGGTTGAACTCAAGACCTTGCACTCTCAAGGCAGGTGGCAGAATCACTGAGCTAAAGCCCCAGCTGTTCAGCATATCTTTGAGATTCATCTTTGGTTTTGTCTGTGCCAGGACTTTGTTCCCTTGTAATGATGAGTAACAGTCCATGTTATGAGTGAATGTGTCCTAATTTTTTCCCATAACTTTTCAATGGACAATTAGGTTGTTTCCATTTTCTGGTTATTATGAATAAATTTGTTATGAACATTTATGTACAAGTCTATGTAAATTTAACTTTTCTCCTGGATGAAGACTTAGGAGTGGGATTTCTAAATCATATGGTGAGAGTATATCCAACATTATAAGAAATTGTTCAACTATTTTCCAAAATGACTGTATCATTTATCACGCTCCCAAATTTTTACTTCCAGGAAGCATATGGCATGGTCAGTTTTGCTTTGTTTTGTTTTAATTTAAACCATTTACTAGCCATGCAATGGTAATGGTAGTTCATAGTAATTTTCATTTACATTTTCCTGATTACTAATGTTGTTAAGCAACTTTCATGTTCTTATTAGTTATTTGCATTTTGCTTCTCCCTCCTTCCATCTGTGTTATCGCTATCATATGTTTTACTTCTACATGTCTTATAAACCACCAAAGAATATCATTATTTTTACCTGGAGCAATCAGGAACAGTTTAAAAGTATTAAAAATGATGGTCTTTATATTTAAACACATATTTTCCATTGCCAGTGTTCTTAATATTTTTGTTTGTCTAATTTCCCATATGGTTTCATTTACTTTCCATCTAAGAAAATTCTTTTAACACTTCCTATAGTTCATGTTTACTGAAAACAGTATTTTTCAATTTTTTTTCTAAAAGTGTCCTTACTGTGACTTTGCTTTGAGGATCAGTTATATTGTTCATAAACTTTTAAATAGTTTTTTTTTGGTACTTATTTAAAGATGTTTTCCAGGGGCCAAGGATTTAACTCAGTGGTTCTGCCACCTGCCTTGCAAGTGCCAGGTGGATAGATTCTAGTATGACTTCCTCAAGTTTAATGATCTTTTCTTATGCAGCATCTAATATGCTGTACTTTTATCCAAGATTTTTTCAATTATTAAAAATTTTAGTCTTGTAAGTTCTATTAGGCTCTTTTTACTAGTTTACATTTTTCTTCACTCTGTTCATATTTTTGGTTTAATACTGAAACAGAATTATAATTGATATTTTATCTGCTGATTCTAACATTCATCTCTGTACTTTTTCCATTGACTAGATTGACAAAAATATCATGATTTAAAATAAAATTAATTTGAAAAACATTTCATAACTAACTTCTCAACCAAAAGAAATTCATAATTGTTAGATTTAATACATACATAAATTTATTATTATAGTGCAGCCAATTGTCATTGTTTTTCACTAGTGTGTGTGTATACAGTAATGTCTTGGTTACCAAATAGCTCCAACTCAAACTTCCCATGACTCTACTCAAACAGCAAAGTTAGAAAAAAAATTTGCTTGGAGTTCTTAATGTGGCTCCATAGTCAAACCAAAAATCTGACTTGAGAAAACTTGTACAGGCTGAGAGTGAGTCACACCTCAGATCTCATCTCAGACACAAGGAGGTAATACTTCAGTCTAAGCACTGCTCTCACCCAGACAACACAGAGAGCTTGTGTTACTGCATTTAAACATTTGCCATTGTACTTTTCTTTTTGAACTTTATTTAGATAAAGTATCATAACCATGGCTCCAAAGAAAGTTAGTAATACCAGCAGTAAAACTGAGAGGAAAACAGAACTACAATAGAGTTAAAGAAAGAAATTATAGCTGAGGATTTAGCTCAGTGGTTCTGCTGCCAGCCTTGCAAGCACAAGGACCCGAGTTCAATCCCCGGGACCAAAAAAAAAGAAAGAAAGAAATTATCACAAAATTTGTTAAAGTCCTGGAAAAATGAATTTATAAGTGTAAATTTTGGGCTTCAAGATGAATTATTTGTTTTTCTATTACTTCTTATGGGAAAAAATGTGTTCAGTTCTCAGACTTTTTGGTGTTTGAACATGAATTGGGCAGAAATTGAGTTTAACAACTGAGGTATCACAGTACATAGATGCATACACAATCATGATGGTTCCATTAAAAATTCTATCCCATTCAATGTGTTCTTTGATTATTTCTAATACTCTCAGATGGATTCCACCAACATTTGACCAATATCCATAAGCTATAGTCACCTAGTAGCATCTCACATTCTTTCTCTCTCTCCATTTGTATGAGCCTCACAGAAGAACCTGGCAGCTGCCCCCACTGAGGGTGCCTACAAAATCTGTGTCAAGTATGATAAATCCTGAAGCTTTCACGTTATTAAATTTTTGAATTGCAAAGTAGGACTCCATGAAGAATCCAGGAAAATAGGGCTCAAAATAGCCTCAACACATCTGGAGTTTGCAAAGTCTTTTATGCGAAAAGTTCTTTCAACTTCTGGGGTTTCCCTTCCAATCTCAGAGGCTCAGTTCTAGTACAAAGTGATGCCATTCCATCCCTTTCAATCTCCTGGATGGCCCATTTCCTATAATCCTGTCCTCAAGGAAACTCAAAACTTGGCAGCAAACAGGAACTCCATGTAGGCAAATAGGAAATGGACATACTGGTAAGTGGAATGTAAGTGTGTTTGTGTACACATGAATGCACACTTATATATGCATACACATTCATGTGTGTGTGTGAGTATGCATATCTGTGAGGGAAACTATGGATATTTCATACTCCAGGAATACCTGCATCCATAAAGAAAAATAACCTTTAATAGGGCATTAAATACTCATTGAAATTTCAGAGACTGAGCTAGGGATTTAGCTTAGTGGTTCCACTGCCTGCCTTGCATGTGCAAGGACCTGAGTTCGATCCCTGGTACCAAAAAAAGAAATTTCAGAGACCATCAAAATGATACCTAGATATTTTACATTTCTTACTGAAACATTTTTATCTTTTAAATATCTTTACTATTTATAATCCCAAGGATTTCAAATATTCTAAAATAATTACCATTTTAAGACATAGTAAGCAATTCAGTTGCCTAGTAAGATATCATTTTAAAATTAGTGAGTATAATTAGTTATAGCATATACAAGTTAAAAGCCAAAAATAAAACAGTGAAAAATATGTCAAAGAAAATACGTCTCAGAATATAAATCTGGAAATCCATATAATAAATCATATAATGCCAGTAATTAAAGTAGCTAACTACTACTCTATACTGTTATATAAAATATGGATAATATATAACATCTGGTTTACAGACCATTTACATAGCTTAAAGACTATGAATCTTTTAAGTAATATTTCTTAATGTTAGTCATGACTCAGTAAAACAAGATAAGTGATTAAGATGTAAGGACACTAGAAATTTTTAATGATGTAATTCCTCTTAAATGCAAGCTTAATAAAATCATACTAAAATTTAATCAATAAAAATCAGGTTATAGCAAAAACAACAACAGAAAAGTCACAAGCAAAATTCTCTAAGTTCACAAAACAACTAAGAGAACAAGAACACAATTGGGAAACCCTCTGCCCTAGACATAAGTAAGTGAACTTGCCTTATAAATCAATTTGTCTCACACCTAAAGTAAATAAAGGTAGCAATCAAAGTTACATGGTCAGATTTGCATTTGCAGGTAGTTTTGAAGTACTCGTTTTTGTGGAGAAAAATAATAAGCTCTGTCAAAAAAATATTTAAAATATGGATTAATCTTCAGGAAATGTAGTATATTTTACATTTCACAAGTACAAGCGAATGCTACAAAAACATTTTCTGGTAGAAAAACAAAAGAAGAAAAAAGAGAAACAAAACCAGGGACTAAAAATCAGGTTATAGCAAAAACAACAACAGAAAAGTCACAAGCAAAATTCTCTAAGTTCACAAAACAACTAAGAGAACAAGAACACAATTGGGAAACCCTCTGCCCTAGACATAAGTAAGTGAACTTGCCTTATAAATCAATTTGTCTCACACCTAAAGTAAATAAAGGTAGCAATCAAAGTTACATGGTCAGATTTGCATTTGCAGGTAGTTTTGAAGTACTCGTTTTTGTGGAGAAAAATAATAAGCTCTGTCAAAAAAATATTTAAAATATGGATTAATCTTCAGGAAATGTAGTATATTTTACATTTCACAAGTACAAGCGAATGCTACAAAAACATTTTCTGGTAGAAAAACAAAAGAAGAAAAAAGAGAAACAAATACTGTAATCTCTGTAAATGTTACAGGAGCTTTCTTTAACAAGCTTCCACTAAGTGCATTTTTTCATATTGCTTGTATAATCTGTGACTTTTCTCCTTTTACTTTTCTTTGATGCCCCTTCTAGTACAGTAAATTCAAGTATTTTAAGTGCAGTCATTGTACCACATGGAAACAAACTGGAGGTTCAAATTCAATATTGTTAAGTACATTCTACATCTCATTGTTCAATTAGCTTTGCTCAGCATAAAGTAAATGTGAGTCTCTTCCAGACATTTCCTATTGCATTTATTTTTACTGCTAGAAGATTGGTTCCTCCCCACCTCACATTTCCAGATGACCATTCTTCTCAGGATTCACTGTTCCTCTGTCCTAGTTCCCAAAACCAACTGGTTTCGTTATACCAGGTTTACCTCATCCCAGGGACAAGGCAACATGAAATACTACCTGTAAGCCCATCTATACCAAAAGCTGACAAGGGCATTATTGGCACTGCATCACTCCCATCTCCTAGAGCAAGACCATAATGACAGACTGTGCAGTCTGCTGTTCTCTGAATCCACCACCAGTTTCTACTGAAGCCACTTTTGCTTTGGGCTATACCAGTCAGTGACTGAGCCCATAAGGAATGCTAAGATGAATTCAACATTCCTACAACTCTGCTGTTGTCTGAGACTCCTCCTAGACAACCCTCCTACATCCATTCCTTCATTCTCTCTCCATTGCACTGTTGTCTGATGACTCCCTACCACCTCCAGGATTCCTTCATTTTTTTTTTCCTTGCAGTGGCTTCCTCAACAAATCTTGTGCAGTAGTGTCTGAAAAACATTGGTGTTTGTTTCTAGAAAACCCAATATGGTGCTCTTCCAGCTCCAAGGGCAGGTTGATTAACTTCAAGCACAACCATTCCAGTGGATCCAGCATTATCCCAGTATGAACTCTCAGAAGTCTTTATACTACATAGTTGTGATATAATCAATCTTCCCACATGGGAGACCTTGACATTAAAGTGTCTACCAGACACTCAGTGAACATTAGTTCTATTTGTTTGCCCCCAAACCTACTCAAACTAATGTGAGATTCTCAATACAACATAAAGGTCTTTCAAGAAGCATTTGTTGCCTTCCCACTGTGTAAGTAAGATTTTTCCCAATGAGAATTCAAAGAGCAACAAGCCTTACTTAAGGGAATCCTTAAGGGATTCAGGGCCTGTTTTTAATATAAGTGCCTTGGTTGCTTTTCTCAGTGCTGGGACAAAGTACCCGACACCACAAGTTAAAAGGAAGAAATGTTTATTTCAGCTCATGGTTTACAGAGATTTCAGTCCATATTCAGCTGACTCCAAGCCAGGTGGTGTGGCAGAGAGGCACGGCAGAGGAGAAATACTGCATGACATGGCAAGCAGGAGGCAGCAAGCAGCAAACTTCCCTTTCCCTTTCATTTCATCCAGGCTACAAGCCTATTGGTTGGTGCTACTACACCCAGAGTGGGCTTTCTCATTGTCCACACTCAGAATTACGCTAGACCAATTAGTGAACTAATTTAGTTATCATATACTCTTAATCCATATTCACACACCTTAGATCCAGCCACTTCTGAAATGCCCCACCTATGCATGCCTGAGGCTTTGGGGGTACATCTGTATACAAGCCATAACGATGAGGTTACCTTTTGATTGTACTATTGAGTTTGCAAAAGAATTTAATTAACAATTAAAATGATTTAATGAGTTTTCCTCACCTATGCCTCAGGCATTCCTTTGAACATCTGCATAGATAATTACTTAGATTTTTACTTTATAGTTTAAAAACTGACCACCTACCACATATTGGAGTCTATTCTAGGTTCTGGGAATGGGTTACTGAACAACACAGATAAAAATCCCTGACCTCACAGAGTTTGAATTCTGTGTGGAAGTCACACAAACAGCGTATTTGAAGCAGGACTCAAATACATCTCCTCCTATAGCAACACAGGTTCATCTCCAAAAACACTGTTAAGAAATATCAGCCAGACAAAAAGATTATGTGCTATAGGATTCCATTTGTATAAAGTTGAAGAACCAGCTAAACTAATCTATGGTGATAAGCGGAAAATCACCTTTTCTACATCAGGGGAGAATAGAATATTGTCTGGAAGAGGGTACAGGACATCTAGAATGGTGGTGATATTCTAAGTCTTAATTAGATTAAGTCAGGATCCATCCAGCTCTACACTTAAGACCTGTGCTCAATAGCTCAGAGAGAGAGAGAGAGAGACAGAGATTTTTAAACACCTGCTCTTGCCATAATAGTTTCTTCACATTTGTTAAAGGTTTTTAACCTCTTAATTAGCTTTTATTTCTCCTTGATGGATAAGACAGAATAAAACAGTATCCTGGTAAATCTGCTTCCTCTTAGGGTTGCTCAGGCTGCCTACATTCCCCAATTCCCAAGGCAGATTATTTCGCTTTTATTGATCATCTTGCACCAAATTTAACTTTAATCCACCTCTGCTCTTTGCTGGTCGTTTTTTTGTTGTTGTTTCATTTTGTTTTTTGTTTTCTTTTTAGATTTGTCTCTATTCTCTCAAGCTTCATTTTGTTTTCATCTCTACTCTTATTTTTGTTGTGTCCTTTTGTTTACTACAGCCATGTGTACCGGGTATGACAATTCAGTGTGCAATGAACGGTGATCGATTCCACTTCCATTGTATTTTACTTACTCTTTCTAGTCAGTGGGTCATACTTCACTTCCTGTAATCTGCTTTCCAACAAACAACCGCTTTCCTTTTATGATTCCAAAATGTGCATTTGTGTGGTCTACAACTTTCAGGTTTTGAACCTGTTCTTTCTTATTAGTTTGAAATATGACCAGAATAGTTCTTGTGTGGATGTAATATATTAAAATTTCAATAATTAATCTTTGTCTCATGAATGAAAAGTTCAATCAATACTGATTTTTACAAAATAATACCTTTCCCCAACTGTTTGACAACTGAGGCTCCTGATTTTCAACTCTGTCTCCCTCAGTGTCATTTTTATACATGTCATCCATTGGGTAAGAGCCTATATTGTACATGCTCACAAGTACACCTTTTGTTCTATTTCTCCTATGAAGAGAGAATATTCAAATAGTCACAGCTGTATGTGCTTTTAACTTTCAGTTTCTTAAAGCTGTCTTTCTTTTGAAAAGCATTAGAAAGGGATATGTTTACTCTAGAATAAATAAGTCTATTATACTATCATTCCACCCATTTCAGCACCTTTGGAAATGATGATTTGCTACTTTCTTTTAAAGTTACCTATCTGTCAATTATATCTGCTATTTAATCTTACATAACTACATGAATGGATTTAATCATATACAATGGTACCTCAGTTCACAAACTTTGTTTCACAATTCTTGGAAAGATGGCCATGCTCGTGATCATCAGCTAAGATGGCCACTGTCATGTTTGTCATCCTGTGCACAGTTCCAGAGGGAAGCAAAATTTTGCAGAATGCTTCTGTTCATGAACTGAATCATTTGGGAACACAAACTTTCCTGAACCAAGGCATTGCTGTTCTTTGATTTGTTTTTGACATTATGGTATAAAACTTTAAAGTAATATGATCATAGGAACTTTTTCTGAGTACTTTGAAGTAAAGCCTGTGTTTTAGGTGAAAATTCAACAAAATTAATAATATTCATAAAATGCATTAATGTATACAAATGTGTTTAATTCAGAACTATGTCTCTAGTCATTGAAAAGATGGGGAGGACTCCATTATGAGAAAGAAAATATTACTATTGACTAATGAAGAAGAGTCCCCAGAGAATGATACAGAACAGTTCATTACCCTGTCTGTCATCTCTCTTATCAGTTCATTTTGCTGTGTAGCT
This sequence comes from Fukomys damarensis, assembly GCF_012274545.1. Taxonomy (NCBI): domain Eukaryota; kingdom Metazoa; phylum Chordata; class Mammalia; order Rodentia; family Bathyergidae; genus Fukomys; species Fukomys damarensis. Next base: position 49,530,072 of record NW_022900916.1, on the reverse strand, counting down.
TCCCCCAGACCCTGGCTCTCAGACAAGGAATATGTGTATGCTGTCCAGAGAGAAGAGCTTCAGGACTTCCAGACCTCTTGACACTGTCCAGACTCTAACAAAATGCCACGGTCTGGGTGGCTTAAATAACAGATGTTTATTAACTCACAATTCTAGAGGCTAGAGATCAACATCAGGTATCGCGTCAGGGGACCAGCATGGAGAAGCCCTCCATGTAGTCGCTTTCTCATTATATCATCACATGGCAGTGGGAGAAGGAGAAGAGGGAGAAAGAAAATGTGGTCTTTTCTGGGGTCTTTTCTTCATTTTATAAAGGCTCTAATCTCATCACAGACTTCCATCCTCAGGACCTCATCTCAACCAAAGTAACTACCAAAGGCTCCACCTCCTAAATACCATTGTGTTGGATCTTGATACTTCAACATATCTGCTTGGGAGATATAAACATTCTTTCCATGACCCTCCTCAATTCTTCTGAAAATCTAGGAACAATTTAGCTGCAAAAACACAACTTTCTCTTACGCTGACCCTGTCTGAAAGCTCTAGGGCATTGCTAAACTCAGCGGGCTGGGCATTCTCCAGCTGCTCTTCATACGTGCTGTTATCCTTCTACACTCTGCTGTGCTCCAGAGAGCTGGTCTTATAGACTGCATCTAGGATGCCCCTGCCTTTTGCCTTCTAGCTGGTTTGACCAGTTGGAGGTATATACAGGTCTTAACTTTATTCTCTCAGAATGCAAGAGTAACTGCACTTTTTCAGGTGGCTTCTGGGTCCTGGTCACAAATCCTTAGCCCGTCCTTCAAGCCTATGGTCAGTAAAGTGCTTACTGTGCTTGGTGCCTCCTGGACCCATCCCACACCTGGGGAAATAGTCCTTCATCACACATGCCTCAATGTCACCACCTACCAGGACCCTGTCTGTCACAGATTCCCTGTCTCTTTTCTCCATTCTACCAAAGGTCCCCTTCCATTAACCTAAATGATCACCAGCCTGCCCAACAGCAAGAAAACCTAAGTCTGTCCCACAAAAGACAAATCCAAGTCAAACTACAAGGTGTAATCAAAACATACAGCGAATGTTTAAATGTTTTAAAATTATCACAGTAAAAGACACCTTGCCATTAATCTCTCTTAAAGTATCACCCTCATTTTGAACACAATCTTCCCTTGTTTATGCCACTTTCTGAAACAGTTGTGGAAGTTCTTTTCTGTGTGAGTGTCTTTAGTTGTGCTGTTGTGGATGCATTGATGCCCTAAATCAATTCAAAACATTTATTTTTCATGGGCATTTTGACTTTGGGGAAGAATCAGAAGTTGTAAGCTGCCAGCTCCAATAAGTAATGTAAATGAGGACACACTATAACCTTTTTGTTTGACAGAAATTGCCACAAATGTGATGTAGGACATCAAGGAAGCCAGAAAAAGACAGTTATGAAAGAGGATTCCCAGAACTGATTTAGAAAGTGGGAGGAACAAAATAAGTATGTTCAAAGCAAGGGATAGCATTTTGAGGGGGCTTAATAATAATGTGTCTTTTACTGTAATAATTTTTTAATTTTTTATTTAAATATTCACTATTTTTATCACATCTCACATAAACAGAAACCTATATATGGATGGACATTGCTGAGTTGAAATCTGACCATATTTGGCTTGAAAAGATGAAAATTCTACCGACAGTTAGTTTTGCTTCTCAGCTGCCAAAACAAACTTTTCAGTTCACTTACCAACTTACAACAAGCTTTACATGTAGCCACTTTCCTGAAAGTTTACTTTCCACAGTTGAAACATAGGCTTTTCTTTTAATTTGAAAGTGGGTTTTTAAGATGCTTTAAATATATTGACCAAAAACATTAAGAAATTATGAAAATCATTAGGGGGAATCAAGAGCTTTCAAAAGAAGGTCTTGAAAAGCAGGCTTGATTCACATCTAACTGGAATCATCAAGAAGCATCTTTTGGGATGACTTCCAGAAGAACAATGTGCTCGGAGCCTGAACAGCTGCTGGTTCTATTTGTTCCCACTATACCAAGATCTTTCAGATAAAATCGGCTCTGGAAATTAGTATCATGGATAGCATAAAAGAATAAATAACACACACACACACACACACACACACACACACACACACTAAGAGGTTGGTAGGTAACATTCCTCCTCTTCTTCTTTTAATCTTAATTTCCCCTGAAAACATTTGGGGAAAAAGTACGGACCCCTTTATAAATTTCTAAGTTGACATATAAAATGTTTTTCTCACCATGGTTTAAATAGCTACACAAATGTAATTCTAGAATATGATAAAAATTAATATTACTCTTTTAAATGTAGCCAATGGAGCACAAATGTCACAGTAATTTAATGCCACTATCACCTATTTTATAAAATCTAGCAAATACAGGGCTGGGTATTTAGCACGGTGGCACCACACCTGCTTTGCAAGCACAAGGTCTTAAGTTCAATCCCTGGGGCTGGAAAAAAACACAACAAAACAAAAAATTAGCAAATACATGAAAAGCAACTCTTTAGCCATCAAAAATTTGACATGGCTTTAGTTTTTCTCCTTGATACCAATATTCCATGTGGCTTTCCCATATATAATCTTCAGAATGTCACTTTCAAGTGATATGTCTTTATGTCACAAGTATTTTTTATCATTTCAGTATATTTCTTTGTTATAAAACTAGGTCTATAAAATGAAATTAATTTTATTCCCTGTGATTATTAATTATAGGTTTCCTTCTGGAGCGAGGTATTGTTACAATAATTAGAAATATATAACCATATATAATAGTAATACTGTTAAAAGTAATAGTAGTATATTTTGTCAATTTAAAAATAAATCTAAAATGAATACTGCATAATTGATTAAGAAAATATTAATATTTTACAGTTTTGGTGAATAATTACTAAGCATAGGAAGAAAACTGTTCGAAAGTGTTCATTTTAGTATGGTAGATAAGGAGTACAGCCTTGATAGAAAAAGACTGCTTTCCCCATTTTTTTGTATCCCCTTCTGTGGAGGCTTTTAAATCAAGAGGTAAGCTCCAGATAAACTCCATTTATTTTATATAAAATGGGAAGGGAGCAACAATCAAAGGAGAGGTGAGAAAGGAAGACCCCAGATCAGTTATCAAGCAAATTAATTTGGGTAAAGAGTACATATGGAAGTTAAATGAAAACTGACTCCCTTAAAACTACATTCATGCACACACCCAATGCTAAACCTCCACATATCCCCTTATAGAGTCTACAGCTGTTACTCTCTTTGTCCTATGGACAGAGATGAGAAAAGCCCCCTATATAACTCTCCAAGCAAGGACACCACTAGTACCACCACAGGGAGTTCCTGAATCCTCTTACTTTTGGAATGCTGTTTTAATTAATCATCAAACTCTGTTAATCAAGAGATTAAAAGTTAATTTAGTAAATTCCAACCACGTAAATACTTGATATAAGCTTATTTCTTATAGATATTAATTCAATTATTTTCTTTTAACTTTGTTTTAAATTAAAGCAGCTCATCAAAAATGAGAAATTGGTTCTCTTTTTTGGTTGGGTCTTTCCCTGGTTTTGGAATCAAAGTAACACTTGCTTCCAGGAATGAATTTGGAAGTATTGCTTCCCTTTCAATTTCATTGAAGAGTTTAAAGAGTAGTGGCAATAGCTCTTCTCTAAATGTCTCATAGAATTCAGCAGTGAAGGCATCAGGATCTGGGCTTTAATGGAATAGATAAGAAGATGCAGAAACAACTCCAGGCATACTCAGCTACCTCATCCCTGACAAGGTAGCCAACCATCCTCACCAGAGAAAAGATAGCCTCTTTAATAAATGGTATTGGAAAAACCTGGCTTTCAACTTGTCAAAAATTAAAATCAGATCCCTGTCTTTCACCAGGCACTAAACTAAAATCCAAGTGGATTAAAGATCTAAATATCAAAACAGAAACACTAAACTTACTGGAAAGTAAATTAGGTAGAACTCTCAAAGACAATGGCATAGAAGAAAACTTTATGAACAAATCCTCAGCAGCATGAGAACTTTCACAAAGAGTCAACAACTGGGATCTCGTTGTATTAAAAAGTTTTTGCAGTGCAAGAGAAATCACCAACAGAGCTAAGAGACAACCTATAGAGTGGGAAAATAATTTTACCAGATACTCTTCAGGCAAGGACTACTATCTAGAATATACAAAGAATTCAAGCCAGGAGTGGTGGCGCATGCCTGTAATCCCAGCACATGGGAGGCTGAGGCAGGGGGATCACTGTGAGTTCGAGACCAGCCTAGGCTACATAGTGAGTTCCAGGTCAGTCTCAACTATGTAGTGAGACCCTGTCTCAAAAACAAACAAACAAAAAAGAACTCAAAAAAATCAGACACCCCCCCCAAATAAAAAGACTCAATTCAAAAATGGGCATCTGAAATGAACAGATATTTCTCAGACAAAGTAAAAGCAGCAAATATATATATGAAAAAATGTTCAGCATCACTGGTCATTGGAGAGATGCAAATGAAAACAGCACTGAGATTCCACCTCACCCCAGGTAGAATGGCTGCTATCAACAAATCAACCAATAACAAATGCTGGTGGTGCTGTGGGAAGAGAGGAATCCTTCTCCATTGTTAGTGGGAGTGCAGACTGGTGCAACAACTGTGGAAGTCAATATGGAGATACCTCAAAGAGCTGGGACTAGAGGTTCCATCTTACCCAGCCATCCCTCTGCTGGATATCTTTCCAAAAGAATTAAAGGAATCATACCACAATGATATATGTGCACCCATGTTTATAGTGGCACAGTTCATAATAGCTAAAATTTGGAAACAACCCAATTGCCCATCAACTGGAGACTGGATAAAGAAGATGTGGTTTTTCTATAAAATGGAGTACTACTCAGCCATAAGGAATGAGAAACTAGAGATATTTATAGCTAAATGGATGCACATTAAGGCTATACTCTTAATTGAAATAAATAGGACATACTTGAGTAAATACTGAGTAATTTCTCTGTTGTGAAAAACTAAATGTAAATAAGGTTTAAATGGTATAACTGATAGTGTGAAATAGGAAGAAAATGGCTAAAGTGGAAGTGGGAAGGGGAAGGGAAAGGAAATAAGGGAAAAGAAAAAATATGAAAAAATGAAAACAAAGTTTTTGTAAATAGTAAACAGTGAAGGGGGTGACGGGAGGACAGGCGTATGGGAAAAACAAAGAATCAAGATATATCATGTAAAGGTACAAGATCCCAATAATAAATGTAACTATTATTTGCTTTAAGTGTAACAATAAACTCAGTGGAAAAAAAAATATGAGCAGTCAACACAGATATTAAGCAAGGCCCAAATCATGTCATCAACTCTGAAGTAAATCCTAAAAGTCTCAAAATAAGTAAGAAACATAGGCTTTGTCCTCTATATGTTATAGTCTTTGGGGCACCAATGATACATCGCCCATAGAAAAGACATGACCAATATGGCAATGTATAACATAATTGCCACATATAAATCAAGGACAAAGATGTATTATGGAACATTAGTTGTAAAATGAAGTAAAAATTTTTACAATGGGAAAAATATTTTGGAAAAAAATATTTAGCCTTGACTTTAGAAGTTCAAAAGGTGGGCTGGGGATTTAGCTCAGTGGTTCTGCTGCCTGCTTCACAAGCACAAGGTGCTGAGTTCAACTCCCAACACCAAAAAGAAAGAAGAAGTTCAAAAGGCATTTCTACTGGCTAATATTCTAGACCAAAAAATGGAATCTATAATTATGCAACCAAGTGTGACCAAGAAAATACCATTTCACATGCACTAAAATGGATGTAACAAAAAAGCTAAATGTTAATGAGGACGTAGAGAAACTGAAATCCTATAAAATGGTGCACTTTGCAAAACAGTCTAACAACTCCAATAATATAAAAACAGACTTAGTACATGACTCAGCAACTCCATTGTCAGGTATGTATCCGAGAGAAACAAAAATATATGTCTACACAAAAGTCATATACAAATGCTCATAGCAATAATATTATTTTGCACCAAAAAGTAAAAAGAACCCAAAGCACCACTAATGATTGGATAATAATATTAAGAGGTCATATTATTAGGCAATCAAAAGTAATATATTATTGATATATGAAGCAGCATAGATAAACTTCAGAAATATTATGCTAAGGAAAAGATGTCAGACGCAATGGACTATACACTGTGTGAATCTGTTTATGTATATTAAACTCCCAAAAGAGGAAAAGCTATGAAGAAAGAGAGTAGCTCAGTGTTTGCCTAGATTTAGTGGGGAAGGGGCTGGAAGATGATAGTTAGTGGGCAGAGTGTTTCATTTGGGGATAACAAAACAAAATTGGATTATGGTAATAGTTATACGACTCTGCCAATATGCTAAAAGCCACTGAATCATACACTTAAGTTTGTAATTGCACAGTACATGAATTTTAGTTCAATAAAGCTGTTATTTTAAAAAAGAAACACATGCCTAACATTTTCCATAAAGTTTCACATTTTCAATTAGGTCATTCTTCCAAATCATATGAATGGTATGTGTTTCTTATAGCATATACATACTTGTAGTTTGATGTTTTCAGAGATATTCCCAAACTATACAGGCAGAAACCTCAGGCCCGTGGGTGGTTGTGACTCCGGGTCAGTCCACTCCCTTAGGAGAGGCCTGTACACTCCCATCAACTTGGAATGTTCACCACCTGTCTCCTCATTTCCCTGTGTTGTTGAAGAAGTAGTGATGTCCTGACTATTAAACTCCAAAGGTTTCTATCAATTCCAGCTTTCTCATGCTCTCCATAAAAAAGTCAGTAGGAAATAATCCAAACAGGAATTGGTCTACAGTTTACTTTTCAATTTATTTTGTAATCGCGTATGCCCTTTTAACACAGAAATAGAATTAAATCTGTTTCAGGTAGAATCTCAGCACTCCCAAATCATAACATTCCTAGGGGTGAAAGAGAACTATTCTTCATAGTCACAGGAGAGCAACTATAGAATTTGTTTGAGAGTAACCATAAAATGTGTAACTCACATGCAGATAACAATGGGCTGATGGTTTTATTCTTCAGCAGTTGCCAGAACTAAGAATATTATACAAGAAAACACACCATAAATATTTTATTAAAATATTCCTGAGGGCCAGGGATTTTGCTCAGTGGTACTGCCACCTACCTCAAAAGCACAAGGTCCTGAGTTCAATCCCTAGTACCAAAAATAATAATAATAATTTTTAAAAATAATAATAATAAAATAAAATGTCCCTTTCAAATATGCTGGATCTTTTACTGGCTAAGTCCTGGACCATCTCTTAAGAGACTTGGGTTTGTATTCTGGAGTTAATATTTACCATGAAAGCTGTCAAACCTACAAATTTCTCTGAACCTGTTTCTTCATCTTTCTTATGAGTATAAGAGAAATTGCCTGTTTCACAAGATAGTTTTAGGAAAAAAAATATAAAAGTACTTAGAGAAAAACATAAACGTTGTATATACTATTAAGAATTGTAAGCCAAATGAGAAAACTGGACTATATTAATTAGGAGGCCACCTCCTCCACTGACTGTCTTAGTATGTGCAAACATTAACCCTCTAAGAACACTAAATTTTATTGGATTTTTTTTTCTGGAATCACAGTGTTAAGCACATTCTTGGGCATTTTGTTTTGTTCTTATGCCATTGCCTTTTATAATGAAAAATTCCAGGATAAGGAAGATTGACTGACAAGCCAAATTATACAATGAGTGAGTTCTAGAACAGAAATTAAAACCCAAATTTAAACCCAGTTTTTTTTCAACTGCACCATACTTGTGGGGACACTTCTCTTCTTGATCTGCTGTATAACCACCATCCTTTTAAGACACACAGCTCCATCATCCCTAGATACTGGAAGTGAAAAAGAATGATTTGTAGACTTCTGTCAAGCAAGGATGGCAGTAAGTCTCACTTTGCCCAGGGCAGTCCCTGAGTCACTGGTTGTCCCAGTGTAATTGTCAACAATATCCCCTCTTTCATTTTCAAAATATTTTAGGTTGGACCTGAAATGCTAACACTAGATTTACGCTATAAAAGTTAACCAGAATCACCAAGGAATTAGGTATGTATTCCACAACTCTCACCATTATATATCAAAACTAGATTTATAAATGTGTTACACATTTTTATTTAAAAATATTATACATAGTTAAGCTAAAAGGGAATATACATGTCTGGGGATGATAAAACACAGACAAGTGATTATATTGAAGAGACAGGAAAGACAAGAGAATTACAATTGTAAATGAAGAATTGTGAGACAGGATGTGTTGTCACACTTGAAGAAAATATCCTGGCTCACAATAAGATATGTTACTGGACGTTTTATAAAGCAAAATGTCTCCTCTCCTCCAGGAGGCAAGTAGAGTGAATAAAAATGCATTTTCCATTCCCCAAAAGGACAAGGTTGATTATTTTGGCCTTTGTGTTTTCCTACGTGTTGGCCAGCAAGCAACCCACCCCTGAAAATGAGTGTGTGCCTCAGACAGCGACAATTTTGCTTTTCATCTACTTGATGATTTCAAATGACAGTAGTAATCTGTCACCTTTTACTCTTGACATTTTGCTCTTGACATTAATATTTGATGTTATCCTTATTAGATTAGATAATGTACAACTTGTTTTTGCTATTTAAAACCAAAGTTCTATGTGCACCTCTCAAAGGCCTGGAGCAACTATAATTCCCATTCACTGCTGATGAGAGTGTAATCGGGTATAATTTCTTTATAAAATTGGTAGTATCTACTATAATTGAACACATGCTTACCTTTTAATCTGTCTTACATATAAATCTGAAATCTTCAGAAAATCTTCTCGTGTGTATAAACCCTAAATAAATGTGTACATATCTATAGCAAAGGCTAGATTCAGAAATATCCATAATAGTATTCAGAGTAGTCCCTAACAGGAAAAATGAATAAATAAATTGTAATTTGCTCATGGAATGCAAAACAGTATAGAATAAACTAAGATGAAATGAAAGAACATGGATGAATGTCACAGTCACATTGAATGAAATGTACTAGCCTTAAAAGTAGTGTGATTCCCTTTATATAAAATTTCAAACAGATGAATCTAACACATCGTGAGGAACGTATTCGCTCGTAAGTATAGCTACTTTTGAGAAGGAGGACATGGGTGGTGACAAAGAATGGGCACGAGAGCAGCTTGTGAGGCCTGGTAATGTTCTATTTCCTCATCATAAGATGTGTTTTCCCTGTGATAACTCATCGGTTACTTTTCTGTGTATACACACTACATCTGTCTTGTCATGATCTATGTATATACACTACACCTTGACAAAAATGCATGCTAAATTGTGCATTCTTAAAAGATTCTTTGGCTCTTGGTGGAGAAAAAAAAATGTGTAGGAAGAGAGTGGAAACACAGTTCAGCATGTAGCCCTTATTAGTTATTCTAGGAAGAACTAGACTTAGACCAGGGAGATGAAGTAAAAATGGAAAAGGTGACTTCTGAGTTTTGAGTTTAATAAACTGTATGATGAGAGTGATCCAAGAGTTTGACTGGGGAATACAATCTAGGGTTTGGGGTTTATGAAAATCAATATGTCAGAACTGTCAGCAGGATATATTTATTTGAAGTTTGGAAACAGGTACAACATAGAGCTATACATTTAGAAATCATCAGCATATAGAAGTATTTATGGTCATTAAATTGGGATGATTTATAACTCTGACTTCAACCCTGACTTATTCAACATTTTATCAGTTGTACGGATAAAGGTGTAAACAAACAGCAAAGTAATGCACTGAAAACGTCAAAAATAAGAATGATTCAAAGGATCATAAATATAAATTTAATAGGAATAATGTAGTCAATCACCCTCTTAAATTTGTCATGAATTACATTATACTAGCAGTGGGACCTAACCCAAATAAAGACAGAGATTCCCACTGCCAGAGGAATTAATTTGAATGAGAACTAAGATATAGCAGCCAAAGGATCATTCTAGACAGCAATACAAATAAGTTAATATAGTATTATTATTTTACCTTGTACTGCTTAAGACCCAGTCCCCATATCAAGTGTCACACTTTTGAGTACGATTTTTGAGGCATTAGAATATTTTCAAAGAAAAAGAAAATTATAAAAATAGGGACAGTGACATATGAAGAATGACTGAGAAAAATGGCGTAGTTTGGCTAGAAAAGGGATTTAGTGAGAAGACTTGCTGTTAAAACTTACATTTGAACAGTTTAAGAGGTGACTTTTAATATCTTTTCTTAAACAATAAAGAAGGCAGAATTTAGGCATATAGATAGGTAGATGGATGGAATTTCAGACACTTAGATCTTGATGCAAAGCAATGAAGAATTTTCTAAAAAGTAGTATATGAGTTGCTTGATAAAGTCATTTAATTGCTAAAATATCCTAGCAAAGCCTGTGTGGCCATTTATGAAGATTTGTGGAGGGGTCAGTGATTGGTCTAAAACCTCCATGTTCTTCCCAAATCTGAAATTTCATGATTGGAAAAGTCTATAATAGGGAAAATAACATTTTGGAAGGAAACAAGAAAGCAAGAAAGAGCAAGAAGGAAAGAGGAAGAAAATGGACATGCTTCTATCAGGAGGGTAGATATTAGGAAATAGGAGAAATGTTTTTTTCAAATGGGAACAGAAATACAAGATTAGAAGAAGGGGGAGAGAAGCAAGGGACATGATTTAAAAGAAAAAAGAATGAAGGAAATAGAGCTTTTGCAAATAGGTAGGTGAAGAAGGGCAGGAGAGGAGGACAAAAAAGAATCAAGATATATTATATACATGTACAAATTCCCCATGATGAAGGTAAGCGTTAGGTACTGAAAATGTATCATGTATTATTACGTACTAATATACAATCAATTTTTAAAAGAAACACTTTTCCTCGCAGGAAAAAAACAAGTAAGAAAACAAGGAAAAAAATATTAGATCATGGTAGTAATATAGGCTACTTACATGGGTTTTAATAACCTAAAAATATCTCTCTATACCTAAAAGGAATTTACTGGATTTTTTTATTTTCCTAAAAGTCACCCAACTGTAATAGATAGCATCTTGTAGTCAAAAATAATTTAAACCAGTCAGTCCTTCACTTATCACCTCCCTTTCTCCTATTATGCTATGTTTTAAAGGAAAAAGACTTGCAATACAAATATGGTGAAATTGGAAAGGCTTTTCCAAAGTGATAAAATAATAACTCTATTTTTTTGCCCCAAACATTTAGCCGTTTGTGCTCTACTCCTTCAGAAAATATTTTGCTTTCATAGTAAAAGTCTTCAGAACCAAGTAATTTGAGTAGCATGCCCTTTACAGGGACATTCTGCAAATTCTACTATTTCCAAATAAAGTACTATGCAGTTTTTCAGTACCACGGTATTATACAATCTAAGTTTACTTTGAATGACTTGTTTAACCAAGAGTTTTCAAGGGCCACAGCAATTTTAAAAAGGGGGAAAGCACATTTTATTTTTGGTGAAATGTGTAGTTATATGAATGAACATAGCCTGACACTAAGAGGCAGTCCAAAATTCATATTCATTCACTATCATTAAGAGGAAGGGAGTTACTCTATTTAAAAAAAATTGCTAATATTTTCCAAAAGTGAAATGGTGACATAACACAAGTGCTATAGGAAGTAGTATGTATTTCAATAAAAAATTTATTTTAAGGTTAGCATTATGAAAATGTTTTCAATGCTCCAAATTTCTTCCATTGTTTAAGAAAACACAAACATCTACTAAAAATACTTGTGAAATATGTTTACCCATTTACTATTTAATGGAATAAGCATTGTCTCATTTAAATGCTCAAGGATGGCAATAGTCCTATTCATATTATATTAAATAGAGTTGTTTCTTTATCATCTACCTTTAGATCAAGTCTTTAGACTGCTCCAAAGAAGAAATCCAGAACTTAAAAAGCAGTTGGCGGACAGTGAGGGTTTCAGTGACCCAGAAAGAGTGGATACAAACATGAAAACTTCCTAGTTTATCTTACACCTTTATGTACGATAGAAATCTATCGTACAGTTTGTGTCACCATGGAACTGAAAGAAATATTTTTTATTAAATTCTCTGGCAATGAAGTTTCTCTCAGATATTTATTGATAGGAAAATGTAACCTAAAAAGTCTCCTGCCCAGTCCCTCGGCAGCATCCCAGTGTTCCATCTGCTCTGCACAGTTGCACTTCCTTTGCTTTTTTGCTCACAGATGATTTTCTCAAGCATGAAAGGTTGCCTGATAGATTTCAAAACAGTAATTCACAAGATCCAGATAGAAGGCATTCTGTGCTTTTGTCCTTATTTTTCTACTGGAAATATGCAGTGAGGCTAAAACTCGTTTTTAAAAATCTTCCTGTCCCTTTTTTCTCCTGGCTGATGTAGATTTGCTCTGTTATTTTTAAAAATTGGCATTAACTCCAAATGAAAGTAGAAGAGTAACATTTGCAGAAATAAAAATTACTACAGAGCACAGAGGCTTCATACTGAGCAATAATAGTTTTTGTCCAAAATTAAATCCCAAATTAAGAAAACAACCTCTAGATATGTTGTTTTAGCAATTAGTGATCTTGTTGTACACATTTCACTGGGTATTAAGAAACACTTAACACTGCAGCTGTGCAGAAATTATGTTCCTAGTTGAATATAGGGAAAGTTTTACTTATTATAGAGATTCCTTGAAAAACTAAAAGTAGAAATTCCATTGGATCCAACTATCCTCCTTCTAGGTATCTTTCAGAAAGAGTTAAAGACATCATATTACAGTTATATATGCATATCCAAGTCTACAGCAGCACAATCATAGTAGCTAAATCTTGGAACCAGCCTAGATCTCCATCAACAGATGAATGGATAATGAAAATGTGGTATTTACATGCAATGGAGTACTACTCTGCCACAAAGAAAGATAAACTGGGTAATTTGTAGAAAAAAATGGATGCACCTTGAGACCATAATGTTATGCTAAATAAATGAGACACACAGCTTAAAAATCTCATGGCTTCTCTTATATGAGAAACTCAAAATATAAATAAAGAACAAAATAAAAGTGAGCTAATAGGAAGTAGAGAGATCTTTCTCAAATGGGAAGGGCATCGAGAGATGGAGGGAGGGAGGAGGGAAGAAAAGAAGATGGAAAAAGGAATTAAAATGTGTTATGTACATTGTACCAGCTCCACACAGGGAATGTAAATATTATATGTAACCCTCAAAAAGTGAATAAATACAGGCTTTAACTTGAAAGTTACTACTCACCAAAACCTGATGGTTTTCTATATCATATTCAGGAAAGATAGACTATCTATACTGCTGTCCTATTTATCAGTATCTCAGCAACCAATGAGATACTCCAAAGATTAAATGTAAAACATCCTTTATTTATGTAAAATGGATAAAATAAATCTAAAATTAACTTTCATACATTATTTTGATAAGAAGGGAATGACATTCTATCTACTATAATCATAAATACTAATTTTCAAGACTGTACCTTTCTCCCCTTCTGTTTCTAATAGCCAAGCACTTAAAGTGATGCTGGAAATTCCTGTATATGAAGAGATTTTTGGCCAGGGGAGGTGCTATTTGAAACAGCCAGAAGATTAAGCTGGCACCAATTACAAACAAGCTACTGTGATTTCATATTAAACTAGACATTCCTGGTTCACTGGGGCAAGGCTTATTTTTCACAGAATGGGGATAATGAGAGAAGGCATGTAAGAAAAGATGAAAAACCTTTTATTAAATACCATAAAACTATCTGGCATTATTGCACAAACTTGATTGTTGAATAACTTTTAATAGCAGGCTTCTTTTTTATCTGTTCCTTTTAACTTTAGGGGGCAGGGCATTGTCCTGTGCATGGTCGGGAGTGGGGAAGTACTGCAGTTGAATGGTAAAGGCTAAGTGAAGAGGAGATAAAAGATGCAATGATAAAGGAGTAGAAAGAGGGAGTTATATATAAGGAATCATTAATGCAAAGTCCACTGTGCCACAGAGAGAATAGCTCCTCAGGGAATAGCTGGTGCCCCCAACTTTCTCAAGCTTTGTCTTTGCAGACAGCAAGTCTAGGAAGGTCCTAGACTTAAAGGCCCTAGCTAGCAGCTGCCTGGCTCTGCCTCATAATGGATTTCTTAATATCCTCAGTTAAGGTCACCTGAAACATGGAGGAGCTCTTCAGTTACTGAGGTCTGTCCAAAACACCCCTGAATTTTACATAGTCCTAAGATGGAATCTTATGAATTGAGAAGTCCCAAATCCATGGTTTTCTAGATACAATCATCTAAACAGCTTTAGCCTTTGTTAGAACAGTGTAGGAGCCCTGATAAAGTAGACAAATTTGGCAGTTGCTTCTTTTTTTTATCTCCTGATGGAGTATACAGCACCTTCAATGGATACCAACACCATCCTGAAACTTTAAAATTAGTCAGTGGCAATTGTATATTCTGAAAATTTTATAAGGCAGACAAATATCCTTACATTTAACTTCTAAAAGTTCTGGAGTTTCTGACAAATTGGTGTTTTAATCCTGAAATTTGTCTTAAGATGAATTTGTAAATATACAGACAGAAAATGATTTTTCCCATTCACATGGCACTATTTCAATAGTGTTATCCAATGGTTCTCAGTCCCAGGGAAGGAGGTAAAGGGTGATCTGGGCCCCTAAGAGACATGTGGCAATTTCTGGTAACATTTTTGGTTGTCACCACTGAAGAGTGTTTTAGTAGACAAAACTAGGAATGTTGCTAAATATCCTACAATGCACTGGGCAGCCACTCCTAAAAAAAATGATCTCAAAGTGGTCCAAAATGTCTATAGCACTGGGGTTGAGAAACCCTGATCTAACCGAAATACTCTAAATATTATTAACACATAGGGTAAGATTATGAAGTTGTTATTCGCAATAAGAACCAATTTGCACAAACATAATTTGAAACACAGATTTTAACAAAAACTGTATGTGAGTTATACTGGGGAAAATATCTATTTGTTATTTGAGAAAAAACTGAATATCAAAAAGTAGATATTTTTATTCATAAGAGCATTCATAGACAATCTTGGATAAACTGAAAACATAACTTTTTTAAGACACTGTCCTGAGAAATCAGGGGACAAAATGGTAATAAGCTATCTTACTCATAAATTTTAAAATATTACCAAGTTGCTATTCATCAAACATATTAATATGCCATCTAAAAATGGGTCCAGTCTGAAGTTATGATATATAACAGCCATAAGATGATTGCACAAGCTTGGATTTATTATGAAATTTTTGAGTTTCTTCAGTTATAGGGCAATATTTTTATTAAGTTATCCTCTGATCTGGAAGACATTATGGTATGTTCAGACATTTATTCCAGCCCACTTCCTCTATTTTTCCTTGCCTGAAAAATCTCCCATTAAGTTAGTCGGGATGAGACACCACTTACTGTGGGAATCACTCTGAAGTTAGCCCTTAAGAACAACAGTTCCAATTAGCTAAACATTTACCAATAGGATAAGCAAAATCATTTTTATAGCTCCACTAAAGAAATACTTTATTAAAATAGTGAAAAGGGAAACAGTTTCATCAAAATAAGAGCTTTATACACACCCACTCTATGGGGAAGGGAAGGAGAACTTCTAAATGAATAAAGAAGTGAATCCTTAAATTCTAGCCTACATAAATCAAGTCTAGATAGGTTGCATTTAGCTCAGGTTTCAGAGACATATTTTCATAAATATTATCTTAATAATGAATCTATAATCTTAACTGTCCTATTAAGGTCATGTTAATTGAATCTTATTGGCCAGAAAAATGAGTCAACTACTTTGGGATATGACAGTATTATTTGTGATACCTATTGCAAATGTCTTAGTAATCCCACAAAAAACATAAATGTGAGTACAGGACAAAGAGTTAGCAGGAAAGAAGCCTTAACGCTAGATTTTCAGACAGCTTGGGCCCACTCTTGAACTATGGAAATGACTTTATCCTTTGGATAAAACACCTTAAAATCTGGAATTAGAGTAATGAGGAAAATTACATTTTACAAAACATTACTTGGTTGTACTCTATCTTTTCCTGGTAATCAATATTAAGTACTCACTGAAGGATTCTTGCCCTGTATTCTTGAGAAACAGTTGTTGGGTAACAAGTTCCAATGCTCAAAGAGTCAGCTTGCTTGGGAGAATAGAGGTAAAGAGTACATTAGTCAGTGCTTTCAAGGGCTTGTAGGGCTGGAGGAAAGACTCCTCAAAAGATTGCATATGCTCTGAATCAGATTTAATGCAGGACACAGAAATTTACAAGATTGGCCCACAATGGCTGCCCACCAGGGGTCAGATGCAGAAGAGTGCAAAAGATCTCTCTGGGTGCTAGAGATCCAGAGGATCCAGCCAAAGGTCTAGAGCCCACAGCAATGTCTCACACAAGTCCACACCAGGAGGATCAGCGATGAAATGTGAGCGGTCTTGACCAGGAATTTGAAGGGTCAGCGCTAGAAGCTAAAGAGTCAAGCTAAAGAGTCTGAGCTGGCAATCAAAAGGTCGGTGCTGGGAGCTGAAGACTGTGCCCCAAAAGCCAGACGATGGTGTCCAAGATGAAGGTGAAGACTAGGGTGGGTGAAGACCAGAGCACCTCCAAAGAGAACAGCCAAAGTTCCCCAGAGGAAAATCAGCTGAAATCTTTCCGTCCCATTCTTCTTTTACACCGTTCCCGTATCAATCCTCCTGAAAATGGGTCTCCCACACCCAGCACCTTGCTGACTCAATGGAGCTAGGCAGGCATTCCCACTCAAGTTGACAATCAATGAACCACCACAAGGAGGTACTAAAAATCAGTTGATAGAATATCTAAGTCACCATTTTGGATTTAATTGAACATAAATAAAATTGAGAAAGAAAAAAAAATGGCACGGGCAAGCCAGATGATGTGTGGAAGAGGAGCGGCACCTGGCCTGGTAGCATACACAATAGCTAGATAAAGTTTTGATTTAATTATAATAAATATTAGGTTTGCTTTCCAAAGCATTTTCCCCCATTCAGCTCCTGTTTTCTTTTATAAATTTTATTATTTCAAAATAGTCTTTTTCCTTCAGAAAAACTAATTCTTCAAATCCCAGTTCCTACAAGGGGACATGATGTGTGCAGCTGGCATTTGGCAACTGTCTACGAGCAAATCGAAGCCCCCTTACCCGAGTCTAGGACTATTATTTTGCTTTTGATAAATTTTCACCGGGTTCTCCTCAAACACATCTGAATTTGGCAGACCATAACCCCTTTCTGAACATGCAAAATCCTCCCTTTCGAAAGCTTAGAGTTGATTGTCAGCAGGCTGATGTACGTTCCACACTGGTTCTGTGCTAGGGTTCTATTAATGGACTGTAGTCCCTACAAGACAATTACAGTCGTGGTTGTAGTTCCACAGCGCAGGCAGACCTCCCTTCAGGGTATGAAGTTGGGACTCCTGGTCGCTGAAGAGTTGGTCCTCTTGTGTGGTTTCCCGACAATCTCACGTTGAGGCAGCAGCGATGGAAGCTTACTTTAGGGACCCTCTAACAGCTAGCTTGCTTGTTTTCTTTCTTTCCTTTTTTGGGAGCGGGGGTGGGAGGAGATCCATATTTTCTTGGCATATTTTTGGCCATATTTTAAATTTTTTTTCAAATTTTTATTAGTGTATGTTCGCAATACATATTAATCACACTCATCACGAGGAGTTGGTACATGAACATAATATATCTTAATCCTTGTTTCCCCCTCTTCTCCCTCCCCTCCGCACGTCCATCTCGATTCCTCCTTTCCCATTTGCAAAAGATCTCCCCAGTCCTATTATCTACTTTGATTTTTGCTCTTTAAATTGTTTATACTTTGAGTTTCTCATGGAATAGAAAGCATGGGATATTTAAGCTTGTGTGTGGCTTTTCATGCAGCGTTTAATTCTCACACAACTCGGTGAGGCAGGTGCCCCAGCTGGACCCTAGGCGCACGCTGTCCTTGAGCTACCTGGGGCACCTCCCGGGGACAACCTGTCAGCTCTTCGGCCTCGCAGTCCCAGGAGCTCCACCTCGCCGGGCCGCTCCCCCCAGCCGGCAGGGCAGGGTGTGACTCGGGCAGCAGGAGAGGCGTCCCGGCTCTGG
>NW_022900916.1:49489154-49511583 GCF_012274545.1 Fukomys damarensis | reverse complement strand
CAGCCACCATAGCGGTATCGACTACGCCGACCCGGAGAAGTTCGTGGACTCGGGCCAGGACCGGGATCCCCACCAGCTCAACTCGCATCTGAAGGTGCAGGCGGGGAGGCCCTGAACCTGGGCTGGAGGCGCCCCTGTCCCGCTCCCAGCCCCCAGCCCCCAGCCCCGGCACCCATGCACCTTGCCGGGGTTCCCTTCTGCTAGGCAAACTGCTACGCGTCCAGTTGTGCTCCTAAGGAAAGGTGGGGATGCCCTGGCCCCGTCCTTCCCTGCCTCTGCCGCCTTCCTCGCTCCTGCTTCCCCGAGCCCCAGTGTGGGTGACAGTTCGGTCCCCACGTCTTGTCTCGGCAGCTGGGCTTTGACGATGTGATCGCGGAGCCAGTGACCACGCATTCCTTTGACAAAGTGTGGATCTGCAGCCATGCGCTCTTCGAAATCAGCAAATACGTGATCTACAAGTTCCTGACGGTGCTCCTGGCCGTCCCCTTGGCCTTCGCCGCGGGAATTCTCTTTGCCACCCTGAGTTGCCTGCACATCTGGTGAGAAGGGGCACGCGGGGTGGACCCGCTTCTGACAAGCAGGGATGGGGTTTTTATTGCCATCTTGCCCTGCTCTTCCTTTCTCCCAGATCGGTTTGTAGAGGGAAGAAAACGCCTCAGTTCTCATGCAGTGGCAAAAAAAATGTAAGGAAGGCCTGCAAAGCACAGTGCGCACTTCTTAACAATAATAGTTCGGGCTGGGAGTTTAAACAGAAGGAAGAATGCGCCTCTTTCCTACGTGCTATTTTCCTTCCCAGAGTGAAGGCCAAGCTGAGTGTGGAGGTGGGGACTTGGAAGCAGGCTTCCCGCAGGCTCCTGTCTCAAAGGGCACTGTTAGGACTTGAGCCTGTGGTTCTGGGCAGGGTTCTTTCTTTCTTTCACTGCCTTTTATTCAGGCACACCTGTGCCTGGGGCCAAACAAGAGATCTCAGAGGAGAACGCCATGATATAATTGCACAGCAAGGTCAAGCCTGGCTAAGCAGTGCAGGAGGGCAGCTCTGGCCCTGCTTGGCAGGTGGCAGGGATGAGACCCCAGGAGATGGGAGGTGTGTACACTGACCGGAAGGCCGCTCCCCCCGCCCAGGAAAGGTGCCGGAAACTGAAATAAGAATCAAATTACTTTTTCCTCTGTAAGGCACAAATGGAGGTGCCATCCAGTTAAAAGGAAAAGAAATTTGGAAATCCGGTGGACATTGATAGGATATTTTAAGTAACTTTAGTCATACTTTTAAGCATTACAAAATGTAAGGAAAGCATTGTATTCCAAGAACTTTTGTTGTTGTGTTAAAGGATATCCACTTTATTCTGAAAGGAAGAATTGCCTGTGTTTCACTACAGTTGTCAAGTAGGTGCATCAAGGTATGGTCCTGGCGAGATGTGTGACCGCAGATGCCTCTTTAAATGCAATAGATGGCCTTACTCCACCCAAGAGATGTTCAGTGCTCCTTGTTAACCATCACCAAACGAGTATCATTCCACCTCCTTAACACTGTTACCTCCATTTCTTTAGTCAGCCAGCTGTCAGTCTCATAAACTAAACCTACTCAGTGCTCAGTTGATGTTGGCTACTTCACATAGGAGGTCCCTTCAGCGTACCCACTGCCCGTCAGGCTGGCTGCCTAGGCCAGGTGTGAGCACTGGGAAGACACATTTAACTCTGACAGAGAAGAAGGAAGCGCAGGGAAGACTGTGTGTGGGAAAGAGATCTAAAAAGTTAAAGAATAAATAAAATTTCACCAGATTAGTAAAGGATAAATAAAGGTCTATGATTTCATCACTGAAAGTTGTAAACAGTTATGTTGCAAGTGCCAAAACATGGCCAGAGAATCGGAAATGTGGCCTTCACACATGTGCAGACCCATGAAAGCCAGGTGTATGTACAGTTATCGCATGTTCTGACATTCCCGAGCACGTGGACTCTTAGAGATCCCTAACTTAGCACATAAAATATGAAATTACTAATTAACTAAACCAGTCATTTTAACCCGTGTGTCAATTTTGTGACTTTCAAAATGTGAAAAATAAGTGATACATGGACTAATGTGAAAATCTGGCTGTGAGGCTATTTGGAAATAGGGAGTGCCATATTTGTAGTCAGCAAAACTAGGCTTTCCCAAAGCTTTTTGGAAAAATTAGAAAAAAACAAGTTTTTCATTTACTAGACGGTGGAAGATATAAGTAATACTACAATTAATCACACGATGCCTATCTCCACCTGGTTCTCCTTAGAATCAGGAATTATTTTTGTGTAGTTCTTCCCTTGGTGAATCATCAACCAACTTCCTCTTTAGCCATCTAAAATGTATTACTTAACTTCGGCTTGTTTTTCAAGTCACTTTCATGTGAAACAACAATATTTAACTATAATCTGTCATCAGGCAGCTGCAATTGTATGTACAAAAGTAATTTCAATCAAAAATGCTTAAATGCTATTTTATTCCTTGGTGACATAGATTAGTCATTAATGGATTACATTCCCATGACACATAAGACCAAATGAGAGGCCTTATAGAACAGCAAATCCATTTAAATATCTCTCTTTCTCTTTCTCTCCCCCCCAACCCCTCTCCCTTCCTTCCTTCCTTCCTTTCTTTTTGTTTGGTTTATTTATTTTAGGGGGGGTTAATTAGTGCTTTATCAAGAAGTTGATAGTGGCCAAAGTTCAGAAAATATGCAACAGTGGAACTCTGAACCAAGTCTCCCAATACCTGACTTTAGATTTTTTTTTTCAAGATAGTCTCCCTATTTTGCCCCAGCTTTCTTTGAACTCCAAAGATTCAAGCAGTCTTCATGCCTCAGCCTCCTGAGTAGCTGAGGCTACTTGTCAACTGTATATACCACTGTACACAGCTTGATTTTATGTTCTCTACAGAAACAAATAACAACCAAAACAAAAAAACAGAAGCCTAATGATATTGAACTCTAGACCAGCAGTGCAGTCATTAAGGACTGATGAATGTTTTGATTCCATGCTGCACTCAGATTTATGTCATTGGACATAAATGGATCATAGCCAAAGAAATGTGACTGGAATATTTGTACTTTTTTACATGTGCAAGATGGAAACACAATGGTAGCAATCTCATCTCTAGAAGACATTTACAGTACAGTAAATTGCTGTAACAGTGCAATTTGCATGACACTATAACTAAACAGAATCTCAAGGGCACATTGTCCAATGGAGAAACATATAATCTTATAATTATAGATTATAAATTTTATGTAAGAAACGTTTTATTGGTCACATTGACCCTTAACCAAATTGTAGGTCATTTCAGAATGTGTATAATTTCAGAAGAGAAATTACTTGCAACTCAAGGGTTATGAGGGTCTCCATTCCAAAATGAATGAATAATAACTTAAAGAAAATAAAAGTAAATGAGTTACCCACATCCTATGAACTTAAGTCTTCAGATGTAGGCAACTGTACTTTGCTGAATTGGAAAATCAGCTTTTGCCAAGTATTTAAGTCCCCTTTAGGACATGGAGAACTAAGGAGATATGGGAATAGAAAATTCTTAAGTCTAAGGAAGACTGAAATATATTCTAATCAAAGCAGTTTAATTAGCAAACTTTCTGATCTAAACCTCAGTTATTGATATGAGGTTATTTTGCCGTTGTGGCTTTAATTATATATTCTGAATTCAAGATATGACTATTTATTGTTCATTATACTGATAGTATCATGGGGACATTTTAGGGTTGCATAATAAATATTAATCTTGATAATCTGTTCTGTAAGTTTTCCTGTTCTCACTATAATTTGTAGCAATATGCTCAAGACCACTTACCAAATGGCATTAAAAGTCACAACTTGCCACCACTCAGGTTTCTATTCAATTGTTTAGCTCTGAAACACACAACCATTAATTTTCTTATAAACGACTTCAAATATTTAGCACTTAGAACAAATGCAAGATAAAAATAGTCAGTGTGGATAAGCAATATGAATAATTCAGCATTCTAAAAATATATTAATCAGACAGTATCTGATCTTCTCTTCACTTTGGGCTAAAATCAGAAGACCTTTATTGAACTCACATTTTAATAGCAAATTGAGAAAATCAACTTCACTCTCTTGTGCCCACCCAGGTAATAACAAAACTTCTGTGAAAACACCAGCGATGCTTAAGAATTCGCAAACACTTTTGTGCTGAAAGAGCACTACTGCCATATCCAGCATTATTCAAAAGATTACATAGAAAATTGGCCAGCCTGAGGAATATAAAAATATACAGTTATAGTAAGAAAAGGCATACAAAAATAATTTGAAGATAATAGACTGGCTTTGTTCATCTGAGAGTTTCAACATTCTCTGCATTGTTACTTTATCCCACACAGAACACTTCTGTGTGTAATTACTATGAAAAATTAGTAGTAAGATGGAGCATAATAATAAAAAGCTTAATTAGCCAAATAAAATGCAAAATTTATTTCCACCCAGTTATTTATGAAAGGTCTAGTAACTTAAAGAACTTATGTTCTAGAAGGAAATACAGAAATATAAGCATGTATTTATGCTAACTTTTGGTAAATTTAAGGAAGTTTGTTTCAGTATTTTAAAAGGACAAAGAGGGAAAATCCAACCCAGCCTGGTCCAAGGGTTGTCACGTGGAATGAGGCAATAGGAAAGGTTAAAGCGAAGTAGAACCTCAGGGAAATGTGCAGAGTTAGATAGACTAATGTTGAGTGACAGGAGAAAGGAAAGAAGGGAAAGAAAAAAATTAAAAGGAAAAAATGGGAACAAAGCTTATGTATATAGCGGGGTGGAGGGGTTGAAGGGAGGGCAGGGGAATGAGAAAAAATAAGAATCGAGATATATCATATACTGGTACAAATTCTCAATGATGAATGTGATCATAAGGTATCCCTTATGTATACCAGTAAATGTACCAGTAAACTCACTTTAAATGTTTAGGGGCAGAGATCAGGTAGTAAATACACTGTTTTATTTTTATTTTACTGGTTCCAAAAGCATTCCACTAACTGAAAGAATGTTAGTATTTATCATGTACATGAACATTTATTTTTCCATCAGTATATCTTATATTTCTTGTCATTGTCCATTTGTTTTGAATTGGTCAATGAAGTTTATGTAAATTCAGTCATTATATCTTTTCATGCATGTACAAGTGGTCTTCTGTGGTAACATTAATAATCTTTCTGCAACCTTTTCCCTCTGTTCCAGGATTGTAATGCCTTTTATAAAGACCTGCCTGATGGTTCTGCCTTCAGTACAGACAATATGGAAAAGTGTGACAGATGTTGTCGTTGCCCCATTGTGCACAAGCATAGGACGAATTTTCTCTTCTGTCAGCCTTCAGCTGAGCCATGAATGAACATTAAGACCCCAGGTCTGGAGATTTGGATACTGTAATACGTCTTTGTTGTTATACCATAAAAGTACTACTGTTCTGTTGATTTCTCAACTGTTCAAATGAAGAAAAATATTGAGATTAGAAGCCATATTTAGAAAGATTTATTGGCCAACTTCAAATAATGCTTTTCTAATTAATAGCCAAGGACTTCATATCTAATTTTATAACCTAGCAACGCTTACTTTTAAAGACAGGCAGTTTTTGCTTTAGTAAAAAAAGAACATATTTTGAACTGATAAATTTATAGTGATCAAGGAACACTTCTCTCAAAACACTATAATAGTTTTGTGCACTGCTACACAAAAAGCTGGAATTTCTTATTTTCTTATGCTCGGGGAGTAATACTTTTAAAATTACTTTTACAGACATAATCATGAGGATACCTAGAGATATCACATCCAAACATCCTAGATTACAGTAACAAAAACATACAGTGATGTCACTAATATCAAATGTCACAAAACAAATAAATAGGAAAATAGACAGGAAAATGTATTCCTTTTAAATGTACTATTAACACAAAGGCTTATTTAACAAGATTTTTCCCTTTACTGTATATTTTGTACTTAATATAAATGTTACTCTAATTGGATGTCTTCAAAGCATTTTTATATTTGTTGTCATGTTGAACTAATATATATAATAAGCAAATGTATCTTCCACAAGAAGACTTCATGAAAATATTGCACTGTCTTGATTATGAAAGCATTTACATAGCTTCTGTGTGGATGGGATGCAGAAGGTTCATAAATGGGCTCTTCTTTCTCACTTTTCCAAGCAGAATTCTGAAAAGCTTTTGCACTGATATTTATCTGTCTGTGATGTTAAATCATATCTAATTGACATTTTGTCTTATAGTTAGAAATTAAATCTATATTCTGCATTCCTATGAATGTTTCACTTTACTTTCAGGTAATATTGGTGCTAATTAACAACATTTTATGATAAAGGCTATTTTTGACACTTCAGTACAATTTCCACTACATGATTCAGGTAGAGAGACTTACAGAGAAGTTGTCAATTTGGGGGATCCATGCTACTGAGCTATATGCATAAATTAAAAGCTAACAACTGCAAACTTTTAATAAGGATATTAATTTTGTAACATATGAAGTTATTCTGTGATTTGCGGGCTGTAGGGTCTTATTCTAAAGTTATGAGCTACCATGACTTTATAAATCTCATTCTAAAATGAAAAAGGCATATACAAAAGTGCCCACAGTGTGAGTAGTGACTTGTATATCTTAAGTGTATAAATGTGCAAATTTCAGAATTGCCATCAGAACATGAAATAACTTTCCTTTGAATATTCTCAGAAGTGATAGATCTTCAGTCAATGAAGATTAATAAAACTAAAAGTTGTCACTTTTGGTGAATAAAAAGGATGATTAAACTGAAATACTATTGGGAACAAATCAAGAGAATAATTAAATTATGAAACTCATATCTTTTTAAAGGTAATTATAAAAGAGACTTTCAAAACTGTCCTAGGACATTGTGACATCCATAGAAAAACACTCAAGATCATGACCTTAAAGCTTTGATACTCACTTAGCTGTATAGGTTTTATATTAGTTAAAAAGATCAATCAGTCTCATAGCTTTATAGTTATACTTTGTATTTTAAATGTTTTTTAAATATTGGCATGTATTGATTAGCAAAAGGTATTTGATTAATAAAATATCTATTTTAATTAATCACAAACTTCAACATTTTGAAATAGTGATTGGCAAGTTTTAAGACATCTATATATATATAGTTATATAATTAAACCTTTTAACTTCTAATATATGAAATATTGTTTCCTTATTTCTGAACAGTATTGATTACTTTCCAAATTAATTTTATTGAGATTTTTCATGAATTATTTTATTTCAAAATTCACATTTTGAATAAAGTAAATTAAAGTTTAGTATGCAATCATGTTAGTCCTTTTATTTGGGTTAAAGGGAAGTAGAAGAAAAGGAGACTCAAAACTTTCTAAAAGCTCATAAATGTATTCATTGTTTTTATTATATTTTATTCTACTCATTGCTTTTATTACATTAAATGTGAAATGCATCAATATAAGTTTCAAACTAATTTTAACTTATTAAAAACTAAAAATTGTACTTTTAAAAATTATGAGACTAGTAACTTCATTGTTTGTTTTTGTAGCACTTAAAGAAGTTCCACGAAAATTTTTTTGTCACCTGATGAACAGTATGAAGTAAATGGTTCACAAACTTACCATATTTCATCTTCCTTATAAAATCTCTCTTTGGTAATTCTAAATAAAAAGATATTTCTCTTTCTAATTTTTTTTTTTTTGGAGGGGTAACGGGGATCAAACTTGGGACCTTGAGCTTGTGAGACAGTCTAATTTTTTAATATGAAATTAATGACAATATAAATCACATATGCTTAGATACCTGTACCATGAAGCCAGACTACAGTCCAAAATTATTTTTGGAAAGCAAGTATGTGAAGAGTTGTTGATGATATTGGCATTAATTTTCTTGCGGTTAGTAAATCTGGGAAAAGGACCAACCTCTAGTAAGAAAATAGGTGTTTGGCTTTTTAAATGTGCCTTATAGTTTCAAAGCACTTTAAAACTCATTCTCTTTGATAGTCATCTACAACCCTTTCATTTATTCTGATGTCTTTTGTTTTTGTTTGTTTGGTGGTGGTGGTAGTGGTGGTGGTGGTGGTTGCTGTTGTTGTTGTTGGAGACAGGGTCTTGCTATGTAGTTTAGGCTGGCCTTGAACTCATTGTATCATCTCACCTAAAACTCACAAAATCTAATCCTCCTGCCTCAGCCTCCAGAGTGCTGGGATTGCAAACCTGCACCACTATGCCCAGCGACTTCTGGATGGTTTTCTTGGGATGCTGTTGAGCTGTAGTGAAAAGAGCCCTGCCCTATAAACCAGGCCTTGGGATTCCCACTTCAGCACTGCCATCCCTGAAGCATCTCATCCCCTGTAAATGTTTAAGCTCTAGGCTTCAATTTTTATATCTTAATGAAAGGACTGGCCTAAATGATCTCTCAAGACATCCTTCAGCTCGTTCTTTCCTATGATTTCAGTAGGATAAAAAGATTTGGTTATATCTCTTCTAGCCAATCCAGCTGTTCAGGCCAGGATAGTTCAAAAATTAACGAATTTTTTTTTTAAAAAATTAAAGTTGCAGTTGACTACTGGCATACTATAAATATATTCAATAATGTTTGTACTTTTCATTCTTCCAACAATAGTTATACTGTGTCTGCAGCTTTGTTCTTTGTGACAAGAATTCCTTGATTTTTGTCAGTTCTATTACTAGTTTCTCCAAAAAGAACGCCTTTCTCTATAGTTTAATCAGGATTAATCTCTTGGAAGGTTCTCTACCAGAATCACTCTACACCACTTCTGGTTTGGATCTTAAATATGCTCCAAAGGCACATATGATAAAGATTTGGTTCTCTGCCTGCCATAGTGGAAGGTGTGGAAACTTTAAGGAGCCTCCCGGGACGGAGTTAGCTCATTGGCTGCAGGCCCTTGAAAGGGATGTTGAGACCCTAGCCCTTCTTATCTCTCTGCTATCTGCTTCCTAGCCACAATGCTGTAAGTAGCTTCCTTTGGCATTTGCTTCTACAATGATTTTCTACCTAATTTTAGGCCCAAGGCAACATGAGCTAAACCACCAAATACTGAAACTACTTCTAAATCTGAACCAGAGTAATTCTTTCCTGACCATCCTCATCACCAACTCCACCTTCAGCCTGGCTCTTAGCCAGAGCCTTCTATCTGGTCTCACTCGTTGCTTTCAATATGATCTCTAATCTTGTTCTCTTTATAAAAAAAAATCATATCAAAACTCTGCATCACTCTGCTTAAAATTATCAATTGTAGGTCAATTTGTTAACCTCAGAATGATCATCCAAACTCTTGAGTGCCATACACAAGTCCTTCACTGTCAGTCCGTTGTCACCTTTTGTGCTTCTTCTGTGGCCTTTTTGAAAACTGGGCACTGCTCCCTGCAGCTCTGGATTTCTCTGATCCATGCCAGAAACCCTTCCTCTCATAACTCCTACCTGTTTCCAAAGCTCCTCTACCCAAAGTACATTTTTTGTGCCTTCATATAAAATCTTACACAAACCCCTATCATCACTTACCATACTGTAAAATTGACCCTGTCAATTAATCCCGTTAGACAACTAGTGAAGTCTTTGAAAAAAAAAAAAATGACTTCATCTTTGTTTCCTGGGATCCTGCAATGGTGCCCAGCACTTAATGAGTCCAATCAGTATTTTCTGACTACCTGACCAAATATCTGAAGAAAACCTGGAATGACTTCAGAACTAAGGGTAGGAATCACACTGTAACTTAATTTTTTTTCCACTTGCAAAAGGAATTTGAAACATATTGATTCGAATAAAATTTTTCTTCTCACTATTTTCTCCCTCATGAATCATTAAGTTGGGAAAACTAAAACATATAAAGTAAAATCAGGTGTATTTCACTGTGCAGGAGTAGTATCTGTCTTTACTCTCCACTGTCTTGCCTGAAACTTACTTTTAAATCTTTTTTTTCCCCTCATTGAGTTTATTGGTACATTTCAGGTATACAGTAGAGTTACATTCATTATTGGGATCTTGTACCTTTACATGCTAATAAGGGAAAAGAAAAACGTATGAGACAATTACTTTTAATTCTTCAAGAATAGAAAACCCTAGTGTTGGAAAGCTTCTTGGAATTTTTATTTATTTAGATCATTATTATTAGTAGTAGTAGCAGCAGTAGTAGTAGTACATGTGTGTAATGCATAATGTTTACATTCTTTGTGGGAAGTTGGTTCATGTACATAAGACATCTTAATTACTCTTCACATCCCTTACCCCTTCTCGCCTCCCTCCATTTCTTGATCCCCTACCCCTCTGAGAATAATCTATCTTCCCATTTCTTATTATCTTTTATTTTGCTCTCAGAAACATACCTTCACACTTTTTTAAATGTTGCTATTTCTTTATTAGTATAGGATATCATTGCCAACTTTGAATCACATATTTCTGAAACAGCATTTCTACAGAATTTTACATTTTAGAAAACCAGCCTCCTACATTGTCTCACTTGAATCTTAGGACAATTACAGCAAGAGGGAAATAATACAAATAATGGCTCAATTTCTTTAGCTTACAATTTCATCATTATAGAATGCTTGTTAAAGACAACAAGAGCTTACAGGATTTTTACAAGGTTGTCTTATTTTAAAAACTAAGAAAAAAGCGCAGCTGCAGTGACATTTACCATATCCGATATAATTTTCCCAATTTTGTATATTCTCTTCCTTCCAGGAGTATGTGCAGGGGAAGCTGACGGGGCGGAGACAAAGGAGACAGGATGTGCTACTCAGGCTCATGTTTTAGGAATAAAAATAATTTGGCCTCCTATTATCTAGTTATCCCAATGACTTCTTTCATTTCAAAAACAGTGTCTTTGCTATTTCATCCCTAAATAGCAAAATGAGCAAAAGAAGTCCTCCGTTTGTCATGTGTTTAAATCATTTTTTTACCTAGTCTCCAGCTTCCTTTTTTGGATTATATCTGAAATGTTACCTCCAGAACCTTACACCTTGATGCTTTTGAAGTGAAAAATATCCTTGAGTGGGGAAATATTTTAGTGGCCTAGCAGTCATCTTTCATTTTAGTGTGAATAGATGGTCTAAAGGGGACACTGAACACTACAGAGGAGACCAATTATAAGGGCCCTCAGCACTACAGAACACCAAAGACAAATTAAGAGATATGCCACCAACAGGAAGGCTGGGGCAGAGAAGAGGAAACAGGAGGCATCAATGACGTGACTTTCACTTTTCAAAGTGCTGCTTTTGGACATCCCCGCTTCAAATCCCTAGAGCAGGGGTCAATGGAAAATGAACAGGGGAGGAGAGAGTTGAAGTTAGCAAAAGCCTTCTTTTTCTCCACATAGGAGAGATGTTTTTGTCTTATTGAACCAAAAGGGTCCTGGGAGGGGGTATGATGACTCTGCTGGAGCCATGTACCCTACAAAGAGGGCAAAGCACAAAACTGAAATTGAAAACTGAATTATAACTGTGACCACCTGTGTCTCTTTCACCTTGCCCCTCTCTGCTACTGACTGCTGCTATGTGTATGTGGCAAAGAGAGGTGACCATAGCGCAGTCAGAGAAATTAGAGGACACCACTTCAACAAGTATCCAAAAATAGGATGGAGACATCTATCTGCCTGCACTTGGACGTGTGAGGTCACCCAGCTTGGATACATGGCTGGAGAAGTCATTTTGCCATTATAGGAAAAGGTAGGGGTGGAAAGTGGTGAGAGAAAGGAAGAGCCCTGACTCAGAGCGGGAAACAGCATGCAGCCAAGGGCAAATATTTCTTGCAGACATAAATGGATCCGGAAGAGATAAGAGCAACAGGTCATCTTTGGAGCATTCTTTTCTTTCCCTGCCTCTCAGACACTTGTCACTGAGCCCCAGCTAGTAACAAAAGGGACGAGGAGGGCAGTAAGCAGCTCCTGCTTCCCCACTGAATAGCACATCAGTTCCAGCCAACGGCTGTCTCCACTATCTGGGACAGTGAAACAAGGAGCCCTTTGGAGGGTTGCAGGGATGGGCACACCATTTCCCAGGAAGTCAAGTGACAAAGATTAGGGTGCTCATTTTACTGAGGAAGAAACTGTAGTCCTTTATGATTATGTAGTAGGAGAATTTTGATCTCCATATAAACAATAACAGGGGCATTGGTATCTGTTGAGAACTATCACCTGCGTGGCACTTACTCAATCTGCAGTGACCCTCTGACGTGGCTTCTGTCATCCCCATTCTCACATAATGAAACTGATGCACTAAAAATTGAGAAATGTGTCCAAGATAACAGTGGGAATTAGGATTCAGGCCAAGAGCATCTGACGTCAGAGTCAATACTCTGAATCGCTGTGGGGAAGATGTTCTATTTTGCCGAGGATATTGGCATGACTGTTCTATAACTTGTTCTCTCCTCTACCCAAAAATCTTTCTCATCATCTCAGTCGTGCCACTTTTTCTGCTCCTCACTGTCCATCCTTAGATTCAGTCACATGACCTCGGAGGTGAGGCCTCCCCCAAACTGGCATCTGGGCCCCCGGTACCCTCCTCACTTTGTCTCCTTCTAGTCCCTGAGTTCTTCCCCAGCTCTATCATAGGCACATCCTTTCTTTCTCTTTATGTTTATAGCTCCAAACTTTATATTCCAGCTGATATAAAAAATATATTTTTCAAATACCATTATTGGCATCTTTTGTAATTTTCACAAAATTTCTCTATCTTCTCACAGACTTTCTCACAAGTACAATGACCCATCTGTTCTTCTGCACTTCCTTTTCTTTCTCTTTCTCCCCCTTCTCACTTAGTCCTGAAAACTGAATATTTAAGATGCTTGAATTTTTTGCTGTCAAAGAGAAACTGAGCCACACCATATGATCCCGATTTCTAAGAACGTTGTCTTAAATGATGTAACAAAATTTAATGGTCTTTCTGATTCAAATTTGTAAACTACAACACACCCAATAAAGACATTACCAAATGAAGGTCTACAATAACAGTTGTACCTACATATTTTTCTCCCGAAGTGATAGCAGAAACCAGTTAATGTCAAAGAAGGCGACAATATTGAACATGGAAAATAATGATGCTGAAAAAGATGGAACCAACCAATTCTCTCTGGGTGAGATAAAGGCTCACTGACATGGCCCGCAGATTAGGGTTAGTCAGTGTAATCAAGAAGAAAGGCTCTCTGGAAAACAGACAGCATCTTCAGGCAATTTCATATGCTGCCTACGTAGGGGCCATGCCAGGGTGGAAATGGGATGTGGGGAGGTCTTGACCAAAGTCCTGGAAATGATGCATCAGAAAATCATTTGCTTTCATCTGGGCAAAGGAGCAATCCATTGAATCATTTGTGTACATTCAATTTAGACAAGAGGAAGATCCTGTGACAATTAAAATTTTGAAAATTAACCTCTAACACAGAGAGATCTGTATTATTTATTCTAGAGGTGCCTGAAGCTTCAGAAAATCTGTGGAAATACTGTGCAAAGAATTCCTTTTATTAAAAGTATCTTTTCAGAAAGAGAAAGACTACGTAAGGTTATTTTGTAGGGTTATTTTATTAAAGTAGGCAGACATACAAACACACACAAAACACTGACTATAAATATACTCAAATAAGGAAAAAAAGGCCAAAAAAAGATTACAAAATAATTTTCCTGGAAGAATTTTGGCAGTGATAAGCATTAATCTATGTGGGACTGATAAGGTGTAGCCCATGCTCTGCTTCACAGTGAAGGAATATTTATTTGAAGATTTCCATGAAAAAATGTTGAGATTTGGTAAGGAAAACCCACAGCCCTAAAATTACCCAAGGAATTTCACAAAGCATGAGACTCTTCGTGGTGCAGGATAGTTTTGGACTACTTGGAAGCAGCCCCTAAGGAAAACTGTATCTTCTTATAAAATAAATAGATATGTATCGCCTCGGCTCTTGCTGTTCACCCACACCTTTTAGGAGTATTTAACACAGCTTAGGCTCTTCTGTTTACAAAAAAAAAATTAAGCTGGTTGCTTCCCTGCCTGTGATTCTTGATTTCACATTCCAGGACTTCAGTTTATAGAAATGGAAAGAACTGCCAGTTCCCTGCAAGCAACTTGGCCAACAAAACCTGTAGGCTTCCCCTCAAATGGTATTTCCTTCAATTTGCTTACAAGTATTTCTTTACTAATGTGCTACTTCCTCTTGTTGGGTTGGGATTCCCTGTAAGTCGTTCAGGCTGCAGTTTTACTATTCTTCCTGTCACGTAAAGACTCTTCTTGGGCATTTCTCACCAGATGACACAGAGACTGCAAGTCTCTGGACCTCCCTGTGAGGAGCAGGGGAGGGGCTAGAGTAAGACATGGACGATAAGTGGAAGAAACAGTTACAGAGAAGAGAAGATGCTGTCAGAATGTTCATTTGTTTGGCCCTACAAAAAGATTTTACAGGCTGTCCCAAAACTATAATCTCTTACACCTGTTTTAAAACATATTCACATGAAGTAATCAAAGTTGACTTCAAGGCAAAACCAGCAGTGCAGAATTAAACCCATCATCCAGTATGTACAAAAGCCAACATTGCAACAGCATACTTTCTCTGCAAGTAGGGAAAGAAACAAACTGATCACAGGATTCTAAGTAAAGTGCCCTGTAAAAACTAGACCTCTTCATGGTCAATAAGAACTTTCATATATTTCTAAAAGAGTCAAATACTCTATGATTAACCACCACTGCCTTGAGGGAAGTAGTGTGGAGATAAGTTTTCACAAGATTATAGAAATTCCTGGAAAACAGTTTATTTACTACAGCAAGGACTAAAAGGAAAGAGAATTTCCTTTGTTGAATAATGGAGCTCTGAGTTGAAGTCTGGTGAGTTACAGAACAAAGGGCTTTTCTGAGATATTTTTAATAACAAATATTTACATTAGGTTAGGAAAAACAGCAAAATGTACTATCTTCTTATGATTTTCTGGTGGTATTCAAGAGTTAATGTCATTTCTAATCTTTATCATTTCATTCTAGACAAAATGGAATTTTATTTTATTTGTTAAAAATAAAGTGTGTGGTTTTCTAATACACTGTAAAAGGTTATTCTAGTACACTATAAAATGGTATATATCTCAGATACATTATATATTACATTATATTATGCCATATATTACATTATGTTTTGCTATCCTATTAGGTTTGCAACATAGTCTTATTTTGGATAACACTTATGGGGTGTCCACATTTTCAGAGTGGTCATAGTTTGTTTTACTTGAGTATGAGCAAATGTAGTCACTGTTGCATACCTAAATAATCTACATCTCTCAACTAGCTGTAATATAATAATTTGCTTTTTAGCACTAGGCTCCAATTTTTCTGAAAATTTTTGTTATGCACAAATCTTATTTGTAGTAAGCATTTGCAATTTTGGTTTAGGTAGAACTGTTAATTTTTACTTTCACTATTGAAATAAATCTCCTCGTATGAAAAAATTAGCCAAGTATTTATTTATGGCAACTAGTTGATTTCTCATGTGTCATCATGATGAGATAACAAATTGATTCTGGAAATTTGCATGGACTTCAAGAACAAATAGAAGAATTCAGTGACAGAATTTATTTGCTTATCCTTTGGCATTTTCTTAACATTTGGATTAATTTTTACACAGATAAACCAAATTGCCTTAAGGATTTCTAATTTAAATGGAATCTGTTAAAGAAAACGTCTCACAGGACAAAAAAAGTTAACAGACAACAGCAAGGCAAAAACTCTTGAGATACCCACTTTTAGAGATTATTTTTTGCTACATTTTTAAATATAGTCACAAGTTTCATCAAATTTACTTCTAAATTCAGAACAACAATAATTATGTCACTTTCCGGCACAAATACCAATGACTAGTTCAGGAAGTTTCTGCCACCTGGAAGTTTGTTTCTAAGATCTGATATAAGGCAGTATCCCTGCAAATCTTCACCTAAAAAATGGAAAAATGTTCAACATCACTAGTCATTTGAGAGATGCAAATGAAAACAATGCTAAGATTCCACCTCACCTCAGAAAGAATGGCTGCTATCATGAAATCTACCAATAATGAATGCTGCCAGGGCTGTGGGGAAAAAGAAACCCTGCTCCACTGCTGGTGGGTGTGCAGACTGGTGCAACCACTTTAGAAATCAGTATGGAGATACCTCAAAGAACTAGAATTAGAGGTCCCATTGGAGCCAGATATTCCCCTGCTGGGTATCTTTCCAAAAGAATTAAAAGAATCATACTGCACGGATATATGTGCACCATGTCCGTAGCTGCACAGTTTGTAATAGCTAAAACTTGGAAACAGCCCAATTGCCCATCAACTGGAGACTGAATAAAGAAGATGTGGGGCTTTTTTTTTAATATAAAATGGACTACTACTCAGCCATAAAGAATGATAAACTAGAGACATTCATAGCTTAATCAATGCAGTTGAGGCCATACTCAAGTGAAATAAATAGGACACACATGTGAAAATACTGAATAGTTTCTCGGGTGTGAGAAATTGAAAGTATAAATAAGGACCAAAATGTATAATACATAATGTGAAATAGGAAGAAAAGGTCCAAAGGGGGAGGAAAAGTGAGAGGGGCAGTGGAAAGAAAAGAAGGGATTGGAATTAGTATGAGAAAAGGAAAAGATGGAAACAAAATCTTTGTAAATAAGGAGGGGTGGAGGGGTTAAAGGGAGGGCAGGGGAACGGGGAAAAATAAGAACCAGGATATATTATGTAAAGGTACAAATTCCTCATAATGAATGTCACCAATTGTATACCTAAAATGTACCAGTAAAATTAATGAATGAAAAGAAAAAGTGAAGAAGTGTGAGTCTAACTGGATCACAGGACCTTGTTTTGGGGCAAGGAAGACTGAAGCCCACAAAACAGCAAATGGTAAGGTGTGAGGAAGAGCCAATGTGGGTTTATTAGGAAGAATAAAAGAGAAGCTCTGTGTCCTGTCTACCTAAATTCCTCCATCGCCTGGCCCTGGGAGGGAGAGTACAGGGAGAGCTCCTGAATTTGTCCTGCCAATTCCGCTCTGCCAGTTCTGCGGATCTGAGAGAATAAATGGGGGTTACTTAGAGCCACTGAATTTTGTAGTATTTTATTTACCCAGTATTATTATAGCAATAATTGATAGATGTGCCCTAAATTTTGACCTTTAAATATGTGTCAAATACATGATGGCAAAAAAGAAACATCTTGGTTCTGTCATCGGCTGGATCTGAGGGTCCCTGAAACTGAAATAAGGAATTAAACCCACTCCTGTTCACTGACTCCCATCAGGAAAAGAGGATCCTGGGCACAAAAATATTGTTGGCTGGCTGATAAAAGAGCAAGGCTGCCCGCTGAAGGGAGATGAAATGAAAAAAAAAAAAAAAGATTTTGAAAAGGAATATTTGGTTTGTGTGTCCACAAGCACAGCCTCAGGTAATTCAGGAAGCTCCAAGAGCAAAGATTCTCATGCTTCCTGATTCTGGACAAGTCCTCCTGGTTCATGCGCAGGCAACAATACGCTGGAGTTTCTTTGTACCAGGGCAGGGCTGTAAGGGGTTAACTGTGCTCCATGATCCTCCCAAGAAAGGGACGTGAGGAGCAAGAAAGTGTCTTTGGCCCTAAGGGGTGTACCAAAGAGCAGGAAGGCCAGGACAGCAGTCTCTTGAATGGACCAACACCTGGCGACAGACAGGGTACGGCACCTTTCCACAGGTGCCCAGATGATAAGCACGGGAAGATACTCCTGCAAACCCACTCTGAGCTTCCTTGGTAATTTTTATGCCTCCAGAATTTAGACACAATCCTAACAAAGTGCAAGAAACTCGAAATTAACTGAGATGAAGCTCTGCCATCTGAAGGAATGGAGGTTTGTAAAAGAAATTAAGTTTGATTACAGTTCACAGGAGATTTTTCACTGTATTACACTCTCTTCCACTTTAAAAACTGAAGCACAAAAGGCAAAATAATGATATCTCTTCAAGCTTGATGGCAGGTGTTCATCACACTATTTGCTGTAGTTCATGGAGTTAAACTGTTTTACAATAAAAAATGATGTGAAGTATAATATATTTACTTCACTCTAAAATTTTGTGGGCTAAAATGTAACCTCTCACCCAACATCTACTATTTGGGTAGTATCCTTAGTGTTTTAACTATATCACCTTATGAAATGCTCACAGACCCCCCTCGTGAGTAGATATCAATTATGTTTCCTATTTCATTTTCAAACAAGCCTTGTTTAGGCTGGCCTTGCCTTCACTACATGGCCCAGGCTGGCCTCAAACTTCTGTGATCCTCCTGCTTCAGCCTCTCTTGTGCTGAGATTACAGGCATGTGCCACCATGTGTGGTTACTTATTTTCCATACATACAGAAAGTGAAGCTAATTTGAAGAAACAGTATAAAAAAAATACTTTCTAGACATCTTGATGTGAAAGATTTTTTAAGAGTTGTTTCCCGATTTCTTAAAGAAAATAAATAGAGGAAAATATTTTTTAAAGTTCTTAGAATGGAAAAGCAGGAAGAGTCTGATTGAGTCTTCAAGCCAGACAGATAAGAAGAGCGATAGTAAGTCTTACTTTCTACTGGAAAAAGGACATATACGAGATTAAGGTCCCAAAAGAATTCCCCAGACAGAGTTAGTAGGGGGAGGTGTAAGGGTTGGGGATGACGATAAACAGTGATTACTCAACCAAACACAGAGATTTTTAGTACACTGACATTTTTATGCACTTGTGTGTAAACAGTTACTCTTGGGTAGGACCTGTACCCTCTAGTCCCTCCTGCCCTTCTCCCAAGAGCCACCAACCTCCTGAGCCTCAGTGCTGCTACTAAAGTACAGAATGGCTGGGGTGAGTGGCTCTGCTGCGCTGGTTGTTAGAAAAGTAAAACTATAGCATAACTTGTTATAACCCAGAACCAGAACTATTTTCCTAAACTCATTAACAAAGACACGTTTAGGGAGTTTTCTGGCTTCTGGGTGTTAGGAAATGTCAGAAAGATGCTTGCTTCCTAAAATCACTGAAATCAGTGTAAGCAGTCCGGCCTTGGGCTTCTGATCCCAGAGTGGAATTAAGATGAAACTCACAGAGAATGTGAAAAAGCAAAGGTGACAGGCAGGGCTTGGAAGAGAAAGCACAGCCAGGCGAAAGGATGGTGAGAGTACACAGAAAGCAACCAAGCTCACAATTTTACCACAAACAGACCCTCTCTAACCTGCTTAAGGGTCCCGTGTCCCAGAAGTTAACAGATACTAGTTACTTATCAACCTTGAAATACTTCATTATCTGACAAAAATTCTTAAGAGCAAGTATTTTTAATCTATGCAAATTCTAGTCCCGTCATCTAAGATGATTGGCTTTGATCTCTGTCCCATCCATTTTGTTCTATATTTCTAGAAACACATAATCCATGAGCTGACCTTTACAAACGCTTCTAAAAAAATAGAGAGCGAATGAGTTGCCATCTACCCATTCTATGAGTAAATGATTTGAAGAAAGCTATCAACTTTCCTCCAAGCCTAAAGTTATCTGTGGAGGTATTTAAGAACAAAAATGCTTACATCCTTTCTTCATTTCAAATCTTGTCCCTGTGCTAACAAAGTTCTTGATCTTCCTCTCTCATGAAGTTGGAGCTGTTTCTCCAAGTCAGCTTTTATAACCAGAGTAAGATCTGCTTCTCTCTAGTGCCAGCTTCTTGTTGAGGCAGGTTACATAAATAGTTTGCAGTTTTTCCAATCGTGAGGAACTCATTTTGGCATTGACAACGCTTCACTGAATATTATGGTTCGTGTGCTGCTGCTGATTTCACTCCATCGTGGACTTCCCCAGCAGCAGCAGCGGCAGCAGCAGCCTCGGCAGTGAGGTTGCTTTCCAGCTGCTGGGTACTGGTTAACCATTTACCCTGGGCCTCCTCAAATGCCATTTCCTTGCTGGAATGCAGGAGAAGCCCTCTCTCCCTCTGTGTGTGTGTGTGTGTGTGTGTGTGTGTGTGTGTTCCTGTTGACTTTTTCATAGTCAGGATTACTCATCACAGCTGAAAACTGAAAACAATAAATGGGAAACAGTTTGCAAGTTTTTCCATAGAACAGAACCCCAACTGCTTGGCAGGAGACATTCATTAAAGGCGACTTATGTGCACAGCAATCTTTTAACATCAGAGGTGTTCCAGATGCCATACGACACATTGAAGTAGATACTGTCCTTTTCTCGTGTACCACGTTTGTTAACACACAATTTGTTCCAAGAATTTAGAAAGGCATTTTGTCAGAAATAAAATCAAGCAAGGTCAACTTTTGGGTGATCTTTAGTTTTCTACTGCTGAATAGCCAGCAAAAAGACATTCAACGTTAATGAAACTGACATTTTCCCCGCCACTCCTAGCTGAAAATGGTCCTTTAAAGAAAAAAAAAGTAATACTACTTACCCTGATTTCAGTGCATGCCGTATGCATTCATTGAAATATCACACTCTAACCCATTAAATGTGCGATTACTACATACTTACTAAGCAAAGGTAATTAACAATGGCTTGCACTTTTCTATCGAGAATAGCCTGCCTTTACAGTCCCTCTTGTTTCCAACTCGTCTCTCCAGCTAATCAACTCTTGCAGGGTTCCGTTTTCTATTTCTTCCTCATTTCCTCTTCCCTGTCTCCTACGCCCCCGTTTAGACAGCCAATATCTTAAGCTTACACTGTGTACTTTCAAGTGTGCTCAGTTTTTGTTATAGCAAGTGATTTCTTATGGGGATTTAAATTAAACACCCTTTCCATTCTTTGGATAGTCATTTTCCCGGTGGCTTATAAGAAAAAAGTAAAATGACTAAAGAGCACTAATTTTTCTCAGGCCATCTTAC
Source organism: Fukomys damarensis (assembly GCF_012274545.1). Taxonomy (NCBI): domain Eukaryota; kingdom Metazoa; phylum Chordata; class Mammalia; order Rodentia; family Bathyergidae; genus Fukomys; species Fukomys damarensis. The sequence goes on along the minus strand of NW_022900916.1, from coordinate 49,490,736 downwards.
AATAAGGTAAAGAGAGAAGCCCCACATTTTAAAAACATATTTTACCTGCTAATTTTAAAAAATTTACATAGTCAGTTGGTAGAAAAGTCAAATCTTCTCTCACAGCCAAGCAGATTTTTAAAAAACAAATCCTCTCTAATAATAAACTTGATGCTCTAATTACATTTTCTACAACTGTAAAAATTCAATGTTTCTATAAATACAGCATAACCTGGTGGCATTCTTCTATTCCAAAAAAAAGGTCAGTCACAAAATTAGAGCAAAGTTAAACTTCGTTTCTTGTTTCAAAGTGTTCCTGAGACATGACAGAAACTTTACAGAGTGTGGGGAACGTCACACTCTGTAGGGCTGCGTCTCCACCTGCCCATCCACACTGGCTGGAGTGTCACGGAAAGCACGCCGCACACAGTCACCCACCCCGACTCCGTCCTTGTGTTTAGAGATGTGAAAGTTCTCTAGAAGTTACCAGCCATTTTTCATGCCTTCCTCTGTGAAGCACAAGGCAGATGTGTCTTAGGCAGCAACAGAACATGGACAAGGAGGAAAAGGGTGGCTTAGGACAGAGTGAAATTCCTTCTGCCCCAGGTCGCCCAGCTGGGCACCACTCAGGCCTCTTAGGCTCCCTCCTCCGCCCAGCTGAGATGATGCACTGTGAAAACACTCACTCTCCCCAAAACGCCTCTTCATGATTCAGAGCTGGGAAAACACTGCCCCGGGTCTAAAATACGTGCCCAAACAGCCCAGCGCCCGGGAGCGCTTTCTCATAGCTCTGGGCTCCCCGCCCTCTGCTGCCAGAGCCTTGGGGATGTGCCTAGCCCAGCGCAGCGCACGTACCGGCCAACTGCGCTCAGAACAAACCCCTGGCGGGTGGCCAGGAGTCTCCCTCCCAGCCACCGCCCCCCGCCAGTGCCTTTTTTTCCCTTCCCATACAATGCAAGATCTTCCTTCCTTAGTTCCCTTAAATCACAGCCCCGGGAAAGCTCCTCAGAGCCTGCATCCAGCCACACGCCAGCATGTCTGGGGGCAAATACGTAGACTCGGAGGTAGGCTCGGGTGGGGCGCGCCTTCTTGGGGCGCATGGAGTGCCTGCTTCTGCTATCTCCCGCTCCAAATACTCCGGCTGCTTTCCCTGCCCCAGCCCTCTCTCCACTTCAGGGCACTCCTCTCCACTGGCACCGAGGAATGGGCCTGGGCGGGGAGGAGAAGAGAAACCAGGAATGTTCTGTGTTCTTCAGTTGGGGAGGGGTACCAAGGGAGCCTCTGAGCTCCAGACCACGGAGAGCAGGGATCGGGGTTCTGGGATGGGAGCTGCCGGACCGATGACCCCCCCCCCACCGGACTTCCCCCCAAGTCCTAAGGACAGTCCCGACCGGCGCGCGCGGGGTGTTTGCACTTCTCCAAAGTTCTGGGGACACCTCTACAACTCTCCCTGCATCCATCTCGGATGCTCCAAAGGCGGGCTGGGTGGGGGCCTCCCCTCCCCCAACTACCACCATCACTAGCGGCCACCTCCTGCACTCACACTCCAACGGCTCTGGAGACCCGGTTTCCCTTTCTCAGGCACGGCTCAGCCGCCCGCCGT
>NW_022900916.1:49431739-49489073 GCF_012274545.1 Fukomys damarensis | reverse complement strand
GGCTGCTTTCCCTGCCCCAGCCCTCTCTCCACTTCAGGGCACTCCTCTCCACTGGCACCGAGGAATGGGCCTGGGCGGGGAGGAGAAGAGAAACCAGGAATGTTCTGTGTTCTTCAGTTGGGGAGGGGTACCAAGGGAGCCTCTGAGCTCCAGACCACGGAGAGCAGGGATCGGGGTTCTGGGATGGGAGCTGCCGGACCGATGACCCCCCCCCCCCCGGACTTCCCCCCAAGTCCTAAGGACAGTCCCGACCGGCGCGCGCGGGGTGTTTGCACTTCTCCAAAGTTCTGGGGACACCTCTACAACTCTCCCTGCATCCATCTCGGATGCTCCAAAGGCGGGCTGGGTGGGGGCCTCCCCTCCCCCAACTACCACCATCACTAGCGGCCACCTCCTGCACTCACACTCCAACGGCTCTGGAGACCCGGTTTCCCTTTCTCAGGCACGGCTCAGCCGCCCGCCGTAGCCTGGGAGTGGCCTGAGCGTGGGTCGGGGGAGTCCTGCAGGTGAGACGCAGTTACAGGTCATTCAGGGGGTCTGGAACAGGGCTCTCTGCTCAGAGGTGGGAGTATGCGGGGTGGTGACCATCACGGCGAGGGGTAGGGGCCAGCTATGGTGGGGCCAAGTGGAGTAGAGGAAAAGTAGGGGCTCTGTGGGTGCGAGGGTGACGGGGCTGGGAAGTAACGAAAATGGGGAAGGGACGTTTCGTGGGTCAGGAGGTCACAGCTACATCTTAAGGATTAAACTGGAAGGGATATGGGGACGGGGGGAGGTGGAGGGGGGGGGAGGGGCCAGCTATGGTGGGGCCAAGTGGAGTAGAGGAAAAGTAGGGGCTCTGTGGGTGCGAGGGTGACGGGGCTGGGAAGTAACGAAAATGGGGAAGGGACGTTTCGTGGGTCAGGAGGTCACAGCACTCCTCGATCTGCTTAAAAAGCTGGAGGCGCGCAGTTTTCTGTGCGCGAAGCCATCGCCGTGGACACCGTTAGATTTCGAGCGCGAGGTTTCCCCAGCTGCAAGGCTGACTTCTGACGCTCGTTTTTCCTTTTGAACTTTTCTTCCCACTGCCGTTGCCACCGGCCCTTTCCTGCCGGCTGCTCTCCTCAGGGACATCTTTACACTGTTCCCATCCGGGAGCAGGGCAACATCTACAAGCCCAACAACAAGGCCATGGCAGACGAAGTGATCGAGAAGCAAGTGTATGACGCGCATACCAAAGAGATCGACCTGGTCAACCGCGACCCTAAGCATCTAAACGACGACGTGGTCAAGGTAAGGAGAAGCTGCTGGCGAGAACGAGACGTTCCTGGGAGGGCCAAGCCAGGGCCACACAGCCCGGCCCTGGCCTGCACTTGGGGCCCTTATGGCTTTGCCTCACACGCGCCTTCTTCTGGGCTTAGTGCGTGGGGACTCCCTGATCCTCAAAAATGTCACCTCCCCCATCCCCGCTGCTTAATTCAGCTGGCAGTTAGCTAAAGAGCCTTTCGTAGGAGTTCCCTAGGACTACGATTTTCTCCTGGCGAATGTACCTTCTGAACTCAGCCACAGGTGACCCCAGAATATGTGGGAGGAGATTGGTTGCTCCATTCCCAAATGGAAAGCCTAGTGACAGTCCCTTTGCACATGGGATTAAGGCAATGAAATGGTTGTGTAAGATCTTGAGGCAGGGGTGTGAGCCGAAACATACAATGAGCATGTTTCTCCAGCTAAAATAATCTGACATGATTCTCTTAACAAAAACAAATAAACAAACACCTGTACAAATGTTTAGAACTAATGGCAAAATTATATTTATACAAGATTTAACCGGAAAAAATGTGGCCCTTGTGCACAGCTAAGCCAATTTACAAAACCAGAAATAATGGGCACCTCTTCATTTATTCTGTAGATTCTGCTAGTTAGGTGTGGAAAGCTGCTCCTATAGCGACTGTCTAGGTCAGCCAACCTGAGTTCTTTTTCATACTTTCAGAATGTGCTTGGTGGTAGTAAAAATAAATCAGTTGCCTAGATTATTGGCCAAACTTAGGTCTAACACAGTGGTCAAGATTTTCTTTTTTAATGATCATGTTATTTAACTTTGACCCCGTTAGCATTTCTGGCCAGAGAGTGTACTATCAGAACCCATCTGGATTGGGAAATTGTGGACTTGAGCCATGCTTGGCAGAGGGTTCTCCTTGGGGGGCCAGGCGGGCCAAGGAAAATCCTGTTCTCCAGGGTTAGAGTGTGAAGAATGTGATTCTGACCAAGCCCAGAGGAGCCAGCAAGGTGGACGAGCGAACTCCACCCACCTGCTTGCTATCTCTGGATGGGAGAGTTGTGGTGTAGAGACTGTTCACATTTATGAATTATATATTTCAAAAGGGAGAACAATTTCATCTGCGACTGGAAGGAAAGCGTAGCTGTCTGAATTAACTTTCTTGGCTTGCTGGTGGAGGAAAAGGAAAATCAGAACTTTTGCAGGATTTTCTATTAGCCAGATTATGGAATATTTAAAAGCAACAGCAACAACAAAAGTACCTTACAAACTAGAAGTTAGAATTGCTACAAAAACTATTTGCCAAAACACTACCTTAAAGAGAGAAGAGCATTTTGTTTAAAAAAAAATCCTTTTTTTCCCTTCTCCCTTCTGGTGTGGTTTGGAGCAAGGAGAGTTGCCAGGAAAAGTGGTGGATTTGAGAAAGGGCTCCCGGCACTGGATGCTCTCTGTTGTTCCACTGCACTGCTGTGAGCAGGATTCCCTGGAGCTAAGGAAGCTCCCCGATGAGTCAGACAGGCCAGCAGTGTGGATGTGGGTCTCCACACACAGCATGACTAAGTTCAGACAGAAAGGACCCACTGGGAAAAGAGACTTCAACACAGATGGAAAAAAATCATGACAGGCTTAGAGGAAATAGCAGTTTACAAAATAGCATTTCAAAGAGCAAGTATGGGGATCCTCAAATTAAAGAAATTAAAAGAAAGGTGAAAACAAGCCCCTGCTGGCCTAAGGAAACCAATCCATACCCACTTGCTCCTAGTACTGTGAGCAAATCAAGAAAGTCAAACAAGAAAAATTTACCTCGAGAAGAATTTGGCAGGACCACTTCCTCAGATGCTTGGAGAGACAGACCCAGGCTATCCGTGCAGATTTTTCACGGACTGTGCTAGGTCACCATAGGCTTGGTGGAAATGGGCCTAATAAAGTTTTATTGTTCAGCCCAAGCACAATGTCATGATAGAAAGAGCATGATCCTCTCCCTGGCACCATGACAATAAATAACAAACTTTCTTGAATTGTACTTTTAACATAAACTTCTTAAAATAAAAATGCTGAAACCTTTACCGTGAATGCATGGTAACTTATAATATCACCCAATAATACAGTGACAGGGTCAAAAGAGAGGCTACCACTAACAGTGCCAATCAAGTAAGGAAAGGTCTGTCTTACAAGTACAGGGACTTGTAAAAGTTGTCATGTCCCATATTGTAGTCACCAGCTATGTACGGCTATTTCAATTTAAATTCCATGTAATTAATTGTGAGTAAAATTTTAAATTCAGTTTCTTGATCACACGAGTCACATTTTAAGTGCTCTACTAGTAAAGATCATGCCACAGATGCAGAACATTTCTGTATCAGAAGGGCAACACAGATGTAGAACATCTCCATCACCGTAAAAATCTCTGTTGGACAATGCCTAACTACAGTGCTTCTTTAAAAAATATCTCCAAGTTTTAAAAAAAATTCTAGATAAAGAAATGAAACTTTGGTATAAAATATGGAGAACAATATAGTGTATCTGTAAAAGTCCTTTCAGTCCCATGAAACAGCTATGTAGGAGGAAAAAATAACATCGGAAATGTTGTTTATATATCAAGAAGGTGGAAAATTACCTATTCCATTCATGATAATGATATGAAATATACAATTTATTTCCAATGAAATTCATTTTTTATCCTGTAAAAGTTTGCTCTTCTACACTGTATAATTTTTTTGGGGGGGGGACATTAAGACAGGGTCTCACTATGTAGTTGAAACTGACCTGGAACTCACTATATAGCCCAAGCTGGTTTCGAACTCACAGTAATCCTCCTGCCTCACCCTCCCAAGTGCTGGGATTACAGGCATGCACCACCATGCCCAACTCCACTACACATTTTTTAACCCTAAAATATTATGCTGTGAATGCTTTCATAATTTCCTGTAAGTTAAGTGGTAATGAACTCAGACCCTTTATTTTTCTGAAAATTTTCTATCTTATGCTCATGTTTCATTCATATATTGATTATATGCTTATTTGGATTTTCTACATAAAGAAAATGCCCTCAGATTTATGATTCTGTTATCATGCTAGTCATAAATCAATTTCAAACTGTTACAATATGCTAGACTAGATGCTTTACTAGGTAAGCTCCTAAAATAAATCCTGCAATTACAAAAGTCAAAGTTAGTAAGACAAGATGCATGCAGATAAAAGTCACACATGCACACACCACAAACACACACACATACACACACACACACACATGCACACACACACACTCAAAACCATAATGGTAAGTCATGGCCAGACAACTAATGGTTCCTTTATTTTGCCTTGACTGCCAGAAAACTCACAGCTAGATTTTAAATTATTAATTAAATAATTAATTATTAATCTTTCATTACTTGCTCCCACGTGTGATTTTGTATTTCACTTTCTTTTTTAACTGGCATACTGTTTTATTAGGTCTTCACTGTAAGCCTTCCCACCATCATTTTGGAAATAGACTAAATATATTCTGTAATAAATCAAAAGTAAATAGTATTGAATATTGTTTAATAACAAGGATTCAAAATAGTGGATGCTGATATTAAGTGGAGAGATCACTGAATCGCAGAGAAGGACAAGGCATTAACGGTTGCTTAGGAGACATAGCCATGAAGGAGGTGCACCCTGAGTTGGATCATGGCAGACAGATGAATGCGAATGGCCAAGAAACACCAGAAGGCACTGTGAATGAGCAAGGCGTGGCAATGGGCAGGTCTCACACAGGGAAGTTTGACTGGAATTTGGGGAATCTGCCTGTGATAAAAATGGAAGGACTGAGAGTGGCCAAGGGGCAGAGTCCTAGATCCAGTACTCATGGTAAGTTTGGATTTTCTCCAGGGAAGCAGGGCAAACTGTGAAAGACTTCGAACATGGCGTGGGTATAATGAAAGTGGGCTTTTCAGAAGATGGCTCAGGGGAAGGTACCAGGAAGTGATCAATGGTAGCCAGTCCGGATAAGCAGAAAGGAGTTCAAATGTAGCGATGGTTCCCAATTTGCAGTGGTTCAACACGATTATTCAGCTTTATGACGATGCAAAGGCAATGCTCCTTCAGTAGAAACTGGGCTTCGTATTTTTGAATTTCAACCTTTTCTCAAGGTAGCAACATGTAGTACAGCGCTCTCTTGTGATGCCGGGGAGTGGTAGCCAGCCGCAGATCCCAGTCAGCCACATACATTATCACAGGGGGAAATACCAGTACTCTGCGGTGTGGGCAAGGTACACGTTACAAGTTACACGTTCAGCATTTTCAACTTACGATTTTTTCAAATTTTTTGTGAGTCTATTGGGCTATAACCCTATGTTAATTCAAGGAGCATCTGAAATTGCACCATAGGGATGACCGAATTTTAGGGAGCATAATGAATACCAGCCTGGCTTTTAATTCCTCTTTTTTATGTTAATAAAAATTAAGGGCTAATTAAACTGTAAATGTTACCCATACTTTCAGTTACTGCTCAGATGGGTATTTTGAAATGAACCATTAAAAAAAGAATAGACAAGACTATGATTTGTCATGAATTAAAGTCAGGGGAGACATACAAGTTTGAAGGATTCTGTGATTATCACTGAGACCAATCAAAACCTGGGAAGGAGTCTTTGTTAAATAATAAAACTACATGTCAGTAACTTTCTTTCCAAAAATTGAATGTAGTTACTCTTCAATATACATATACTGTGTGCAAAATTTTCTTTAACCATCAAGAAAAGACAGGTGCGTGATCAGTTTGAGTCAGATTAGTTTCAGTTTCAATGTAATGCCCTATGTTGCTGTGATCCCTTTCAGCTAGAAAGCACTCTAGAGCAATTGCTGATTAATATCAGTACAATCATGTTTTAATAAAACTATGCAAATTTGATATACATATAACCAAAACATCTGATTTAAAAGATCAGGTTGTCCCAAAGCACTCCACCAGATTAGTATGCTCTTCTGTTGGAAATGGTATCCGTTTTGTTTGTTTATTTAAGATAGTGATTTGATAAAGAAGATGTGGATTATTCCTATAAAATGGAATACTACTCAGCCACAAAGAATGAGAAATTAGATTCATTCATAGGAAAACGGATACATTTTGAGCATATACTCCTAAGTGAAATAAATGTCACACATGTGTAAATACCAAATAGATTCTCTGGTGTCAAAAACAGTACACAAGATCCTAATGAGATGATTAACAATGTGAAACAGGAAGAAAAGGGATAAAGGTGTAGGGAAAGTGGGAAGGGTAGGGGAAAGGGAATAAGGGAAAGGAAAAAAATATGAGAAAATAAAAAATGGAAATAAAGTGTTTGTAAATGGAGAGGGGAGGAGGGGGTGAAGGGAGGGCAGAGACAAGGGGAAAAATGAGAACCAAGACCTGTCCTGTAAAGGTACAAGATCCCAATAATGAATGTAATTGTTCTGTGTACCTAAAATGTACCAATAAACTCAATAAAAAGAAAAAAAAGATAGTGATTTGACAAGATAGTGATTCATAGTCTGCTATATTAAAATTATGCATGGAATACAGAACCCACAGGTTATAAAATAGTATTATAGTCACCTTTGGTGGGCAATTGCTCTCACATTACAGAGCAGAGTGGTACTAAAATGGAGAATATTATTCATGCTTAAGCCGCTGCAATACTTGCAAGTGCAACAAACAATGATATACATCTTAAATGCATATTAAGATTTTTTTCTTTCCTCTCTTGACTATGGTTAAAAAAAAACTGAGGAATTGGCTCAACTTTGACTTTTTTCACTGAATATAATTATAAATAATTTTAATAATTTGTTAGGGTGCATCCAATATACTTGAATTACGAAAAGGTTCATCGTGTGGGATGTTCTTTCAGTTAATAGAAGCAGTGGCTATATTTTTAAGAGGCTTAACGAGGGAACAGCTGCAATAGTAAGCAGCACCTGTAAAGTTCAATGATTTCCAAAGCCATCTGCCTGTGCATCGTGCCCACTCATATTCCAAGGGAAACTTCCTCTTACCGTACCCTACTTGTAAGCATCAGTTCTCTATGGTGAAATACCCAGAGACAGCTAGACCATGGGAGAAAGGCTCTGTGCACTGACCTGTGGGGTTCTGGACCCTTCTTTGATCCTCTAAAGTGGAGAAGGCAGAGATCCCGGGTCCGTGCAAGGGTGGTTTATGCCAAGACATTTGCAAACTATACTACTTTGAAAAGAAGTTCCAAAAGAAACAAAAAAGCGAGAGAGAAAGAAGTTCCTAAAAGAGAAACCTTCTGGCCCTCAAATTTTGCATTACACAAATTTACTCAGAGGTACCCTGATACAGTGAGAGCCTATTGTGTTAAGAAAATTGTTATTAAACAATTTGCTCCTGTTTAGTTCTGTAAGAATTGTGAAAAAAAGTTTCTTTCTAATATTCTCTCTTCCCATATTGGCTTTCAATTTTCAATTTTTCTGTTGAAAACTTGAAATTTAACATTTTTAAAGGACCGTATAGCTTCCTTACAAACCCAAGAGAATTCTCAAATTTGGCTAGCATCAGAATCACTGGAAGAAATTTTTAAAATACAGATGCCTGGGCCTGCCCCAGATCTATTAAATTAGAATAGCTAGATGTCAGGCTTAAGTGGCTATAATTTTTTAAAGCTTCAAATGATTATTCTTCAAATGACTACACTGTGAAGTCAAATTTATAAATGATTGTTGGCAAGGTTGACTTAGAGACACACACTGTCATTGATTCCACACTAAATGAACAGAAGAGTCATAAGGTATAGTTCATTCTAGATGTGTTCCTTGGCAGAAAACTACTGGAGGTCATTTTAAAGCCTGTCAGAGAGTTTTGAAACACCATGGAGGGCTCCCAAATCAACCTTGCTCAATGGTTCTCCATCCCTTGTGGATATTTGGCCTTGGAACCAACTGCAATCTTAGAGTTTCAGGGTGACCTAGCAATGAAGTGACCATAATTTCTAGACTGTCCCATGCCAGATAGCCTTGGTTAGCTCTGAGTTACTATTAGTAAGTCCCCTTTGTCACTTAGAAGTGTCCCAGTTCGGAAGAAAAGTTAATAAAGTCACCAATGGATTGACAAGGACCCGGCACTGATTCCTATACCTGAAATACAGTAGAAGTTCATAACACTCCGTTCTAGCAGAAGGTGCTATGTTTCCGTATTTCTCTCCTCCTCATCCCCACTCTATATTGTACCATTGCCCTTCTCTTACCCTTCATCATTGGCATCAAAGTACTTTACAACTTGGAGGAGGAACTCTTAAAGTCCAGTCTACTCTTCCCTCAGCCCCTAAGTTCTTTCCCTGAAATACAGGGTTAATAAAACTGGCATCCTTCTGTCAACATATTTTATCAGTTACTCAAAGACTGAAATGTTTAAAATAGTTTTAACTATTTTTCAGTTAGTCCAGGAAACATAAAATGGCATGCTTTCACATGGACCATTGTTTAAGGTAGGGAAGTGTTTTTTAATTCTGTCTTAAAGGAAATCTGCATGATCCATGTACCGAGCAACCACCAAGGGAATTTGTTGGTAGAACAGATTTACACCTGCACGGAATGCATATTTCCTGCCTCTCATGGGAACTTGGTGGACATTTCAGATATAAAATATCTTGTTTGCTTAATTGACCCTTGAGGAGATCTCTCTTGTTATTCATTATTTCATAGGAGGGTAACTTCATATTACTAAAGACACAACTGAGTTTTCCCTTAACCATTGTTAGCTGTTTTGGCAATTAGGAGAAAGGCATCCTTAATTTTGAGAAGGCTTAAATATGTTTTGATGGTGTGTGTATGTGCTTAATATTCCAACTCATAGCAGTTTTAAAATACTTTTTCTAAAGCTACATTCAATATGTAAACCTTTCCTGAGCCCAGTAAGTACATTCCAATACAAATGAACATTGATGGATTCTACGTTAGCAGATAAAGTTGTGTGTAGAGACTGAACCAGGTCTCATAAGTCATAGACATCAAACACAATTGCAGTTTCTCATTTACAGTGAACAATAAAAAGATGCTGAGCCCAAACAGTGAAAAAGCAGGAGACTGGAAGGAAAAGAATCAAAGATGAATAAAATCCCATGAGGGCCCTTCTCCCTAGCCTGCCACATACTCTGTGCCTCACTGGGCCATACACATCCCCACAATGCGACCCTCTACCTCCACTTCTTTGCATAGTGCCACCCTGCCAGACAACCTAACCAGGCTGAGGGCTGACTCGGCATTTAAATGGCAGCTTCTGCTACCACAGTTTAGAATGAAGTGAAGTAACATGTCTGTAAGTGATTCTGAATGAGGTCGTATAACTAAGGGACAGCTACAATCAAGCACAAAACAGAGAGTTCTTAGCAGTCTACAAAGGAAGTATTCACATGGGGGCCAGGGCCCAAGCAGAGGGAGCAGCTGGAGCAACCAGAGAGGTAAGGTGAATGGCAAGTTTTGTAAGTCAGCAGTAGGTCAGTGTGGCCAGAGCAAGGGATACAAGCGGTTGGCAGGGCCTCCTTTGCTCAGCTAAGGTGTTTGATCCTCTGTAAGCTGCACTAATGTGCAGAGGGGTTTTTAGGCCAGAGGGTGACTTGATAGGATACGTCCTTTCAGTTGCTAGCTTCAATGTACTGATGCTGGGTGAGCAATAGGAGTGAGATAGGACACGGAGAGCTTCCTCCAGCACTTTCTGCAGGCTGACTCAGTGGCACAGATTATTTTATTCCCTGGCCTCCAATGGCCTTATGAGCCATTTACTACTGTTAGTGTCGCCACCATATTCACTTTGCAGGCTTAGAAATTCAGGCTTAGCAAGTTGCTCAGAATTATACAGGAAGCAGAACAATTAGAGTTTGAATCCAGACAGTGAAATTCTAAAGTCTGAATTTTTTTTTTTTCATTTGGTTCATTGGTACTTTTCAGATGTAAAGTACAATTGCTTTCATCATTGGGATCTTGTACCTTTATATGATGCATCTTGGCTCTTATTTTTTTCCCCTTTCCCCTGCCCTATCTTCACCCCCTCCACCCTTCCCTAATTATAAAGACTTTGTTTCCATTTTTTTCTTTTCTCATATTTTTTCTTTTCCCTTATTTCCTTTCCCCTACCCTTCCCACTTCCCCTAATCCTTTAGCCCTTTTCTTCCTATTTCACATTATCAATTATTATACAATTTGAACCTTACTTACACTTTTAGTTTTTTACACCAAAGAAACTATTTGGTATTCACACATGTTTGTTCTATTTATTTCACTTAAGAGTATGGCCTCAGTTGCACCCACTTAGCTATAAATGTCTCTACTTTCTCCTTCTTTATGGCTGAGAAGTATTCCATTTTATAAAAAAACCACATCTTTATCGAGTCTGCAGGTAATGGGAAGTTGGGCTGTTTCCAAGTTTTAGCTATTACAAACTGCTGCTATAAACATGGGTGAGCATATATCACTGTGGTATGATTCTTTTAATTCTTTTGGAAAGATACCCAGCAAAGGAATGACTGGGTGAAATGGAACCTCTAATTCTAGTTCTTTGAGGTATCTCCATACTGATTTCCACAGTTGTTGCACCAGTCTGCAATCCCACTAACAATGGAGAAGGGTTACTCTCCCCCCACAACCCCGTCAGCATTTGTTATTGGTTAATTTCTTGATAGCAGCCATTCTTTCTGGGGTGAGATGGAAACTCAGTGTTGTTTTCTGGTCTGAATGACCAGAAATGTTGAACATTTTTTTCACGTTTATTTGATGCTTTTACTTCTTTGTCTGAGAAATGTCTGTTTGTTTCAGCTGTCCATTTTTGAATTGGGTCTTTATATTTGGGGTGGTCTGATTTTTTGAGTTCTTTATATATTCTAGATAGTAGACCTTTGTCTGAGGAACAGCTAGAAAAAAATTTTTCCCACATTTTAGGTTGTCTCTTACCTCTATTAGTGGTTCTCTTGCAGTGCAGAAGCTTTTTAATAAGATGAGATCCCAGTTGTTGATTCTTTGTGCTAGTTCTCATGCTACTGAGGATTTGTTCATAAAGTCTTTTCCTATGCCAGTTTCTTCAAGAGTTCTACTTAACTTAGCTTTTAGAAAGTTTAGTGTTTTCGTTTTAATTTTGAGATCTTTCATTCACTTCAATTTTAGTTTAGTGCACTGTGAAAGATAGGGGTCTTGTTTTTATCTTTGGCAGGTTGAAATTGTTTTTCCAACACAATTTATTGAAGAGACTATCTTTCTTCCAATGAGGATGGTTGGCTCCTTTGTCAAAGATAAGGTAGCTGAGCATGTCTGGAGTTATTTCTGCATCTTCTAATCTGTTCCACCGATCCTCGGGTGTGTTTCTTTGCCAATACTATGCTGTTTTTTATCACAGTGGCTTTGTAATATAGTTTCAACTTGGGGATTGTGATATCCCCTGTCATGTCTCTGTTGCCTAGAATGTTTTTTGCTATTCTAGGTCTCTTCTGGTTCCAAATGAATTTTTGGATTGTTTTCTCAAGTTCTGTGAAATATACTGTTGATATTTCAAGTGAGATTGCTTTGAATCTACATAGCAATTTTCGAAATATGACCATTTTCACTATATTGATTCTTCCTACCCAGGAGGAAGGGATGTCTTTCCATTTTCTTATATCCTCTTCAATCTCTTTTTTCAGAGTCCTGTAGTTTTCAGTGTAGAGTTCTTTTGCTTCCTCCATTAGATTGATTCCTAGGTATTTCATTTTGTTGTTGTTGCTATTGTGAAAAGAATTGTGTCCCTAATTTTTCTCTCAGCGAGTCTGTTATTTGGCAGAGATTTTGGGATCTTCTATGGAGAGTACCATAGCATCGGCAAATAATGACAGTTTAACTTCTTCCTTTCCTATCTTTATTGCTTTAATTTCTTTCTCATGTCTAACTGCTGTAGCTAATGTTTTCAGAACTATATTGAAGAGGAGTGGTGATAATGGACATCCTTGTCTTGTTCCTGATTTTAGCGTGGTTTTCAGTTTTTGACCATTTAGTATGATGTTGGCTGTTGGTTTTTCATAGATAACCTTTATCAAGTTGAGATAAAGACCATCTATTCCAATTTTCTTGATTTTATCATGAACAGGTATTGAATTTTGTCAAATACCTTTTCTGCATCTACAGAGATGATCATATGGGTTTGTCCTTGACTCTGTTAATATAATGTATTACATTTATTGATGTATGTATTTTGAGTCATCCTTGCATCCCTAAGCCTGAGTTCTTAACCACTAAGCTCCTGTATCTCTCTTTAATAGGTCACAATCTGCAAAGAAAATGGAGTCACTAGATTGCCAAATAAATGGTGAGGGTGTCCTCACCCTGAGTGGGCAGCATATGGTGACAGGGATTCCAGGTATAGTGTGTATTGGCAGTGACAGTCCTACAAATTAAATTCCAGAACTTGGAAGGTCATCAAGGAAACAGGAAAAGGATCAGGGTACCCACAGACCCCAAGGAAAAGGGAGGTTTCTCAGGGTCCCAGTGAGACAGAAAGAGCTAAGTCTCAAACATCAAAAATGGGGTGCAAAGTAGGGGTGTACCTCAGTAATTAGTGGGAAAAGCAGACAATATGCAGTGCTGGCTCCACCAAATTGCCCAGTCTTTAAATCATCCCGATTGACTGTGTTGGTCAAAGAAATGGGATGGGGCACCCAGCTTTGAGGCAGGGGTAAATGTGAGAGAAGGAAGCAGGTCCTAACAGGAACTACTCACCGTATTTGAAGGTTCTCAGTCTTTTCAATTTCTACAGACATTTGTACCACAACACCATATATTTTAAGAACAGGAAAGAACTGAGAAAAACCTTAGTTTTATTCTAGTGGGAGAAAAATCCTACTGAATCCTGGAAGCAATTTCTCTGAGACCTCTTCCCTGAACTTTATATATCTGTTCTCAAAAACAAATACCAGCAGCAAAGACAGACTGAGTACATTTTATGAGACACCATTTATCACTTAAAAGAACAATTAAAATGTTCCATCAGTCAGAGCTCAGTTTGCCTTTTCTATATTATCAGCAGTAATATATGTTGTTATGACTTCCGTCTTATGTCCCCCCAGAGCCTCATGCAGTCAGAGGTGAGGCTCTTTCTGAAATGAGTGAATCTAGAGTGTGTGCTAGGATTAAGGGTGTATGATTACTAAACCACTACATGTAAGTGACTGGTTTGGCACATAAGATAAAGGGAGCAGAAAGACACTGTTAAACTCCCTTGTTCCCTTTGCTACACAAACCGTTCTGCCGTGTGCTACCCTGTCTTGGAGCCTACTGATTATGGACTGAAACCTCTACAAGCTGAGCTAAATAAACCCTTTCCCCTTAAACTTGCGGCATCTGGTATTTTGTCTGAGCAACGAGAGAAAAGTAACTAACACACAGGTCTAAAAATGGGCACAGCAAAACATGTCGAGGGAAATTCCTTCTTAGCTAATGTAACGTCTGTTGTGAATGAAGACATCGTGGGATTTCATTATTAAGTGGCTTCCTTTGCCTCCTTTCTCTACATTAACCACATTGAAACCGTTATTCAAAAGAAATCCAAAATATTAATAAAATTTCAAAAACATTTACACTGTTAATGCAAGGAGAAAACATGTTCTAAAATATATATATATATATATATTTAAAGTATTCATTGTTAAGGTTTTTTGAATTTCCCATGTTAGGAGGATGAAAATACACCTCTTTTAGGCCTCCCAGTGATGACCTCCTGGGCCCTGGGAAAAAGGCTAATCTCTTGAGTATCTGACAGGCAAGGCAGGCAAATTCCCAGGATGCCGTCTGCTGCCAGTTGCCATCACTGCTTCCTTCTCTGTGGCTTTACGACTGCTGGACACCAAGTACACAGAGCTTGGAGATTTTACTTACAGGGAAGTGGTGACTGTTCATCCACTATTAGAACAGCAGAGACTTTTATTTTTTCATATCAGAGGTGGTCTCTTGTAGATCTAAGCAGAACCAAAAATACACTAAAATGCCTCCACCAGGGGTCAGATATCATTCATTTCATCATTTTGATATCTGTGCCAAGTGAAGTGAATGTTAGTTCCTTCCCCAGACAGGCATCACTTTCTCCTGTGATGATATGGGTTTACTATACCATATATAAAAGTAAGATGCCTCAATTTAACCCCAAATCGTGTTTCTATCAGCAGGCTAACTATAAAATATTTGGATCACTAATTCAGACAAAGGTGGGACTAGACAGCGGTGGCAAAGAGATGGCACACATGCTGTAGCTGGCTTTTTATTATCATTGAAAGCTCTAAAAGGCTTGCCATCACTGATCTAGGAAGTAGCCATTAAAAAAGATCAGGGATGTGTAATGTGAATTTCAAGTGTGACTTGATAGCCAACATACAGAGAAAGCCACAGTCTTCATTTAAGCACATTTAAGATTTTATCAGAGACTGGAGTGAACAAGTTAAGAGGACCGTCAATTTACAACGGACAGCAATTGTAATGACCTCGTTAATACCTGTGATTATAAAGTAACCTTGACAAATTACAGATACCCCATCAAATAAGATAAACACCAATACAAAGTGCATTAATGTTAAAGGACTAGAAATAAAATATAGAAATACTGAGAAACAAGAAAACATATGAAAAATAAGAAAATATCAAGAAAGAACTGTCATTTTTAGGGAACTTGTGATATGGTAACACCAAGATGCCTGAGAGCATAATGTAAAATTACTAGAAGGAAGCCCTTCTAGTAATTCCAAAGCCTCCAAAGAAATGAAATCTCTTGGTTGAGAATCACTATTATAGACACACCTTTACTGGAATCTATACTGTGTCCCTCAGACCATGGGAGACCCAAAACCAAAGTCTGTCAGAGGTTCTAGAACATTAAACATCTCCATAATTTCATGATATTTTAAAGGAAGCACAATTAAGACTTTCACATATAAAATTCTATACCTTACTTGTTATTGATCAGACTTATTAAGAATGAGTTGCTGTTTCAATTTTAAGGGGTGAAAAGAAATTCTGGAGAAGTCCTAAGGACGAGCAAAATGCAACAAGGAAAAGGTAAAAAGAAATCCGCAGGTGAGGCTGCAGAGGGACTGAGTTGGAAGGGTTGGAAGGGAAGATGGGATGACAATTACTTTTGGTTAGTGCCAGGTTATCATGAGAAAAACATATCATAAGAAAAACACGGTTCTGATACAGTCATCATTCAAGAAAAAAACTAAAAGAAATGCTCAACTTTTTTTTAAAGTGTTGTATTATGAGAAAAACACTTTCAAGTAACAAGTGGTTAATGCTAGGAATATGTCATAAGGTTGTACGTTAAGAGTTGTGTGTTCATTTCCTTACTGGTCTGTGTTACTCCTCAAATCCTGCTACCTCTATAATTACAACTTGGTATGTAACAACCTTTATGCACAATCTCCTAATCATACGTAGAAATACATATGAATACTTTGCTCTATTCCAGGAAGTTAGCTGGTTTATTTGGAAGTAAAGAGGAATTGATGTGGCATTGTTCTAAGCAGTGGTTGAGAATGCAAGTGGTAAATATCTCAAAGTAGAACACTGGAAAATGCATGCATTGTATGTGCCGAAAGGTCAGCACGAAGCAGAGCCTTCACAGCTATCCACTCCCTCCTACATGGTGCATATTCACAAGACTGCAGCTTGTATAAATCCCCATTGTGATATAAACTCTTCAGAAAGTGTTAATGCTCCAGAGGGTGGCTGTTCTGTAAATTTAAAGAGAGGGACTCTTCACTCTGCCTGCAACTCATCTGGGGAACACACGAAACCACTGTCATGCATACCCATGTCTAGAAATTTTGATTTAATTGGTCTATGATGGGATTCAGGACCATTTTTTGTCTGTTTGGTTTTTAGCTCCTAGGTGCAGCTAATGTACAGCCAGAATTGTGTCTGGTTTAAATTCTTAAAATTTCTTAATAATAAAATTATGTACTGTGACGTTTCAGAAGTCTCAGTCACTTTCTCACTGCTGAGACACAATACCTAATGCCCACAGTTTAAAAGAGGAGAGGTTTATTTTATGTTTCAGTCCATAGTCTGCAGGCTCCAAGGCAGAAACAAGATGGTAGAGGGACATGGAGGAGGAAAAGCTGTTCACCCCATGGCAGCCAGGAAGCTGGGAGAGAAGGGAATAGATAGGGACAAGAATACACCATGCAGTTCACACCCCCAGTGACCTACCTCCAACTAGGCCCCACACACTAGCAACAAGGCAGCTCCAGTACCCCATGGTCCAATAACTTTCTGAAACATGAGAATTCTGGAAGACATCTTAGACCTCAGTCGTAACACAGGACAAGACTCAGGACCATAATGTCCACCAAGAGGTAACTGGTAATCCATGAGGTCCTCAATGGGGAGAAGGCCTTAACTTTTTATTGGACTATAATATTTATCATTCAAATTCCTATTACACAAACCTTTTCTGGAACTCTAATATAGCAACTGCATGAGATAGACTTTGTACATAAAGGTCATATCACTTATGTAATCTGGCTCTGTTATTTCTCCCTTTCCTTTGCCTATTCTTTCTATTCTCCCTAGAAGGAAAGTTTTCTGGTTAAAATGTCAGAATGTTGTTCTTAGCCTCCCTGCCTACCTCCATTCCTGGCTCAGGAATACTAGAAATGGAGCTGACAGTATCACTGGTTTTTCCTGAAGGGCCAGTGGTCATAGGGAGACACAGCGGACCTAGAGACAGGCAGGTGTCACTCATCTCTCTGGGGCCTTGCAGAAAAGAGACTGCAGAGTGCTTTGATGGTGCCAGTCATTCCCAGGAGCACACGGCAAAACCATGTCTCGATCTGAATTTCAGTCTTCTCTTGGGTACAAACCTCCGACACTGCCTTGGGCTTTGGAAAATTCATGTATAATCTGTGAACAGCAATTTTTTCATCTATAAAATCAATATGCAGAAGGAGACAATCTCTAAGCCTCTTTCGTTTCTAAAATTCTGAGATTCCAGTTGACCAGTACTCATAAAGAGTGGAAGCCTGTAAAAGTGCATAAAACCCAGGCAGAGAAAATGGCAGGGGACTTCTTATCAATAGTATTTTGTTACCCTATTCCTAGTTACTACCAATTGGCATCTTCACTCTTAATATTCAGAGATGTGAGGTTTGGTGAAATACTGAGCTTGCAGATGGCCTGCTGAATGCAGATGTACCACGAATAAACATTTGGTAGTGAAGACATCAAGAGCTAGAGCTTGTTTCCTTCTCTGGGCTCAGTACTCTGTGGTTTCCCCTTTTATTGCCCTTGCCTCCAAATCGGCTGTCTTCCAAAATGAACTAGAAAATCAGTTCCAAGGTTGGTTCCAAACTTTTTTTCCTCCAACTGGCCAATTCATCTTGGTTCACACAGCAGAGAAGTGCGTAATTACTTGCCACTTCAGTAGATCTATAGTCTTGAAAAGGTCTAACTAAATAGGGAATGCTTAGACTTTCTGAGTGCCGACCGTTGTCAGATTCACCTAGATCATGTAGCTCCATTTCTGAAGTCATTTAAGCAGCCTATCTGTAAGCAACAGGATGAGTTGCAAGGCAGAAGCACCATGACTTTGAGTCATATTTTCCCACAACCTGCTGTAAAGTTTGTTTCTCCCTGACCCATAAAACGCTGTAGCATTTAGGGCCCTGTATGATTTTTTTTCCTCATTGAGTTTATTGGTACATTTTAGGTACACAGTACAGTCACATTCATCGTTGGGATCTTGTACCTTAACATGACAGGTCCTGGTTCTCATTTTTTCCCCTTGTCCCTGCCCTCCCTTCACCCCCTTCTTCCCTCCCCATTTACAAACACTTCATTTCCATTTTTAAATTTTCTCATATGTTTTCTTTTCCCTTATTAGCTTTCCCCTACCCTTCCCCCTTTCCCTACACCTTTAGCCCCTTTCTTCCTACTCTACATTGTCCATTACATCATTAGGATCTTATGTGCTATTATAGTTTATTCACACCAGAGAAACTGTTCAGTATTTACACATGTGTGACTTATTTATTTCACTTAGGAGTATATCTTCAATATGAATCCATTTTCCTATGAATGAATCTAATTTCTAATTCTTTATAGCTGAGCAATATTCCATTTCATAGAAAAACCACATCTTCTTTATCCAGTTTCCAACGGATGGGCAAATGGGCTATTTCCAAGTTTTAGCTATTACAAACTGTGCCACTATAGACATAGGTGTGCATATATCTCTGTGATATGATTCTTTTAATTCTTTTGGAAAGATACACAGCAGAGGATGGCTGGGTCAAATGGCCTCCAGCCCCAGCTCTTTGAGATATCTCCATATTGATTTCCACAGTCTGCACTCCCACCAACAATGGAGAAGGGTTCCTTTCTCCCCACAACCCCGCCAACATTTGTTGTTGTTTGATTTCTTGATGATTTTAATCCTATCATTTAGCAGTCCCACTGTGTAACTTTGAAGGTAAACAAGAAATTGTTTGAATCTCACTCCACCGGAACACTCCTAGAAAACTCATCAGCCCTCTAAGCAAAGCTATGTCAAAATCTATAGTTTTGAATCCAGATTTTATGAGAAGCAAAAACTGAGTTAATCTGTTTTTCCAGGAATTAGCCACTTTTTGTTCATTTTTTTTAACCAAAGTTATGCCTGGCTTAGAAAAATATGAATGCAATCAATGAATGATTTGAATAGCCATTGAACCAGATAGTAACACATTTGGAGCTCTCCTTCCTAAAGGAGATATTATCAAGATGGTGTACTTGTAAAACACAAGAGGGTGAGAGATAACAGTATTCACTCATCATCCATTTATTCAACGTATATAAATTTGATATCCATCACCTTCAGAAGCTTATAATCTAATATCAGAAATAAAATCCAGGCACACACAAAAATCATACATTAAATAAGGCTGAGATAGGCTAGATGAAAAAGGGACCAGGTGAGAAAAAAGGGTTGAAGAATCTTTGAAGAAAGAACCTTTAGGTTAAGACATTACAAATAACTGAGAGCTAGCCAGAGGGGGGATAGAAGGAATATTCCAATCAAAATCAGCAGCACATGGGAAGTTGTGAGACAGAAAAGGGCTTGTAGCATTATCCTGGGAGAAGTTATTCAAGAATCCAGTCAAAATTCTAGAAGTTAAATCAGGCATGGTGGCACACACCTATAATTCCAGCACTTAGGTAAATTGAGGCAAAAGGAAGCAAATTTAAGGCTAGCCTGAGCAATTTAGCAAGACTTAATCTCAAAGTGAAAAATAAAAGGAACCAGAGATGTTGCTAAATGGTGGTATACCCCTGGGTTTGATCCCTAGCACTGCCAAAAAAAAAAAAAAAAAATCTACAAGTTAGTGATTTGGGAGGCAGGTGAGAAAATGACTTCTTTCCTTACTTGTAAGGAATTGTAAGGAATGCATCTCAGAAGGGCCTCACCCTCCTTCGAATGGTAATAAGTCCTGAATGAGCTTCAGCAGTCAAAGGTTATCTCTACTTTATTTGCACTGTCTTCCTTGACCTTGACCTGGTTCTGTTTCATGTCACTGATTCTATCCTCAAAAATAAGTGCTTCACCAGTGTTGAATGAATGAATAAATGAACCCCCGAGGCCATAGTAATATAAACCAAAAGTTTCTGCAAGAAATAAGCAAAACTTTTAAATTCTAGATAAATTTAATGTTGTGTCTCATTACATCCTATTATGATTTTTCTGAGCAGTGGTTCTCAACCACGCAACTTTGCCTTTCCTACATAGTTGTCATAATCTGGCATTTAGTGAGTAGAGGCTAATGGTGTTAATAATTATCCTACAGTGCACAGGACAAGGCCTTTACCGCTACCTCAACAACAGCAGATTATCTAGCCCAAAAAGGCAGTTGTGCCCAGGTGGAGAAACCCTATCATAGAAGCTGGGGCTTACATTTTGACAGCCACAATACATAGAGCGTCCGACTGTTCTGTACAATGGGCTGAGACTGTCCATGCTTAGACCTTGCAAGAATCTTAGTGTGTAATCCTTTTCCCTAATTGCCAAGCAGTGTTCAGACCTGCAGAGATTTATTTCATTCATTTTCTATTTGTTTAATAAATAGACGCACAGTACTAGAAGGGCAAATATCCCAGCAGTGAGCTAAGACGAATGCTGTTATTAACCCTAGTTTGACTTAACTGAATGGTAGGAAGCAAACTCTGCCATCAGGAAGTGTATTGTAGGGACTGAAAAGAAGTTAATAACGTTTAAAAAGCTCTGATTCAAACAGACGTGCTCTCAGACCAGTGGGTAGCTTGCAAATGGTGAAGACGTTTCCATTTCTTGTGTCTTTGATAAAATAGAAAGAGCTTTTATTGCCTTTTAGTGTGGCAATGATTCACATCTGTCCCAGGATGCACCCAGAAGGTTAAAGAATAACAAACTCCCAAGTATACACACAGGATTTAGTAAGCAAGCCAGACCTCTGGATGGATGCTTTAATTGCATATTTGGATAAAATAAGGTTTCTATGCATTAAGTGAGACAGGACTTTTTGATTTGGGACAGAACTTTGAACACACCAAAGGGCTGTAGTTATTTCTCCTCAATAACAAACACAAGTGTCCCCAAAGGATCACTTCTATCTATCCAAGCTCACCAAATAACCATCCAGCCTTTGTGCTGCTATTGCTGTCTCTTACTTGGCTATTTTTACACTGTTCTCTGTTCTATGTCTCTTATTTAGTGACGCGCAACATCAACAAGTGCAACCAAATAGACACCAGAAGTCTGTGGAGAGAAAGGAACCAAGAGATATGCAAACTGCTTTGACCGAACCATTGCCAGCTAGTTGTTTTTTGTGATACTAAAAATGTGAAGTTGAGTGCGCGAAAGAGACCAGGTTCTCAAGGCAGGCTCCTGGCACGCTGGTTTTGAGTACACAAAGTGTGGTTTTAGGTTCCTACATGGGACCATCCTAAAAAAGAGTGGGCAGCCTGCAAGAGGAGGTATAAAAATTGTATGGAATCCTGTGTCTTGTAGTAAACTCCAGGTGGCTGACTGACCTGCTAGAGAACATCTGATTTTCTTGCTCATTTAATGTCAAAACACAAAATAAGTGTCACTCATGTATGTGGAAGGACCTCAAACGTGCTGAAAGTTCTCCTTCTCCAAATTATCTCCTCCATCTCCCAGTAGTGTTACTGAGGTGCCTAACATCTCCTCATCTCTCCTAGCCAGGACACCAGAAACAGCGCTCCTCATGCAGCTCTTGACACAACTGTAACTGTTCACTGTCCTAAGCATTGTGTGTTAATACTCTGACAGCCCTGCGAAGTAGGTACCACCAGCGCTGTACTTTACAAACAAGAAATACTACCTACCTTACAGGGCCTCACATCCAGGATGTGACATGAATCCATGGTAGAATATAGCGCTCTGTAATGTCAGTCATTGCTACTGCAAGGCCTTTGCAAAAGTCTTCTTGCCCTGGAATGCATCTGCCACAGTGATGCCTGCAGCCCACTGATGAACAACTGAAGATGATGCTCTCCTTTCTCTGAATAAGAAAGAAAGCACAGTCACCTAAATTCTTTCTACTTCTAGCATTCCTTATATGCATCACACATGCACACACACAAAGAAAAATGTGCAAGAAAGTGGAGACTAGAGGTATCAAAGGGCAGAGTTTTTTTCTTCTGTCCCTTTTGCCGTAGAACCAGGCCTGGCTGTTTCTCCTGCTTCTTCCTTGGGTCCTGCTCTCCTCATAATCCAGTGTGTACCAGCTACTTTCAGCAAGAGCTGTACAACTGTAGTTATGAAGATGTCTGGCACAAAACCAAACCAAGCAAAAAAATATTTTATATTTTAAAAAGTTGTTTTTCAGTGGGCGTGGTGGCGCACACCTGTAATCCCAGCATTCTTGAGGCTGAGGCAGGAGGATCGCTGTGAGTTCAAGACCAGCCTGGGCTACATAGTGAGTTCCAGGTCAGTTTCTCAACTACATAGTGAGACCCTGTCTCAAACCACCCCCCCAAAAAAAGTTTTTCAGCCAGGGATGTAGCTCAGCAGCATTGCACCTGCCTGGCAAGTGCAAGGGTCCTGAGTTCAATTTCTGGAACTAAATAAATAATGTTTTTCATGAAAGGTAAAGACTTACAACTTAAACTGCTGCTTTCTCAAGCTGCCAACTCTCTTAAATGACAATCTACCTCCATTTCCTGTTAGCAAAGTTGATAGTTCAGAGTAATGGTGATGGACCTATGGCATGCATGCAACAGCAGACTGTATCATGGAGAGCTCTAAAAGGTTCTCCATCACTGATGTAGAGCTCTGATGAATAAGAAAGTCATTCAGAATAAAAGGAAATCCACTGGGGATTTGGCTCAGTGGTTCTGCCGCCTGCCTCGCAACCATAAGGACCCGAGTTCAATCCCCAGTACCAAAAAAAAGCAAAGAATAAAAGGAAATCCAAAAAATAAATAAAAACACACTTGTGGTACCAAGCAAAGAATTCCTAAGAGATATTATTATGGTTAGTGAAATTCTATGCATCATTTCCTAGGACATTTATAATTATTTGTTTTTTTGTTTTTTTTTGTTTTTGTTTTTTGGTACCAGGGATCTAACTCGGGTCCTTGTGCTTGCGAGGCAGGCGGCAGAACCACTGAACTAAATTCCCGGCTATAATTACTTTAAAAGAGTATGTCTACTGAAGAGATACTTATTTGCCAATTAGTGTGAACATGATAATAATGGGCATTATGAAGGGTACCAGACCCTTCACAACAAACACAGACCCTGACCTATTCCCTTGCCTTCACCCAGTCGCTGATTGCTTGTGACCTTTCTTTACTGGGGAACTAGAGGGTTTTTTTGTTATTTTTTTTGGTACCATCCTTATATGAAAATAACCTACAACTTCGCAAGTTTATCAAAAGAAGTTTGTCAAGATGAACAAATTAGGACACTTGTTATAATACATTTATATGTAAAATATTCTGATGCTTCCGTGATGACAGGAAAACAAGAAGGAAGTCAGTCCAAGGGAGAGATTAGGGCCCACTGCAGAAGCCCAGAACAGTGAGGGCAGGTCTTTCTGCATTCCATGCCCCACACCCAAAATTCCTCTCTTGCTCATACAGGTAGAGGAATACTCACCTGTCCGCTATCTTCCTTTGGAGCCCTGTTTAGCAATGCGAGCTTCCTCCCTGCTAGCCCTTCCTGTGTGCTTCTAAAAGAGGAAGCTGCCGCTCCAAGGAAGCCAGCTCACTTTAAACCTTAGAACACAGGTTGTGTTCCTGACCCAGGTTTACATTCTTCCTAGGGTTGTCAGTGGGTCACCCTGGAATCCATATGATCACAGGTATTTAGAACACAAGCCAGGTGTCCGGCTTTTAGTACTGACTGCAAGAGCACTGGGTCCTCTTCAGCTGTGCTAGATTGGCTAAGTAAAGCTTGCCATGGAGAAAGAAAGCACATGGGGATCACAGCAAATTTCCTGTGTTTTGGTGACTGTTAGTTGTTCTATTTCTCAACTGCTTCTGCGCCCACACACTCACACACATTTATTCCACTGACTTCAAAGGCAGCTCAACATGTTGGAAATATGTGTGGGAACAAAGAAGGATGTAGAAAACTGCTCTAAACTCTTTCTGTATGACTGGGTTTGGTATGTTAGACTTTGAAAGCACGTACTTGAATTTTTTAATATGCATTTGTGTATACTGGGGATGTAAATAATGAAAATAAATCAGCTATCCCTTTCTGAGTCTTTTTCATAATAAATGATGAGCATTTATCTCAGTTCAGTAACACATACTTGTAGGTTTAAATTAGGAAAATCTTTTCCAAGAGTGGTTCCATGCACTTAATCCAGATACCACGCAGCACACAAGGAGCCCCCAAAAGAAGAAGCATACCAGGGCTGCAAGACATGGAGGGAAAAGAGTGCTATGGACAGAAAGAAGCTATCTTTAAATCCAAAGGACAGCCTATTGCATGATAAAGAGGAGAAATCCTGTTAAAAGTGTAGAGCTCAGGCTCCACTCTAGAGAATCTGAAATGAGTCTCAACTAGGGATTCTGTGTTTTAGTATGCACTCTTCCTTAGGGATTCTTTTGCCACATTACTCCTGCCAGAACTCCTAAGAAGAAAGTTGTATGCTAGTACATTCAAGAGCTTCGAGAGTCTAGATTTGATGATGGGTTTTCTAGAAAGAAGTTACTTCCTTTTTGGAGTATATTTGGTTATAAATCCAAGCCATTTGAGCTATGTGAATGGGCAGTACAACACAAACATTATTCGTGGCCTAAAACATTTCTAGTATTGTGTTTGACACAAACTGTACGAAGTTGAAAATGCTGTATTTCCATCTCATAAATTTATGGCCTTTGCCACAGGATCCAATTCCAGGGAATTGGGTAGATAGTCATTGCATTCTTTTTTCTATAGGTGTGAATGATGGCTTGCCTAATAGAAAAGGGCCATAAACTTAAAAATTACAATCAAAACAAAATGGATTTGTTTTGGAATTGTATTCAGGGTCTATAGCTATAAAAGAAATTATCTCCAAAATTTAGTGACATAGAAAAACAAACATTCACCATCTCACATTTTTTGTGTGTCAGGAAGCAGCGTGACTGAACAGTGAGCTGAGTGGCCGCTCAGGGCCGCTCACGGGCTACAATCGGCTGTCAGGACCAGAGTCTTCTCTAACCCCCGAGAGGGGAGGGCCCACCTCCCTGCTCACTCAAAGGCACTGACAGGATTCACTGCCTCTGAAGCTGCTGAATTGAGGACTTCAGTGTCTCAATGACTGTTGGCCGGAGGTCCCCTTGGTTTCTCTCTCCGTGAGCCTCTTCATAGGGCAGCTCACATTATGGCAGCTGGCTGCCAGAAGAGAAAGCAAGACAGTAAGCAGAACAGATGTCTTGTCACAGTCTTTTGTTACCTCACCTCAGAAGTGACACCACATCCCTTTTTTCATGTTGAATTATTTAGAAGAAAATTACTAATTTTAGCCCACACGCAAGGGGAATATATTACATACGGGCTTGAATACCAGGAGAAGGGATCATTGAAACTAATCTTAGAAATTGTTTATCACATGTATATGCAATTTTTCTAGATGAAAAGAAATCTATTAAATTGTTTCATTCATGGTTAATTTATTATCCTATTTATGCTTTGCTAAAGCTGTTGTTGATAAAAGTAAACATTTCCTGATACCAATTAGGCAGCATATTGCAGTAAGAGAGTCAAATAGTGATAGAAGAAAACACTGAAGTCAGAAATGGAACACACATTTCTAATGAAGATATCTGTGCTCTACGCCAACCAACAGGAAAGAGTTCTCCTCTAAGAACGATTCCTGCCCCAGGTAACTGAAAATATGAAGACTTGTGCTTTAAAAATAAGAATATATTTTGTCAGAAGGAACTGTAAAAAGATGGCATTCTTTCAGTAGCTTGATGATGGCAAAAGCAATCTCTTTTCAGTTCTCTTTCCCTTTTAATCATGGATGCCACTTTATAGCTACAAGCTGACCTCTTTTATCTAATGAACACATCCCATTCTACCAGGATAAAGGGGGAAAGATCTCCCTATATGTCTCTCTCTTTTCATAGGAAGGATAAAGCTTTTCTGGAAATCCTACCTAACCAATTTCTACTTAGATCTCATTGGCTAGAACTGAATCACATGTCTATCTCACCAAGAAGACCAACATGAAGATCTCACTCAGGTCTATGAGGATCAATGGAATGACTGGAAGATACAGAAACAAATCCAGATGTACTCAGCTACCTCATCTTTAACAAAGGAGCCAATTATCCTCACTGAAGGAATGACAGCCTCTTTAATAAATGGTGTTGGAAAAACTGGATTTCAACCTGCCAAAGACTAAAACCAGACCCTTATCTTTCACCATTCACTAAACTAAAATCCAAGTGAATTAAAGATCTAAATATTACAAAAGAGTCCCTAAATTTGCTGGAAGATAAATTAGGCAGAACTCTTGAAGACATTGTCATAGGAAAAGACTTTATGAATAAATCCTCAGTAGCATGGGAACTGGCATAAAGAATTAACAACTGGGATCTCATCTCATTAAAAAGCTTTTGCACTGCGAAAGAAACCATCAACAGAACTAAAAGACAACCTACAACATGGGAAAAATTTTTTACCAGCTGCTCCTCAGACAAAGGACTATTATCTAGAATATATAAAGAACTCAAAAAAACCAGCACCCCCAAATATAAAGACCCAATTCAAAAATGGGCATCTGAAATGAACAGACATTTCTCAGACAAAGAAGTAAAAGCAGCAACTAAATATATGAAAAAATGTTCCACATCACTGGTCATTGGAGAGATGCAGATGAAAACAACACTGAGATTCCACCTCACCCCAGGAAGAATGGCTGCTATCAACAAATAACAAATGTTGGCAGGGTTGTGGGGAGAAAGGAACCCTTCTCCATTGTTGGTGGGAGTGCAGACTGGTGCAACCACTACGGAAATCAATATGGAGATACCTCAAAGAACTAGGATTAGAGGTTCCATTTGACCCAGCTATCCCTCTTCTGGGTATCTTTCCAAAAGAATTAAAAGAATCATATCACACAGTTTGTAATAGCTAAAACTTGGAAACAGCCCATTTGCCCATCACTTGGAAACTTGATAAAGATATGGTTTGTCTATAAAATGGAATATTACTCAGCCATAAAGAATGAGAAATTAGATTCATTCATAGGAAAATGGATACATATTGAGGATATAAAGGCACACATTTGTAAATACCAAAGAGTTTCTCTGGTGTGCATAAATTGTATTGGTACATAAGATCCTAATGAGATAACTGACATTGTGAAATGGGAAGAAAAGGCCTAAAGGTGTAGGGAAGGTGGGATGGGTAGGGGAAGGGTAATAAAGGAAAAGAAAAAAATGTGAGAAAATGAAAAGATGGAAATAAAGTGTCTATAAATGGGGAAGGGAGGAGGGGATGGAGGGAGGGCAGGGACAAGGGGAAAAAATGAGAACCAAGACCTGTCATGTAGAGGTACAAGATCCCAACAATGATTGTAACTGTACTGTATCCTTAAAATGTACCAATAAACTCAATTTAAAAAAAAGAATCATATCACAGTGATATATGCACACCTATGTTTATAGCATCACAGTTTGTAACAGTTAAAACTTGGAAACAGCCCATTTGCCCATCAGTTGGAGACTGGATAAAAAAGATGTGGTTTTTCTATAAAATGGAATACTACTCAGCTATAAAGAATAAGAAATTAGATTCATTCATAGGAAAATGGATACATACTGAGGATATACTCTTAAGTGAAATAAATAAGCTGCACATGTGTAAATACCGAAGCTTCTCTGGTGTGAAAACTATAATTGTACATAAGCTCCTAATGGTGTAAGTGACAATGTAAAATAGGAAGAAAAGGGCTAAAGGTATAGGGGAAGTGGGAAGGGTAGGGGAAGGGAAATAAGAGAAAAGAAAAAAAATATGAGAAAATGAAAAAATGGAAATAAAGTGTTTGTAAATAGGGAAGGGAGGAGGGGGTGAAGGGAGGGCAGGGGTAAGGGGAAAAAATGAAAACCAAGACCTGTCATGTAAAGGTACAAGATCCCAATGATGAATGTAACTGTACTGTATACCTAAAATGTACCAATAAACTCAACGAGGAAAACAAAAAATGATCTTAGATCTAAAGCAGCCATAACTTAACCATGAGATCAAAAGTTCATTTCAGTTATCTAAATCAATTAAGATTCTGTTGGCACAGAAGTGGAATGGTGAATGTTGGGCAGTCTTCAATAAACAATGTATGTGGGTATTTTGTATGTTCTATGTGTTCAATATGTTTTAATAATGTTTAGTGTTCTAATACAACACAATTTCACATGTTCTAATGCTATCCCAATTTCCGCTAACAGTCTCAAGTTATTTTCCTATAAAAACAGAATGTGTAAGCCTCGTGTATGAAATCCCCAAAGTACTTAGTTTCCTTCTTGAAAATTCTTGACTCAAAATAAAATGTCCAGATTTTGAGACAAAACATGGCTTCATGCTTCTTTTAATCCTGTGTACATGTAAACTGTTTCTAAAATATTGTCTTTAGATACATTTAACAGGATGAAATCCTGTCAGATTTACAGCATTAGCTGAATATTACCAAAACACAACAAGACAAATAGCTTTTTTTGACATCTGCTGCTAGATCTTTGTTAACTTATGCTTCTGAAATTGAAGCATCATAAGCCAGTGCTGTGCAGAGGTATTTAGGGTCATTTATAAAAATCTAGTAATATAAACTGTTGACTTCTTACAAAGAATCTATTGAGCCATAGAAATATCACTGAAGCACATTCATGCCTTTGATCTTTGGGTCTGCATAACAATTCTTGCCAGAAGGGTGACTTGTTTCATAGATTACAGGACAGAAAATGAATTCTTCAGAGAAATAGCTCGGCTCCATCGGAGGCATCCTATCCAAAGAAACTATATTGTTCCCAAACCTCACAGGTTGATTTTTTAATGCAAGTTTCTAATTCCTGTGCTGCTCCAAATCTAAGTGAGCAGATAAAGTGCTGGGGTGGGCAAGCTCAGCCTTTGTAGAAGAGGAAGTGGAATGAATTCCTTAGAAACTTAAGATCAAGAGGGGTGGTTTTGCTGAGAGATGAATCAAGCTTATGCTGCACGTGAACAGTGAGCACACTGGGGACTGTCAGAAAGAGATGCTCTCGTTCACTCAGTGAATGGACCCGTGGGCACTTTGTATGTGAATTCAGATGCAAGTACAGCTGCCGTTCGCATTGACCACAGACACAGCTGCCAGATTGTTCAAGGACATGTGTTGATCTCAGGCAACAGTGGAAGAGTACTGGAGAGTTCCTGAACTGAGTTCCAACCCTGGGTCTATCATTAAATGGGAAGGCATCCTCAATTCAGTCATCTGACAGCTGTGATCTTCAACTTCTCTATCTCAAATGAGATTCTTTTAAATACCTGTGAAATTCCTGAAGCATCTGGTCTTTGGCTGAGGAGGGATTTTGAACTCCCTTTGATGGAGTGACCAGGTAGCAGAACTTAGCTGGGTGAAGTGCATTTTGAACACAAGCCAATATGGAAAATGAACATTTCATTCCAATTTTCTTCATCCTAAATGGTGTACAAAAATGTCCATGTTTTCATTGCGAAAAGAACATTTTTCCTAAGCACATACAGAGACATCTCTCAAATTAGTGCCTTAGAAGGCAATGCGAGAATTACGGGAACCTAGCAACTCGAAAGGAGTAGGTAGAGAAGATGTAAGTTCCTAGGTGAGTAGTGTGGTACATGGGCCTCGGAATCGTAAGCTTATAGTTCTAATTTCATCTTTTCCACTCATTTACTTCTGACCTTGAGAATGTCTGGCCGCCTTTAATCATTCCGTGCCTCAGTTTCCATATCTGTCACTTAGAATAAGATAATCCTGGATGAGTGCCCAAGATTGTGAGAACATACTGATTAGAGCCATAAAAATAAAATCTGTACTAAAAATGCAAAACATTCTAGTTGCTAGATGTCCTGACTTAAGGTGGAAACATTAACAAGAGTCATTCCTTTAAAAATAAAAATGTGAATGCTTTAGGAAGCCCATCTAGCAGCAAGAAAATTAAACCAATAATGCTATTATAAGGGCTCCTAGTTCCAGGGATACAGAAGCAAAACTTGCAAACAAGTTCTAGCTTTGCCAAGGAAGCACTGGGTAACCTTGAGCAATTTCTTAACCTCCTGTAGTATCCTCCTTTGAGAAGATGATTACAAACGCAGATTGGTTCTTTTGAGACAGTGGAAAACGTTGAATTCTCAGCCACTGTGTACTTTGCCACTAGTAATTTTTTGTATTGCAATTGTCTGTTAAGAAAACTAGTCAGCCAGAGCAAGGAATTTGTTAAAGCTGCTACTTATTGAGTATTACTACACTGCACTGCTCTATACACATATTAAGCACTTTACAGAGTCTCTTGCACTCCTCACAAAGCCCTAACCTATCACTGCTGCACAAGTGGGGGTTAGAGTAAAACTAGGCTTCATGGCTGCTTCCATTGTAACCACCTTGCTTGTTTTTCTCAGCTGCACCTAAATGAGTCTTTGAGTATTATTTTAAGGCACCTTAAAATGTCAAGACTAAAGTAAAACCTGACAGTATGTTTATATAACAGGTTTTGGTTGTATTACCCTATACCCCTGCAGACCTGCTTCAGATTCACTTGGGTATTTGAGGATAAATCACACCCACTTGCAGTTTCTGGAAAGCACTAAAAATACAGCCACCGAGAAGTTACTAAACAGCTTAAAAGACAGCATAAGGACTTCCAGTAAGTTCATGGAAAAAGCATTTAAATTTACATTTAGAAGAATATTTATTATCAGGAAATCTTACATGCACTCATATGTTCACAGATAAACTTCACCAAGTGTATATGTATGCGGTGTGATCAAAATACATGGTGAGAGTTTAAATTTCAAAATATATTACAGTAAAAGACATACTGCCATCAGTCCCACTCAGAATACACTCCTTCACTTTGTAAGCACTTAGCCTAGTGTTCTTGAGACTTTCTGAAGTCCTCTCTCCCAAGTATCTTTACGTGGTGTGATCAAAAACGTGGTAAATGCTGTGCCATCCAACAGAGACAGGCTTGTAGAAACATTACAGCGTGTCCTCAACCACCTTAGTCACCAGAACTGGCGTTGTACAGCTTCTGGCTCTTAATCAAAGTTAATGTTTTGGATTGATTCCAGATATCAAGATATCCATGATAGCATAACTAAAGACATAAAAGAGGACTTCTAGAACTGCTTCCACAATGGCGAGAGCCATGAGATAAGTATTTTCAAAGTTAGGGAGAGTATTCTGGGGGGAATTAATGTTAATGTGTCTTTTATCATAATAATTTTTTAAAATTTAAACATCACTATAGTTTTCGATCACACCACATGCTTAGACAATATGGGCCAGATGAATATGTGATATAACACTGTCCTCAGAAGCCATATTATGAGAATTGCTAGTTATAAGAAGGATTAAATTCATCAAATGCTTTTTTATTATTATGTATTTAGTTATTACAAAATACTATCTCCTCTTAGAGAAACTTTGAAAGATTTTTGTGTAAAGCAGTGTGGTATTTAACAACCAGATATAATCTTCAAAAAAATACCTATTTACCTGGGCATTCGTTAACTTTTCCAAATCTCAGTTTTTTTCCATAAATTGGGGATAATATAGAGTTGCCATAAGTTAAATGAAAACACTTAATCAGAATAACCATTCGACAAATGTTAGAAACTACACCTCTTCTCTTGGAAAAGAATTTCAGTGCAAATCTGCGGAGAGTTGGCTCTGTAAAGAGGAAGGAACTTCCTCTGACTAGTAAACTGCTTCTTGTCCTTCTTTGGTAAAAGATTTTCTTTTCTAATAAACGTGACAGATACTTTCCCTATGTCTTGTTTACTCCCATTTTTTATTAGTGCATACAAATTAACGGGTTTCACTCGGGCAGATTTGTACATGCACACAACAGAGGTTAGTCAATTCTCTTCCATCACCCCTCTTGCCCACCTCCCCTCCAGTTTTACATGTTTTGGGGGGTGGGGATATTAATGTGAATAATGTATTTTAATCACACTTAAAGCATGTGTATCAATCTTGGGTGTTTTTGGACCACCATTGCTAATCCTTTGATGATAGCTTAAGAATGTTCTTCTATTGTAATAATGTTTACTTCATTAAATTTCTTAAGAAGATCATCTTTAAAAAGTAAAAATTGCATGTGACTAAAGGAAAAATTGGAAACAGAGTCTTTGTAAATAGGAAGGGGTGAAGAGGGTGAAGGGAGGGCAGGGGTATGGGGAAAAAATAAAAACCAACAGACATATCATGTAAAGGTACAAGATCCCAGTGATAAATGTAACTGTCCTGTTTGCTTTAAAAGTTCCATTAAACTTAATGGAGGGAAAAAAAGTAAAAATTGGGATTATATCAGTTAAATGAAGGAAAATCATAGGCCTTAATTTTTACACAGTGTCAGAATGCGGTATCAGAATATAACTTCATAATGAGCAGTTACATAGAAGCTTCATTAGTGACCTGATTTTTCACATATTTACCACAACCTTAAAAAAAACAAGTAAATGTGTACCTCTGATCCAAATGGGCAAAAATAACCTAACATGGCAATAAATTTATTAATTTTACATACAGAATGCCAACCATACCATTTTTTATATTATACTGTTAGGACCTTGGGCAATAGGTCAAGAGACAGAATGTTCTAAAAAATAAATTTTAAAAATTGGTGAGAATCGTGTTCTTTTTCCAGAAGACATTTTATTGTGCTGAATCAAAGGTGGCTTTCTGGCATTGAGTGGCTCCATGGAGTTTTCCAAGTCCTCCTTCCCTGATCCTGTGCTTGGCTGGATTGCGGCTGACAGTCATCAACTTGTTTGGATTTCATACTGTATTATATACCTTCATGTAGTTACCGCCACCAAGCAGTTGAGCTGATTATGTCCCGCCTTTCTGTTGATAATTTTGTTTAAACCTATGTTCCTGTTTAGTTTATGTAAATCCTGGAAACGAATTGTGTTGGTGAACAGGAACGTAGAAGAGAATGCTATTAGAAACTGGGCCACGTTTACATCCTGACCTTTGCATGTGTTTGACAAATCACCTTTGCCTCTTTTCTTTTGTGAAGTGACAAGAAGCCACATACCCAAATAGATGTGAAACCCCAGGTCACTTGGAGACAAGGCAGACAGGAGTGTGGTGACTACTATGTACCTGCAAGCTAACTTGATTGCTTCCTTAACTGCCACCACAAGGGACTTCTACAGGATTCACTAGATGCAGAACACTTGTATTTATTTATAGCTGGCATTATCCAAAATGTTACTTTTAATTCGTTTCATTCAAGTCAAGCTACCTCTGGTTAACTTTTTATTAAATCGCCTTCTCTTTTAACTTTCTCCTTGCTTTTCATGTCACTTCTGTTTTCCGTAGCGTAGCAGACGTATCAGAAGCTCAAACCCTAAAGGCCATCCTAAACTTCTCTTTCTCTCTGTCTTTCAAGTAACCATATCCTGTGAATTCTTCCCTTAATGTCCCTGAAATCTCTTTTCTTATTTGTTCCTTTTCCTCCTTTCTTCCCTCCCTCCTTCATTTGTTCCTTCCTTCCTGTTTTTCTTTCCTCCTTCACTTCCTCCTTCTCCTCTTCATCCTCCCTTTTCTTCTTTTTCTGTTTCTACTTTTCAAGTCTTGGCCCTGCCGTCTGCACCTTGGCAGCAGCCTCCCTAAGTCTCCTCACCTTTTCCCCCATCCTACTGTTATTAGATTCATCTTGAGCAACTACTGCATCAACTATAACTGCATACTCTGCTGCCACTGTGCAGAAAATAACATCTACTCTGGACTCAACCTGCCTTTCCAGACTTGGCCACAGCAGCCTACTCTGCCTGTGACAGTATCTTCACCTTTGTCTTTTTCCTGGGGCTTCATGTACAACATTTCCTAAGCTCTTCTTCCTTCCGTTCCTAAGACTCTTCTCGATACCTCACAGCTTATAATGATCTAATTTCTTGAAGTAGTTCTGCTAATTGTAATCAATTCTGAACTAACTACTCCTTAACATAGTGTGCGGGTAGTTGTCTTCAAAAGAAACTCAATTATGTCATGGTTTTTACATTTCACTTGGTACCTGGTATCCTTATCCACATTGCTGGGTTTTACTTTAAAGCCAGAAATTTAATCATCTCAATTTTGTTATTCCTAGAGCAGTAATTCTCAGCCTTTGGCGTGGTAAACACTGGAAAAGTAGGTTAAAATTCTTTGGGGCCCCACCACAGAGATACCAGATCAAAGGTAGCCTACATATCTGTTACAAATGAGTCCCGGGGGATGCTACTGCTGCTGCCTTTCAGCTTCTTCCGCAGCACTGGTGTATGAGTCCAATCTATGTGTATGAATGCAGAATTTGTGACTTCTCTCTTCTACTATTTCCACTCATTCTGTAACTTCTTTCTTTTAGATTGACTTTGAAGATGTGATTGCAGAACCAGAAGGGACACACAGTTTTGACGGCATCTGGAAAGCCAGCTTTACCACCTTCACTGTGACGAAATACTGGTTTTACCGCTTGCTCTCCACCCTCTTTGGCATCCCAATGGCACTCATCTGGGGCATTTACTTTGCCATTCTCTCTTTCCTGCACATCTGGGCAGTTGTACCGTGCATTAAGAGCTTCCTAATTGAGATTCAGTGCATCAGCCGTGTCTATTCCATCTACGTCCACACCTTCTGTGACCCACTCTTTGAAGCCATTGGCAAAATATTCAGCAATATCCGCATCAACATGCAGAAAGAGATATAAATGACATTTCCAGGATAGGAGTATTCCTTTTAATTTTCTTGGTGCCAATTCCGAGTTTCAAGTTGCTAGTACAGCAACAGTTCATGAATGATTTATCTTGGTTCAGAACAAAGAAATCACTTTCTCAGTTTGCGTAACTATTATTTGTCTCTTCTGAGCTATTTCATCTATTTTTGGTGGTATGAATTTTTTAAACCCATTCCAATTTTTTCTTATCTTTTGATTTGTATGGAGATCATTGTTTTACTGGCTGAGATATAAACATATTGTTGAAAGATAATATGGGAGAAATATGAAAAACTGAGGAGAAAAAAGAGAACCAATAACTTCAGTTGCCTACTCTAAAATGTTGATCATTTTATAGAAAGTGAAGATTCCAGGCTATGGTCATGGCTGGATAAGTATGTGGGAAGATTTTAAGCAAACATATTCCCCATCATCTGAGGAGTTAGTGAATTGCTGCCATTTTCCTTAATAATCCTTATGAAGTTAGAAAGAATAATCTTCTGCATTCAAATGACCCCACTAACGCCTTACTCTTCTTAAAATTTTAACAAAAACTATGACATTTTCTGTGCCTGGATATGTTATATAGACAATGAGACCTAAGTGCCTTCCTATTTTCCAGACTTGCCTTTTCAAACAGGGTCTAACTCATCAACGTTCATTAAGTCAATAGCTTCCTTGAAGATCACAATTAGGAAATCAGCTACCTAGCTCCCTGTACTTGTTTCTGACTCTGGGAAACAGAATCTGGTGAAGCTCATATCTGTGCTTGATTGTGTAATATCTTTATCCACACTGATTATGGTCCACATCAGCCCAATGAAATAAATTAAAGTGGACGAATGGGGCTGAGCCCTCTCTGGGCTGGCAGGAGTGGAAGCCAACTTTTTCTGCCTCTCATCAGCGGAATGAGGGCAACATGTCTATTCAGCTTCATTTATTTTCAAAAATAATCACACGCTTTCCTGAATCCAAACCAATCTATCACAGGGGTGGTTTAGTGGCTCAATATCGTGTTCCCATTTCCGTTCATCAGTGGGCCTCCAGGGAAGGGCTGTCAAAATGGAGGCCGCTGTGTGAGGCTGTCAGAGTTGTTGCAATCACGACCCCTTCTAAGTGGAGCACTTGGGAGCATCTGCTATGCTGTGACACTCGGCCTTCCCACTGCCAGGAGCCTTGAACCTAATCCAAGCATCATTTGCTCAGAGAGATGGGGGAGGAGGCAGTAATAAAAAATTGAAGTAATTTTGCTGGAATAAGTTCAAGTGCTTCTGAACTCAAACTGAGGAATTTCGTCTGTAAACCTGAGTCATACAGAAAGCTGCCTGGTACATCCAAAAGCTTTTTATTCCTCTTGCTCATATTGTGATTGTGCCCTTGGAAACCTTTTTAAACCTCCAGTTATGCTTTTATTTTTATTTTCATACACTTATGGAACTCTGCTTGATTTTTTGGGGGGGGGCCTCCTCTGGTTTTCCTGACACTTTATCAGTCTATTACTACTTTGATTGTTTGCATTTGAAACAGACACTGGCACGGACATAGTTTCCCTTTCAAACTGTGTTCATAACCGAAAATGTACCATACTGCATACTTTTTAATGTAAGGATATTTTTATCTTTATATTAAAAATCACTTGGGAAATAATTTTATGACTCAGTCTGTAAAATATGTATCCCAAGATATGTCTGTTCTACCTAGATGCTTAGTTTCTCATGCAAGTCAATTGCTGGTCCAGAAGACTGCTGAAATTTTATATGCTTACTGATATATTTTACACTTTTTTATCTGCATGGCCTATAAAGGTTATAAATCCGCACAATAAAAATGTTTAATGGTTAAACAGTCTGCTTTATTTTCCCCCAAACATGTTATGTATGTGTTAGTAGGTGTGTCTGTGTTTGTGTGTAGTGAGCATGTGTACAGTGTGTCTGTACACATCTTTGCAGTGTGTTTGGGGGTGGGTGGGTAATGATTTTCTATTTCCAGTTCTTCCAAAGTCATTTGGAGGGGGAATCTTCCTGAGAAGGTTATTTCCATTCATGTGTTATTTCAGATAAACTGTAACAAATAACAAAGGTTTTTTTGTAGTTTATGTTTTATTATCTAGTATGAGCCCCCAACAAGCTTGTGTGATACGTATTAATACTGTCATTTGATCAATGACACAATTTGCATCCAAGAGGTAGTGCCTTGGACTTAGCCATGCTTTAAGTAGGATTTTTAACAGGTAAAAATTTATTTCTGTCCTTGGATAGGTTTATATTCAGCCCTTCTGTACTAGTCAAAATTGTCTTGAGAAATAAAACCCACAGGAAGAGGCGGGGAGGAGATAAAAAAAATCGCAAAAGGCTTATTATAAGGACTTCATAATTATGGAAGCTGACAAGTTCTAATGCCTGCAGAGTGATCCATCAAGCCAGAGAGGCAGGAGAACCAAAATGTAATTCCAGGCCATAGCTAGTTCAATGACGATCCAAGAAAATCTAGCACATATTCCACTTTGAATCCAATGATGACAGGAAAGAAGTGTCCCAGTTAGCAGGCAGTCAAGCAGAAGGAATTTTATCTGACTGGGGGGAGGACCAGCCTTTTGTTTTACTCAGACTTTCAACTAACGAGAATTAAGCCCACCCACATTAGGGAGTGCTTTCTGCTTTACTCAGTCTACCAATTTAAATGTTAATCTCAAGCAAAAGTAGCCTCAGTGGAAAAAACTCAGAATAACATTGGACCAAACATCTGGACATCTATCTATTGGCCCAGTCAGATTGACATATAAAATTAACCATTTTCATCACAGTTTCCAAACGAAATTTTGCAAAGATCTTCTAATTTCTCCTGCCCTGAAATTCATTTCATGCTGTTTACAGAGTTTCTCACTTTGCTGAGGTTCCAAAAAAGCACTAAAACTGCTGGAATCATAACTCTGGGACTTTTCCCTCTACAAATCTGCTTCCAGTGTGCACTTGGAGAGCATCTCTAAGCATGGCCACACTTGAGATCCTTGATGAAGTGGCACCTCCCATTCAAGCAGAATAAGTGAAGTGCCTTTAGTCAAAGATTGTCTTTCTTTTGGTTTTATTATCTGAATCTCTAAATCAGTACATATTAACAAAATCAGGGCTTTATTTATATTTTGGTTCAGCTACACACATGAAACAGCTCCATCTCTGCACATACATAGGGCTACACAGGTGGTTTGGGAGGACTTTGACTCCACATCACCACCAAACGGTGTCATACATCACACACGGAGCGGATGCAAGTTACAC
This sequence comes from Fukomys damarensis, assembly GCF_012274545.1. NCBI lineage: Eukaryota > Metazoa > Chordata > Mammalia > Rodentia > Bathyergidae > Fukomys > Fukomys damarensis. Next base: position 49,451,147 of record NW_022900916.1, on the reverse strand, counting down.
AGTAATGTGCATCTGCTCCATGGGCTGGGGCTCTTTCTAAAGAGCTGACTCACACCTCCCCAGGTATGAGTGTTGATAGTCAAATTTTCTGATCTTTAAATTATCCATATATGGGCCAGGGATTTAGCCCAGTGGTGCCACAGCCTGCCTTGCAAGGGCAAAGACCTGAATTCAGTCCCCGGTACAAAAAAAAAAATCCATATTCATAAAATTGGAGTGGGAGAAGAAAAAGACACCCTTTACATAACACCAAAAAAACAGAACCATAAAAGATTAATTTTCATGAATATATTAAAGATTTTAGACTTCTATATCTCAAAAACAGTAGAAACAAATGCAAGTGATAAAAGTGCTAAAAGAAAGCATTTGTTAGATATAGGCAGACATAGCATTGTTAGATTAGACACCCTTGCTATAAATCAGTGATTTTCATAAGTTTCTAAGAATGATACTAATTTTAAATGTAGAATATTTTCATGTGTATTTTGATTGCCATCTATCTATATTGCTGAGCATTACTTATTCTCAGTTGAAACTCATTTTGCTTTCTATTTGTGAGCATTACCACCAACTGCATATTTTGGTGTCCCGATTCAGCTCCCAGATCCAGAGACTGGACTCCATGGATTCGCAATCTTGGCTTTGGAAATTATTGGCTGGGTAGATTGTGTGACTCCTCTGAGCCTCAGTTTCCAAATCTGTGAAGCTGGGATGACAGTGATGGTGCATACGATATGAGGTTATTGAGAAGGTTGCATACACTAGCATATCTGAAATGTATGGACTTGGGACCCAAAGGCTGTTGTAAGTTTTAACTACCAATACGTAACTGTTTTTGCTGAAGTTTAATGTGGCTTACCTGGGCCACACTAGAGAAAAAGAGAGGTCTTGAGCCACATACAAAATATCTAATATAGTTAAAATGTATAAAATTTTATTATTATATTTTATTATAACATTTAAAAGGGCAACCTAAAAGCTAGCAGGATAGTTTGCCTTCTTTTTGTGAAATGAACACATCAGTGTCTGCTTTGATGGAAGTGTTTGCAACTCTTAGTTCTCAAGATGTTGGTGAGGACTGTTTCATCTAATTTTACTTTTGTAAGCTCTACGCTTGAAAACTGTTGTTTACAAAGGTACATACTGCCAAAACATGATGACATGAATAAGGCACGACTGTGAAGCAAGGGACAACCTTCTCTGGGAAGGCAGGTCTTTTAAATAGAGGACCAGGGGTTTAGCTCAGTGGTGCCACCGCCTGCCTCACAAGCGCAAGGTCTTGAGTCCAATCCCTGGTACCAAAAACAACAACAACAAAAAGTCTAATAGAGACATGATCAAAATTTTCAGTGAGTTGAATGTCTGACTGCAACTCTAAAAATTAATAATAAGCACTCATTTATTTTTCTAATATTAACAACATTATATATGTAACTAGAACAATATCATAAGCAAAAAACAATTTGGTATATTTTTATGTTCTGTGTGTACTATAGCTGCTAAAAAACATTAACTTATGTTAACTTATTAAATTCTTCCATGAAATGACACAACAAGCAAGCCCAAATTTAATAAGCTAATAAAACTTCCATACCTTTAGTAACAATAAACACCGGTCTTCACAGGTGCATGCACGTAGCAGGAGTTGAGATACTATTATTGGTAATTGCTGCATTTTGCTTTCCAAGTCGTGTGAGCACATGTAACATCTGACCCATCCAACTTTTAATCTGACTATGTGTGGTGAGCACAGGAGGCAGGGTTAGCGCTGCTCTATGCCCTCTGTTGTCACTTCTATAGTCCAAGATCAAGCACCACAAGTCATGAAAAGAAAATCACTAAAATTTATATAATAAAGCTAAAAGTTTACTATCTTTTGTAGCCACATTACAAATGTCCAGGAATGCAGTTGGACACAGCTAACTTAAAGGTTTAAATTTTTGCAACATAAAAAAGTTTCATAATAGTTTCAAGACTATACAATGACTAAGTGGTAAGTAGATATACAAATTCCAAGTCAGATTATTTCAGTGATGGAGAGAAAGACACATTTTTTGAAATGAACCATATTTGTATTTATATACTCAAAAAATTGTTTCAATAAAATCAGATTGTGTACAGAAAACTGACAGAACTATTTTAACATTAAGATTTGAAACTACTATTTTTTTTCCTCTAGGAATCTCTATTCTTTATTTGACTTTCATATCTACTCTCAAATATGCCAATTGCTTGAACAATAACAAATTAGGGGTTATTCATTACCCAGTTTATAGAAGCCAATGGTAGATTCTCTTTTCAAAGAGAAGAACTCACTCCTCTCCCCACAATGTACAACCATCTATTTATATGTGCTTCCATCTTCCTTTCTTCTGTTGAAATAAATGATTCCTATTCCCACCAATAAACATTCTGTTCATGTGTGTTCCATGTTTCATCCTTTGATTTCCTAAAATCTCTTCTTTCCTTGTTATGGCCTTTAACTCCTTTACTAATAACTCCTCCCTCTTTGCTAGGATTGTTCCCATTGGCCTGCAAATATCAGACATATCACTTTCTCATTTAAAATTTTTTTCCTTTATGGAAAGACATTACCCTTTCCTGGATAGGCAGAACCAATATTGCCAAATTGGTCATGTTGCCAAAACTGACATGTAGGTTTAATTCAATTCCAGTCAAAATATCAACAGCATTCTTCACGGAACTAGAAAACACAATCTCAAAATTTATATGGAAGCAGAAGAGACCTAGAATAGCCAAAGCCATCCTGAGAAAAAAGGGCAGATCAAGAGGCACTGCCATCCCAACTTTCATTATACTACAAAGTTACAATAATAAAAATACCACTGAACTGACACAAAAATAGATGCATTGACCAATGGAATAGAATTGAGGATGCAGAAATAACCCCATGCATCTTCAGTTGTCTGAATTTTTACAAAGGGGCCAAAAAGAAAAAAATACACTGGGGAAAAGAAAGCCTCTTTCACAAATGGTGCAGGAGAATCTAGTCACTCACATACAGAAGAATGAATATAAGCCCATACCTCTCACCTTATACTAAAATAAAATCAAATAGATCAAATACTTATATATGAAAACAGAAAAAATGAATCTGCTGGTAGATAAAGTTTGTAAAACTCTTGAGAACATAGGCATAAGCAAGAACTTTCTCAGCAGAATCCTAATTGCACAAGAAATAACACTAGCAATCAACACATGGGATTATATCAAATTAAAAACTTCTGCACAGCAAAGAAAACAACCAACAGAGTAAAGAGACAACTTACACAATAGGAAAATATTGCCAGCTAGTCCTTGGAGAGAGGACTAGCCAAAAAAATTAGACCTCCCTCCAAAAAAATAAAAGAACCAATGAAAAATGAGCAATTGAAATGAAGAGACACTTCTCAAAGGAAGAAGTACAAATAGCCAACAAGTATAGGAAAAATGTTCAGTATCTTTGGCCATTAGAAATTAAAACAGCACTGAGATTCCTTCGTACTACAGTAGAAGTGGTTACCATCAAGGACTCAAAATACTGCTGGCAAGGATTTGGGGAAAAAGGAACCTTTCTACCTTGTTAGTGGAAATCAGCATGAAGATTCTTCAGAAAACTAAAAATAATTCCATCTGACCCAACTATACCTCTTCTATCTTCCCAAAAAAGTTAAAGACAATATATTATAGTGACACATGTACGTTCATGCTTATAACAACTCAACTCAGAGGAGCTGAACTATGTAGCAGCCTCCATACCCAACAACAGATGAATGGATAAAGAGAATATACACACAATGGAGTACCGCTCGGTGATAAAGAAGGGTAAATTTAAGTAATTCATGGGAAAGTAGATGGATCTTGAAATCACAATGCTTACTGAAATAAGTCAGGTATAAAATGTTAGATATGACATGGTTTCTCTTACATGAGAAAACCAAAATATAAATAACTTAAAGAGCATAATAAAAGATGATAGGAATCAAGGAGGCAGACTTTGAGAAGATGGGAAGGAGAACTGGGAAAGGGGAAGATGGGAAGACAGAGGGGAGAAAAGGAGGTTAAAAAATACACAAGATGTGATATGTCATACGTTCCAGTTTGAGGATCAGGTTAATGTCTGGCTGAGTCAGAGCACCGCACCCATCTCTCCTGAGAAAACTCCAAAGCCTATTAGGGCTGGAATAACCCGCCCCCTCAGGTGTGTAGAGCTCTGACCTTAGACAGATAAACTGTTCCTCTCAAGAACCTCTGAAGTCCTGACTCCATTCGCCTCAGCCCCTAAAACATACAATCCTAAAACTAACATGTGGCCAAATAAGGATGTGCCAGATATCCCGACTCCACCCTGGTTCCACCCCTGCCTTACCCTATCCAATAGCAATCCAATAGCGCCACTCTGGCTCCACCCCCACCTACCCTATATAAACCTGTGCATTTGCTGAATAAAGCAGAAGTGTTCCAGAAACCTCCCCGGAGTCTGCATGGTGATTTCACCCTTGTCCTCCCAGTCTGGACCCCTGAACCCTGTTCCACAAGCGAGCTCCTGGACGAAAAGAACAATTGGCTCCCGAACAGGGGACTCACCTATACTGGGTAAATACTGATGTTTCGGGCCAGGATCCCATCATGGGTAATATCATGAGTCAAGAACTCCCGGTACAGGCCACCTTAGTAAAGAGTCCTCATGCTGTAAAGGTATCTGAGGCATTTCCAGCCCAAACGCAGGCAAGTGTGGGGCCCCCTGAGCGCTCCAAAGATGGCAGACAAAAACCTCTTACAAAAGATGGCACAGGCGGGCTGTCTCTTCCGCTTTCTACTTCCCCAAAGGCGTCAGCCCCGCCCACTCGTCTCTCACTTCCTGTTGATGACCTGACCCCGCTAAAACCCCCTCCTCACTGGAATAATGGTCATCCGGAAGAGCCTACCTTTTCCGGTCTAAGATGGCGGCCTCCACCCTGTGTGCTGCCATCTTTCTTGACGGATGAGGAGAAACAATCCTTTGATCGGGCTTTAGCATGGCTTTGGGGTCCTCGGCTTCGGGGACACCCAGTCTCCTCCTCCAAAGCCCAGTCTGGCACAGCTGAGAGCTCCGGAAAAGTTTCAGCATGAAAGACCTGCAGCTTCGGGGTGCTGGGGAGCGGGGGGCTTGCTGCCCACAGCCAGCAGGGGAGCCTGGTCGGTGGCCAAGTCTACAAGGTGGCTGAAGTTCCTTTTGTCTTCCCCAGCCTCCGCTGTCCCTACCTACCATGGATCCCATCACCCCGGCTGCTCATGCCCCACTCCCCAGGGGCTTTAGGGCAAGAGGGCTGCGAGTGCAGGGTCAAGGCTGGCAAAATGGGGGCCACGTGGCTGCTGGTGCTGAGCAGTCCTGGGGGGCCGCTGTGCACGCAGGAGCAGCCTTCTTGCCGTACATAGAGCCTTCAATCTCTACTTCATCCTGGACAAATCTGCAAGTACCTAACCCCCCATCTCTGTCTTGTTCTGCTTTCCCCTTTCATGTTTGTTTTACCTCTTTTATTGATCCTTCTTTGTTTACTCATACAGAAACTTGGGCTTTATATTTTGCTAGAACACCCTCAGCCATTTGGGTCCCCGTTGATCTCCATATGGGAATGACAAAATTCAGATCCTCTCTTTAATCTTACGCTTCATCCCTGAAGTAAGAAAAAATTTGAAATTTCCACCTTATTGCTGTCATCGTTTCCATGGTGGAAGCTATTCCCACCACAACGATGGCAACAGTCACCTCACAAAATCAAGTGGCGACAGCAGCAACGGTCGACCAACTAACAAAAAAAAAATCACCTAAGCCTTCAAAAAGACCACCCTGCTATTTCAAGATGTCTGTGCAGCCCTACTCAATTTACAAATCCAGTTAAACTTGGTTTGGGAGAAATTAATACCCAGGCATTACATGCTGTAACTTTAGATAATGTGTGGGATACCATTTGGTCAAAAATTCAGGCTGGATGGAATAATTTAAGTAGTTGGATACGTGGATTGATATTGGGATTCCCCATATATATTAACCTTGTTTGGCCTATTGTTATTGTTCTTTATTTTAAAGATCAGACGTGCCAGTAACAAAATGATAAAAATGTGGTCCTTTTGGCTGAGGCTCTGAAGTCAAAGACAAAAGGGGGAACTGAGGATCAGGTTAATGTCTGGCTGAGTCAGGAGCGCCACACCCATCTCTCCTGAGAAAACTCCAAAGCCTATTAGGGCTGGAATAACCCGCCCCCTCAGGTGTGTAGAGCTCTGACCTTAGACAGATAAACTGTTCCTCTCAAGAACCTCTAAAGTCCTGAGTCCATTCGCCTCAGCCCCTAAAATATACAATCCTAAAACTAACATGTGGCCAATAACGATGTGCCAAATATCCCGACTCCACCCTGGTTCCACCCCTGCCTTACCCTGTCCAATAGCGATCCAATAGCACCACCTTGACTCCACCCCTGCCTTACCCTATATAAACCTGTGCATTTGCTGAATAAAGCAGAAGTGTTCCAGAAACCTCCCCGGAGTCTGCCTGGTAGATGCCATACCTTGCCCTCACAGTACTGCAAGCTGGCTCACAGATGAAAACACCAGTTCTCTACAATGAATGTAATCATTATGGGTCACAGCATATACCTATAATAAAAAATAAAAATAAACTAAAAATTCTTCCTTTGACCTCAGATCATCCTCTAATCATTAACTTCTTTTTCTACTTTTTTTTATGATCAAACTGTTCAAAATTATCTGAAGAAATTATCTAAGCATCATTAAATTTGCTTGGGTATCACTACATTTTTAAGTCAAATAGGTTTTTAAAATAATGTTTTACTTCAGATGCCAGACATAGACATAGTCATTAATGAATATCATCCCTGATCCATATGGGGCTGTTTTTTATTTTATTCATTTAGTTAGTTACCATCAATACCTATGAATTCATCACCAACCAAAGAACTAGAACAGTAACATATATTTGTTTATATATAAGAATATATATAACCCTTTTATATATAAGGAGATATATAGAAATATAGATTATCTTAGCTCTAACCTTTATCTTAGCTTCTTGCCTTTTCCTTCATAGCATACATCAATTATTTTATTTAACTGTGTTCAATTTCTTAGTCTTTCTTCCCCTTTAGGATTTAAACTCTATGAAGCAGAAACTGTAACATAATAGTTAACTTATCATTGTTGGATGGATGCATGGATGGATGCTCAGAACATCCTGGGGATTATGAAGGTGTGAGTTTTTCTGACTTACCCCTAGTACTGTCGTGAAAAAAGTCACCCAACCAAATTTGAAATAAATTACAGCACTTCCAACAACCTGGTGCAATTTGTGTTTTTCTTCCTCTTCATTTTATTTCTCCCTGATTCTGTTCTCCATTAGCATTTTCTCTATTGTACCCATTTCAACATTTTTTATATCAAAGCATGAGTTTCTGTAATGAAAATTTTGACACAATTACCATAGATATTTCATATAGACATTTTTCTTACTTGAATAATAGCGAACACATGTAGAACATTTATTAAGGAAAAAGATGATTTCCCAGCAGCTGTTGACTTCATCAATTCCACTATGAATTGAGTCTTCCACAGTGAGTCATTCTAACTTCCACTGAGCTAGAGAGTCATAATTCAGAAAGTAGGGAATTTTTTATTGTGGTGAGAGAGGAATAGGAAGAGATAGCCATGAAGAAAGTTAAAAATAAAATCATCTTGAAGTATGGATTTGACACTATAGAAAATTGAGTAATGTATATGTCAAAGGAGAAAAGAACTGTATAGAGTACCTAGTGCTTTAACAGAACAACTGAAAATCCTGTGGAAACTGGCATAAAAGATAGGGTTTTCACAACAGGAAGAAAGCAGTCATCGTTTTTTCAAAAACAAAAAATGCAACAGCTGCCAGTTTGAGCCACTCTATGGTCAATAAAGTTGCCTATTCCTCTCCTTGAGTTGAACTACCACGAGGTCAACTAGTAAGGAAATAACTATGCCAGACATTAGTCAGTATTCTTTTTGAGAGGATATTTCTTAAATCCCCTAACATATTGTACAAACCCTTGGGAAAAGTAGGACTTAATTACTTGGCAACTCTAAAACAGAAAGGTGTGCTGATTGTGTAACACAAGTAAGCACTTAGTGATGTGCATAGCACATCACACACTGCTGGGTGTAACTCCTTCACAGAGACTTTGCATTTTTATAGTGAATTTTCTCTTTGTCTCATTGCCTTCCATGTATTACTTCAAAATGCTAGTATCTTCCATTTATTGAGTACATATCATGAACCAGGCAATGTGCTCAGCATTTTACAACTATTTCTAACAGCTCTGTGTTCTATATGTTATTATATAGTTCAAGTAAATTCCATTGTTCTGTTTCAGAGATCAGGAAATAGAACCTCAGAGAAGTTAGCTTACTCACTGTAGGTCCTAGTGAGGCGAACACTCATGATTTTTAGCTTTTCAGGTCTTCCTTACACGGTATATGCTTAAAAGAAGGTGCAAAATGTGACCATCTAGCAGTACTATAACATTGTGAATCATCAGTGGAGAAAGGAGAAATGGCTTAAAGTTATGTAAGTAATGTATCATTTAGTCTGATATTCTTATAATGAAATTGTTCGCTATTTTTCCTAAACAGGCATTTATGGAGCAACTATTTGGCATTACACGGAATAAGAAAATAATATAAAAATCAGTAAGTAAGCTGTTGTCTTCATGATCAGTAAAGCAACCACAAAGGCAAAAGCAAAATGAGATTAAGAGTTTGACATTTTCTACTGAATAGCTTCCCTGGTGTGAATAATCTGCAATAATACATAAGATCCTAATAAGATTACTGACATTTAGAAATGGGAAGAAAGGAGGTAAAGGTGTAGGGAAGGTGGGATGGGTAGGGGAAGGGTAATAAGGGAAAAGAAAAAAATGTGAGAGAATGAAAAGATGAAAATAAAGTGTTTGTAGATGGGGAGGGGAGGAGGGGGTGAAGGGAGAGCAGGGGTAAGGGGAAAAAATGAGAATCAAGACTTGTCATGTAGAGGTACAAGATCCCAACAACGAATGCAACTGTACTGTATCCCTAAAATGTACCAATAAACTCAATTAAAGCTGAAAAAAAAAGTTTGACATTTTCTACTAAAGAAATAACTTCTTATGAAACTGGAATCATTGATATTTTTATAGTTTCATGCACTGGCTTTAAAATTGCGCTCTACATAATAGCCTAAAATGGCGGATGTGGATGTGGAGTAAGGTAAAGATCAAAGGAATGGTATCTAGCACTTTCCCTCAAACAGACAGATTTTTCATTTAATTCATTTTAATATTAACACTTTTTTTTGTTTTGTTTTGTTTTGTTTTTTGAGACAGGGTCTCACTATGTAGCTGAGACTGACCTGGAACTCACTATGTAGCCCAGGCGGGTCTCAAACTCACAGCAGTCCTCCTGCCTCAGCCTCCCAAGTGCTGGGATTACAGGTGTGCGCCACCACACCCAGCTTCTTTTAATATTAACTTTGAGCATCACATTCTGTTTTACTAAACAGTTTCATCGTCAGGAAAATTGAAAAACCATTGACTTAATGAAATAAACATATTTTATACCAATTTAGATTCTAAATATGATGATGATGCTTGCTTTTGTGATTATCACCCAAGTTTGTCCTGATGATATTATTTTAAAGATCCAGGCTTAATAGACTAGATGACCAAACACAGGAAATATCTATTAAAACCATGAGTAAATACCAATTAAAATATATGATAGTCTTGCAAACTTTCACACTCTTGTTCTAACTGAAATGAGTAATGGCTTGAGTGGGAAGAGTAGGAAAAATGTGGTGGTGTCATTCACATTCCTGAGGAAGAAATAAATTTAACAGTGAAGCTACTGGCATACAGAAAAATACCTGGGATGCAGTCAAATATTTCTCAGGCACACTACAAATAAAGTAGTGGCCTTTAGTCTCTATCCTAAACTAGAACAATTTCTTTAGAACACTTGGCTACATTTTGAAATTTCAATATCAATAGTAAAAACAGGAATAAGCCACTGTTTAGCAGAAAAACACTTTGAGTTTAGAAACAGGAGCCCACGATCAAATCCTCAGCCAATTTACGAACCAGTTGTGTGACCTTGAATAAATCATTTGACTATTCTCTAAATCAGCAGGCACAAGCCTCCTACCTCATTAGACTGTGGTGGGACTGAAAATGTGAAAATGCCTGAAACTGAACCAGACCTCATGGGAACAAGAAAGTTAGGCAGCTCCTCAATCCATGACTTTATCCCATTCTTTCTAGTGTCCCAGAGCCACTTACCTGGTTTTCTCAATACATCCAAATCTTTCTCTTGCCTCTCTTTGCAGACTTGATTTCTTCTTGTGCTCATCAATATGAATCAAGTTAAAAATTCCTCAAATCAGTCTGAGTGCAATGGTGCATTCCTGTAATTCCAGCACTTAGGGAGAGACTGAGGCAGCAGGATTGCAAGTAAGTCCCACCTCAGCAACTTAGTGAGACCCTGTCTCAAAATAAAGAATTGAGAATGTAGCTCAGGAGAGCGCCTCTGGATTCATACCCCAGTATCACCAAAAACAAACAAAATAAAAATCCTCAGATCTACCTGAACATTTACCTCAAAGATATCATTGATTGTCTTCCATGCCTGTGTTTACATCCAGGAAATCCAAGGAGCATCTGAGTTGTTCAGACTACATTATAAATCGACTCCTTCTCCATGTTTTCTCCATCCTGGTTCCAATCAGTGGCACATATGGGAGCCATGTCACCTGGCTTGAAGGGCCAGCCATTCAAGGTGGTGTGAGAGGACAGAGAAGTTAGTTAGGAAAAGGAATGTGACAGGCAAAGTGACAAACATGTCTATTCAGTCTAAATATCCATAACACTCTAGTTGCCAAAGCTCTCCTCCATATATGTCCTCCTATATCTCTATGGGATAGAAAGGGAGGCTACCTATAATCCTGATTTTACAGATGGGAGGAATGAAGCATGAAGGATTGATGATCTATCCAGGGTCACTGGCTGAGTCACTATTGGAATGAGAAATAACTCCAGATTGAGAACTTGTACTGCCTGATCTCTCTCTAACAATTAAGACTGCAAACATTTCAAGCACACAGAAAGTATAATAAAGACCGTATCTGTATCAATTGTAGAGGCAAAGCTACAGGCGCAGAGAAGGAACTATCCAAGGTCACCGAAGGAAGAAAATAAGCCATCTTAAAATAGTCTGGCTTCAACAGAGTCATGCTTTGACTCCTAGGCAACTTCCTCCTTTACAGTAATACTAATGCCAAAAAAGAAGGGACCTGAGGGTTGAATCCTTGACCCAGCAGCAATGGCAAACTGCCCCTCTGTCAATAAATAAATGTCTCTTTCATACAAGGCTCAGAAAACAGCCATTACACACAATTAAATGAGCTATCTTCCTGCAATGGACATAACTATTTCATTATCTGTGTAATTTAAATGAAACATGCAAAGGGAGGAGAGACACAAAACAACTGCTGCCAGAAGTTTCAATAAAAAATTGCTGCCGGAACCCTCAGAACTGTGGGCCCCTTATGAAACATAAATATCTCCTCCACCTGACCCAGGCTGGGGCCTGGGTGCCGGAAGGGAGGTCCTCTCAGCTTTAAGCAGCAGAGTGCAGTGAAAAGCATCATTGGCAGGAAATTGAATCGCCTGCCCTATGATTAATGCTGCTAAGCAAATTTGGGAGTTGTCACAGTTCCCACCCTATGGGCCAAGCTCATTTGGAAAATAGAGCAAAGGGAGCCTACTGCTTTGAGAATGTCAATGTGAAATTATAATTGCTTATTACATAATACAGTTATTAAAGTATTTTCTGCATGTTCAAGAAACAGGCATATACAGTGATAGAGAAGACTTGGACATAATTATGTTTTCCTCTTATAACTTTCCCAAGGCACAGAGAGTTGCTCTGTTCCCCAATTTTATACTTATCCTATTCAACTGTAAATTTTACACATGAGTGTATGCATATAATTTCTCATAATGACTGGCACAATAAATACTTGCTAAACTAAACTGATACTCTGTTATAGAACTCCCTATTATATAGGATGTACCCTGTTATCACACCAAGTTCTACTACACGCATATGATAATTAGCATTTTTTTAAATGGAAGGACCAAGTCTTGTCCCTTTATATCTTTGTAACTCTGAAGCAGTGTTGTCCAACAGAACTCTTTGTGATCATGGAAATGCCCCATTATAAGAAATAGAAAGTTTTCTTTAAAAACTTTCTTCCTTTAAGAATCTATAGCCACTGTGACACATACTGTCAGAACTACTAGAGTCTAGGATGGCTGTATTGGTTGCAATTGCAGTGTTTCTGAATGAATGAGTGAATGAATGAATAACAAATACACATGCCTTATCCCTCCATAAACCCCAACCCAGCAAACAGCTCTCAGCTGCAGAGAGCTGGGAGCATATGATGTGTATTCATTTACTTAGTTCTGTCAGCACAAATGGATTACATTGTAGCGACTGTTTGCGCTGGGCTGAACTTCTGTTTTTCCCATCCACTCCTCTAAGGGGAATCGTTCACACTGTTTTTCTAAGGGCCCCCTGTGCAGTCATTACAGGGAATCCTCTCAGACATGGAAGAAATGGAAAGGGCAAGACCAGAAAGCAATTTGGGCAGCGTCTTCCAAGACTGGGAGAACAGCAAAAGTGTGTGGGTCCCACGACCGCTGGCAGCCTACGCTCTGATTCCTTGCGTCATCCCAGGATGTGACGGGACCTTGCCGGAGACAGCCCCAGAGTTGCTAAGGAGCACGGGCAGCGAGCCCATGCTCCAGGATGGCAGCTCCAGCAGATACTCCACCCTTAAAGAATAGTACAGGTCTGAAGACAGCATTTCAGCTGTGGTCTTTGGAGACCAAATTCATGCACTTACGTGGCACTATAAAGGACTCCATCATGATAAAGCTTGACCTTTCCACTGCTTAGGCCCAATGAGTGCTTGGGACATATTCAATGTATTTAGAAAAAGGAAAGAAATGTAGTATTACTCACATCCTGCATTTTAAAGAAAAATTATATTGCTGTGTACACTTTATGACTGTGATGCAAAGCAGAGGTGCCTTCCATTCCACATTTTTTAGAGACCGTAATGAGATGGATTCGCCCTTTGTCACAGGCCCCATCTCCATAGAACTGGGAAGGGTGAGCAGGAGACAAGTCTGGTTGTGAGTAGACTAGGCTGTCTTCAGACACCAGTCTTTCTCTCTAGTTCTCTTAGATCAGGGAGAGTAAGCAAATTGGGTTGTATACAAGTTTTAGGTTCCTCTGGCAGGTACTGATCATCTCCAGCACCTGGGAACAGGTGAAAATTCAAATTCTCCTTTCCTGCAATCCCACTGCCAGGTGACGTCTTATAGTGAGAGCATCTTTGAAACCAAATGTTCAAATACTTATGAAAGCAGTCTCCAAAACAACTATGTGACCTGACAGAAAGTGCAATGGTATCCCGCTTAACACCACGCAGAAATATATCACTCAAGGTCAAGTTATCAATTTTTTGACAAAGTGCTCACAGGTCAAAGTGCAAGTTCCTCTGTTTATTGAATAAAACCTTAATCCAAGAATGCCCCTGTGAAGAGTACAGCCTACGATGCTCTCTCCAGTTTCTTACTCACTGTCGTTTAGTCAAGAGCAGAAATGCCCACAGAATATGTCCTGCTAATCCGCATAACTTGATCACCTTCACTTCACCAATAAACGTTTATTTCTGGTATCCTTTATATTACCTGGCAAACTTTCATGTGTGTGCTGTAGATAAGGTTATAATAGGAGGGTTACTTAGGATTTTTCAAATGCTGAGTGAGGATCCTTGAAGTGTGTATTACTTAATCAGCTACTACAAAATTTAAATCTCCATCGCTAAGTGCTCTCTAAAGTCTAACCTACCCGCCCCACACCTCTGTTAGTGCTAAAGGACTATAAAATAGTTTACAGAGAAAATCAGACCGCTTTCCCTTCAAGAGAGTTCTTCCTCAGAGTGATCAAAGAGATTTGATCTTTTGCTTCTTACTGGATACAAGGCTTAACCTTGGAGTACAGTGAGAGTGATTCCTCTCACTGTCTTTCCTCTAATTTTTCCATACAAGCAGTCTATGGCACTGACTATAGAGAACCACACATTCATGAAATCATTGTGAACACACAGCGCACACACATGCATGCACACACACACACACACACACACACACCGGCAGGCAGAACACATGTGAGCCATCTCTAAGAGCAAGTGCAGACCCAGGAATAATTTGCCAAATCTTCAGGATTCTCTCATAATCTAGTGGCCTCTTTGTTCCATTTGCCACAAGCCATCGTTTCTTCTTCCTGGAATGGGAATACATATTAAAATCCACACATGGGTCCTCAACGTCCTAGTATACTGATTTTTTTTCTCTTTCTTCTATAAGCAGAGCAGAGCATGGTAATAAATTGTACTTCTAGTAACAAAGATCATGGCATAGCTGTCATTGTGCAGCATAGAAATAATGTGTCTGTTTAGGCTGTTATGAGGAAAATACCATAGAATGACTGTTTTATAAACAACAGATCCTCAATTCGGATGGTTCTAGAAACTGGTAGGGCTGAGATAAGTTCCCAGCAGACTGGATGTCTGGTGATGGATTTCTTCAAAGAGCCTACTCAATTTGCCAAGTCCTCATGTGGCAGAAGAGGGTATGCAGGAACTTTTGCAGGTCATTCTTATCAGAGTATTCTGATTCCATTCACGGGGGCTCTGCTTGTATAACCTATCAGTGTCTAAAGTCTCCATCTCCTAATATTACCACCTTGAGGGGTAAAATTTCAAAATATAAATTTGGAGAGGATTATAGAATTGTAAAATTTATTGCATAAAGATTTTGCTGTATTAATGAAAATGAGAAAAGAGGAGGGGAATGGAGGGGATGGGAAAGGGAGGGAAGGAGAAGAGAAGGGAGGAGAGGAGAGGAGAGGAGAGGAGAGGAGAAACATCTGAGTAGACCACAGATAACAAGGGTAATGAGTTGATTTTTAATGAAAATTGGTTTCACTTTTATGAGTGTGTTTAGTGAGTTGTAATACAAAACATATTTCTTACTAAACTTAATACTAAAAATATTTAAAGCACTACCATAATTTATTTGGAAATAAATTGTCTTTGGTTCTCAAAGTAAAAAAATTATAACAGGAAATGCCGTGTATCTATTGAGATTAGCAAGAGAGGAAGGTTGGGAGTAAATTTTATCATGATTCCAATACATCTGCCTGGGGAAATACTATTTTTAAAGTATCAGAATGACTTCCTTACACAGCCCAAGCCACTTTCCGCAAAAATGGACTCTTAGTTTGCATTCTCCCAGAAGCCAAACCTAGAGGAACGATTCACAGCAAGTGATTAATTTGAAAAGAGAAAGGAGCATTCACTGGGAACTAGGAAAAGTGATACAGGAAGGAAAGGAAGCTACAGAATAGCTATTAAGTTGGCTATCATAGTCAACTTACAGACATGGGAAAACTCAAAGGAACAAATACACTGCAAAATTACATATGCCACAAGAGGGCAAGCATTTATATCCATCTCTCAAATTGGTCCTGGGGCTAGGGAGGTAGTGGTTGCCAATTCAGGCACTTCTGGCCTGCCTGCTGTGGAGCAGAGTGAGACAGAGAAGCTTCCACTGCTCTGGGGGTAGGAGGCTTGGGCCCCAAGATGCAAATACTGAAAGATCACCTTATAGGCAAGGGCTTGTCTACATTCTTTTCTGGGCTGAAGTCCAAATAAGACTGAGAGTAGAAAGCAGCATGAGTAACTTCAAGTATTATGTGGGTGCTAGTATTTGTAGTATTTGTGGCAAATGAACTCACTTTGCTGAGCATGGTGGCCCATGCCAGTGATCCCAGACCTTGGGAGGCTGAGGAAAAAGGAGGACACTGGTATATATAGTTAATTCAAGCCTAGCCTGAACTACATACCGTGACTCTGTTTCAAAACACAAAAATAAAATAAAATTTCCACCACTTTTTGATGAAATGAGTCTGCATAGACCTAAAAGGATAACCCTAGTTTGGCCAGCTAGTAAGTCCCTCATGGTAATGACACTGTCTGAAACATCAACCACATGCTCCAACTTTGCCTGCTTCTGTTTCCCTCAGATTTAGCAGTGAGCATAAAATTCTGGGCTATGAGCTCCTGTACAATTTCTGAATTAGCTCATTCTTGTAGCCTCAGCTTCCCCTATTAGCTGGAGGGAAGGAGGTATCCAGCTATAGCCTCCTCTGGCCCCTAACACAATCAGAGGGAGTAGAATTTAGTAAGGACCCATGATCATTTGGATTCCAGGCTGAAATGTTCAAATTCAGTGCATCTCCAAGTTTTATGCTAGAAGATAGTCCTCTTGCAGAAGAAAGATATTACTTATCAGGTGTGGAGTGATTCCACAGGGATGCCAATGGGAACTGGTAATTCCATACTTTCTCATTAATCACACTATTGCAGATTCATATGAGGTTTATGGGTCACTGATTGCCAAGTTGCCTAGCCAAGAAAATGGGATGGAATTACCAAGGCAGGTTTAGATATGTGCTGAAATAGACCTTAGGGACTAAGGCACCACTATGCCAACTAGATTCAAGGAAAGAGAAAAATGGTTTACGGATCTCCATACATTGAAATCCCAATCAGTTGAAGAAACTGGAAACCTTTACCTTTCTGAGCTCTAAGGGTTATTCCACAAAGTTTGGTAAATGACAGAGCGAAGAGATTCCTATCAAGTGATTTGGCCTAGAATATGACTTTACACATCATATTTAAAACATTTGTCCCAGTCTCGTTTAGTCCTGTTGACCAAGGAATACAAATTCAACTGACTTTCTACTTGGAGTTCCTGAGGTCACTCTGGCTTCTCCTGGGGCTACAGCCTGTTTAAACCTAGATCATTTAGCTATGACCTTCCTGTGTTGCAACCCTTCCTAGTTCTTCTAAGTTATTTCTAGGCATTTGAACTTCATTCTCCATACTTCTACCACTGGCCTCTTCAATAGACTGGACTCTTTAAGAAGCAGATACGATATGTCATCTAATTTCAAAACTCAATTGCTTGAAGACTAGCACCTGTAAGGGACCTACCATTAATACCAGCTGAGCTGGAAGTGGTCTTTGGCCACTGTGATAAAAACTGACTAGTTTGCATATGAAGCTTATTTAATTTTCCTTCTGGGCTCACATTAGGCTACCTGTCATAGCCTTCCTTACTTTGGCATTGTGCCTCATATATGGCAGTGCAACTGAGGTAAAAATGTTATGCTCTATTTCCAGACCTGAACAGTAAAAACCTCACATGTGATCCTCCACCCTTCCTGTATCTATGGGCTTGGTATCTAGATTAAGGGCATTCATGAAAACCATGTATTGAGGTGGCAAAGCATCTGCCAAGTTGAGTCCCCCAAGGAATGTTAAGAGAATAGCACCATCTTTCATCCCATTCCACTCTGCAGCACTAGTGGGCTTTTTTATGAGTAAGAAATTTCCACTGAGCTGATCTTCTAAGATTTCGGGATATATCTGTTGCAGCATCTGGACTTACTTTAATTGAACACAGTCACCCATAACAAAGGCAAGGCTCACAGCCAAGTGAGTTACCCTAGCTGTCCATTGCTTGCTCCCCACCTCACTCATGGAAGGTGGCAATCCAGAGTTCCTTAATGCCTATGGAGGCAACTGGAGGCACACAGGGTGACTGGGTGAATGGAAGGCTCCGTCAGATGTGTCTCAAGGGAAAAAACATTGACTTTTCCAAGTTTTGGAATCAAGATTTTCCATGGACAAGTAGTGAGTCAGAGCAAAGCCAGAATTTTTGTCCTCTCTGTTCTGAGGCTCTTTCCCCTGCAGGGCAGGGCATAAGAACCATTCCCAGGGTTGTGGGGCCCAATATGACAAAGGTCATGAGCTCAGGATCCTACCTTCTGACGGAGATCATTGGGAAAACTATGTACATCAGTCTCTGACGAATGAGGAAACTTAAAATGAGCTAGACACTCCCTCTTGGGTTTAAATATAGTATTATGATTTTATCCCACCAGTTAGAGCAGTTCATTAAAAACACACATTTCCGTTCTTTAATCTGTAAACCATATTGGCAACCTCATCTCTAAGTACAAAAAGGCAAATTAAAAAGTTCCACCCTGTGGTGTCACCACAGTTAACAGCTAAGTGCTGCCACCCTAATGTATAGAAAAGTAGTTTAAAACCTGGAAAAGAAAACATGCTCTTACAAAGTATCCCAAGGCTCTCAACTCTGTGCTTGGTCACCAGCAAAAGCATATTTCCTCCAGGAAAGTGTTCAGCTCCGCTTTGCATGCCCTCGGGGAATTCAAGAATGCTTCTTCAGCCCTACCCTGAGGGGAAAGATTCCTCAGAGCTTCCTAAAAGGCAAAGGGCAAAGAGGAGGAGTCTTATATAATGTGGCAGGCCTCATCTACAGAAACGGGGGGCCTTGGAATGATAGCAAGTTGGGCCTATATTTAGTTTTACAGTGACAATTTGCACCTCGCCACCATCTCAAGATAGCAAGGGCCTGTGAGACTGAACATTTTCCTCATTGTAGCCCAGCTCTGACTCACTAGTTTAGAAAAAAAAAACAACAAAAAAAAAGAGAACAATAAGACCCGAGGGAATAAGAAAGTTCCAAAAAAATAAAAAGAAATAGTTGAGCATTCCAGTGGGCTGAACAAAAAGAAAACAGCCCTGGAAAAGTTTTTTTTAGGCAGTCTCCAATAAGCTCTGTTTTATTATAACACAAATCCAAACTGCATCCAATACTAGTTTGTAATTTTCATTGCATTCTGAAAAATATAAACCTATTTTTATCACAAGTGTTTGACAAATAAAAAGCTCTCCTGTAAGACTTAAGTCTCGCTTTTACTCCTGGAGCGTGAACAGCCAAGAGGCTTCCACTATGCTGGGCTCAGAAGCTCAGCGAGGCTCCAGGAGCTTGTCGGACAGCGAGAGTCACCCAGGAAGGAACACACCAGGCAAGTTGGCAAATAGACCTTTATTAGTCTGGCCAGACGGCACTCCCCAAGCCAAGAAGCTCTGAGAGGCGGCTAGCTGAGAAACAGAGGCCATTTTTTATAGGGCTAAGGGGTGGGGGTTACACTTAAAATTTACAGGAAGAGGACAAAGGCAAAGAATCAGTTGATCTGAGCTAGTGGTCATCAAGCATATACTTGACCGTCACATACTAATGATCAGCAGATCGATTATCCATTATTCCATTTACAACTTAGATTATAATGTTCAGAACATTCAACTACAGGCAAGTAAGGAGTGGCGTGATTTGTGTTG
>NW_022900916.1:49414313-49431566 GCF_012274545.1 Fukomys damarensis | reverse complement strand
CAGTCTCTAGGTCATTTGCTGGTCAACATGGAGTCGCTCTGGTTCAGTCAGGCTCTTACACTCCAGAGTCAACTAGACCATCACTGGGTCTTACTTACTTAGAGGAACTGACCTTAAATTACTGAGGTACTTCATTCCTGCCCAGTGGTGACCAGTCTGAGTTTAGATCTTGACTCCCAAAAGGTGTTAGAGTGGCTATTTTTCAACCAACTCTTCTAATTCTGTAACTAACTCACTAAAGGGTTTAGTAAACTTTTCTTTCTGTGAGCCAAATATTAAACATCTGTAGGTTTTGCAGGACATATGGTCTTTGTTACAACTTGTGTAATTAGCCATTTCAGCTAAAGCAACCAGAGACAATAGGTAACTGAACTGGCAGAGATGTGTTCCAATAAAACTCTATTTCACTGGAATAAAAGATTAAAGGTGGGTTAAATTTAGCCTGTGGCCATAGTTTGCTTATCCAGGTCAGAACCAATCATGACAATACCACACTCACAGATATCACCTGGGCTTCACCCTGTCAGATGGCCAGAGCCATTCCCATCCACCCTTCCCTCAATATAGTCTCAAAAAGCCTCTCCTAGCTAACAAACACAGAGAAAGAGAAGGTGAATCCATATCCTTATTCCTATCAGCACCTCAGGATTATCAAAGTCTAATTTCAGGAAACAGAAAGTTACTGTAAATCTAAAACTGATTATTTTGCTGGATGGCATGTTGTCTGATGATTCCAGACTCTTTTTGTCCCTCCCAAAGAACTAGCCAGAACAACTGGTAAACAGGTAAGTGTAACTTATATTTAAAGTAAAGAAAGAAAGGGGGAAAAGTGAAGAAAAAATAAGAGCAAGAGTTAAAAAAAAATGAAGATAAGTCCCACACACAGGACAGGCCACTGCAGAAACAAGAAGACAGCAGAAAAGGAAGATCACAGTGGCAGAGAAGTCAATGCTGCTGTCTTTTATACCCTCTTATGGGAGAAGTTCAAGCCTGGCTGGGCTAGGTGCACCACACTTCTGTCTTCTGAGCAAACTCGAAGACCTCTCTGAGGCTGAGCTAACTTGCCTAAGTGCATAGAGGCTGGATCCAACAGGCTGTACCTCTGCCCCAGACCATGATTCCTTTGCCTTACCCAAGAAAAATCACCCCACCATATGTCTAGCCAATAAAATATCACCCAATGTTCTCCACTATTGCATAACCTATAAGAAAGTGCCATGTAATTAAATGCTCCTCCTATGCTCCTCACCCATGGTTGTTCAAAGGTAAGCTATATAAGCCTGTTCATTTCCTAAATAAAGCGGAAGTGTTCCAGAAACCTCCTGGGAGTCTGCCTGGTGATTTCACATCTTACCCTCCCAGTCTGAGCTCCTGAACCGAACTCCATGGATGGCAACACCCTCTGAGACCTGGTCCATTGGAAGTTGCTCTACTAACACATTCTCCAACAGGTCACACTCTGTTTATTATTCAGTCTCTGTTCCAGATTGTGTTACATCCTGTTTTTAGCCTCCATTGTGGATCATTGTGGAATGATAGGTTTCATCCTTTTTTTCCAGCCAGCCTGCCATCCCTAATTTCCTGCCTCAATTATATGTCTTATAAAGTTTGAGTATGAATGAAGAATGAGATTTCTTGAAGTTCCTGCATCAACTGAGAGTAACTGAAATCTTAGTCCACTTAGGTAAAATGATACTTTCAAAGATCTAGTTTTCTAGATTATAGATAGTTCATTTCTAGGCCATTAAGCAAGATTATGCTTCCAGGGAGCACTCAAACCCAGATTTCTTGATAGTGTTCATGAAGGTGTGGGCCTGGTAGTCTTAACTGTTCTTATTTAAACACCATTGTTAATGTTGAGTGGTCCTCTTCAAGTTTGGCTGTCTCTACTGTCATATAACCTGATAACAGTTCTTTGTGATGATTAGAATATCTTGCCCAATTTACCTTTTGCTTTTCTTATTTATTTTACTTTACTAGTACATGTTTATAATTCATGCAGTTCGCAATCATCTTAGGCAGTGGTTACATGTACATATTACCCTGCCCAATTATAATACAGAGGTTTATCAATAACACATATAGGTATGTACTACTAACATATATTTCCCCAAGGGTAATAAACATTTACCATCTGTCTTAGTTACTTTTCTAGTTGTGAGACAAAATACTCAACATCCAAAATTAAAAGAGGAAAAGTTTATTGTAGCTCACAGTTTGTACAGGTTTCAGTTAGTAACTGGCTGGCTCCAAGGCAGGGTAGCATGGCAAAGGGACAGTGCAGCGGAGAAACAGTTCATGGCAGGAAGAAGGCAGCAAAGTAGCAAGTGATAAGCAATGACTGCAGCAGCCCTTTATGTCCCTTATATTCTATCCAGATCACATGCCTTTAAGCCAGGTAGCACTCACACTTAAGGTGGGCCTTCCCATTATCTATACCCAGAACTATGCCCAAACCACCAATGGTCTAATTTAGTAATCACACACCCTTAATCTAATCCCAGTGTCACACATCCGCCTCTGAAAAACCCCACCTATGACCTCATGAGGCTTTAGGGGGGCATGTAATCACAAGCCACAATATTCTATCACTGCCCCCTCACAAAGGCTCATGCACATCTCTTATGAAAAAGTTGCCAAAGTCCTAACAGTTTCAACATTGCTGAAAAGTCCAAGTCGAAAGTTTCTCTTGAGATTTAAGGCAAACTCTTAGCTATGTACATATGAAAAGAAAGTTAAACACTTCCAACATACAATGGCACAAATAAACATTCCCATCCCAAAACGTACAAATAAGAGGATATAAAGGAATGAGACCAAAGCAAGACCAAAATCTAGAAAGACAAACATTAAACCTCCTAGTTCCATGTCCAGCATCTGGTGTGATCTGTGGCAATGTATGGACTCCAAAGGGCTTTGGGTAGCTCCACCTCTGTGGCACTGCTGGTGGTTGTAGCTCCCATGCCTTCTCTCTTGGATCAGCTCTGCTCACTCCTAGCAGCTTTCCTCAGACAATCCATTTTTGGCTTCTCCAATCTTCTGGAGTCTCCACTGGACCTTCAGCTTCACACTCATAGCTTTACATACTGCCCTCTCAGGGACACACTTCCTAAAACCCCAGGCCTTCTTCTAAAATCTGGGTGGAAGCTCTCCTGATCCCACAACTCTTACATTCAGCATGTTCCCTAGGTCATCATGAACTAAGCAGTTTTGCTGTGCCACATCCTTCTGCCATGATGTTTCTGCCTAGCAGCCAGCTGACTCTTTACGGAATCCCCCCAAACTGTGAGCTAAATTAAACCTTTCCTCCTTTAAGTTGTGTCGAGTAGTAGGTCCAACAATGGGAAAGTTGAATAATACAGAAAACTGGCACCAGAGAAGTGGAGTTATTTCCATAATTATACCTGACTATGTAGTTTTGGAAGCTATTGGAATTGGTTCATAGGTGGAGTTTGGAAAGGTTTAGAGAAGCAGGTTAGAAAAGCTCTAGAATGCTATAAACAGAGTTTGATAATCAAAGAGTTAATGGACCTAATTAATAAAATGATCAGTGAGTCTGCAGAAAACTCTAATAAAAAGCTAGCTGAGCTAAATAAAATAAAATAAAGTAAATGTCCAATATAGAAGAGAATTAAAGCCCATGAAAAAGTGTCTAACAGAAATTCAGGAGATTCAAATTTATACTGTAAGAATAGGCAGCAGAAGAAACCAACATGAGGAAAGAGTGTCAGAACTAGAAAATGAGGCAGTTGTCAATGACCAGTTACTGAGAGATGCATTAAAAGCAACAAGGAATATAAAAAAATTGATCCAACAGCTGCCATATCACACAAAGAAGATTAATCTCAGATTAATTGGCATTAGTGAAAAATCAGAAGACAGTACAATTGGCATGAAACACTGTTTACAGTAATAATAGCAAAAGTCTTTTCAAATATGGGAAAATAATTTAACATAGAGACAAGTGGTGCATATAGAACAAGAGCCATGATCAGACAAGAATCATGACACATTATAGTCAAAATCCCAGATGTCCAACTCAAGAACAGCATATTGAAAATTGTTAGGAAACTAGTAATGAACTGTTTGTAAAGGAAAATCCATTAGAATTACAGTACACTTCTTAACACAAACCTTAAAGGCTATGAGTGAAGTGATTAAGCCCTAAAAGAAAACAACTTCCAACCCAGACTGATACATCTTTCTTGTCTTTCAAAATTGATGGAGAATTAAAATCTCCATGATGAAGAGCACCTAAAGAAATTCAGACTACCAAACTGTACTCCAAAAACTTCTCAAGGGTATCCTAGAAAGGGACAATGAAGCGTACAATGCCAAAAAGTCTAATAGAATGAATGACAACCAATGACAGCAGCTAAATTGAAGGGAAAGTAAGGGAATAACACCAAGAAAATTATGTAATAACAGAAGTAGTCAATATCTTTCAGTAGTAACCTATAATGTGAATGGTCTCAATTGCCCAATCAAAAGACACAGATTGCCCTGGTGTGAATAATCTGCAATAATACATAAGATCCTAATAAAATTACTGACATTTAGAAATGGGAAGAAAGGAGCTAAAAGTGTAGAGAAGGTGGGATGGGTAGGGGAAGGGTAATAAGGGAAAAGAAAAAAATGTGAGATAATGAAAAGATGAAAATAAAGTGTTTGTAGATGGGGAGGGGACGAGGGGGTGAAGGGAGGGCAGGGGTAAGGGGAAACAAAGAGAATCAAGACTTGTCATGTAGAGGTACAAGATCCCAACAATGAATGTAACTGTACTGTATCCCTAAAATGTACCAATAAACAAAGCTGAAAAAAAAAGACACAGATTGGAAGAATGGATCAAGAAACAAAATCCATCAGTATACTATATACAAAAAACACATTTAATCCAAAAGGAAATTCATAGATTAAAAATCAAAGATGGAAAACAATATTTCATGCAACAGGAACCTGGACAAAAGAAGGAGTAGCTATCCTATTTTTAGAAAAACTGGAGTTTATGCCAAAATTGATCAGAAGAGGGAAAGAAGGTTACTATATATTAGTTAACACATTCATGGGGGGCGCTAATTTGCATGTCTTGGTGTCAGGTGGCTCTGACTTGAATTCCATCATCTAATGTTAAATACCTACCTGGTGGTTCAAGCCATGTGATGGAGCAGTCATGTATGTACCACTGGTGGTTCAAGCTAGGAGAACTTGCTAAGCAAAGAATTCAACAGGAAAAGATAACAATTATAAATATACATGCAATGAACAATGGTACACCCAATGTCATAAAACAAACACTACTGGACATGAAAAATCAGATAAACATCAACACAATTGCAGTCAGGGACCTCAATGCTCCACTGTCGTAAATAGATCAACTAGACCAAAAAAAAATCAACAAAGAAATATTAAAGGAGAATCAAACCTTTAAACAAATGGACTTAATACATACCTACAGAGTATTCTGCCCAATAACAATAGAATACACAGTCTTCTCAGCAGCACAGAAAGTTCCCTTTCTTCAAAATAGACTAGATACTAGCCAATAAAGCATGTCTAAATAAATACAAAAGAATCAAAATTATATCATGCATATTAGCAGATAATAACACAATGAAAAAAATCAGTGGCAAAATAAATTATGCAAATGCATAGAAATTAAGCAATATACTCTTGAATAATCAAAGGGTGACAGAAGAAATCAAAGAATAAGACAGTTCCTGGAATTAAATGCTAATGCCAGTACAACACCTCAGAACTTATGGGAAACAATGAAAGCAATCCTGTGAGAGAAGTTTATAGCTGTAAATATCCATATCAAAAAAATAGAGAGAGCACAAGTAAAGGACCTAACGATTTACCTTAAGGTCCTAGAAAAACAAGAACAAACCTAAAGCTAGTACAAGGAAGGAAATTATAAAGATTATATCAGGAATCATTGAAACTGAGACTAAAAACACAATACAAAGAATCAATGAATCAAAGATATAATTTTTTGAAAGAGTAAACAAAATAGTAAAAAAAAATGAAAGACCCAAATTAATGCAATTAGAAATGAAAAAGTTTAAATCACAACAGACATTACTAAATCCAGATTATGAACAAGTACTTCACAAACTGTGTGCCAGTAAATTGGAGAATCCAGAAGAAATGGATAGATTTCTAGATACATACAAATTACAAAAACTGAATCAAGAATATATGAAAATGCTGAATGATCTGGTAACAGGCAGTTAAATTGAAGTGACAATAAAAACCTAAAAACTAAGAAAAGCTCAAACCCTGATGAATTCTACAAGAACTTCAGGAAGGATCCGATGCCATTAGTCCTCAAACTCTTTAATGAAATTAAAGGGAAGAAGTATCTCAAAGTCATTTCTGGAAGCTAACGTTGCCTTTATTCCAAAGCTAAGCAAGAGTCCAACCAAGAAAAAGAACAAGCAGGCCAATCTCTTCAATAAACATAGATATAAAAATTCTCAACAAGATAATGGCAAAAAGAATGCAACAAGTCATCAAAAAGATCACACATCATGACCAGGTAGGTTTCATCCCAGGGAAGCAAGGAAGGTTCAACATATGCAAATCAGTAACTGCATTACATCACATAAACAGAAGCAAGGACAAAAATCATGTGATCATCTCAATAGACACAGATAAAGTGCTTTATAAAATCTAACATATTCATCATAAAAACGTAGAAGAAAATAGGTGTAGAACTACCTTATCTTATAAAAGCTATTTATGGTGAGCCTACTGCCAAAATCATATTAAATGGAGACAAACTGAAAGCTTTCCCTCTAATATCAGGAATAAGACAAGAATATCCACTATCACCATTCCTGTTCAATATTATAGTATTCAAAACATTAGCCAGAGAAATCAAGCAAGAAAAAAAAAACAAAACAAATGAGACATGTTTTGGAAAGGAAAAAAGCAAATTATTATTATTTGCAGACAACACAGTCCTATATATTGAAGACTCAAAAATTCTACCTAAAGACTCCTAGAATTAATAACCAAATATATCAATGTAGCAAGATAAAAAATTAACACACAAAAATCAGGAGCGTTCCTGTACACAAATAATGAACCTCTCAGAAAGAAATTAGGAAAGCAATATCATTCACAAAATTAAGCACTTAGGAATTAACCTAATCGAGGAAGTAAAAGAATTCTACAACAAAAACTACAGTATTCTGAAAGAGGAAATCAGAGAGGACATGAGAAAATGGATAGATATCCTCTGTTCCCAGATAAGCAGAACTAACATAGTCAAAATGCCATGCTTTCAAAAATTATATACAAAAGGAGCCAGGGATTTAGCTCAATGGTTCTGGCACCCGCCTAGCAAGTGCAAGGATCCAAGTTAGATCCCCAGTACCAAAAAAAATTATATACAGATTGAATGCAATACCAATAAAAATATCAACAGAATTCCTCACAGAACTAGAGAAAATAATCCTAAAATTCCTATGGAACCAGAAGATACTGAAAGCAATCCCAAGTAACAAGAAGAAAGCCAGAGACATCATAATCTGTGATTTCAAGTTATATTACAAAGACACAGTAATAAAAACAGCATGGTTCTGGCACAAACACAGACATGTAAATCAATGGAACAAAACAGAGGAGTCAGAAACAAACCCCATGTACCTTCAGCCATCTGATTTTTGACAAACAGGTCAAAAACACATGCTGGTGGAAAAATAGATTTTTTTAAAAATGATGCTGGGAAAATTGGCTATCCAAATGCAGAAGGCTGAATCTAGACCCAGATCTCTCATCATGTACTAAATGAAAACCAAAATGATCAAAGATCTACATGTTAAAACAGAAACTTTTCTGCTGGAAGATAAAATTGGTAAAAATCTTGAAGACATAGGCATAGGCAAGGACTTTTTGAACAGAACACCAATGACACAAGAAATAGTACCAAGAACCACCAAATGGGATCATATCAGATTTAAAAAGCTTCTGCACAGCAAAGGAAACAAGCAGAGTGAAGAGACAACATTACAGAATGGAAAAAAAATTGCTAGATGTTCCTCAGAGAAAAGACCAATATCTAGAATATATAAAGAACTAAGAAAAAATTAGTCCCCCACTAAGATAAAAGATCCAAAAAAATAGGCAACTGAAATGAATAGACATTCCTGAGAAGTACAGATGGCCAATAAATACATGAAAAAACGTTCAACAGGACAGACCATAACAGAAATTAAAATTAAAAGAGCGCTGTGATTCCATTCTATTCCAGAAAGAATGACTATCACCAAGAAATCAAGTGCTGATAAGGCTACAGGGTAAAAGGAACATTTCACATTATTGATGGGAATGTAAACTACATAACTGGAAATCATTATGGAGACTCCTCAAAAACTAAAACTAGAAATTGCATTGGATTCAGCTATTTTCCTTTGGAATGTCTTCCCAAAAGAGTTAGAGAGAACATGTCATGGTGATCCATGCATATCCATGATTACAGCAGCACAATCCAAATAGCTAAGCCTATATTGCTCTCAACAGATAAATGGATAAAGAAAAATATAGCGTCTTGACACACTGGAGTAATACTCTTCTGTAAAGAAGGACAAATCTAAGTCATTTGTAGGAAAATTAATGCACCTTGAACCATAATGTTAAGTGAAATAAATCAGACACACACATTTAAGTGTTGCATGGTTTCTCTTATATGAGAAACCCAAAATACAAATAAAGAGCAAATTAAAGATAGATACTAGGAAGTACAGAGGTAGATTTTTTCTCAAATTGGAAAGGAATCAAGAGATGGATAGAGTAGGGAAGGAGGGAAAGGAAAGGGACGAAAAAAACTGAGGTGTTTTATGTACAGGCACCAACTTCCCACAATGAAAATAATCTGCATGTACTGCAAACCTGCCCTGATAAAGAATTAAAACTGGAAAGAAAAAATAGAGACAATGTCTTAGAAATTCCTCCATATCAGTGTACAAGAAAATCGCTCCTTTTAACAACTCTATATCCTTCCACTGAGTGAATTATTGGAATAGATTTATGGATGTCAGTATACAATAGTTTGCTCTTCCAAATGTTTCAACAAGTAATCTTTTATGCCTACATTTTGCACATATATAAATATCTTTCATGCATACATGTGTGTATGTATGTATGTGCTAAAGCCCTACCTGTAATGGCCTTTCCTAGGTCAAAGAATAAGTAAGTTTGGTAAATATCTTAAATTTCACTGTTTTTTGGTAACTACTTTTAATTTTGCTAAACATTTGGTAGTTATTACTAAACTGCCCTGTGAAGATTATTAAGTCAGGTTCGCGAAGAGTTTTTACAGCAGAAATGTATAATTGTATGTATATATAGTAGGGCATGATTACTGTACCTGAATTTAAATTTCCCAGATTAGCCAGAGATTGAAAAAGCAAACATTTGTCATTGTTTGGGTTACTGATGTCTCTCCTGATAGGGATGATTGTTCCTAACTTTCTTCTTCTTTCTTGTCATTAAAGTTCTGTTCTCAGAAGAAAAGGAAAGGGTGAAAGCAAGGAAGAAGAAAGAGAGAGAGAGAGAAAGAAAAGGAAGAAAGAACAAAGGGAGAGAGAAAGGGGGAAGAAAAAGAGAGGGAAAGGAGGAGGGAGGGAGGCAGGCAGGCAGCAGGCGAGCAGTGCCTAGCAGACTGGTAGAGCACACTCATTCCTGGGCCTACCTGGGGGAGTCATGAGTGCGGCCTTGGGCCCTCTCTCTGGCCCTCTTTCCCATTCTGCTCCCCGGGCACCCAGACTAAGCAGCTCACCATGGTAGTCCGGCCTAGGAGCCGGCTGAACTGAACTGCTTGCCCCAAACTGTGAGCTCAGTTAAACGTTTCCTCCTTTAAGTGTGTCAGGTATTATAGCCAGCAACAGGAAAGCTGACTAATAAAAAAAGATGATCATAATGTTTAATTTATGAGAGTATAAGAATGAAATGAGTTCGTTCACATGAAACATCTCAGCATGGTTTTTAAATGTTGGCTCAAAGCCCCAAGTTTCCCCAACTTAGCTTCCCAGATTTGATCTTCAGTACCCTCCAAATGCCTCACTTTTCCTCACCCTCTGCGTCCACCAGCACCAGGTTGCTGAGGTGTGACTCCGGCACTGCCTCAAACTCCAGCTGCGTGGCTGGCACCCTGGCCTGGCTGTCCCCATCTGTACCAAGGGCTGTGGGACAGTCACTGGAAGGTCCAACACCAAGGAATAGAGAATAGTGGCAGATGAGGTGATCCACTGTCCCTATTGGTCCAGGACTGTTGAGGTATTTTCTGGCTGAGTCCTAAAATTAGGACAGTCCTGGGTAATCTGAGACATTTTGGTCACCCTGATTGGATCAGATAGTCCAGGAAATCACTGCAGACAGGAGTTAGTTACCTTTAGGGATTTCAAAAGGCAGCAAGTTGGAGTATCAAGTTTTGGCATCACTCAGGGGCAGGCAAGGATGAAGTAAAAGAAGAGGAATTACAAGGTCAAGGAGGGACACCAGCCCTAGAGACCTTTTCAAAGATGCAACATGCTATTTATAAAACAGAAATGCAAGATGACCACTTGTAAGATCAAGGCCAAACTAGCGTAGATAGTATGAGGGTCAAGCTAAAATGCTTCAATCTCTAAGATTGAAACAACACTGAATTGTAGGGAGAGTTCTCAACCTTCAGGAAAAGAAAGATACAGCTGTACACTATGAAGCACTCTACCCTGCTTGACCCATTCCTGAACTCTTTTTTTATCCTCCACCTGTCTTTTTAGCATCTTTTCTAATTGTGGAAAAATCCACTAACATAAAATTCACCTTCTTAGTTATTTTAAATATACATTTAAGTAGAGCTAAGTACATTCATATTGTTGAACAATTGGTCTCCAAAAACTTATCTTGTGAACTCTTTTTACCTGCTCTTAAACTCTGTACTCATTAACAACTCCACATTGACCCCCCCCATTCCCTAGCAACCACCATTCTATACCCTGTTTCTATAAATTCATTTAATCTGGGTGCCCTAGCTAAGTGGATTCATTCAGCATTTGTCTTTTTTGTGAGTGGCTTCTTTTTTTTTTACTTAGTATGATGTCCTCAAGTTTCATCCATTATGTCATTTCAGTGTCATATGTCATTATGTCAAGTTTCATCCGGTTATGTCATTTTGGAAGCTAAATATTCCACTGGCTGTATTTACTGCATGTTGCTTATCCATCCATCCATCCATCCATGGACATTTGGGTTGCTTTTGTCTATTGTTAAGAACACTGCTATCAACATGAGAATACAAATTTCCATCTCTTGGAGTTCCTGGTTTCAAGATTTCTGATTCAAGATTTCAGATTGTCCTAACTTCTTAAATTCTTATCCTGGCTTCCCAGCTCCTTTGCAGTGGGCCCCAATGACTCGGTGGAATTTCTCAGAGTGACGTGAGCTTGTTAAACTTCCCAAGGAAGACTTCTTCCCATCCTGCCACAACTGTGGCTACAGTTGCTGCTTGTTGTGTGTCTTCAAATCCTTGGGCTTGGAGCACTTGACTCTCTCCGCATGATCAGCCGTTTATTTATTTATTAAAGAAATATTTACTGTGAGCCTGGGATGTGAAGATGGAGAAGATGATGACCTCGTAAACACTAGAGGGGAGAAGAGCATCTGGAGTTGAACAGGTGGCAAATGTGAGAACTCTCGCTCCATTAGTCTCCTGTCACCTTTCCTGCTTTCATGCAACTGGTTCATCTGCACCATGCTACATATTTCTCAGTTTCAGTTATTGATCCCACCTGGTACCTTCCTAGTCCTTTGATCAGGAAAAGTCTCTCTTTGACCTTCCCCTAACCCTGGCTTTACCCTCTCTAGCCTCCTCGCATTTGCCTATTTCTGGCCTGACAAACCCCCATGGATGTTCTGAATGCAGACTCTTAAAAACAATGATTTTTTTCCTCTCTGCTTTTAAGTAGGGTGGGATAAGTATTTCAGCCTGGCTCGAGTCTCTTGAGGTGCACATGAACACCTACAAAGGCAAAAATGCCCCGTAAACCTCCGGTTTCTTGTTATCATTGACCCTCATTCTATCTCTGTTTCTCTCTGTCCTTTCTTGCCAGATTTTTCATTTTGACAAATCATACTGGAACACTGGATAAAAACCATTTTGCAATATTTAACAGCAATAACTAGTTTGACTCAGAAATTTGGTATTTTCAGTCCGTTATAGGTTGGGTCCATTGGTTTGCATGTGTGACAGCTCATCACAGTGGACGCACGTGGCAGAGCAAAACCGCTGCACAGCCAAGAAGCACAAGAGAAAGAGGAGTGGGCTCAGGTGCCCAGAGCCCTCGAGGACACACCCTAATGATCCGATGACCTCCCACAGGGCTCCGCCTACATCTCTCAGTAATGTCAAGCTGGGGACCAGCCCTTTAGCATATGGGCCTGTGGGGGACATACCAGATCCAAACTACAGCAATAATGCTTCCTATATGGCCCACACACTGTTTGAAATGTAAAAGGAAGTTTTCTGGAAGGACCAAACGCCATTATGTAGTATACTTTCGGTTATGTTTAAAGGGCAGCATCCTGGATGCAAATCACATCTTCCAGTCTGCTCCCCTCGGATCAGTCAAGAAAATTTACAGAAAATCGGGTTATTGCCTTCATCATTCCCATGTTTTGGATGTTTTAAGTAAATTATTTCCTTTGTTTTACATGCGAAAATCTTGTTGAAAAATAACAAAACAAAAAGCAGATGTATGTTCCATTGATATCTAAAATTGAAAATAAAGCAGTACTTTATGTTGAGGGTCGACCTCATGCAAATGCAGTTAGCACTGGAGGAAGTTCCGAGAATTTCAGTGCAGAGACTGCCATCTACTGGACATTTACAATATAAAAGCAACTAAGCCACTTTAAAACAAGAAAACTGAAGTGAAACCCTGGAGAAAAAGCAAATCACAAATGTCAATTTTTAAAAGAAAGATAAGTATCTGAATGGATTAAGGAATAAACTAGTAGGATATATAAATGCAAAAATATTATGATCTTGGAATAAGGTGTATGCATTTCCCCTTGAAGAGGGAAGTTTGTTGCTCTGCTGAACACAGAATTGCTGCTCTATGACTAAAAAAAAAAAAAAAAAGATTTTCAGTTTGGTTCTTTGTCATGACCAAGAAGTGGAGAAAACCTATAACTTCAGGCAGCAGAATTAAAGTAGGTACAAAGAGCTCTCAAAATGATAGCAGCATTGCCTCTAATCACATATTCTGACTACATGTATTATAAATAAGTATACAATTACAGTGATGTAAACTAATTTTCAAGGAGCTATAGTGCTTTTTGGTTTTATTACACATATTATTTTTGTGTATAATTTTGTAAAAAAACAAATTAGTTAAGCATGTTGTTCCTCTGGATATAAAGGATAACGAGGGTTATCCTTTGACTGGATGGCAAAAAGCATACAGAGTTTGCATCAAAATGCATAAAGTAACAAGTTAAGAACACTTTGTATACAAATGTCACAAAACAATGACCATCTTTTAGGGGGAAACAGAAGGTTGAGAGTGAAATAGGTTAGTTGTAGAAGAGAAAAGATAACATTAATTGCAGGTATTATAAATCACATTGGCTTATTTGGAGCCAGTCCTACCAAGAGAGATGCTTTCAATGACAATGTAATAGATCAATCCCAGCCACCTTATGTCTTATGCTTGCGTGTGTGAGTGTGTGTTACATATTTCCATGTATATCATTGTCAGAAGCTATTGTTTACCTGGTAGTGGCAGTTAAAGTCTCCTTGATAAAGCCAGTAGAAGTCAGCACAGGTTATTTGCCAATGAACAGCTTGATGGGAGGGGCTAATTTCAATTGCAAGAGCACAAAAAAGTCTACTTGATGATTAACAACTTGTAATGAATAAGATGGGGTGATGTTTCTAGTATTCAGAATCCTTGAATGCTTTCAGGGTAGATTTTTAAGAGTCTGGGTTTTAAGAAAGCTGAGTTTTAAATTAAATAATATTTAATAAAATTGCCTTATCCTTTTAGGCACCCTTATAAATAGAAAGCAATATGTCTCTATATCTCAAGAGACTTAGATTTTATTTTTATTTTTTTATTTTTTGACACTCAGCTTTTTAAAAAAATCGAAACTCTCAAATGCAGAGGATTCACTTAGAAAAGTAACTGCATGGGTTAGGTTTTGAAATTCACCTTGACTAACCATGACAACATGTTCTCAAAGCTTTTTCATGTTTAAATCCTTGTTCATAAACCATAAAATTCAACCTTACTTTGTCTAAATCCAATTAAACCAGATCTGCACAGTTGAAAACATAAAGGAAAACACAAATATAAATGAAGTCCTAAAGGACTTGTATGGTGAATTCAGGGAAAAAAAATGAAGCTGGCGAATGTGAAAGAAAATACTAATATAAAGTCAATAAGTGTAGAAAGTAAACTAAGTATATTAGTGAATACAACCCCCAATTCATCAAGAAATTCCCATACCTCCGTACTCTAAGGCTGAAGCCACTAGTCATATGTTACTATATAAGTTTAAATTAAGATTTAGCATCTCAGTCTCAATAGCCACACTTCAAGTGCTATGTAGCCACATGTGACTAGTGGCTGGCTATGCACAAGGTTTTCACCATAGCAAATATTCTGTCACGGTGGTGACTAGCATATGGCACGGACACCACAATGGGCACCAGAGTTCTGTCTGTCAGCACACAAACCAAGTATATGCATTTATTTTTCTGAACTAAAACCTCAGTGTTCAGGTTTAATTGCAGTGTTGGTGCTTTGCAATAAACAAATGGATTTTACGGTTGCAGTTTGGGCACTTGGTCTCTAAAAGGTTTACCCTCACTGCTGTATCAGATCGTGTTACTATAAATCATCAAAATTCTCTTTGGGTTCTTTGTCATAGCTTGTGATGTAAGTTTATCTTAGAGAAAAGAGAGCCAGTACAGCCCTACAGAACAAGTGCTTTATACTCTAGTTTATTGGGTAAACATATTCCAAGCTTCAAAAATAGAATTGGCATATATATAATTATTGCTTACAAAGCTCATTGTGAGCTAGAATTGAAAAGTCCTAAAGATAGATTACATATTCCATCACTTCCATTTTACCAATGAAAGCACTCAGACTTGCAGAAGAAAATCATTTACAGAAGGCCATGAGACCTTGAATTGTACAACTAGAACCCAAAGGGTTTCAAGTCCCCTTTGCATTTTAAATATCAATAGGAAAGCTAAATCTATCCTGAGATCATATTGTATCATGAGACCTTGAATTGTACAACTAGAACCCAGCTTCCTGGCTTCAAGTCCCCTTTGCATTTTAAATATCAATAGGAAAGCTAAATCTATCCTGAGATCATATTGTAGATTGAATATATGTCATAAGCTATACAAAGTAACTCAGGGTAATACAAAAAATGGAGACTCAAATATAGGTTTCATATGTGAACTGGCAATACTGAAAATTAACACTAGGTGTCAGGTCATCAGATTTGAAGAGTTGAACCTGATGAATCCAGGGTTTTTATATTTGAGTGGAAATAACGGATTTTCCCAAATACACTACAAAATAACTCAGTGGGTAAAAGAATAGACAGCTAATTTAGATAGAGATTAATATGCAGTCACAGAGAGATTAAGGAAGTCAGCATAAAAAAATAAAGACATCCAAATTATGGCTGGAGAGAGCCAGGCCTCATGATAGAGTCACAATAGCCAAGCCTTTGAGATAAACAGCAGCTGGAGATTGTACTGTAGTTAGCACCACCTGGTCCACTGGGCACAGATAGGCAATCAGACACGTAAGTGAATGACCAGAACATCTGGACCCGTATTCTCCTCCCTTTCCAAGAATGCCTTTGTTCTTTGTGTCTACCCTTGCTACATGACTCATATCCCTATTGGATCAGTATTAGCTAAGCAGCTATTATAATCCTATGGCTTGATTGTAGTTTGACCCAAATTGTGCCCATGTTGTGATTTTTCTATATAAATTACTCCTGGCAAAGAGCCACCCCGCTTGGGACTCCTCCTGGAAATCCAAGAGCTGTTCTCCTCATTCTCAATTAAATTCTCCTAACTTCCTCTTTTGGTCTGCAACTTCATTCCTCAATGTTTTAAGACTATGAACTTGGTGCATCTGACATCTACCAGGTTGGGAGTTATATTTCAATATCATAATGGAGGCCCCTCATTGGAAGGAGGTAAGAATTTCCTTTTGTTTCATGACACCCCTAAAATATTTTGACTGGATTCTGGATTGTGACTTTAGGTAATTCAGTATTGTTGTTTCTTGTTTGTTGATCATTTATGCCTTCTTTTTTAATTTTTTCCTTTTGTCAAAATGATAATAGGTTTAAGAAGCTGAAGATTGTGCTGCCTTTATATTTAGGGTTTCTTTGATGGAATGTCTTTTATTTTGCAAACACAGCCTTGTACTCCTTTCTTGACTTGGTTGGCAGTTATAAGATGGCTTGATCTCTTATTATAAACAGGTTTGGGGGATTTTTTTTTTTAAGCTTGCAGCTTGCACTCTTGGGTATGTCTATGGATTCAGCTGGAGGCTATGGGACAGGTTTTTACAGTTCACCTCTGTAGGAATTGTTGTTATCAGCATCAGAAAGAGGTAAATGTGTTTTGCTTTTCTCTTTGCAATCCTAAGAATCATTTTCCTTTCCAATTGGAGGCTCCTGCACCCTTAGAAAATGAGCACTTGTCCATAAAGTCATCTAAAACAGGCCTTCCTTTCAGACCACACACTGGGTTAGAAGGGACTCAGAAATCATGCTCTCCCTGGAAAACACACATAAAGGTGTGGTCTGCCCAGTGTCTAGAGCAAAGGTCTTTTATGGAACCTGTAGGAAAAACCTTCATCCTGGGACACTGTGGAGAGAACCACTCTCTGGGTGACACCAGGGAAAGCTATCTTCCAAGCATGCATATTTTACCAGCCCTAAATGTTGTAGTTTAAATAGCAGCTCCAATTTGCCCTTTGACCTCCTTCCTTC
Source organism: Fukomys damarensis (assembly GCF_012274545.1). Classification (NCBI taxonomy): domain Eukaryota; kingdom Metazoa; phylum Chordata; class Mammalia; order Rodentia; family Bathyergidae; genus Fukomys; species Fukomys damarensis. The sequence goes on along the minus strand of NW_022900916.1, from coordinate 49,414,541 downwards.
CCTTCTTCCCCCCCCTCCTCTCCGTTAGCAAAGGTCTTTTATGGAACCTGTAGGAAAAACCTTCATCCTGGGACACTGTGGAGAGAACCACTCTCTGGGTGACACCAGGGAAAGCTATCTTCCAAGCATGCATATTTTACCAGCCCTAAATGTTGTAGTTTAAATAGCAGCTCCAATTTGCCCTTTGACCTCCTTCCTTCCCTTCTTCCCCCCCCTCCTCTCCGTTTT
>NW_022900916.1:49378232-49414289 GCF_012274545.1 Fukomys damarensis | reverse complement strand
CTCTGCCCCCCACCCCCACCCCTTGCCTCCTTAGCAAACAGTCTGTTCAGGCCCTTTTGATATAGGGGGAATAGATGTAACTCCCAAACCTATTAGATATCCGAAACTAGAGTTCGTGTTCTCAAAAATCAAAGAATGAATTCTAGGAAAAATGGAGGTTAAGAGTGGGAAAATTTACTGAAAGAAAAAGAGCTCTGTCTACGAGAGACAGAAGGGGGACTGCAAACTGGGTTGCCCTCCCACCCCTCTTTCCAAGCCATACAGTGAGGTGTGTACAAAGTGGGACAAAACTGTGCCACCCCGTGAAAGTTTCCAAGGTGGACATGAGGTGGGACAAAACCATGACCAAGTACAGTTACCTAGATAATATTGATTAAATGGGGATCAAGTAGGAAAGCAAGTCACATACAGGAATTTCCCATTTAGAATATCAATCACTGCTAAGAAGTAGCGCCTCTTTTCTTTTTATAATGCTAACCAGTGAATGTGCTTCAGTTGTTCTCCATGTTGGCTTCTGCTGTGTTAGCTCCTGCACGCCTTGCACCCTTTGAACTAGGGCCTTGAGGGCAGCCATGTCTAACTCCCTACAAGTTATCTGATTAACTTACCTACCTGCAATGCCTTAATCATTGATTTAATTTTCCTCTTGGCAATGCTTCCCTTCTTAAACAGAGTCGTTATGGGGGAATCAATGATAGCTTTTGTCTTTGGAGGAGTGTTTCACCATGGACTAGAAAGCTTTTCGGTCTTGTCTTTCTACCCTTGAGACAGTGAAGATTTGGAAAATAGGGATGAGCTCCATAGATAAAGTTCTTGTGCCTGGCATAGAGTTACTGTCAAGATGCTTGACTTTGTTGTCCTAGTGGATTGAGACAATAAAATAAACTAAGTCCCTATCTCTGATTTCTGCTGATTCTAAGGTGAGAATAATATTTACTTTTCATAAGTCTTCGGTAATTTTGTCAATTATTTGGGGACTTCTTAAAATTGTTTGTTTTTGCATCTGAGAAGAAGCTAAATACAGTATTCTTGCTTCTTATTATAAAGAGACCTAACGTGGCATTATACTTCATCTTCATGATGTGTGCTTAGTGTCTGTAAGGTGATATAGTTCCAATATAAATATATTTTTTAAAAATCTTCACTTTGCATGATTTAAGGAAGAAGGCACAAATGGAAAGCAAGAAATAGATATTTAACCCCTTCTAGAGTTAAGATAATGTAGCAGGTTAAAGAGTGGGAGATGGGAAGAAATTAGGCGAGGAGAGAGCCTGTGGCAGTGCTGATTAGGAGATCCTTGGACACAAGAGGCAGAAAACAGAAAAGAGTAAGTCCAAAGCCAGCTCGAGGGGTGAAAGGCAGAGTGAGGAGGGAAGTTTGGCAAGGGAAGGGAACAGGAAGGAGTGTAGGGAGAGATAAGGACAGTGACCCAGCCAGCCCGGACTCTGCCCGTCCCTCTGAAGATGGGAACCTCACAGAGAGGCGAGAGAGTTATAAGCATCTAGAAAGAAAAAGAACCCATTATAATTCTGGGGAAATGGCAAGGGTGAAATTAAAAGAAATCAAAGTTCAGAACACAGAAGAATTCCAATCAAACTATTCAAATCAAAATATATTCACAATTCTAACTCACTTTAATTTTTTAGAAAAAGAGGAATTTCACAGTCCGTGATAAAATGCCAACTGGACCTAACAAGTTTGCAGCAATCACATTGCTTGTTTTCCTTGTTCTCTGACTTATGGACACTCAGAAACCCTAGAAACATCAAGGCCCATAGAAGCATTTCACACACAATGACTAGACCACTGTTCAGCTGCCACGGCCTATGTAATTCTCCCATGGACATTTTTAGGAACTTAAGCAAACAGGTAAGGCAGCACCCAAAGCAAGTGGACAAGAGTGTCCTCCTGTGGAGACCCTTATGAATGCCCCTGCCTTTTTAAGGAGCCCATCCTTCCCATAGCTACTGCACCTCTACACATTAAAATATTCCACACAATCTTATTCCTTCACAGCATCAAGTTTTTAGTCTAACAAAGGAAAAGAAAAGTAATATGTTAATGAAAGGCTTAGAGTATATTTCTAACCTATAAACTTATGACTAACAAAAACTGGCCCTGTATCTCAACAAGAAAACACAATTCCATTAAGAGGATTTACAAAGTGAGGACACTGGCTGTGTGCTATATACATAGCTCTTGTATTTATAGGAATCAGATTTCCAGTGTTCTCAAATTGATCCCTTTGACATTCTGTTCAAAAACAATCTCATAAAACAGGGAAACCCTGCTGTTTTAGGTCTGTGATTCTGGATCTAGGAAAAGGAAATAATAGTTAAAAGAGTACAATCATAGTGTGAGCTAAAAGGATTATTTTTCCGGAGGTTTTCAAATCCCATGGTGTTGTAGGGTATGGCAGAGCTGCTTTCAAAGATTTTTATGGGGGCAGGACATGCAGTGGCAGAGGGAAATCTAAGTGAGAATGGCAAAAGCCCCTTTTGTCTGTTGTATATATTGGAGTTCCCATAAAACTATACATTTTTTTGAAATGGATCTACTGGTAAATGTTTAACAGCTGGCTCTCCAGAGGGAATAAAAAGCTCTCTAATAGTGTTTGCCACTTATTGTAGTATTTACTATCTCCTAAGATGTAAACACTTCTAATCTGGCCAATTTCGAGATTCCAGCATGAACTTTCTGAATACAAAATTAGGGGAGAGGCCAGAGCACACACCTGTAATCTCAGCACCCAGGAGTCTGAGGTAGGAGTGCCATGAGTTCAAGGCCAGCCTTGGCTACATAGTTCAAGATGAACATGAACTACAAAGTGAGACCTGTTTTCCAAAATAAAATAAAACAAAGCAGAAGGTTGGAGGAGAGGCTCACAGTCAACTCTCTTGTGTTCGTGGGAGCCAGTTCCTGCACACTTTCCCACATTTCATTAGCGAATGCACCAGAACTGGAACTCAGAACCACTATAGTAAAATGCAATCCCATTACATGTACCAAACTACCAATACTCAGGTGAAATTATCCAAATCAATAATTAACTTTCATATGCAAAAATTGGGGTTTGGACATTTCTCATTATGATGATTCAAATGTTTCACAACTAAAAAACAAATGCTCAATCAGACATGTAAATTTAGAATAATGTATTCAGGATTTGCAGCTTCCATGGGAGCTTAGAAATATTTAGTCCAACCATTAATCCTATGCCTAAATCCCTACTCGAATTTTTCAGTTTATGAATAAATACCCCATTGAAGAAAAATTTACTGCCTCTTAGATCATCCATTACATCTTTATTATAATAAATACTTTTCCTTAAAGTGTCTAAACATTCTATCTCTTGCTCATCATTATACACATGTTGTCAAGTAGAAGGTACCCAAATAAAATACATGTTAACTGCCTCTCAGCTGGGGCATTAACAAGTCTTTTGTTTCCCAGCCAAGCAAGCTTTAGCTTCCTCACTGTTTTCATTAACATAAGGTTAACATAGTTAATCCTGTGCTTCTCAGGATGGTGATCAATATCCCAATTTTCATGTGATCAAGTCAAAATAATCAGGCCTAACCCTTCTGATAAGTTACTTTCTGTATGGCTCCCACATTGTCATCCTCTGAACCCAAAAAATTTTGTCACATACACCACTACTAAGACATACATGCTGGATCCAACCCCCTTAGAATGAATTTCTGAATGCAAAAATAGATATTTATATTAATCATGATCTCCTTTAATCTAGAGAGATTTAGCTCATTCCTTTTGCTTATTGGCATCTTTTTACTTACTGATTCTCTCATCCAGTAATCCCTAGTTGCTTTCCTGAGAGGCAAAAGACAAAATCTCCTGGTACACTAGGGGGTCTGTTCATCAGCAATATTTGGGTATGGTTGTTCCAATTCCCCTTTGAAAAGTGGAGAATTACAGATCCATTTGATTCTCTGTGTGAGCTCCTGTGTGAATATCAGTTGATTGTTACTAACACATGAGCATTCTAGAACAACTTGTAAAGGGATTGGCCTTAGATCACATGATGTTGTATTAACAGAATAGCCTTCTTTAATTTCTAAAGTCAGAATAAGAAGAGATTAAGGAAAGTACACAGATGTTCCCTGATTTCTTTCTTTGTGAGTGTGCAAATTGTCCTTCTTTCCAATATACTTGAGTTCTGTGAGTACAAAAGGAATCTAGATAATGGTCCCAGATAACGAAATCATTCACAAAACAAAGCAGGGAGACAGCGTCTCTCATGCCAATGTCATTCTAACACGTTACATGCACCATGTTTTCTTTGAATACTTAGAAAATTCTCCTTTAAAGCCAACAACAAAATAAAAACAGTTTCTTTAGCAATTTGCACTGTCTGAGGGGCATTGTATTTGGACAGGAGCTGGAACAAAAGAGGGAGAGTGAATCCATAGCACCTGCATTGCTAATGAATCTGGTCTAATGATAGGGTCACCATGGAAAGCCCTAAAACTACCGAGGGTTTCAGAGAGAGAATTCAGAGTGGATTTCCTAGAATCATGGGGAACTTATCTAGAGTGGAGTTCTCAATTCAAAGAGACTCTTGGGTACAGAGGTTGGGACCAGAGACTTGCTGAGACTAGACTGAGCCCTTGGGCTTTCAGCTCTTTGTCACTCAGCTAAAAGTGACTGCGACATGATGAGAACTTATAGGTCCCCTGTGAGGTTATCTTAAGTCTGAGAAGATAGTATCTCCTTTTCCCATCAAGATGGAAAAACCCAAGCTTAACCACGTAGCCTCAGTTAGAAGTTGAATGATGAACATAGTTGCAGAATGGGCCTCAAGTGGACACATTCCAAAATTAGCAGACAGTACTCTTGTCCCTAGGTAAAAAAGGAAACAATTATGGCCTCTTGGGTGTTTATTGAAGGAGATTTGGGGAATTTCAGTCTAGGAAATATGGGTGGTCCCAAAGAAGTCCTTGTTAAGGCATGTGCCAATCAGGAAAATCACAGAGGAATGCGTCTGAAATTCCCCTGGAAGTTGGAACTATAAAATGGTCCTGGGTTTGTTTTTGTTTTGTTTTTTTAATAGAAATGAGAAGATAAGAAAAAGATTTAGAAAAGAGACTCAAATACAGTTTTATTTAGTTCTTATAACTTCAGTTTTACTAAACTGGTGAAAAAAATCTTTTCAAACCATTTAACTAATGACAACAACAACAAAAAAATCTCAGAAAGGTTAAGAGACCGTTTCTTTGTTTTTTCCATTGAGTTTATTGGTACATTCTAGGTATACAGTACAGTTACATTCATGATTTGGATCTTGTACCTTTAAATGATGCATCTTGGTTCTTATTTTTTCCCCTATTCCCCTACCCTCCCTTCGACCCCTCCACCCTTTCCTATATAAAAGACTTTGTTTCCTTTCTTTTTTTCTTTTTATTTTTTTGCTTTTCTCATATTTTTTTCCCTTCTTACCTTTTGCCTGTCTCAAGGTCACAAATAGCACATGAAGGAGCAAGAGTTAAAAAATAATTAGGTATGCCTGAGACACACCCGCCTCCCAAATTCATGCTTTCCCCTGTAAGGAAGAGAAAGGTCAGAGTCAGAAGTTATGAAAGGTAGGAAGGAAACCTAGTTAACTGAGTTTTTAATATAGGCCAAGTTCTATGCTAGGCACTTTACATTTGTATTCAATTTTATAATACATTCTTTACAACACTAAATGAGGTTATTTTTGTTTCGCTGGAAAACCATGGTTCCTTGTAGACGTCCGAATGCCCCACAGCAAGTGACTCCAACCTCCACCTGTCACTTTCCACACCATTGCCTCTCAGGGTTTTCTGCTGGTGTCTAATGTTCAAAGGCCCAGGCCTTCGATTTTTCTGGAGCTCTGACTCAGAAGTGCCATCTTAAGCCTGAGGAATTTCAAAACTGACGCTGGAAGTACATACTCCAGAGTTAACCACCAGAGCTCCTAGTGGTATTTTGGAAGTGGGGCCGCTCATCAATCAGAATGGGCAGTTGGAAGGGCTTCTCCTCCTTGGCCAGAAGGCATCAAGCCTGTTTAATCCAGCCTTGTATTTCTGCCCCCAAGCTCCCCATCCTCATCCTCTGTCAAGAGAAAAGGTATCTGCCCTCCTCTTTCCTAGTGCAAAATTCAGCAGAAGGGACTCTGAGCCCAAGAATCCCAGCTCCACCTCACAGCCCTTCCCAGCGATTCCCACACAAAAATCCTTCCAAGGCAAAACACATGCATGCTTAGTTTTGATTCCCTGCATCACAGAAGTCTCCTGAACTCCTTTTGCAAAATTATAAAAATTACCTACATTATTCCCAAATAGCCCTCTGTGTCTATGGATTCTTCATTTGTGGATTCAATCAATCATAGATACAACAACCAAAATTGCATCTGTACTGAATATCTGTGGAATTTTTCTTGACACTACTCTCTAAACAATAGAAAATAACAACTATTTCCATAGTTTTTACATTTAGTAAGTAGTCTAAAGTGGTTTAAAGTATACAGGAGTGTTGTACAGGTTATATAAAAAAATACTACAGCATCTTTCATAAGGGACTTGAGTATCCACAGATTTTAGTACCCTTGGGGGTTCTTGAATTGATTCCTGGCCCAGATACTGAAGGATGACTATAGTCCATTTCACAGTGGAAAATAAAATTTACCTTGTCTTTTGCCAGATTCTCCCTACACAGATGAAAATTCTGAAGCTCAGCGAAGCTATTGATAAAGGAAAGAAGAAAGGATAAAAGGCAAAACTTTCACCTAAGTTCTTTAAGCAGAGGTTCAAATCCATGTTTGATTACACGATGCTTCATGCCTCAAAGAAAACAATTATCTGAGATTCAAAATAACTGAACATTCATTCTGGGGGTGTTCCCTATGGGAACCCAGCTATCATGCTATGAGAAGCTGAAGGTTCTTGAAAAGATCACTGGTAGGTACAGCCGTTCACAGTCCATGGTCATTCTCTCAGCTGAGCCAAGATGCCAGACTCAAGACCTCCAGATGATTCCAGTGCCCAGACATTGACCCTACAGACAATTCCAGCCCCAGCCTATCTGCAGCTGGTTGATTTTTCCCGGCTGAGTTTCCAGACACTGAAGAACAGAGATACCCTTGTATCCAGCTCTTATCTGAACTCTTGTGTTTTTTTTTCTGGTACCCAAAATCAAACTCAGGACCTTGTGCTTGCCAGGCAGGCATGGCACCACTGAGCTACATCCCTGGCCCTATTGTCTGAGCTCGTGACCCACGGAGTCATTACACAAAGTAAAATGGTTGCTGTTTCACCTTCAGTAAATTTTGGAGGCATTTGTCACACAGCAATTGATAATCTGAGGAAATTCATCAGCAGGTCCAGGAGATCAATGATCTTAAAAGACAAAGGTTTTGGTCATCTTGGTAATCAGCATTAAAATGCAAAGAAGTACATTTTGTCACGTAAGAGATATTCACATTATAATTTTTGGCCAAGGGAACTCTATGTGCACATTATTAGGTTATTATTAGCTAAGTATTGTTCTAGCAGGGACTGGGAGAACCTTTACTAGCAACAGTGGAATATTTGGATGTGGAATTCTCTGCATAGGAAAAATATTTTTCAAATTCTCTAGTGAAAAAACTGACCATCTGGAAAAAGCTTTATCAGTATCTTACTGAGTCTTTTCATTTTTCTATGAGACCAAAAAAAAAAAAAAAAACCCCAAAAAACAGCTTTCACCTAGGTCTGAATTACACTTGGAAATTTTAGTAAATATTCTCCAGTATGCAGCTAATAGTGCAGGAGAAAAGTGAAATGAAATAGTGGAAGAGATTATGTAAGTCTATAAAGTCTAAGATAAAGGCCCAGAAATATGGAATCAACTTTCATTTTATACTTAAATTTTAAGAATAAAACCAGAGAAGACTTGCTTATTTGACATCTATGCCTGTGTGTCATATATCACAGCTATGGTTTGTATGTGTGTGCATAGTCATGGATAAAGTCCTGTTAGATTTCTTAGCTATATAGAGTTAAATATATTAAAATGAAAATTTTTTATCTTATTGAGTTTATTGGTACATTCTAGGTATACAGTACAGTTACATTCATCTTTGGGATCTTGTACCTTTACTTGACAGGTCTTCGTTCTCATTTTTTCCCCTTGTCCCTGCCCTCCCTTTACCCCCCCATTTACAAAAACTTTGTTTCCATTTTTTCCTTTTCTCATATTTTTTGTTCCTTATTTCCTTTCCCCTACCCCTCCCACTTCCCCACACCATTAGCCCCTTTCTTCCTTTTTCACATTGTCAGTTATACAATTAAAAATGAAATTTTTGAAAGCTGTATTTTATTCTACTGTAGTAGTGAGCAGATAAAGTCAGGTAGGACATATAACCCACATATTTTTTTATAGGCTGTGCATTACCATAGTCAAACATTTATTCATGTATGTACTGTATTTACTTAACAGCATACATTAAACACCCACTCTATGTCAGGCATTTTGAGAACCACAGATAACAGTGGTACACAAAAGAAGCAAGATTCCTGTCTTCATTAAATTTATATTCTAGTGGAGAAAGTTAAGCTAATAAACAAGTAAATAAGGATTCAATGAAGAAACAGGTTACACCAAGGTGTTTTGAAACATGAGGGTTTTGAAATGCGTTGGGGATATAGCTCAGCAGAGCCATGCCTGCCTGGCAAACACAAGGTCCTGAGTTTGATTCCCGGTACTGGGGGGGGAAAAATCACCTACAGAAGCCACCAATAAACACAGTGACCAAGAAACATAAGATCACATGGAAAGAAAAAGTAGAGCAGATATTTTTGTTCTACTGTCCAAAATCTTTCTTCTCCTGGGCAGCGTGGTCTCCCTTTAAAAGAAACTCTTTCCTTTATAGTGATACTACTGGTCTCCTACGAAAAGGGACCAGAGCTTTCCTCGGCTCACCCTGCTACAAGGGGAAATGGCCATATGATTGAGATGTGGCCAGTCAGGATCTTGATTTCTGATTGACAGGTTTCTCATAGGTCTCAATGGTACTGGGTGAACCAATCCATGCCTACAAAGAGCATTTTGCTGTGGATAATGGTTAATTGTACCTGTCAACTTGGGTAGTTGGAAGTATCAAATAGTTGGATAAACATGATTCTAGATATTTCTGCCCAGATATCTTAGATGATATTAACAGTAAGCTAGTAGACTTTGAATAAAGCAGATCCATAAAATGGATGGCCTCAATAGAGGGAAGACTGATCTTCTCTGAGGAAGAAGGAATTCTTCTAGCAGGCAGCCTCAGACTCAACGGCAATGTTAAACCTTCTGTGAGTCTTCAGTCTTTCAGCCTACCCACCCCACAGATTTCTGAATTATCAGTGTCATAATTATATAACAATTTCTTAAGAGAGACAATAGATAGAGGAAGGATAGATATCACAATGAGTCAGTTTCTCTGGAGAATCCTAAAACACCATGGTTTTTCCACTTGGACCTCTATACGCCTATGTTTCTTCCTCTCCCAAGCCTACTCTGTTGTGCTGTGTTCTTCTGCAAGTTGATACATATAGCCCTCAAATACTGACAAAAGTATAGCCCCGAGGTAAAAGCAGACCAACCACATGCTCCAGTATCCACAAAATCACCATCTAAATATCACAACATCAACCTCTCTAGACCAAAACAGCAGGCCAGTGAACTTGCTTCTGTTTATGTGAACAGAGATGTCTGCAACTGTGTGCCTCACCTGATACCAGAAGATTATAGCTTTTGAAACTGATAATCTCCAATATTTGTTGCTTAAGATATTTTCCAGTCTCTGCTTGCCTCTAGTAAATCATGTACCTACTCAGAACATTTTTGGCATTCTCACATTAATTTTTGTTTGATTTATGTGTTATGGCTAAAACTTGCCTAGCTCTCTCCAGCAAGGTCCTCTGGAGCTGAGATCATGTTTTCCACTCTCGCATGCTACTCGCAGCTGCTCTCCCAGGGCCCTGCAGGTGACGGCTGCTCAGTCATGCTCTCTTGAGGTAGTGAAGGTTCAGTGACACCTCCAGTGACTGGACCAATTTCCAGTCTGAGAATTATGTTACCTGTGGTTGCAGGAGAAACAGATACATGGAAGCGTCTTTCTCCCAAAGAACTCTAAGCATTGTAAATATATTGATCTATTGTTTCATGCTTAAAAGGTAATTTCTTGGCAATTATTTAAACATAGAAGTCCAATAAAGACAAAATGTTACAGTGATTTTTTTCAAGGATGAGTCAGTCAAAGATAATCTGAGAAAAAGAATACAAATATATTTTCAGCAAATTGTGTGATTTTTTTCTCTTTCTTGGAACTCGCTGTTTGTATCTGAGGTGAAGATAAAAAGGAAACTAGGGTGTCTACCCACGTATCCCTGGCCCACAGGGAGAAGATAAAGGGAAGGGAGAGAGGGAGGAAAATGGGAGAAAAACTTGAAGCAGTGTTTGGAAGGTCAAGAGAGTGAGCAACAGAATCAAAGCCGCCAGAAGATGATTGCGTACGTCACTCTTTTCTCTCCCACTTCATGCTTTGCTGTGCATGAAAGAATTTAGGTAAAGGATTGATGAAGGTGGCAGAAGGTTTCCAGGCTGAGCATGTGATATTTAGCATATAAATATTGAAGACCTCTTCTTTACTTCTCTTGAACAAAGCACTAGTTTTAAAGCATAAGCCATTCCTAATCAGACAAAAATATTTCCTAGGTAGCTCCCTACTTGCCATGAGCTTGAAGTTAGGTTTTACTCTTAGCAAAAAAAGGAGTTGAGGTATGTACCTAACTTACTTGAATTTATATTTTTCGGACATTTTAGAAGTATGCAAGAATAAGTAGCAACAAAACAGGAAATAACACTAAAGAACTTCAAGTCATTCATGTTGCTAAAGTATAAATTGCTATGTGCTATCAATACCCAATCACAATTTCAATCAGTAATTATTTATATAGCCAGATAAAAGGATCAATTTGGTGAAAATTGCTAGGGTAGGGCCCAAGTAATAACGGCATGATGGTCTTATATAGACAGAAAAGGAAAAGCAGCCTCCATTGTTTTCAACTCTGGTTTGAATTTATTACAGAGACCATTAACTGCCAAGCTCAGATGCAAAAAGCAATGAGACAATAAAGGTAAAATTTAAGGCATGTGAAAGAGAACTTGGCTTCCAGAGTAACTTTCTCATTAAACTACTATCATCACAGACTCATTTTCATCACAGTCCAAGTTACTGGCTTTTACTGTGAGAGTCTAATAAGCAATGCAAGAAAAATCTTGTTCCATTACAGAGCTCCAAACATGGTGATTACACTATTTCAACGCATCGTACAGGCTGAGAGCAGCCATAAAACCCCATCATGATTATCATCAAGAGATATTTATTATCCAGCTCTCTGCATGTGGTACCTAATAAGTGCTCTGCAGTGTGGGTTTCTGTGGTTGCACAGAACATGAACAAAACCAAGTCCCCAAATCAAATCCAGCTCTTAAAAGTGGATTTTATACCCGCTTTGGGTGTGTAAGAACCTGTGAGGTCTGGCACAAGTCACTTTACCTCCCTGAGCTACAGTCTTGTGCAGAATGAAGAACAGCAGTAGTGATAAGAACAAAAATAATAATAGCTAAAAATAGTCACTGACCATGAGGGTCTGTTCAGAGCAGTTCACACACACAACTCATTAATACTCAGCAGACTGGTGAAGCAGACACAGATTCAGTTCCTCAATCGTCAGGGGCCTCGGTATGTAGAGAGAAGTATGTTAACATCATCTCTTGTTAATATGTGGGTTTAATTTCCAGTGGTGCCAACTAAAGAAATGGGCCTTTAAATCTAAGACAGGACCCAACAAGAAGGGTACATGTTTGAAGTAAAATTTGTGTGTGTGTGTGTGTGTGTGTGTGTGTGTGCGCATCAGTGTGTATGTGTTTGTATGTGGTCTTTGCCTTGGTTCCTGACCCAAAGTTCCTAAAACCTTTGCAATTTTCTAAGTGATAGAAGGGTTTCATGTCACTCACATCCATTTTTAGCTCGCCAATGGGTATATGTGTTAGTTAAAATTTGTGTGTGTGTGTGTGTGTGTGTGTGTGTGTGCGCATCAGTGTGTATGTGTTTGTATGTGGTCTTTGCCTTGGTTCCTGACCCAAAGTTCCTAAAACCTTTGCAATTTTCTAAGTGATAGAAGGGTTTCATGTCACTCACATCCATTTTTTTCCTATAAGACCTGACTGTGCTAATGAAATGACTCACGATGGGATCCTTAGAAAACTTCAGCGTAGAGGGCAGTCACCAGAAACAGCTAACTGCCAAGCGTGGAATTAGAGGTTGGAACTTCACCCCTGTACCTGACCTCCAGAAAGGGAGGGGATTGGAGATTGAATTGAATCATTATCACCAAAGGTGTAACCAACCATGCCTAAATTGTGAAACTGAATTTTTTCAAAACCCTCTTAAACTGCAAGATTTTGGGATCTTCCAGGTTTAGCGAACGCACCGATGTAGTGGGAGGTTGGTACAAGCAAGAGAGGGCTTGGGAACTCTCTACCACCACCACCACCACCCTGTCACCCCTTCCACCTTACATACACCTCTTCCATTTAGTTGCTCCTAAGGTGCATCCTTTAGAATAAATCTAGAATCATAAGAGCAGTCTCCGTGAGGGACTGAGTCTTATTCTGTGGGGTCTAAGCTAATCCCAGGTAGAGTCAGAACTGAACTGAACTGGAGAACACCCCATTGGGGTCAGAGAATTGGAAAATCAGCTGTTGAGGAAAAAATGAATAATATCCCCAATGACTAATTAAATGACTAAATCAAACTCACAGGTAAGAAGGGTAGCCACAAATAGGAAGTGCATAGTTTGCTCTGTAACTTATGAGGTAATGTATATTAGAAAAAAAGAAGTAGAAAGTTCTTACTTAGGACATGGTATGGGAATTTTCACCAACCATCCGACCCTACTTTGAGTGAGAAGATGCATAGCCTATTAAATAAGCCATATTTGAAATTTTCCATGAAGAATCTGCATCTTTAGGAAAAGGTTATTTGAAAACTCTTAAAAAAGAAAAAAATATATCTATATAATACATATATTAGGTGGCGTTGTTGTAAAGATTTTACATACACATAATATCTATTATAATATTTTCTTTTTAAAGTGTTCTGTTTAACATTGTTGTATAACTCCCTGCGATATTTAGCATCAGAATTCCCATAAACAGGAGAAAACAATATTTCGCCTTCAATCACTACTCCCATAGTCTAAATGCTTTAGAAAAACCGTGCCTTCGATGAAGGGGACTGGAAAAGGAGGCAGAGAAAAGGAAGTGAGGAGGAGGAGGACGAGCCTCCCCGGTACACTCACCCCCCGGACGGACGCTTCCCCATCGATCTGCAGCCATTGTTCTGTCAGGTATTAATGTGATCTAATGAAACATCAGCCTCTATTTTGATCTGTTGCTGCTGCAGTGCCCTCAATTTATTAGGCACTTGCTCGCGTTTCAAAACACAACAATGCTTTGAAGGATGATTGGCCTCCTCTGATCAAAGCAAATTTCATTAGCTGAAATAGCTTGACTTATAGCTGGGCCCATAAAGTAGAATTGCAGAAAAAAATTAATGTCTGTATAAAAATACCTGCCAGGCCTCAATAATGTTTATTCTTCTTTTTAAAAACACACGCAATGAAGACTGGGTGGCTAAATAATCTCTTATCTACATGAAAAGCCCAGTGCCCAGAAACCATAGAAAAACATTTCATATGCATCAAAATAAAAATCTCTTGAAACATTATCACATAAACTACAAAACCTTACTTAACATATCTAAAATGAATTTGCAAAAGCAAATGGACAAACTGTAGAGCTTAATTTTAAGCTCACAATTCACAGGATTTGAATACAACTGATCCTTGGGATTTAGTAATTGATAATCCAAGTCACAGATATTTTCAGGACCTTGTTTTTCAGGAACCTTCTTTCCTTGGCTGACTTTCAGCTATTTTACTGCTTTTGGTCTCAACCTCTGGGTTTGGGCAAGGAATGCAAGGGAAGATTTAGCTCAAGCTCTTCTATTCAGTCTTTGCTATTTAATTTCTTAAATACTTGGTTGAAAAATTGCTAACCATGGACTAACATGTGTTTCCAGATGCTCTGTATTCTATGCAATTCTACAGTTCTATTACAATTTGCTAAGAAAATACTACTTAAGTCAATGCCTTGGGGTTAGCCTGTTATATGTCTTCCACTGGCTCCATTTCTCTGGAAATACACTCTTCAACACCCTCACCATCCGCCTCCAGCTATTTCCCCTTCTTTCTCCTTTTCCTGCTCAAACACGACCTCCCACTTCTGTTGGAAAGGTCTTTCCTTGTATCCAATCTTCCAGTCTTCCCTGGAGCCACAAAGGCAGACACATCATAGATAAAATTAATTACTAATAAAGAATTATAAATGAGGAGGCTTTAGAAACTTTTAAAACTGTTCTACTTGTCTTCCTCTTATCCAACATTTCATTTAAAATATTTAAAACATTTTCTTTTCAGATTTATTTTATAAAAAAAACTAAATTTCATAACCAAATAATGCGTATAACAATAGATATTACACTGCATATCATTGACTTCAAAGTAATTACTCAGAATAAATAAGACATAAACCAAAAGGATCCTTACTAAAAAAGAGACAGAGAACATCACACACATCTTTCTTTTCAACAAAGATAACTTTGTAATATAAATGAAGTCAATTATCCTATATATTGAAATATATATTGCCATGAAAAATTACTTTGAGATATTCCTGGGTAAATGGATGCAGCTCAAGAACATGTTAAGTGAAATAAGTCAGACACACAAGCTCAAATGTCAATCACATGGTTTCTCTTATATGAGAAACACAAATAAACAAAATAAAAGAAAGATAAGAAATAGGAAGAAGTTCAAATACATCCTCAAATTATACATTGCATTATTTTAAAAATATTTTATTACAAACACTTTCAGACTATAGATAATTTGAAAATGTTATGCTAAACACTCATTACCCTAGATTCTACCATTAACATGTTACGCTTAACTCATCTGGTGTCTATCAACCCATGTATCACTCTACTCATTCATTAATCCATGCTATTTTTATGTATTTCAAAATAAAGTCCCAACATTAATACCTTGCTCCTAAGTGCCTCAGAATGTATGAGAACTAATTAGAATTTAATATTTGCTTATAACTCTTTTTAAGGGAAATTTCATGCAGTGAAATATCCAAACATTAAATGTAGCATTCAATGAATTTTGGCAAATGCATTCACCTAAGAGACCTCACATCTATCAGCAGGATGTTGACATTACTCCAAAGGTCTCCCGTACTCCTTGCCAATCGGTCCTTGTCTGGCCTCACAGAAGCAACAACTGAGATGATTTCTTTTCTTCCATAGATTAACTTTGCTTATTTCAGAAATCACAAAAGTGAAGTTATTATAGAAAATCTGCTCTTTTGTGTCTTTCAGTCGAAATATCAATCCTCACTTATCTGTATCAGTGATTTATTTTGTTTTGCTAGTGAGAAGAATTGCATTGTACAGGTGTGCCACAGTGTGTGCACACATTCTTCTCTGGATGGATATCTGATAGCACTACTACTGCTACGTGTGCTCCACACTAGTACAGTATTTTCTTCTTTTTATTGCTTTTTATTATTGTTTAAAAACTGAGGGCAAACCACAAAACTTATTTCATAATCTGTCAGGTCATGACCTGTGGTTTTAAAACACTAGACTGAATAATGGTAATCAAGAAGATGACTCAGCTTCAAAACTGAACAATTGGAAAAATAGTGGTTTTGTGTATTTAAAAATATTTCATTGAGAAATCACAACTTTTTGGAGAACAAATCTATGGTATCTTAATCTTTTCCAGTAAATGCCTTCAAGTATGTTCTATCAACCACCTCATCCCCAACCAACTTTATAACTTGTCTTTGTATTTTTTAATGGATTGTATTTTTTAAATGGATTTTTAATGGATTTTAATGGATTTAAAGAATATTTCTTTATTACATGCTGTCATCACTTATGGCCTTTTAAAATTTGTTATTTATTTATTAGTAATGTCATAAATATATCAACCAAACTAAAGAATTAGAAGAATGATAAATATCACATCTATTTATACTCCTGTCCCCATCCTATCTCTATTAACCAATTATGTGATAATTATTATAAATTATGTTTATCACTCCCTTCGTTTAAAAAACTTTATCACAGAGCTGGAGATTTAGCTCAGTGGTGCCATGCCGCACTCGCAAGCACAAGGTCCTCAGTTCAATCCCTGGTACCGAAAAAACAAACAAGATCAACAACAAATCACAAGTGTTGTTTTAAAACAGTGATTACGATTTATAAACTAATAGGACCAGCTTTCTAAAAACTCAAATTTTTATTACTATTTATCCTCATCTTTTGATATAGCTGTAGTTCATTTTCATTGCTGCTTAAATTTCTATTGTGTTAGTAATATTTATTTATCCATTTTTCTTTCTTTGTTTGCCATGAACATTTTGTTTAGTCCCAGTTCTCCTTTTATTTTGCAACAACTACCAAGTTGGTGTTACAGTTTTGTACCTGTATTCTGGTATACATCCATATTCGTGATTTTATCTTGATACATACCTAGGAATAGAACTGTTTAATTAAAAGATTTGAACATCTTCAACATTACAGGACAATTTCAAACTGGTTTATCAATTTACCTTCCTCTATATAGGTATTAGAGATATTCTTGCTTAATATACTTAGTATCTGACGTTTGTCCAGCGCTTTTTACTATAGAACAATTTGATTCTGTTTCTTCAAATTTAGTCGTGGAAATTCGGAAACTTTCATATCATATGGATGTAAGGCTCTCTTTGCAAAGGGCTCCTCTTCTCCATCCCACTTAGGACCTGCTGCTTTAACAGTTTGACGGAGATCTTTTATATATGAGCCCACTCTCATCACACATGCTCACCTTCTAGTCTTAGGGCAGGGACGAGGATCAGAGGAGGCAGAAGTATCCATACCGGGTAACTTCCAACGATAGTTTACGATTTCCTGTTGCTGCTAGGACGAGGAAGGAGAAGGGTGGGAGAATGCTTATGGTTTAGATGATCCATGTTCATGTATTGGAAGCTTGGTCCTCAATGTAACAGTGTTAAGATGTGGTGGGACCTTTGAAAGATAAAGTCTAATGGCAAGTCCCTAGGTAAGGGTACCTCCCTCAGAAGAGATCAAAGTAATTCTGCTGGGACCTTATTTACTCCTGGCTTCTTGGCTAACCATATGCTGTCTTCGTATGTGCTCATGCTATGGTGATGTCATCTTCTGTGAGGTCTTTACCAGAGCTGAGCCAATGCCAGAACCATGTCCTTGAACCTTCAAATCAAGTCAATGCACCAGACACATTTCTTTTTTAAATACTTGCCCAGTCTCAAGTATTTTGTAATATTAACAGAAAATGCACAAATATGTAGAGAGGGGAAGGCAGGTGTGATGTGGCTTGGAATCCAGCAGTTTCTGCTGAAATGGTTCACCAAGCCCCTAATACGCTCCATGCCCTTAGAATGGGCACTAATTAGAATCTCACTTCCAGCTTCAGACCTTGATCACAATTTTGAAATTATTCCACCTACATCAACTCATCAAAGAGAAGCATTAAGTTGAAAGGAAAGAAGATTCACTCTCAAAACACCTTGATTTCACATTGCTGGTGCGATATCAGATGTGATTTCCAAGCAAACAAGTGGTAGCAGAATTTGGACCTTAAGAAAACAATGGGGGCTACAAATCAGACGTTGGAAAATGGCCAGATTGCCAAAGTCACTTAAATATTATTATACTCATTTTATGGATGAAAAATCTGAAGCTCAATTTGTATTAAGTAACTCACCCAAGATCTCATAGTTAGAGTATACAGAGGCAATCTGTCTCTGAAATTTCATGACTACAAAGTTCTGCGACCATACGACAGCATCACAGGAGGGAGGGATAGTACAAAGAAGGAAGCGAAAGGGGCACCTAAACCAAGAAAAATTTCTTTTAGGAAGCATGGATTTAAGATTGCAAATGAGAGTTACATAAACTGAATTAATTATCCTTCAGACAATCTGCTTCTCATAACTCGGAGAATAGAAGGGCTCTGGTGTGTGTTAAGACATGATTATTTCCTGAAGAAAAACCATTCATAAGAAACAATGAAGTTGTGAAGACACGAGCAAGGTGTGAGAGGGACACAAAATGGAAATGGTGTGATAGGAATCGGCCAGTGGAGAAGAGATGAAAGAGATTCAAAGAGGAAAATAGTGGCAGTGTTCACCCAAGCTCCCTGCACTGCCTAAGGAGAGAAGGAACGCTGGCCTATGAACTCACACTTTCCAAATCCATATCAAGCATATGCATCTTCATTGAGAAGCCACATTGCATAACCCGCTCTTGGTTTCCTGACCCATGTTCACTATGCAGACTGCCGCTTTAAGCTTGGCTTCCCTACACTTTGCCTCAAAAAGAGAATAAATTCATTGGGAGTATCAAGCCCCCTCTAAGGCTTCCATATCAAACTTTAATTGAATTTAATCCAGTTTATATTCATCAGTTTCTGGTGTAATTTTCCATGGGGGTAAAGACTGCACAATTTTGGAAACTGATATCAGATTTCTAAATCCACAAGACAAACAATGGTTTCTCCACTATGGAGTGAACTCCAAGGACATCGGTAACATTTTGTGGCCATTTAGTGCCTTTGACTCCACTATACACTTTTGCTCTGGACATCATCAGCTCTGAGCGAGGAAGCACTACAGATGGAAAAGTGATTTACAAATAAAAGATAAGGAAAGAGCCAAAGTGTTGATGACCGCAAGAGAGGCAACATAGCAGCAAAATGAGCAGAGGATGGTATCCTGTGTCAAATGCTACTGGGGTGGTAGGATCTGAACAAGGAGAAAAGACTATTTTCTATTTTGTAAATGTAAGTACATTGAGATGACCAAAAGATATATTATATGTAAAAGCCATTGAGAATGTTAAATGTGGGCTAAACGTAGAAGGTAATTAAAAATATTAATAATCTTTGAAAGAAAGAATAAAAAGGTATGAAGTTGAGTGCTTTGGATTCTTAAAAGTATGGGCTACTAATTCATTTCATATACACAGTCTGAGTTTGCACACTTTACAACATAGTGAAACCAGCTGTAGACAATGAGGAGAGAACTATACACTCTTCTGAATGTATTTCTATATAAATGTCTTTCATTTTAAGACTTAATCCTTATAAAACTGTACACATTGATCACAGATGTGAATGACTAGAGAAAATAATTTTTCTTTTCAAATTAACTTATAACTTCAGAGTCACAAAACATAGTGTACCCCTAAATACATACTTTTTAAATGCTCTTCTCCTTTGCACTTTCAAATTTTTCAAAATGACATTTCAAATGCAACTGAAAGAGTAAACAAGGAGATCCTTAATAACTGGTGATGTGCCTGGCGGGACAGATGCTATCTGCTCCTTCCTTACCCAGTCACTGTATTCATGCCTAAGTTATACGTGATGTTTGGATGGGAGAGCTAAATTTATTTTCAGCCCTAATTTCCTTTCTCCTGTACTTCTGATTCTCTGAGATAATCTTTATTTAGAATGGAGACAGGAACATGGGAAATATGAACCTAAACATCCCAACTAAATGAGAAAAGTGTAGAAAGTCATGTTGCATTTGCCTAAACACACGGCTTAGAGGATCGCTGGCTTGATGGCCAGTGTTCGCTGAACTCTCCATTGCTAGCTAGTAACCAATTACGTGGGAAATGTTGGGCTCCTTTTTCACCATCTGAAGTTTGCAGGTGCACAGGATGCTCACTAACAACCACCAGAGACAAGAGGAGCAAGAGAGCATCTTAGGATGGCAGTGTTTTCTTTGTGCCCAGACAGAATTCCTTTGTTAGGAGTCTGCTTTGTGATCCTGGAGTTGACTAAGAGAAGAAGACAGATTTAAAAGATGAAGGTAGTGTCAAAGGTTTGAGTTTATTAACAACTCAAGGAGAGTTTAATTCTGGACTCAGTTCATTTGAGGGGGAGCATGTGCATTTATCAAAAAGAAATCTCGTGATGTCATGGTCCCTGATGTCTGAGATACACAATAGACAAAAATATTTGGCAATCTCACTAGTTTTTAATTTGATTTGAATGCTGTACCTTCAATATTGACTTTTAAGCTTCCTCTTGACTCTTTTATTGGCCTGGCCTTCCCAAGGAGCTGGTTTTCCAAGTGATAAATGCTGCACATCATAATAAAATAAAGTACTTTTAAAATAAGCAGTACTCATTGCACTGGCTTTGTAGATTTAACCTTTACCCTGATGGAGGAATAGGGTCAGGAATGTCTTCCCCAGCAATCATCAGAACAAAGTGTTCATTCATTCACGTGCTCATTCGTGTTTGTTGGGCACAATTAGTCCACATCATGAAAATATTTTCAGTACACTGGATTTTTAAAAGAAAGAAAAGAACACTTCCCTTCTCCTACCTTGCCAGTTCGTCCATGGTGTGAGTAAATCACTCCTTTGCAATTCTTTACATAATTTACCAAACTCACTTTCCAGTAATTTCCTGGAAGGATGTATTTAGTTAGATGGAGAATGATTATGCCCTTTTCAGTTTTGGCCCAACATTCAGTTTTGCCTCAACCTGAGACCTGACATATCAGCCTCTAATTATCAGCAATTCCATCAAATCAGCATAAAGGGTGCTCAGCTGTAGTTTGGTGGTTCCGTGACAAGCAGCAGCTCCAGCAAGGTGGGAATTCAGAGTGGTGTAATGCTAATCCATTCATACTTTTTATAGAAAATCATGAAACTGAAGAGAAACAAAAACCATCTATGAAGGAATGAAAAAGCTAACAGGACATAAGTGGCTCATTAGGCTATCACAGTAGGCTTCCCCATTCAGGGAAATAGGATTTGAGGCCCCAGGAATAAATGAAAAAGAGTTGTTTGGAAAGCTCATGCTATTATTCATTTGTAAGAATCTACACACACATACCATCCATGAACATACATGCATACAAAAACACATGCATGCACACATCCACACCTATGTGCACTCCAAGAGCTTAGTAAATGGGTATGCTGTATCCAAGAAAGGAAAGGGTAGGAACAGCAGGAGCAGGTTGGTTGGCAGAACTGTACAGAAAAAAACAAATATACACAGCGTGCAGTATGTGTGCTTGGTGCCAATCTGTGCAATTAGTACTTCTATTTACAGCAAACCCCCCATACCAGCAATTTAAAAGTAAATGACAACTAGTTTGAAATTGTTTGGTCAGAATGCTAAATTGAAGCAAGGCAGGTTCTAAAGCTGATTAACTAGCTCATTTTTTTTTTCTTCCTGCTAATTGCTGAGTACATTTGCTGGTTCCTGGCATCGATTTGCTGGCTTCTAGTTCAGGGCATGAGTTTAAAATATTAATCCACAAACTTTTCATTTTCTTTATTGGTCAATACAACTCATGATAAATGGTACTACATAAATTCTTCATCTTAATGCTTCCCTTTTTATTTTTTACCTGATTCTGCCATCTATTTTGTATATTTGTGCCCATCCTTTCCCCCACAGACTACATTTTATTCTTTCTGCTGCTAAATGTTCTTAGAGCAACATCAGTCAGAAAAATGAGAATATGAATAACAGAGATTAATAGATAGCACTTAGAGCCTCGGAGCTCAGTCTAATGAGTGCTGTGTGCTAAAGAGAGGAAGCACATTGGAAACACAGGCAGGGGCTCTCCTTCCTTTCCATGAATTTCCCCAAATACTTTATTCAGCAAGCACTGGGTCTAATGTTTGGCAACACCCTTTTCTTTAGAGTTTGTGACTAAGCTGATTTTACAATGATGCCACCAACCTGTCCTTTTGTTGAAGGAAGAACATAACACTGGTATTACAAAAAAAAAAGGAGTTGATCCAAGCAGACATAGGGCCCGAGCCTGAAGTCTGTTCTTTACAGGCATGGAATAAATAAACTAAATTCTGCATGGTAGATTTATTTATGATGATTTTCCCAGCAGCTAGCATCATGGAACCTAAGTATACACAAGTTCCTTTTATTGACATTATTTTAATTACAATGCCACGTATACTACATCAAAAAATTCACCTCTGCCAAAAGAAAAGGCAAATATCACTACAGGAAATTGTACTTCCTTATTTCTAAAACTAATATAACCTACACTGAGAGCATGAACCAACTAAAATAAAAATTTCTTGGAAAATTAATCAACCACTTAAATAAAAAGATGTATTTGATGCTAATATAAAAGCACATCTATTTTTTAAAATGCTACCTTTTCTCACAATAATTGCTTGAATTATTCATACAAATTACAATTCAGAAGAACAAACTCGGAAATGTTTTGAGTATAAAGAGTGAAGTGAATATCATTTTCCCAGATCCTCAAAGCAAGCCCTATAGGCTCCGTAGGATTTTAAAGGTGAAAAAAATGACAAAGAGACTTAGTCAGACACTAAGTTTTCTCTTAGCTCACAGAAAAAGCAAAGTGTATATTCTGGAACATCTGCCCTAAAAAGCCATTATCACCTTTCCACTACAATACCTTGTACTCATTTCTCCTTTCTTCCAAAATCAAATTTCTCATATCACAAGACTAGGGAACTGTTCAGGAATATATTGCTAATTTAGGAAAGGTGTTCTTATGCATAAATCAAATTGTGAGCCAAGGGTGTTCACTTAAATAGTGAAAACTCTTTTGACAAAAAATTTACATGTTTAGGAAAACAGTTTGAACATTTTGTTCTTATATTTGGGTATGTTTTATAATATGGACCTTAGCACCACAAATTTTTAAGCAAGACATACCATAATTATGAGTAATTCCTGACACACAAGCATAAACACCAGTGACCTACTAGAAGTAGGTAATACTACTCAAGGTGTTTTTGCAGCAGTGGTGATAGATTTGCACTAAATCATTCTTTCATCTTTCTTTCACCCATTCCCTTGGGACAAGAATATGTATTTGCATTTGTCAGAATGTCTAAGATCGAGAGCACGAAAATAGTGCAAAGTGAACTAGGCCACAAGGGAATTATACGTTTGACCTTGACCTCATTAGTAACATGCTCACATTCACTAATTCGACCAGCTGTGTTTTTCTTAAGTCCAAGTACATGTTTTTTGGTAAATATCTGCGTTTTAACTTTCTCAAGCCTCTTGAGGACCATTAAGTGGACTTCAGTGTTAATTCATTCTGCAGATTCTAATTGAATGATTAAAGCGACTAAGCCTTGTCCCTTTGTGAGTTGAGAGCTAACAAACAGCACAAGTCATAGCTGTTGGTCACCAGAAACTGCAAGTTAACTAAATGAGGGAAGATGGCATAGACACAAGGACAACAATCCTATGTAGCAGTTAAGAGCCTGGGCCTGGGGACAGGAAAGCCAGCCCCTGGGAATGTGGTTCCACTACTTGCTGGCCATAGGACATCTGTTCTTTGTTAACCTGCACATCCTTAACAGAAAGCCTATCATCATGGTGGGCCAGAACCTAAATGAGAACACATTCTTAAAGCCTTTTATACAGTGGTCTCCAAATATGAGGCACCCACTTAGTTGTAGCTACTATACGAGAAACTGAAAGATAAATATAAACATTTTCTAAGCTTCTAAGGTTATACTATTTGTCCAAAACTAACCTTCTGACCGACCCAAGTGACCCATACGTCTCTTCTCCATTTTGATGAATTATGTCACTATCCCCAAAGCAATCTCTGTAAATTCTACTGCTGTTTTGTTTCTTTTTTTTTCCCTGTTCACTATATTCCAACATCTCAACATTTCTTGTTACTTGTAGAACCACTTTAGTCTTCTTCTGAGCCATCTTCTGAGTTTCACATCAATTAAAGTTCTTGATTCCTCCACTCGTTAGCT
Organism: Fukomys damarensis; assembly: GCF_012274545.1. Lineage (NCBI taxonomy): Eukaryota > Metazoa > Chordata > Mammalia > Rodentia > Bathyergidae > Fukomys > Fukomys damarensis. The sequence goes on along the minus strand of NW_022900916.1, from coordinate 49,390,306 downwards.
CCTTGCATATATATTTCATGCACTAAGTCCTCCAAGCAACCGTCCTGCAGTTTCACTAAGCACAGTTCTGGTCAAGTTCTGACTCAGTGTTCATTGGATATTCATTGCCTTCAGAGTGTTAAATAGTTAACAGTTTTGTAAAACTCACCTTTCTACCTCCATTTCCAGCAGTACTTTCAATATTTGCCACTAGATATATCACACAGAGCTTAAATCTCACAATCTTCCCAATCACTATGCGCCTGGCTTCATTTGTTCCATGCACAGTGGAGTACTACTCTGCCATAAAGAAGGATAAGCTTGAATCACTTACAAGAAAATGGATGCACCTCAAGACTATAATCTTAAGTGAAATAAATTGGACACACAAGTTTAAATATATCATTGTTTCTCTTGTGTGAGAAGCCCAAAAGAGAAATGAGAAGTGTAATGGAGGATAGATATTGGAAAGTAGGAAACTTGGCCTATTGTGCAAAGCCCAAGTAAAATACATTCTCCAGTATCAACCTTTCCCACGATCTCTCTATCTGAGACAAATTCTCCATCCCTTGTCTTTCTTTCTTTCTTTTCTTTTTCTTTTTCTTTTTCTTTTTTTTTGGTACTGGGGATTGAACTTGGGTCCTTGAGCTTGCAAGGCAGGCCACAGAACCGCTGAGCTAAATCCCTGGCCCTGTCCCTTGTCTTTCAATGATAGTTATAGTTTCATAAAATGTTCCCTGCAGTATTGGAGTTACTTGTGCATGCCCTACCCTCAGTTTAAAAGTCCTCTGAAAATAGCCATAGCATTTTATACAACTCTTCATCTTACAAAACTCTAGAACAATAAAGTCTACAACCCACACTATCCAATCTCTTTAGTCATTTATCCACCCTTTACAGTTACAGTCTAGTTGATAAGAGTCTATGCAAGAGCTTCCAGCTCCTAAATCCTGTTGTCATATTTCAGATCTGACTATTACTTTGCCTCTGAATCACTTGTCAATATTTACCATTGTTCTATTTCTTTAAATCTCTCTTCTTTTGGCATCTGTATTATTCCCTACTAATTTTACCTATAGCATTAATCTTCTAGGTTTCTTTCATAGGAATCTCTTACTTACTTTTCTTCTTTTCTTTTTCTTTCTTTCTTTTTTTTCCCCCTGGTACTGGGGATCAAACTCAGGACCTTGTGTTTGCAAGGCAGGCAGCAGCACCACTGAACTAAATCCCGGGCCCTCTCTTACCTACTCTTGCAATATTGGTATTCTCACATTTCAATTAAGTCATGCCCCCTTTTCATTCTACATGTAATCTTACTGACTCACAAAATATGTCCTGAACCCATCAAATGTTTCGCCTATCTGATACTTCTTTTCTATTAAAAACCACCAATATAAACCAAATCACTCAAGCAAAACATACACACACACACACACACACACACACACACACACGCACGCACGCACAACCCTGTAAATCATTTTCTTTTTTTTTTCTTTTTATTGAGCTTATTGGTACAATCTAGGTATACAATACAGTTATATTCATTATTGGAATCCCGTACCTTTACATGACAGGTCTTGATTCTCATTTTTTCCCCTTGTCCCTGCCCTCCCTTCACCCCTTCCTCTCCTCCCCATTTACAAACACTTTATTTCCATTTTTTCAATTTCTCATATTTTTCCTCTCCCTTATTACCTTCCCCCCACCCTTCCCACTTTCCCTATGCCTTTAGCCCTTTACTTCCTATTTCACATTATTAATTATCTCATTAGGATCCTCTGTACTATTATAGTTTTTCACACCAGAGAATCTATTTGGTATTTCAGTTAAAGAAATCTCTGTATGAACATTAAAAATAGGGAATCCTAAAAGAAAACTAAAAAGGAAAGCAAAAGAGAAAATACAATGATGTAACATTAAAATAATCCTTAATTCTGAAGATGAAAATGGTCCCTGAACATATTTAAATTGCTTCTTGCTCTTGTAGTCTTCTTATTCTTTTTTTTGTTTGTTTAGAAAATACTTTATTAGTTTGTGTAATCAAACCCACATAGATATGACCTTACATATTTAATACAGTGCATTACCCCTGTAAAAATGGAAAAAAATAAAATAAAATAAAAATTTAAATTTAAATTTAAAAAAATGAACATTTCTAGACTAATATGGATGCCAATTCCTGTATAATGCCAACTCAACACAGTAAATTGGGATAACTTTTTCCAAAGTTGACAGCACAGTTAAAGTTTCCAAAAATTCAAATTATATATATGTATGTGTATATATATGTATATATATTTATATTTATATAAAAACACCAATAATAGCAGTATGTTATGCATCAATAACAGCAACAGCTTTTCCAGGTTCTGCAGTCATCTGAACAAAATTATAGATGTTCAACACATTCCATTAAAAAAACAAAAACAAAAAACAAAGAAAAGAATAATATCCAGAAAACAGCAAAGTTCTGTTGCTGTTGTGGTACGTGGCACAATTTTTTTTTTTTTAGCATCTTAATCATCATCTGGAAAGAGAACATTCTAGAGTAATATCATTAAAAATAGCTCTGATAAAGCACAGTCACTACTATGTATCATAAAGCAGGTACAAGAGATTTTAGATTCACAGAGGTATGATACAGTACCATCCTACATCAATAATACTAGAATCAGTTTTGGTTTGAAATTTGCTTTGTCTGCAAATAAGGTTGCTACCCCTGCTTTTTTCTGGGCTTCTGTCACATGGAGAATTGTTTTCCATCCTTTCACTTTCAGTCTATGGGCTTCTTTTTGTACTAGGTGTGTTTCTTGTATACAACATATTGTTGGATTTTGCTTCTTATTCCATTTTGCCTGACTATTTCTCTTGATTATTGAGTTGAGGCCATTGACATTGATGGTTATAACTGATATGTACTGATTTATTATTGTCATGTTATTGACCTTTTGTTGACTCTTTCTACTTTTTCACCTTCTTTTAGTTTCTTGCCTTGCCTATTTGATTTGCTTTGTTGGGACTCATGGTGTTGTTACCTTCCTTGTCTTTTTCTAGGATCTTGTTTAGAATTGCTTGTAGTGCTGGTTTGGTATTCATGTAGTTTCTCAGGTGTTCTTCATTGTGGAAGTATCTTATTTCCCCATCCATTTTGAAAGAGAGTTTTGCAGGTTACATCAGTCTAGGTTTGATGTTGTTCTCTTTTAGTACTTGAAATATCTCACTCCAGGCTGTCCTTGCCCTAAGAGTTTGTGTTGAAAAGTCTGCTATGATTCTGATGGGCTTTCCTTTACATGTGGTTTGTTTCTTTTCTCTTACTGCTTGTAGTATTTTGTTCTTCTGTTGGGTTTCTGGGATCTTGATTATTATATGTCTAGGTGTAGATTTTTTTTGATTGTGGCTAGTTGGGGGTCCTATATGCCTCATTTATCTGAATGTCAAATTCTTCCCCTCTGTTTGGGAAGTTTTCTGTCATTAATTCTGTGAACAGCTTTTTTAAGTCATTTGTATTTTCTCCTGCTACTTCATGGATTCCTATCAGTCTTATGTTATTCTTCTTTGCATCATCTAGGAGTTGTTGGATTGATTTCTCATAATCCCCTACTGTTTTTAAGAGACCTCTCTTTTCATGGTCACTGACTGCAATCTTATCTTCTATATCTGAGAGTCTATCTTTGCATTCTTTTATTCTGTTGCTTACACTTTCAATGGAGTGTATAATCTCCTGGATATCTGTTTGAATCTGTTTTATGGATTCCATTTCTCTCCTATGTTGGGCATTTATTGTTTCCATTTCTTTCTTAGGCTGGTCCTTCATGGCTTCTATCGTGGTCTTGAGCTCATCTATTTTTTTGTCAGTTTCTGCTCTAGAGTCTCGAATCACAACTTTCATTTTGCTCACCATCTCTATGGTTATTTGGGAAATTATTTCTGTTTTGAATTTTTCTAGAGCCTGATTGATCTGTTTTGTTACTTCCTGTGCTTTGAGTTCAGGGTGTCCTGGTGGTTCACTATCAGCCTTTTCATCCTCATTTGCCCTACTGTTTGCCATTGGTGAACTGGAAGTCTGTCTGTGTGTCTTGCTTAAGTGTTTTCTCATTTTTATTTTTGTTGTCAGGCTGTCCTTGGTTTAATCTCTGAGTTATCACCCAAATCTTCCTGATATAGTTGCACCCTAGCTTCTGTGTCTCCAACGACCCACAGACATTCTCATCTTCATAACATCAGAGAAAACTGCTTATCGAATCAACCACAATCCTTTTCCCAACTGATACAATCAGCAACACATTATGATCAAGCACAACTTGGAAACTGACCACCTGTGGTAGTCACTAGTCTATCACCCTTAAACAATTTGAATTAAATTGAAATCAAGAAGCCATCCAGAACATGTCTGCAGTGAACAAACTTTTCATTATAGTATATTTACCATTTAATGGCTCAGACAGAGCTAGGACACAAGACCCCTGCTCTCAGTTAGCTGATGGCTGAACCCCATGACACAGACTGACCTCAGGCTGCAAGGCCCAGATTAAGTTTCCCAATTTTCTGAATGGTTGAACTCCACACTATTCTACTACTCCGCCCTTTCTTTAAAGGTGTTCAAAGTTGGGAACTCAGAAAAATACCCTTTATGACAACCTCTGCCTCTGCAGAGTGGGTCCAAAGACTGGCACAGTCAGGAGGTCTGAGAGTGTGTGGGGTGGGGGGTTAGGGGACTTATGGGGATTTAGGGGCATCCACACACCTTCCTGGAGCTGGAGCGCTGGCAGCTCTGTAAATCATTTTCTTAGTTCACTTCTTATAACAAAACACCACATGATGAGTATCTTATAAAAGGCATAAATTTATTTTTTAAAGTTCCATAGGCCGGGAAGTCCAGTCAAGACATTGGCTGATTCAATATGCAATCAGTTCCCATTATTGGTTCATAGATGGTTCCTTCTCTGTATCTTCAAATGGTGGAAAGGGGAAAAACAACTCTTGAGGCCACTTTTTTAGATCAGTAATCCCACTGATGAGGGTTCTACGTGCTCACCCAGATGTCCCCCTTCTAATACTATTGCCTTGAAGTTTAGGATTTTAGCTATAAATTTGGGAAGACATGCACACTAAGACCATAGAAGTCCTCTTAGCAATCCTCCTAATCCTACAACAATCTGTAGCCTCCAAACTCCAAATCCACCCTTGATTACCCTGTTTGTGATCTTGGATCTGGGCCCTATAAACATTTCTCCCTTGCTAGCCAGCCCAAAGTTAAGCTGTGTTAGTGGAGGGAAGCAGAGGGACACTGCAGGACGAAGGGGCTTCTCTTCCTGACTCCAGTTTTCTTTCCTGTCTTCTTGCCTCTGTGATGCTTGTCCAGCTTGGAGAATGTGCAACGGTGCTCATCCCCAAGAGTTTCAGCAGATTGCCAGTGAGTTCCACTGATGTAACAGCAAGCATCCCAGTGAGGTCCACTGCAAAGAGACCTCCCAACAAGTAAGGCAGCACTGCTCTGGACAACTTCCCAACAAATTCCACCAACATGCAAAAGCCAATTATGCAGCAAGTTTTATAGCACTCTGGCAGATAATCTTCTGCTAACCAGCCTCAGATGGTAGCATGCAGCAGACATCGTCATCCAGTGGATGACAGAAGCATCCTTTCCATTGAGATCAATCAGCCTCAGTGAGTGGGAACCTTCCCAAATGTGTTCCATTGTTGGGTGCTCTGCCTCATTCTTAGGGGAAGGGGCTATTTATATCTGCTATTCCCCTACTCTTTAGAGTTCTCTTTACCTTTTTATAGTCACTGCCTTTTTACCAGTTAATAATTCCTTATATTAAATTTCCTTATTCAGTTACTGTATGGTTTCTGCCTTTTGACTGGACCCTGACTGATGCTTCCTCCCATTTCAGTTATGTCTCTTGAGCTTCTCTCAAATCCAGCAATTTCCAATAGTCCCTGAGTCCCTCCCTGAGTTCAGGCCTTTGTCACTCTTAGTTTGTTTTTCTGGTGTATATACATTCTAACAATTGCCTGCTTCCAGTTTAGGTGTTTTCTAGTACTTGTTCTTTAACCAGAGAAATCATTCCATAATGCGCAGTAGGTATAAATTTTGATCCACCAGCTTGAGTGTGGCTGAAAGGTCAAATTATTTCTTCTAAAACATAATTAAAACTAACTTTCAGCAGAAAGTTTTATTCTCTATTCTTACTGACTTTCATTTAATTTCCCCAACTCCCTTCCTCTAAAATTTTGTGAGTATTCCAAAAGCCTGATGTCCATTAAAATATGACCCCTTAGGAGAAAATCTTTCCAAATAATTGACGGATGCAGGATTAATATCCAGAATATATAGAGAACTCAACAAATTTAATAGCAAAAGAACAAGTGATTTAATCCATAAAAGGGCAAAAGACCTGAATTGACACCTCTCAAAAGAAGACATATGAATAGCCAATAAATATATGGGGAAAAGTGCTCAATATATTTAGCCACCAAGAAAATGCAAATCAAAACTATGAGATTTCATTTTACCCTAGTCACAATGACTACTGTCAAGAAACAAAAATAACAAATCCTAGCAAAGGTGAGAATTAAAACTGATACATTGTGGAGGGAATGTGAATTAGTCACTATGAAAAACAACATTGGAGGTTCCTCAGAAAACTACAAATAGAACTACTATGCGATCCAGCTATTCTTCTCTAGGGCGAATACCTGAAGGAATTAAAGTCATCATACAGACTCTGCATACCAATGTTTAAGGTAGCACTAGTTACAACAGCCAAATTATTGAATCAGGTTAAATGTCCATCAGCAGATGAATATATAAAGAAAATGTGATAGATGATAGATAGATAGATAGATAGATAGATAGATAGATAGATAGATATGCACACACTCGCAAAATATATTATTCAACCATAAAGAAGAATAAAACCATGTCTGTCCTTTGCAGGAGAAGATATAGATATATGCACACACTCGCAAAATATATTATTCAACCATAAAGAAGAATAAAACCATGTCTGTCCTTTGCAGGAGAATGGGTGGATCATTATGTTAATTAAGAAAATCAAGCCATACTCAGGCAAGTAGTGGGTGTTTTCTCTCATATGTGAAATCTGTATGAAAATAGGGGGTACTGTTTGAGAAGCAGAAGGGGAGCAGTGTGAGGTAAGGGGGAGTAAACGAATGTAGTAGGGAGGGCAGAGCATATCATGCATACATGGAAATGTCACAATAAAATCTACTAATTCTTACGATTCATGTTGCACAAGTATATAACAAAAATGTAAGTAAAATACGATCGCTTGAAAGAGGGAGTTTACAGCTAGTTTACCCTAAGAATAAGAATCTCTGCTAAGGTTGGCAGACCCAAAAGCATGCGTTTACCCTTCTAAGGTTACCCTGCCCTGTTCCCTTCTCCGTTGTGCCAGCTCCCTAGGAAACCAGAAGGGGAATGAGATGCACGTCTGCGCTCGACCTGAAGACCTCCATTCCTTTCTCAGGCAGGAAGATCCCTTGCCTCTTCCCTATTCCCTTGCCTTAGCAAGGTTGATTTTTCCCCCCAGTAAAATGTGGGTCTTCTGGCAATGATATTTTAGAAACTAAAAACCAAAGTCGCAGGCAAAGAAATGAAAACTCTTGGCCACTTTCTAGAAGGGGAAAGTGATGAAAAATACATGGAGAAAAAATGTACTATCTCACACAAAATCAAAATGTTTTTAGTTTGGAAAGAAATATATCCTTTCTGTCTCTGTGCATAACGTTTTGAATATAAGTTGTATCCTCTTTAGAGCCTTCTTTTATTTTTCCACCAATCATCTAAAACCCTCAACAAAGTACTCAGCTTTCAGAAATACAATCTCTCAGACTTTTGATGCTTTTTTTTTTCTCTCTCTCTTTTCTGCAACTCCAAGGCAACAAGCACAGGCCTGGCAGTCTGAATTTGGCAAGTCAAGGCAGGCAAGCAGTAGAGAGAGGGGAGGCTGGAAGAAAATGAAACATCTTTGCTCCAGGCACACCTGAGGAGTTACCGTTCCCCGACATCATTTTCCTCTCTTTAACCTTTGTTCTAAATGTTCCATCTAGGAAACACCTAGATTTGTCTTTGTAAATTCAGTTCCAGTGACAACTCTGCAGACAAAAGCATGTCCCACCCTGAGCCAACCACACCTTTATTGTCCTTCAACACATACTACACAAGCACAGCCACTGAGTCTTACCATGATTTGGGTTTGACATTTATTTTCACTTTTCTATTTCCTTCTCTAGATTTTAAATTACTTGAGGGCATAGGAACACTCTCTCATCCCTGTATCTCAGAGATAAGAAACACAGATTATTCTTAAATATCCTCCTGGTCATCGACATTACTCCTTCCTTTGCGTTGCTACAAGTGAATCTAATGACAGGAGTGCCCTAGAAGATGTATTGTTGCCCAAGGTGCCAGAACCCATTTGTCAAGCATTCTTCCATCCGTCTGAGAATGCACTAAACTCCTCTTTAATCTCAGCTATGAAAGAGGGCATTTTTCTCTTTTTTATCTTTATTAAATTTATTGGTACATTTTAGTTGTACAATACTGCTACATTCAGCATTGGAATCTTGTACCTTTACATGAGGTATCTTGGTTCTTATTTTTCCCCATTCCCCGGCCCTCCCTCCCCACCCTACTCTTCCCTGTTTACAAAGACATTGTCTCCATGATTTCCCTTTTCACATATCTTTTCTTTTCCCTTAACAGGAAGAGAAGGTCTACATTAGTAGAGGAGGTGGGATGGGGAGGGGAAGGGACAGGAGGGCATTTAACTACTTCATCATTTAAATGCTGCTTATAGTGCTGCTGTGATACACTCTCTGGAATCTTCCAAATAGAGAAAAGCGAAGAAGTTTCATTTTCTACACTTTTGGAGATCAGGTAAGTTACATTTTAAAAGGGATGAGTCTATCTGGTGACCAGCAGGGAAATTTGCTGAAGACGCACATTTTTTAGGCTTCCAGAATTTGAATTATTGAGTCTTTAGAAGGCAGAGATTTTCCCTTCAAAACAAGATGTTAATATTATGGTTTTTGTGCATTTTGGCAGTCTCAAGATATGCCATCTGGATTAACAAAATGAGGTGAATTTTTAAGGGCCAAAAAATAGCTCACAATTCATAAAATGTTAGTGTAGAAAATGTAAGTAACTTAAAAAGAAGCAACAATAAGGCAATTAAGTCCACTCCTCATGTGGCAAGAATATGGTAAAGGACTCAGTGCTTAGTTATTCAAAAATGAGGTTATCCAAGTCTGTTACATTTTGCATATAGCCGAGTTTCTTTTACTATTATTGTGCAAACTGCTTTCATCTTTTTTGAAAAACAACGGTTTTTGTCAGATTCAAAATGTGGCTCTGTCATTTTTCTAGCTGTGCAATATCAGCCAATTACTTACCCACACTGTGCCTCAGTTTTATCATCCGTAAAGTCGAGGCAGTAACAACCCACCATAGATCATTGTGGCTTTAATTTAATAAATAACTTACTCTTGATTGCTTTCTGTATACTTTGCACAGTTCTGGGTACTTGGGATACAACAGTGTAAAGCAGGCAAAAGTTCTGCTCTTGATAGAGTTTAGATGGTTGTTAAAATGCTTAGAACAGTGACGGAGGAATGAAGTATGTAGTAAGCTTGTGTCTCTGTTATCACTACCATCAGTAATACTGTGAGCAGAAAATATGTACTGACTGGTAAGGATATGTGATTGTCCAGGAACTCAAGTCGCTTCTCTGCAGCCTGCCAGGCCAGGACTGCTGGAGGGAAGGGTCGCAGACCCGTTAGACCAAGTCAGGCCCTGGAAGCGGATGGATGGAGGGAGACGGGAGAGTTCATCTACCTCAGGACACTCAGTGTTAGTACTAACACCAGCAGTTGAGAATCGTGGGATGTGCTTTCCTCTCTCATAAAAGCGAAAGGAAGAAAGGGTGGAAACATAAAAACGTCAGTTCGGAGTACAGAAAGTGAACCTATCCCAAGAGGTTTTACTTTTGCCAACAGTGCTTCCAAAGATATTGTAAGCGATGCCTGGTTTAGGAACCTGAAAGGCAGGGTTGGGAGAGTGTGGCAGCCTTGGGGCTACACAGATACACCCAGATTCTACATTTCCTCTGGAGCTGGGTACCCATTTGAATATCACAGGAAATTGTTCTTCATAGCGAAAGACTTATACAAGCACCCTGCAGCTTGCTTGTTTTCTTGCTTTATGCTGGTTTTGCCAGCGTTTTGTCTTTCCCTTCACAGCTTTTATGCCTCTTCCTCCTCCTCAATGCTTGTTTTATCCACTCTCCCTGAGAAGCCCTTAATTACTTCTTAATAGACCATAATTTTGGAGAACTTTATTAAAGTGATATTGTAAGATTCTTCCAAACGTTTTTTAAGAAAAGCACAGATAAGCAAAGCAATGCCATAGTGGTCTTTTCAGATTGAACATTATTACGTCCACAAGAGCTGGACATCCTTGGTGGGCTCTGAGTCTTGCCCTGTATACCTTCACAAAGGAGTCTCATTGTTTGCAAGCTCTGTGGTTCACAAACCCATGGAAGAGGCCGCTGCCATCCACTCTGCCAACACAGTTCATTCAGACTTTTCTCTCCCTTTAAAAAGATGGGAGTCTCCCTCATGACTAAGATAACCCTCGGAAGTACAATTCAACAGAACTCCCAGTGAATCCGAAAGAGTCTGAGTGTCCTTGTGCCTTACATTCTTGCAAACCTTAGTTGTACTCCAAGATATTCGCCTCTCTGGCCATCTGCCCCCCGACCCCATGACACTTACCCCACAGTACTCTTTGCTTCCTCCCCATTAACCTGAGTGTCCATGGCTTTTCTCCTTCTTACTCCTTTAATGGGTTCCCCCTGGAACTTCTTCCCATGGTCAGCAAACTTCACCAGCCTCTTCACTAAAAGTCCTTTCACTTCCTAGCCACACCCTGTCAAGCAAGTTGGGAGGTACAGTCAGTACCCTTGGGAACATCTGCTGCCCCTCAGTGGCTGGTAACGTCTTACTACCTCTCTTGGTCTCCAGTCATCTATCAACATCTCTCACTTCTCCCTTTCCACCAGTCTTGGGCACACTATCTTCTATACTCAGAATCATAACCCTAGGAAAATTCAGTGTCTACAAGAGCCAGAAGGCCACCACTCCAGCCACCTAACCCTTGAACTCAGAGAACCAATTTTTAAAAATTACCAGTGTGGTCATAGGATAACCAGTCCCTATCACACTGTTGGCTGTCTTCAAAATTAGGCTGCAAGCCTAATGAACATGAGGATTGTTTTCTTCTGCTTTATTTCTAACCTCACTGCAGTGCCTAACACAGAGCAAATTTTAAATAGCTGTCAAGTGAATATACAATACCTTGTGTTAGACTCAATAAATAAAATTACTTCACAGAGCCAACAAAATGTGAGAAATTCATGGAATTTGAGCAAGCTTTTATTCAATAATGTGGCAGAGGCAGGTGCCAAATCAACCCATGTCTTAGCTTTCCTTGCAACAAATAACTAGTGGCCAAAATGGAAGAGAGATCCATTTGCTCTCAGAATAGGATCACTGTTTTTTTTCTTTTTTTTCTTTTTTTACAAGTGTAGTGGCTTAGGTAATATTGATAAATGGGGAATCCCATGGGGGAGCAAGTCACATAACAAGTGTACAAGGAACTGAGCAAGGATTTTCTGTTAAGGGGTGGGTCCGTGGTCTTTCCTGGAAGATCTCGGTCCCCCACCCAGGTGGTTGATACCTATTTAGAAATCGGTCACTGCTGTTCATGCTATGAGGATGGCGCGATTTCTCTCCTTTTACAATGCCGGCGGCCAGCGACTGTGTCTTAATTGTCCTCCACATTGGCCCTGCCTAACTACAGGATATCTCTTTTTTGTTTGGTTTGGTGTTTTTGAGACAGGGTCTCACTATGTACTTGATACTGACCTGGAACTCACTATGGAACCCAGGCTGGTCTCGAACTCACAGCGATCTTCCTGCCTCAGCCCCCCCCCCAGCGCTGGGATTACAGGCGTGCGCGACCACACCCGGCCTTACAGGATGTCTCTTAACCTACCTATCCA
>NW_022900916.1:49376843-49378064 GCF_012274545.1 Fukomys damarensis | reverse complement strand
GGATCTGTGCTACACAGACCCTTGTGACAAATCTGTACATGAAAAATAATAATAATAATACATATAGACAAAGTCAGGGAAAGTTACTACCGGGGAACACTCAGGGACGACCACCCTGTGCCTGGCATTGCCTCAGGTTTCTGACAAGGAAGCCGCGATCATCTTATTTTTTTCCTCACTTTCCCATTCCCTCTCCGCTCCATCTCTAGCGGCCCTTCCCATTTCCGTTTCACAGTCTATCTTTTATTTCACTCCCTGTTCATACTCTGCACTTCTCATAAAGTGCTATTTAAGCATGTGTTTCTGATTGATTTCTCTTAGCATTATGGTCACCAGTCCCCTCCACTCTCCCACAAATGCTGCTTCTCAGCAGAGTAGTACTCCACAGTGTGTATAAATACCGCATTTTCTTTATCCACCCGTCCGCTGATGGACACGGAGGCCGCTTCCAAGATTTAGCTATTACAAGGCGTGCTGCTGTCAGCGTGGGTTATGCCTGGGTCACTGTGATACGATGACTTTACCTCTTTGGGGAAGATTCCTCGAACGGGAAGAGCTGGGCTAAATAGAACCTCTAGTTTAGAGTTTTTCTTTTTCTGGCACCGGGGATCGAACTCAGGACCTTGCCCTTGCGAGGCAGGCGGCGGCACCACGGAGCTAAATCCCCTGGCCATTCTCATTCTAGAGTGAGATGGAATCCCAGTGTGGTTTTAATTTGCCTTTCTTTGATGGCCGGTGATCTTGAACATTTTTTTCATGTATCTGTTGGCCATTTGTACTTCTGAAATGTCTGTTCATTTCAGTTGCCCATTTTCGGATCGGGCCTTTTATTTGGGGGGGCATCTAATTCTTGTTTTGGCTTCTTTACTCTGGGTGCCAGTCCCCTGGAGTCATGGCAAGAGGTTTCCCATTCTGAAGGCTGTCTCTGCACTCAGATCTGTCAAACCGGAAAGCACTTGGGCTTTGGGCCCAGACTGTCTCAGGTGCAAGCAGTAACACTTCCTCTCACCATGGGTGCTGACCTGAGAGACCTTCTGTAAGACGGGGCAATTTAGAAAATGAAGGTAATCATTCCTACCTCAAAGGGTTGTTTAAGACTTAAACTGCCAGGTACGGTGACACATGGGTATCATCCCAGGACTCGGGAGGCTGAGGCAGGAGGATCACCGCAAGTTCGAGGCCAGCCTGGGCTACACAGTGAGTTCAAGGGAGACCTGGTCT
>NW_022900916.1:49331618-49376404 GCF_012274545.1 Fukomys damarensis | reverse complement strand
CTGTTAACTGTTTTTGTAAAATATAGCAGTTTACCAGCCATAATCCTGCAGTCATATAACCAAACTCTTGAATTTCATTGTAAAAATAATCCCAATGAATTTCTGTAAAAGTACGTTTTAAGCAAAATAAAATAAAGCAATAATAACTACCATCATTTATTGAGCACTTATTATATGTCAGGCTCCATGCTTAACTATTTACATGCATAATCTTTCCCTAATGCAGGATACTTCAGAAGCCCATGAAAAATGATGGGCATGTAAGAGGGAAATTGCAAATTTGATTGCAAAGTATAGATATTTCATTGGCTCTGCAAAACAGTGGAATATGGGGAATATTATTAAGGTAATAAGCTTTAAAGACATAATCATAAAAATGTAAATGGAGAAGTTAAATCAACTTTCCCCTAGGCTCAAAACTGCTGTCTCTGTAGATTGAGAGCACAGAACCCTGCAGGAGCTCTTGAGAAATGTCAATATAGGCTTAAAATCTTTATGCACAGACTCTTCTCTAACAGATTTCTCTGCATCACTGGTAGAATTCCCAACTTGCTTTACAGCTCTTGGAAAATTTGGGATAGCTGAAATGTTATTAATGTAAGCAAGCAGATATTCAGGAAGTAAAATAATAAACAAAAAATGAAATATGAACCTCAAGTAATTTTGAAAGATTCTACTGGAAAAAATACAACTTTTAAAAAATATTTACTAAGTAAAAATCTTAAACAAACCATTCCATGGTTATTCATATACCAAGCCAGTAAAACTAACTCATACAAGATTAGCCATATAATAACTCTAATGTTATTTGAAAGAAGCCAAAAAATTACTTTCTTCCCAATTAAGACCAATCGTGAATCATTACAATTAAAGACTAATCCACACATTAAAGCATCAATAATAGCATGTGAAAAGTAGGAACAAAAAGCATTGCACTGTTTGGAGTATTCAAAAAAAATATGAATCACTAAGAAAAATATTAAAGTAGAGCATCACTTTAATTATCATCACTAACTAAAGTGAAAATATTTGCAGTGATTAGAAAATAATCAAGGCCATAAAATACTTTACCTAAAGTTAAATGTTAAGAGGCTGAGAAATATAAGTAAAAAGCTCAGTTACTTGCAGATCAGCTCAAGCTGATCTTACTTAAAGGTAAGCTCTTAGGACTTAACTGGTATGAATCATGCCTGACTTGATTGTCTGTATTGCTTCCGTGACTGGACTCATGAATTGCCTTAGGAAGTTGGAAGCACCAACCCAGTGAATCTATCCCATTCTATTTAGGGTTTTAGAAGAAAGCTGTTGTTATGAGGATAGTAGAAAGCACATAACAATCTATGAAAACTGCTTAGTACTGATATGTCCCTAAAATTTCCCTGGGAACAATGACGTTTCCTTGTGAATGACAGAAAGAGAAGGGAAGTGTGCTCTACCCTCCTTACAGTTTACCTTTTTAGGACACAGGCTCAGAGGTGTCTTTTAGGATCCTACTTGGACATTTGCCAAGACAGAGCTCAGTCTTTCTTTAAAGGGAAGTATTTTGGGTTTTGTGTGCCAAGAAACACCATTGAGGATAACACATGAATACTTGTATGACAAGAGAGAAAACATACTTTCACAAAAATTTTGTTGTCAATATTCAATATATAGTGATAATAATTGAGTATAGAATACAGATCTATTAATAAGAAGAATGAAATTCTTTTTCAGCGGGAAACAACTCCCTTAACTGGGAGTGCCAAGTAAGAGTTGTTCCTCGTCAGATTAATTACAAGGGTCAATCTGTAAAAACCAACCTTAGCTCCAGGGCCATACAAAATTCATTGCCCACATTTAGCCTGCAGACTACAGTTTGATGTCAAAGAGACTTTTACTGGTGTGTTGTCATGGCTGGTGTTCGGGTGTCCCCTCAAAGCCTCACGCTTTCTCAGAGGTGGCTGAATCTAGAGTGTGAGATGGATTCATGGTGGGGCTAGGCCCAAGGGAACGAGGATCAAGGGTATGAGTGCTACCCACCCTAAGACCCTAAGTAGTCTGAGTAGGATAAAAGGGGCAGAAAGATGCCGGTAAGGTCTCTTGTTGCTTTTGTTGTCTTCCTCGACTTGAACTGTGCCCTTCTGCTGCCCTGCCTTGGAGGCCACAGATTATGGACTGAAACCTCTACAAATTGTGAGCTAAATAAACCTTTCCCCTGTAACGTTGAGTGTTAGGTATTTTGTCTCAGCAGTGAGAGAAAAAGTAACTAAGACAACTATAAAATGTTAAAAAACAAAGAAAGTAAAGGTCAGAAATGCTGACATTGTAACTTACACTTTTTTTCCAAATGCATTTCTGTTATTCCTTATTTTACTTTTTCTTTTTAACCTTCTCTTTTGTTGGCCAAAGGTATCCATGTGCCTTGGATGTGAAATACAATTATTTTGAAGAAATGAAAATAGAAAAAATTCTATGTTTAGTTTTTGACTACCCAAATAAACTGCCTAGTTTTCAAGACCAGAGTATTGAACTTAAACATAATTAAGGAAGTTAAATATTTTTAACATTACATAAATCCTTATTTAAATATCAAGGGCCAGGTTGGCTTATGAACTTCTGTCTAAGAAAAGGAAAATAAGTCAGGGTATGTCTTAACCAAGGAAACTCCCTGCTGTCTGGTATATTAGTCAGCTATTGCTACATTAATGCTGAGTAACAAATCACACCAAATCTCAGAGTACGAAAAGGAGAACTTCCTCTAATCTTCCACAGGTTAACTGTGGTTTAGTTGATCTAGCCTGGGCCTCACTGGGTTTGATGCTACAGGCTGAGGTCTGTGCTTCAGGTTGTAAGTTCATTCAAGTTCACTCATGTCTGCTCATTCTGGGCCACAGGGTTTCAGGGCACAGCTAACCATAGAATGTGGTTCTCATGGTGGATCAGCAGACTGCAAGAGGCCAGCCACGTTGCATAAGCATATTTAAGACTTCTGCCCATGTCCAGTCCACTAATATTCCACTGACAGAGCAAGTCACCAGAAAGTGTTCTCTGCCCCCAACAGGATAGGCAGAGTAAAAGTTGCTGCATAACAATTTAAAATATCACTATAGGAGGAAAAAAAAAACCTCTGTAGAGCCTTATAATGTATGGAAGAGAGATGACGAGGAAAGAGGAAACAATCAAGTGGACCCATGCCTTGCCCTTCCCACTGTATTAGTCAGGAAAGCATTGTACAACTAGCTGTGTAGGATAGGAAATTCTGCAGTGATTTAAATAGAATTTACTTTTCTCACCTAATAATAAGCTTTGAAGTGGGAAGCTGAGGGCTGTCACAGCTTTCTACCTCATCAAGTATTCAGAATTATTTTATCCTTCTGTCTTTCTGTTCTCCCATCTTTTGGTTCTCTCTCTCTCTCTCTTTCTCTTCTCTTTTTCTTCCCCTCTCCTTTTGTTCTTTCTTTCCTTCTTTTTTATGATCTTAAAGACTTTAGCTTGTGCATATTCAAGACAGGATTAAAAGTAAATTTGTCAAAAACCTTCTCTTGTACTCAGCGGTTTGGTGGCCTGCCTTGCAAGCGCAAAGACCGGAGTTCAATCCCCGGTACCAAAAAAAACCCTTCTCTTGTGGCTTTAAGTTTTGTTATAGTTTCTTCGAGAAAGGAAATACTTTCTAATTTGTGCTGCATTCTTTTTCTTTTTTTACCAGAACTGTCTCCTATGGCCAACATTAGCCAGACAACTAGGGAAACTTGGGATTTGCTTACCCAATATCCATAGCAGAGCAGAAAGCAAGAGGAGCAGTCTGGGACTGGAAGCTGAGTAATCGAACCCATACTCTACCCTAGGTCTTCTCCATCCTGAAATCTTGACAGAAAAGGGTTTGCTTCAGAAATACTCAGACCGGAATGGAAGACATGTGAGCAGTGCAGCAAGTTAACCACTTACACCTGAAGGAGTCTACAAGCCTGAAGAGGAGACCTCACTTTGACCTGGATCCACACCCAACCAAGAGCAGTACCAATGAAGGAAGTATACAGAGCAATTCACATGAGATACAAGTTCTGTTCCTGCTTATAGGTGCTCTGGGATCCAGAAGTTTCTTCCGTCCTTGTGAGAGGGCCACTGGAGGGACAGAGCCTAAAAAGCTGAACACCTGGAGAAGAATATTCAATGTTCACCCTCCTTTCCTAATAATTCCAAATTACTGAAGCAGACCTTGGCAGGCCAGCATAACTTCAATCAAGACTCAGAGGCAGAAAAATCTAACAGATTCCTAAAATAAAATTACGGCAGAGGTAGGAAAAATAGCCGAGGCCTAGTGAGCTGACCTGGTGCTGAGTCTGAGTCAAACGGGAATGATGGTTCTGGATTTTTGATAGGACAAAAGCCAGACTTCCCAGCCCTGACTTCTTGGGTCAAGCTTGTGCTCCCCAAGCAGTAGCTCTGTAAATAAATCTCAGGGGCTGCAGTGGAAAGCAAAAGAAGCAGTGCAGTGGGGACCATCCCTCAGCACATTGAAGAACCACATCCTGGACAGATGAGAACCGGTGGCAGTGAAGCCTACGAGAGAGGTGGTGCTGCAGTTCATTATCTCAAACAGCCCTGCCTCTGAGGATCTTGCCTCATTTTCTAAGGATCAGCTGTGCCCTTCGGTGCCTGCCCTTGCCTAAAAGAGTCAGATCACAGGGGCGAGTGTAGCATCCTTCATCATTCGTGGTAATGCCTGAAACAAAGCCAGATACATTATGAAGCCAGGAAGTGTCCAGGGGTTGGCTCTTGAGGATACCCTTTCCCTGGCCAAGACAGGAATTCAAGGTAGAAGTACCTTTTCATAAAGGCAATAAAGACAGCAGGGTCTCTGCAATAGGAGAAGAAAATTGCCTTCATGGCTTTGTTACCCTCTTTCTCCTCTTATAAAGAGAAAAAGCCAACACAGCACATTTTCTTATTTATATAAATGACAGAATAAACAATGCTTTTTGTTTCTGGGGAGCATGAGTTTAAAATATTGTAATTGTGATTATAGCCAGTGTTGTTCTATAGCTGTTAAAATCTTTTTGGATAATAATGATCAAGAGTATCTTTAATAGTGTGCAATGGGGGGTACTTTGTGAGAGATAAACTTTCTATTAATTGATTTCAACAATCCTTTTGCTTCTCAATTATAGGTTTCCAGAGGAATATCTGGAAATATCCACTAAGAATATGCAGGAATATCTTCTTATAATTATCTTTTCCAACAAATGTGAGGATTTGCTACCCTGTAACAATAGTTAGCCCTCTCTACGATATGCTGTTAAAGAACAGATAGGGTGCAACCAATGAGGAATCAGTATGGAGATACCTCAAAGAACTATAATCAGAAGTCCCATTTGACCCAGCTATTTCCCTGCTGATCTCCCCTAAAGAATTAAAAGAATCACACCACAGTGATATATGTGCACCCATGTTCATAGCAGCACAATCTGTAATAGCTAAAACTTGGAAGCAGTTCAAGTGTCCATCAACTGGACACTGGATAAAGAAAATGTGTTCTTTTTTTTAATAAAATGGAGTACTACTCAGCCATAAGGAAAAAGAAACTAGAGACATTTGTAGCTAAATGGAGGCACATTGAGGCGATACTCTTAAGTGAAATAAATACCAAGTGTCCATCAACTGGACACCGGATAAAGAAAATGTGTTCTTTTTTTTTAATAAAATGGAGTACTACTCAGCCATAAGGAAAAGGAAACTAGAGACATTTGTAGCTAAATGGAGGCACATTGAGGCGATACTCTTAAGTGAAATAAATAGGACATACATGCGTAAATACCAAATAGTTTCTCTGGTGTGAGAAACTGAAAGTGTACATAAGGACTAAAAGGTATAATAGAGAATGTGAAATAGGAAGAAATGGGGCAAAGGGGAAGGGAAACTGGGAATGGTAGGGGAAAGGAAAGAAGGGAATGGAATTAACACGAGAAAAGGAAAAAATGGAAACAAGGTCTTTGTAGATAGGGAGGTGTGGAGGGGTTGAAGTTAGGGCAGGGAAATGGGGAAAAATAAGAACCAAGATGGATTATGTAAAGCTGCAAATTTCCAGTGAGGAATTTCATTATATTGTGTACCTTAAATGTACCAATAAAACTAATTTTAAAAAAAGAAAGAGAAGGTCAGCAGGAAGTACATTGACATGAAAAGAGGAGAGCGGAAGGAAGTTTAGGGGAAAGATATGGACTCCACAAATACTCTGAAAATAAGAAAGAGGACAGAAATAGGAAAAAAATTAATTATCTAGGTTCACAGGTCACGTCTAATCATGTATCTGTATGAAAGTAACCATTATTTGAGTCCCTAAACATCAGGCTCTTTGTGAAATTAGGATGATAGTTCTTACTCCGTGTGGTTGTGTGTGTGTGTGCGTGTGTGTATCCTGAAGCTAAATTTATATGATACTTTAATAATTTTATGTATGAAATGGACTTATCCACTTGGGCCATCATGTCAGGGCTCAAAACGTTGTAGACTGTGACATATTTTTTATATTTGAATTAGAGATGTTCAACCTATAGATTTTTTTGGGGGGGGCGTTGTTTGTTTTTTGTTTCGTTTGGTTTTGTTTGGTGTGGTTTGGTTTTTTGAGACAGGATCTCACTATGTAGTTGAGACTCCCCTGGAACTCACTACATAGCCCAGGCTGGTCTCAAACTCACAGCGATCCTCCTGCCTCAGCCTCCCGAGTGCTGGGATTACAGGCCTGTGCCACCACGCCTGGCTACAACCTATAGTATTTAGCAAACCTTAGATATTAGTATTATAGTAAATAAATGCATCAGACAGTTCATATCCACTGTTATCTAGAGGAAGAGTCCACTACATCACATGTAATCTATAAAATGGATTTTTCCTTAAAGGGATTTACTCTCTGCTATAATTGGAGCCCAATTTTCCACTCACCACTTACACAAAGCTTATTATCCTCTTCCTTCACATGGCTCTCTATTTCCAGGCCCCACCAGTCACCACCCACGGTGCCGCTCCCGAGGGTTTGCTCTGACCCTGAGGAGGTGGTTGCTGTTCACTCTGCCCGCTCCTCCACTCCCTCACTTCAGCCTTGCTGCTCTCGTGGACTATTCCCAGCCTTAGTATCCAGGGCAGCCACCAAGTCAGTTGGCCAAATCAGAGTCACAGGCTCTCCCTGAGTCATTCAGCAGTCATAAGACCACAGTACGTGCACTGAGGGAGGAGACAGGCTGTCGAGAACCGAGCACATCATCGGTCTCAGGCTTTCAAATTTCTCCTAAGACAAAGAAAAGTTGTCTCATACTGAAGAAATGAGCTTGCTTTGAAATCTCCTCTCAGTGGAGATTCTAAATAAACTATGTGTCCCTTGACAGTCACCTCTCGGAATCATAATATTTTATGACTGCACTTAGAGGTGGGCTAATATAATATAGTTCTTCTTTTCATTAAAGAGGAAATTGGAGACCATGCAGGCCGATGGCTTTATTGAGGTCACACATCCAGGTCCCACTGCAGTTGGGACCTCAGTCCTGCTCATGTATCTTTCTAGTCGTTCCTACTATTTTCTTCCTTTTGACCCTGGGTGAAGAGAGTTTGGGACCATGTCATGTTTGTTTTTTTACATACACAATCCAAGCAAGTGCCATACTACACAGACTGCTGCAAAGGGAAGGAACATCTTCCTCCACTGAGATCTACCCTTTCCAAGACAATCAAGCATGAGCGGGGCATGGTGGTGCATGCCTGTAATCCCAGCACTCGGGATGCTGAGGCAGGAGGATCGCTATGAGTTGGAAACCAGCCTGGGCTACATAGTGAGTTCCAGGTCAGTCTCAACTACATAGTGAGACCCTGTCTCAAAAAACAAACAAACAAAAAAAATCAAGCATCTTGCATTTACCCTGCTCGTCAAGAAATTGAATTCATATAACTAGAAACAAATATAACTATATTGAATTCATATAACTAGAAATTCCCATCCAGAATTAGGATGGGATTGATGCACAGCAAAAACTATGACTTTTTGTCTGTAAATTTTACTTTTAGGATCCTGAATAAGGACAAGAAAAAAAATGCAAGATGTTCAGCTTTCACTTGTCTTGGGTGTGTATGTACACATGTTTGTCCTGACAGAATGCAACAGGTCATAGTTTTTCACTGGTTAATTTACTGCACACAAGGAAAGGGCTGGCCTGTAAAGAACTCTTGCCCTCTCCATGTACCACTGGTCAACCTGGACTCTTCAGGAAAAAAATCCAACCCTGAGAGCACTGTTTTGGATGTTGTTATATCTCAGAACAGATTATCAGAAAATTGCATTTAGCTAGGCTTTAGTTAAATATAAAGGTTATGGTAAAAAGGAACAATATATCAGAGCAATCTAGTCCAGTCCCTGTACACTCTGACCTATTCAACATACTGTTTCTCAGCTATAAATTGCAAGTATTAGTTGGCTGAGTAGTCCTCAATTTTGCTACTGAGTAAATAACAGAACACAGAGTTACTATAAGGCTTGAACTGGAAAATCTTTAATTCATTCCCTACATATGTATTACCATTTGATATAGCTTAGAATAAACATAAAATATAAACATATAAAATGAGACAGAGAATGCTATGGTTTATATCTAGAAGGCCCCCAAGAGTGCTTATAGGTAGGTAGGACTTTCAGAGAGTGATTGGATGATGGGGCTTACGGCTGACTTTCTATAAGGAGGTGGGGCCTGCTCATGGGGGTGTGGTCTGGAAGGGCTTATCTCCCTCTGTGGCTCCTCCCCTGGCTTCTCTCTGCTTCCTACTACTCTACCATGAGCAGCTTCTCTTCTGTTCTGCCTGTTGGAGTAATGGACTATGGACTAAAACCTCTACAAACTGTAAGGCAAAAGAAATCCTTCCTCCTTCAAATAGTAGATGTTAACTCTTGTACCTCAGTAATGAGGAAGTGACTAAGACAAAAAAGAAAGGCAGACAGGTGATTTTATCTGAAACTTGGGATGAGGCAGTTGCCACAACTGAACACAAAATGTACCCCAGGCTTCTTGAGCACAAACAACAGCAAGGAAATTAAACTCCTCATTTTTGTATTGACTACTGCCTAGATAGTTCTTTGTTTATCTCATTTAATTCCCTTTGGTTCACATATTTTGTACCAAAGAGAGTTATATACATAAAGTATTTCCTGACTTGCCTGGTTATAAGCCCAAACTGTCTAAACTAATCCAATAAATTTACATTATGGACGTTTTAAAGGCCACAATCACGTACCAAAAGCCATAGGGAACAGAACTGAAAAGTACTCAGGATTTGAAGACCTCACCAGTTATATAGGATCTGTTATGTATCATTTGTGTAGGAAGAAATGGTGTGAGTTTTTCTTCCTCATCTTGTACAGTCACAGCTGATACCCTTATAACAAAAACAGGTGGACAAGAGAAAATTTCAATCATAATCTTACATGACATGAGAGCTTTCTGATTGAAAACCCAAAGACTCAGAATAAACTTTTTTTTTTTTTTTGTCAATAATGGTGGTTGAACTCAGGGTCTTCTCACTGTGCTATATGCCCAGCCCTTTTCCATTTATGTATTTATTTATTTATTTATTTTGGTACCAGGTATTGAACTCGAATCCTCACACTTGCGGGGCAGGCGGCAGAACCACTGAGCTAAATCCCCAGCCCCAGCCCTTTTTTATTTTAAAAGGTTTGCACTAAATTGCTAAATTGCCCAGGCAGAGTTAAAACTTGCTGTCTTCCTGCCTCAGCCTCCCAGATAACTACTGGGATCACAGGCATGCACCACCATGTCAAGCTGTTTGTTATGTTTCAGTTGAATGAAACATGTAAACCTGTGATTGTATAAAAAGGATATGAGCTAAAGGATACAGATTGAGTAGGGAAGCCAGCAACGGCCGTCTTCAGATCCACTTTAGACCCTTAGTTGTCTCATTTCTTCCTTTCTGGAGTGAGAGGTCGCATGACTCACAATCAAACAAGGTAGTTCAGCGAATTCTCTATAGCCAGCCCTTACACAGAAAGTTAGAGTAATATCTTTAGGTTTTATGACTTACTTTGAGGAAAATGCATTCCAGTTTCCATGAGCTGTCTTGCACAAGTGGAATTCCAGTTTCTGTGGATTATGTCAGGAAAGACGAGGAAGGAAGACTGGAGAACAGAAGATCAGAGAGAAACTTTTAGTCCTGAGGCTGCTCTGAGTTTGGGATATCATTTTCTGAGCCCCAATATCTGCTGTGTGTCATCTCCAAGAGTCTGAGACGGTACCCTATTTCTAAAATGAAGTGAAAGAAGAGGTCGCACTTGCTGGTGTATATGAAGTCTTTAAATATAATCACATTCATTCATCCCAAACTTTTCATCAATGGAGCTTGTTGAAAATTTACTTTTAAAAAGTCCATTTTCAGAGCTGTTTTGAGAGCAATGAGTAAAGGGATGTGTATCTGCGCAAGACATGCGCACGCACACACACACACACACACACAAATAAATAACTGCACATGTGAAGTGTGGGTAGTGAAAGCTTTGCCGTTTTGTAAAATACTCACTTGACCTGGAACAAATCATGTCCATCTTGGCTAATTTTACACCCACAGAAAAATGGGAGTAAGTGTGGAATTATCCAAAAGACAAACTGTGACTAAGTGTTATAAGCACACTTTGAAGCACTCTCAGTAGATGAGCAAAGCCAGGAGGTTAGGAGACCTGAGCACCATCACAGTTCTGCTGTTGACTTTCCATGTGACCCCAGAAAAGTCACATTATTTTCCTGGTCCTCAAATTTCCTTTTTGTAAAGTGAGATTGTAATGGATAGTCTCTGAGGCCCTTTCCAGTTCTAAAATCTGTGCTTTGAATTTTTTAACATTTTGCTTGTCAACATGTTTAAATTTTTAAAATTAATAATACGTGTTGAATCACCTCTTGGTCTAATGTGGCTATATTTACACACTTATATGTCATTCATCATCCTTTAGTCCTTGAATCACAGGAGGTTTGGGTCAGTCATTTCCCTTCCCATTTCAAAATATGTTATTTTACATACAAGGAACATGAACAACTACCCACGATAGTGAAAACAGAACACTCCAACTCCCTTCAGCTGGAATTTATAAACCTCTTTGTATTACTTTACATGCCCTGATGTCTTTAAAATAACAGCAGCAAGTGCCACAGGATTATTTCTTAACTCTGAAAATATTTGTGAGTAACTTTGCCAAAGTATTAGTCAGATATGCTAATTGAAAACTCCAGATGGCAGCATCATAGCTACCTTACTTTGCTAATTTTCCTCTTTGAAATCTTGCCCTTCTAAGAAAACACACTGAAAAGAAATCTCTTTGAAACATTATCTTGGACATGGAAATTAGTCTCTCAGGGTTCGAGAGAGCAAACTCATACTTATGGGCTTTTTGTGCCATAACTTTATTGTAATGTCACAATTTCGATTTATAAAAACTGAATTTTGGAATAGCTCAGTGGCAGAATATAGTAAATTGAGTTTCTATAAAAAGTACTTGCCAGTTTTGAATCTGATTAAACTTGTGGAACTCACAGTGACAATTACTTCATCTTCCAGTGTCTTCCTGAAGTCAGTCCAAGTTCTGAGTTTCTAATGACCTTGAAAGGCACTTCATGTTCATGTAAGCTATTTGGTTATAAAGAATAAGAATCTAGGTCAGCGTTGGTTGTGCTAACAGTACCACACATTTTAAAGATTGTTGTCACGTATATTCTGCTATGACTTATAGTTTTGCTAGTACACACTTCTTCCACATCTGAAAAAGTCTCTAATGCTGTACGCACACACACATACACACACCCAAAAACTTTCCCATCCTCTGCTCAAAACTGTCAACTTATGTCACTATAATTACTTAGTTAATTGATTAAAATGCCAAAGAGGTTAAACATCAATATGTTTTATTTTATTAGTAGTTTTGGGCCAGATCTTCCAAGGGTAAGCTTGATTTTATACTGACTAATAGTAATACAGTCAGGCCTCCATATTTACAGGTTTTGTATCCAACCACAGATAGGACCTATTCAGAAAAAAGTTTTTGTCTGCCCTGAGCATGTACATACTTATTTTTTCTTAAACAAGACTATAACAACCATTTGCATAGCATTTATATTGGATTAGATATTATAAGTAATCTAGAAACGATTTAAAGTACATGGAAGGAGGGGGCAGCAGTTATATGCAAATACTGTGCCATTTTATGAGACCTGTACACCCATGCATTGATATCCTCAAGGACTCTAAACCATTTCTCCACAAATATAGAGTGGTGATTGTACTTTCTTCCACACTCTTGTTGCTCATTAAATTCAGGATGGAAGTTAGGGGGAAAAAGGTAAGAATTAGAACAGTTTAATTAACAGTGAAATTTCATCCTTTCAACTCAGGTCTCAAGCTCTTTCCTAAATTTTTATAGTGTCTTGAATTGTAGTCTGAAATTAACACCTCATAATGTGTATATTTATGACTATAGAGACACAATTTGGGGTACAGTATGTTCAAATACACATTGTTGTGGGAATCTGTTTATAGTTTATCTGCCTCAGTTAAAGAACTTGTGTTCTAATATTTGTAACAAATATTTTTATGGTTATGCTTGTATTTTTGGACACTGCAATGAATTTCATAATCCATAATTTTCTGAAAAGTATTTATTGCTGTTTCTATTTATTTCTCTATTTTTTGAGTGATAGCCCCACCTTATTAATATCTGCCAGAGTTTAATGAAAAAAGTTTCTGTATGATTTCTCCACTTTTCTAAGGGTATGACTTGAAAATATAAGTGTATCTATGATCACAATATAACATATCATGAAATATTTTTACAAGTTCAGAGATTTAAATGAGAATATGGAAAGAAAGCAATCTTTTTCCTCCCAACTCCATTCCCAAACTAACATACAGATCAAGCAGTCTTTAACTGTATCACTACCCTCAACTATCTCCTCACACTTTTTTATTCATCTACTGCACCCACCAGTAGGGAAAAAAGGAGAATCAGGGATCGGCCATCAAGGCCAGAAGGAAACAAAGCTGAAACACAAAATGAGGTAGATGCAAAGAGTTTAAGCAGGGGAGCTCTTGTGATACTAACTGCAAAGGAGCACATTCTCTTAAAGCGCACACACAAAAGACAACATTTTTTAGCACTTCTATGCCTCGCCCAACAATAATCTCTCTCTCCTACAAATCTGAACTCTCATTTAATTTCTCTTACACGAATTTTCCCATTAAAATAGAACCAAATAAGCAACTATGAATAAGAGCTAACCTAAATTATTTGTAAAATCTAACCTGAATTGTTTGTTTTCATGTTATGCTAATAGATCTTATCATGCTTAACTATAATTGCAGATTTTGACCAAAAAATATATCTTGTTAATAATTTACAGTATTTTCAGTGCATATTCAAACAATAATAGCTGACCAATGGTATGGTGTGGGGTTTTTCTGTTTGTTTGGGGGTTTTTGACACAGGGTCTCCCTTAGTAGTTCAAGCTGGCCTTGAACTCACTGTGTACCCCAGGCTAGCCTCAAACTGATGGCAATCTTCCTGCCTTGGGCTCCCAAGTGCTGGGATTACAGGTGGGCACCACACCTGACTAGTATGATTCTATGTTCCATGTATTTTCATATATTCTAATACTTTGTATATATTAACAGTCATAATAGCTGTATTAATAGCTCTGTTTCATAAACAAGTAAATAGAGATATTAGAATATTAAGTAAATTGTCCAAGGTCACCAAGCTCAAATGGTATAGCCAAGGTCATTCAAATTTAAAAGAAATTTTCACTAACTTAAAAGGCCTATGAAAATAGATAATTGTGCGGCTGAAAATAAGTAACAGTATATTTCATTAAATGAGAATTGGCTTCATATTTAATTAGTCACCCCATATTTTATTCATGCCATTGTAACTTATAAGAGGGAGTAGTCGAAATATTCACATAAAAGAAACTTCAACCACATAGTGAATAATTACTCTTGGAGCAAGTATTTGATGCCCAAAATTATCCTAATGAATAAAATATTTTTATTATTTTCTTAAGTTGTGACAATGCTAGTTGAATAGCTTGATGCTCTAGCAACACTTGCAAAAAATGTGAGAGGTGAATATTATATATTGAATTAAACTATATTATGTTCTTTAATGCAGAAAATATTTATTGGGAATGCAAATTAATGTTCCCGTGTCTCTTGTCAGCATTATATTAAAATTACAGCCCTTCCTGACTCTACATTGAGAATCTGAACTACATGTGTTATTTAGCTTTAATCTCACTACCACCTCAGTTGTTATGTTTGTAAACTTATACCTCCTGGTTCATTTTATAGGATGCAATTAAATGGATAGCTGCAACAGGTTGTGACACTGTAATATATTTTAACATGATAGTTTGATTTAAGGCCATTGACCTATTTGTTCAAAAGCCAAAGATTGAGAGTTACGCTAAACATTTAAAAGGGTGAGGTGCCATAAAATTGGACTGTAAAAATTGCAATGGTCTGTATCCCCCTCACAAGCTTTTGGGCTTACTACTGTTTTGAAAAGCTAAAGTGCTTTGCATAAAACCTCATGGTATTAGTTCTCTCTACAAAATCAAATAAAATCAGTGTATCAAATCTCTGTTTTAGGCATAATATTGAGGTAGAAACACTAGAATTGTTTAAGTTTTAAAAAATACTTTGAGGAATACAGTATTTTAAAATAGGAATAATGTATAAATAAAATACAAAGGAATAAAATGAATTCCACAAAATATTTAAGATCTGTTGTAGGCATTACTCCACCGCCCTCCCAAAATTCATCTTGGTATCAAATAATTTAGGGACATTTAATGTTTCCTTATAGTTTTCTTTTTTAAAAACAATCTTGGTAATTTTCATATGTTAATTGACTATGAATCTCCAAGAATGGAATATGGCAGATAGCATTTCTTAGCGTGTTTGACTATAAAACCTCATGTTCCCAGACATCTTGGAAGGCTTAAACTCCGCAGAAATCCTTTAGGGATTTTTGAATCAGAAACGAGATATTCTTGCTGCAGATATATTTGTTGGCTTCTGTGTAGAGTTGTGTCCAAGTTCTTCAGGCCTCTTCTCTCACAGATTTCCACTTGTTGCCCCGCTGCTGAGAGAGGGATAGTGTCACTCATATTTGACTCCCCAGCCTAGCACACTGCTGTTACACGTTAATAACTCAATCAGCATTTGCTAAAATTCTCTGTTGGAGATTTTGCTATTCAGCAAATTCTCATTTTTGTCATCCCCCTCTTTTCTTTTCTCCCGTTCAGGCTCCCTAAAACTGGTCCCAGTGCTTCATGTTTAAGTCTGGCCCTTTCTAGTACCTGATTTAATTTTCTCAGAGACAGAATATAATAAGAGGCCCAAGCACAACCTCCTACTACTTAACATGTTCTTCACAGACAAGACCTGGTTGCCAGGACTCAGAACTAAGTACATAAGATGAGGTCGGTTATACTCTCTGTCTCCTTCTGTATGAGCACAGCCCAGAGATCTGGTCCTCTTCCACGAATTTTCATCCTTTCTTTCACATAAAGTATTACAAATACTTTAGAAATTTTAAAAGGATGTTTTAAAAAATGTATTCAATTCATGACCTAACAAAATGCTAACATGGTGAACAAAAATTACAGATGTACCTGAAGCCCTCTTTCATATCCCTCCTGATCCTTCCCTCTTAAAAATGAAGGGAGTGTGAGTCTAGACACATTTTAGTATTTTTGTGAATATCTTGAAACACTACAAAGCACAAACTATTCTCTTGTTGTAGTATTAATATGAATAAATGATAGCACTTAGGCATACCATTCTTTGACTTAACATTATACTTTCAAAATTTATCCATGTAACAAATGTAGATCTTGCTCATTCATATTAACTTCTACGTAGAATTTCATTGTATGCCTATGCCTCTATTTTTAACGCAGTCTCCCATTGATGAACATCAGGTTTGTTGTGTTGTATTTTTAGGAGAATTGGAGTGCCCTGCCCGAATCTTTTTTATTCATGTAGGGTATCCACCAGCAGTAGCACTGAAGGTTGACTTCCTACAGCTTCAATTGCCCCTGTCCAGACATCCTTTGTCTGAGAGGAGCTGCCTTTTTTGTAAGTGACTCCTCCGCACCCCACCCCACACACCCCAGGTTGATTATATGAGGAACTCAAAACACAAACAAACAGCAAAATACAAGATAGATGATAAAAGATCTTTCTCAAATGGGAAGAGGATCAAAAGGTAGAGGGAGGGGAGAAAAAAGGGGTGAAAAAAGAATTGAAATGTGTTATGTACGTGTACCAATGCCTCACACGGAATGTACCCGTTATGCAATTTAAATATGTACTAATAAAAAGTTAAAAATGAGAAACATAAACGCACCAGGTACTGTGGCGGGGGGTAGTGGGTTGCCCACAATCGGGAAACAGAGGGGGTGTTTTAGGGGATCAGTAGAACTAGTCTTTGTCTCGATCACAGTAGACACATGAGTCTACGCTTTTGTCAGAATTCATAAAGCTGTGCACCAAAAAGTCAATTTCACTGTGTATAAGATACACAATAAATTTTAAAATAGAAAAACAATAGCTTAGCTTCAGGGATCTGTAGGTTAGCTGATCTTCAACCTCACTTTAGAGTGGCTCTGCAATTTATATCCTTTATCAACCTGTAGGGCCAGTGAGATGGCCTGGCCAGGTTCTCCTTATAGCGATGACACCCATACACCCACGCGTGCAAAACCCTACCATCATGGCCTAGGTTAGAAACGGCCTCTTTATTCCATGCACTGCAGTAAATCACATGGCTGAATCCAGTATCAACAATTTTGTGGGCGTTACTGTATGTGACATTATATTCTCCCACCAAAAGGGTAGGGAATTTGGGGCTTACTAACACAATTGACCACTGTATCTTTTTTGTACTGTCTTTTTAATTCATTTTTAAATTTCATTTTTAATTGACAAATAATAGTTGTATATATTTATGGGGTACACTGTGATATTTTTATATGTCTACAGTGTGGAATGATTAAATCAGGCTAATTAACAATTCATCAATTCATACACTTATTGTTTGTCATGGAAACATTTAAAGTCTACATTTTTTAACAATTTCTGTCTATTCAATGATATTTTAATCTGTTAGAGAAAGCTAAAATGATGGTTATTTCATTTCAGCATTTAAAATTGGGTTCCACTGTTTCCTGGTATCTAATTTTTTTTTATGAGAAAACTGCTTTCATTCTGCGATTTTTAGATTACCTTCTGTGACTCTATAATACCTAGGATCTTCTATTTGGTTTTGGGGACCCTGGATTTGGACATGTTTGGGTTCATCTTACTCAGATCAGCACATGTTGTCAAACTAAGGACTTCTGTCCTGCTTCATGTCTAGAAAGTTGTAACCATGGGCCACCCCCTTCTTCTTCCACTTTAATATTCTGGAAGGTCCTATGCTGGACTTTCTTATTATGTTCATCTCTCTTCATCACCCTTTTCTATCTCTTTATCTTTATGTGCTACATTTTGATCGATATTTTTCAGAATAGCCTCCAATTCACTTATCCTCTCTTGGGCTGTGTCTCATCTGCTGCTTAATATGTTCATTGACTTTTCATTTCACTTATATGTGCTAAACTATGCCTTTTCTCTTTCCATACTACCATGCTTATTTTTATTATGTTTTTATTTTCCATTTTTATCCTCTTAAGCTTTTTAATGTGCTTATTGTGTTTCAGATTATTCTATAATCTGCAGAACTTGGGGTACAAATTCTCTTGGTTGCTGCAGCTGCTCTCTCACCTTCAGTTTTGTTTTCTAATTTTCTTTAAATTCCATTGTTCTCTGTGCCATGGGACAAGCCTCAGTGGGCTGTTCCACTCTTGTTTCTTCCTTCCAGAGGCCTGGGAGGTTCATGAACTGCAGTGTGCTATTGGTGTTAATTACTCAATGCAGGATTCCTGCACCCCAGGGGTGGTGTAAATTCAGAACTCACACCTGCTCTGTGCCAACTTAAATTTCCAATTCCTTGCTGCTTTCTTTATCCGACCTACCCAGGTAGAGTTTCTATAGTCCCATTTCACACAAGACTTTGGTTTATGTGGCAGTCTCTGTCCCAACATTTGACTCATGCAGGTCTGATCTGGACTATGGTCCAGATCACAGGGTGAGAAAAACCCTGTGAACACTTCATAGCTTCCTGTTCTACTTGCAAATCTATCTCCATGTTTCTTTTCATTTTTGGTAATAGAAATTTTTACCTTGCCTCTTTCAAATCTGGTGCCTGCCTTTTAAAATGGAAGTATTTTCCAATATTTCTATTGGGAGCAAGAGATAGTTGCTTCTGCTGTCATCTTTTTCCATCATGTTGATTCTACAGTGTATGTCTCATTCGGGGATCTTACTGAGTTTCCAGGTAGGACTGGGACTTTAAATCCAGCCAGAATCTATGAGCCCTATCACTTCCTTCTAGCCTTCATCCTCCAAGCTGAATCTTCCAGTTACAAGCACCATTACACGAATGTCTTCCAAAAACCAACCAACCACTATCCACCTGGTTAGATTCCTTGGTTCCAGCAGCCCCACCATCTGTGAACTCCCGTTTCTAAAGTCAAGCTAGATGGTGACTGTGTTGGGATGCCAAGCAGACTGGTATCACTCAAGGCCATCTCTCCATCTGCTCTGTAATTGTGAGCTACACACTGTCAAGTGAATCACTGGTGGAGGGCGGGCCAGCCTCACAGTCTACTCCTGCACTCACAAAAATCCTATCACGGACTCAAGATCAAACAAACGAGAGTCCCTGAATAAATATTTCCAGTCCCAAACCATTCTTTAAAGCTCTATTTTGAAAGCAAAGAAAAGAAGCATATTTTGAGAAAGGAAGTTCATATCAAACATTTATTCAGATAATCAATTCCTCAGTTATGTGCTGAAGTCATTACACATTCATCCCAATTTCTAACTGTACAATGGTTATCGACATTCAGAAAGATCAATCTCTCAGATGCTGAAAATTTTCATTGGCCAAAGCAAGATTAATACACTTTTTGTATTTACTATGACAGGAAGGACTCTGAATACATTTTTTAAAGATTTTCAATAAGAATTAAAAATGAATTTTATCAAGTTAAAAAGAAAAAAATCAATTAAACAAAACAGAATGTTACCCAAGTATTTTCACCAATTGAGGCCTTTCTGGTTAATATCTCTGTTAAGGAAGGTATAGTATCTTTTAAGGAAATTTTTCAGCTTCCTAAAATTGTTTCCTGTATATATTTTAAAGCTAGAATATAAATTGAATTCACTGTGTGAAAATTTGCAGTAAATATATTTTCTTTTGACATGGCTTCAAAAAATCAATAATGCAAGTTTAAAGTTGATTTTTAATAATATTGTGATTGATATTGGTATAGGGACTCCTGAAAAGTAAGGATTTTATTTTGAGTTGTAAGAAAGTAAAGAAGAATGTAAATAATTCCAAATACTATTTTCATTGGATGGTATCAACTTTTTAAAAAGAAACTTACATACCTAACAATTAACACAAATAAACTCACCCCCTGTCTTTTTCCCCCAGAATTCCTTAGAAACTTCTGTTTACTTGTGTTTATATCCTATTATTCATTTCAGCTGTCTCTCTTCTGGGAATTTTCTGAAGAAAACCCCCTAAAGTATTTTCTAACAAAGAAGTCCTTTGTATATGCTATACCATGTTTTCTATTTGATAATTTTTAAATTAATTTTTAGCAATATTAAATGGGGAAATTTTCCATGATTTGAACAAAAATTTTCACGATTAAATATAATCCTTCTCTATTTCTTAGCACTAATTTGTGTAATGTTAAATATTTCTATATGTAATTTAAGATGACTGGAGATAGGATTTGATATAGGACACAACTAAACCATGAAATAAGATACACAAAGGAAAATGCTGTGTTCTCTTAATACTGTATAGGTAATTAAAGAGGCATATGTAAAAATATGCCTCTGTTCATTAAAATTCATCTACCTAGTTATTCTTTCCCAACATCTCTGGATTGGAAATGTAATTTGTTTCTATGATTTGATAGACTATATTTGTAGACCCTTTCCA
The DNA here is from genome assembly GCF_012274545.1 of Fukomys damarensis. Taxonomy (NCBI): domain Eukaryota; kingdom Metazoa; phylum Chordata; class Mammalia; order Rodentia; family Bathyergidae; genus Fukomys; species Fukomys damarensis. Next base: position 49,356,270 of record NW_022900916.1, on the reverse strand, counting down.
TTAATGGACCAGACAGACTACTGCAAAAAGTGTATAGATAGGCTTTGCTCTTAATTGGGACATTCCAATACTCAAATAGGATTAGATTTGCTTAGCAAAATAAAGAGGTTGATTTGTACTTCCCTTAGAAAGCAGTTTATTAATCATAGTTTAATCATAGTTTCTGTTTGCGATTAAATTTCTAAGAGTTTAAATTGCTTGCACCAATAGCACAGTCTCCCGGGCTTTTCAGACTGCTGGTTGCTAAGACGTCATGATTCCTCTCTTAAATTGGACATTTATCTCCCTCATTCTTTTTCCTATTCTAATGAATGTTCTCACTACATAAAAAGACATTTCTTTATCTAGACATCGCATTTCACAATGTAACTTTTTGTTAAAACTAACTTCCTTTTAAAGGCCTTCTTCCTTTTTTTCTTTAAATACAATCAGAATTTGAATAGATGGTAGTAAGCTTTAAAGATTTCACTGAAATTGTTCATTTAATTTTTTAGTGCTTTCTAAACTTTCAAATCAAATGTTCATTAATTCTAGAGTGGAGATAAAGCGTGACTTTTTGAAGATTCTCTTGTCACTTGTGAGTCCACAGTTTGAGAAATAAAAAGGCATTTGATAAAACGGCACCACTCTGGCTTTGGAGCCACAAAGACCGAGCTGCAAATCCATACTAAGTGTGTGAGTAGCTTTGCTCTCTAAGAATCATTTTCTTCAAATGCTGATCACAGTTCTAAGCTCTTAAAATTAAAGGAGCTAAGATGAAGTCAGTGCTACCACTAGTTCTTAGCTCTATTAAGGTTTGAAGATGTGCATATTTTTTGCTTCTGACAAGAATAATGGACTACTACACATGATCAGTCTGTCTTCTAAAACGGTAGCATGCTTCCCACTTCTTCTGGCGAGTTACTTCCTAGCAACAGGAGTTGTCAGGAGCAGATGGAGACAGTTTGTGATGTAAACCAAGAGAAAAAAAGCAGATCCTGAAGAGTCTCACCTTAAATTAGTTCATTTTAGCGAACAAAGTACCAAGCAAATGCTCAGATCCAAGTAGCACCCCCCAAAGAGGTGTCTGCACCTCTAAGAACAAGCTGGAAATAAAACCCAAAGGCCTCCTGCCCCTCTAGCAAAGGAAGAAGGCTCAGAAGAATTCTAGTTTACTTTGACTCCATTGTCATGTCTTTGACAGGAAATTAGGTCAATGAGATTCCCCCCCCCCCGAAAACAAGGAATTTCTTTTTTTAAGGGTTCTGTCCATTTATTTTAGTTTACTAGTACGTGTGTGCACTTAATTCCTTTTATCATCTCCTTTCCCTCCCTTTCCTCCGCATTCCACCCAACCCTCCACACTTCCTTCCCCTCCCCTCTCCACACATCTCTTGATCTCTTTCCTCCTTTTGGTACACGTTTGCAGTACATAATGTTTGCATTCCTTGGGTGGAATTGGTACATGTACAGAACACATCTCAATTCCTTTTTTTTTTTTAATCTGCTCTACTTTGGGCTTTAATCCTTGGGTGCTGGGCCAGTAATTCCCTGGAAATTTAGAGCTCCACAAAACATATATACAAGGTTGACTTGTCTTGGGTGATCTGACCTCAATTTCCAAGGGTCCTAGCCCATCCTTACTGCTACCTTGACTCTAAACAGGTACATCAACTGAGCTTTTGTATATTCCTTTTGTATACTCCTGCCTTCCAGCTCTTGCCTGCCTTCCAGGAGCTTCCAGGACCCTGACTGTTTGTGTGACCTCAGAGTATCTGTTATGTTCTCACCAAAATTTCTGTGACTTCCTAATTCTGATCATTTGCTTAAATTTCAACCTTAATCTTCTCTTAATTGGTCCAATTTAGGATTCTAGCCCCCCTGTTCCATTCCACTGTCGTCTCCAGCTCAAATGTGACAACTTCTCCTTGAGAAAAATAGTAATAAAAATGCTTTCCCCAGAGCTGCTGGCCTTCTAAGGATTTGTGAGAATTAGATATTTCAGCAGTACTTCTCAAGCACCCATTATCAACAAGCATTCTTACTAAAATTAAGGTATAAAAGTAACCTGGTCGTATACCTCGGCGGTAGAGCACCTGCCTGGCATGTGTGAAGCCTGTGCATGACACCAATATTGGAAATTTTAAAAGTAAAATGAAGATCTGTAAATTATCTAAAGATTTTCAGCTTTAGAGATTCTCAAGCTCTATATGGCAGTCAAAAATTGATATAATCCTATGGATCAATGATTCTCGAGAATGGTGTGTGGCCACTGGTGGGTGAGCAGTGATTCCTCTTATGGATCAAGAAAGAACAAAAATATCTTCTTAAGTCTCTTGCAAAAGAATGATGTGAGCTTCCACAAATTTTCCCTTGTGCATATGAGTGTACAAGAGCCAATTTCTAAATTCTACTATCTTAGCCAAGTTCTACAGAGACAGAGACAAAAGACTATGCTTTACTATTTTATTCTAGAATTAGAGTACAATCCCGCAAAGCATGAGACTGATAGGAAAAAAAAAAAGTTAAAACACAGGTAATTAAGGCCAGGTGAGATATTCATCAGCTCCTCTCCTTTCCTCCACCATCCATTCTAGTTTTCCTCATGCTTGGACGCCATTGTGACTGATTTGGTTCTCTTGCCTAGTGAGTGACACAGATCTTTATCTCTGAGGGTCCTAAACTTTTATATTATCTTGCTCTTAACTATTCATGAATGCCACAGTCACCCATTTTCTGTTTTCACTGGACACAAAAGCACCAAGAAACGGCCTACAAAATCTACTACTTCCAAACATATTTTTCTTCCTGACACTACTAAATGGCAGACACTGAGATAGATCCTACAGATAATCAAGGATGACTCTCTTCATCAAAATCCTATGCTTATTTCCCTGTCCAAAGTGATGAGGTGATGGGTGTAACTCCAAGCTGAGCCCAATGTTTATTATGTTGTCTGATGGCAAAAATTTCCCCTGGAAACCTGAACTTCTAAAATGGTAGAGTCTGAATTATGGGCTCAGGAAGCAGAAATTCCAATGTGTTGCTGGAAATGATAGTGAGAGAAATCAATCCTACTTTTACTCCTTGGCCCCTGCTTCTGAATACACTGGCTATTGAGGACATAACTGACATCTCAACGATTGCCTTGGCACATAAGCAACAGCCTGAAGGCCAGTGCTGTAATCCACAGGATGGTGTACCAGGTCATCCCTTAGCTGAGCTTCTAATAAGTTATTCTGCTATTCTGTCGGGCCAGCTCTTTCTGGGTTATAGATTATATACGGTACTGATGAATCTCATTACTATGTGCTCACTATTGCAACAACCTTTGCCATAAGATGAAACCATTGGCATGAGGAGATATTGTAATGATATTCTGAATTGGTTTTCTAGAATTCCCTTAACAAAGTATCACAAACCATGTTTGAGGTGGTTTAAAGCAACAACAATGGATTGTCTTACACTTCTGGAGCCCACAAATGTGTCACCAAGATGTTAGTAGGGCTGTGCTCTCTCTGCACTCCCTCTAAGGGAGTAAGGGAACCCTTCACTGCCTCTTCGTGGCTGCTGATGTTTGCCAACAATCATTAGCATTCCTTGGCCTGTAGCTGCTTCATTCAAATTTCTGCCTTTGTCGTGGTATTCTCTCTGTGCGTTATTCTGTGTCTTCTCCTATCTTCTTATAAGGATACCAGTCATATTCAGGACCCACCATTCCCCTGTATGACCTTATCATAACTAATTACATCTGCAATGAGCTTTCCACATAAGGTCACATTTCGTGTACCAGGGGTTAGGAATTCAACTCAGTTTTGGAGTTGAGTTCAACCCATAAGAAATATATGCCAAGAGATTAGGTACTCAAAATCAGATCCTGGTCTTTCAAGATTTTCAATATAGTCTGTACTGCAGTCAGAGAAAATGACTGACAGTACTTAAATCTTTCAGAGAAGACCTCTACCCTTCACACTATATCTTAAATTGATATGCTGAGGTTTTTAAAAAAGTTTCCATATTCCATAATCTTTATTATTGTCATTTATCTAGCATTAGTTAAGCCACATTAAATCCCAATACCACATCTTCAACCTTTAATTAACCACAAGCAGATATTTATTGTGATGTCCTACATACCAAGTGTTATATCTCACTCATTGTCATAAATGTGATATATATTGCTTTGATACAGGAATAATCCAGCTCCAGAATCCTATCCTGAAGTTCTGTTTTCCAGGCCATTCATGTCACTAGCTTGGGTTCTCAAGCAAAACCTGAGGCAAAAGTTTGTCTCCAGCTCCTACAAGGAATATGATAACATATAGTACCATGATACTACCATAAAATACATGATAACATATAGTAAATCCCAGGAAAATAAGAGTGAAAGAAAAGAAAAAAGGTCATGGAAGTAGGGAAAACCATCACAGGACAGGATACTGTGTGACCACTTCTTGGCATCAAATGCAACTGATCATTTGATCTCATAAGACCATAGTCTAAGAATCTATATGAATGACTGTAACTCAAGACAGTAACTCAGACCTTCAGAGGAGGGAGTCAGTATTTTTGTCTGCTGCCTTCCACCATTAGGCAAGGTTTACTCCATAGGGTATTAACTAGCTACTACTTATTTTTGGGTTGCAAACATCTGGGTGTTGGGCAGTTCCTATAGCATCGCCTTCCTCACCATAAACAAGAAGTCCCATGGTAGACAGCAAGTAACAAAGGTCCAGCATAAACAGTACCATTCAGTGGTTCTCTTTTCAAGTTAGTCAAAGACCTCTCCAGTGTGGTCATTATAGGGATAGATGGGATGACTCTTAGAGACTAGTGAAAATGCCCAAAATGATACAAGAGTTGACTCCCAGCAAATAAGTTAGTAAGAGTTAATTTTTCACTTGGAGGAGGGACAAAAACACTTTATACTAACACATTAGATCATCTCTAAGCCACTTATTATAAACTTATTTGTACTTCATTGTTTGTTTGTTTGTTTGTTTGTTTTGAGACAAGATCTCACTGTTGCCCAGGCTGACCTAAAACTCCTGATCTCAAGCATTTCTCCTGCCTCAGCCTCCCAAGTAGCTAGGACTAAAGGAACACACCACTGTGCCCAGCTACTATGACTCTTTTACAAAAGGACTTGCAATAGCTTGTAACAAAAAGCAGAGCAGCATAACAGACATATAAAAGAGCCCAAGTAAATGTGGAAAATACTAATATACTAATGGTATGTTTGAAATAATTGTAATAATAGAGCTTCAAATTTGGCTCTGAGTTATGTGATTCAAAAAGCATGATAAGTTATATAGCTCTTGCTATCAGAAGAAGGAAGCGTGCTTTAGGAGAAGCAGAGTTTTTTCTGGCACTGAAATGCAAAAGAACTTTCTGATGTGGAGCTTTATAGAGAGGAAACTGAGTGATGTAATGGGCAATGTCCTCAACAACATTTTTACAACAAGTGCAGGGGTTGATTTCATGTTATAATGAGGTGGGGACATTTATTATTTCAACAGCTGGCATGGCACTGGAACTCCTTTTATAGAGTAAACAACTTTTGTTGAGAATAACCCTCAGGGTAGAAGCAGAACCCTCTAAGGTTTTGGTAAGGCTGAAAAGGCTTCCTAGGAATAGGAAATCATTTTGGAGGAAAAAGAATACAGAGGCCCTTAATGCAATTTGATATGAGTGAGTGAAGAGCTGAGATGAGAAAAGAGAAAAGAAAGGGCAGAAACCACTAAGAAGGCCAAAGGCTCCCTTACCACCTGCCAGTCTTGTCACCTGCCGCCACACTTGGTCTTCAGGAAAGCTTGGTGAGCTTGTGATTGCTTTGTGCTATTTCCATATGTGTGCTGAAAACCACAAGCTGGCATAAACTCCAGGTGTCAGTGAGGTGAGATGAGGACCAAGCATGAAGACCAGAGCCAAGGAAAAGAGGAAGTCAAGAGCTGGACAGGAGAACTGCAAAACAAAAGTAACAGCAAATGTTCACTGTGATATCCCCTCTCTTTAAAGCCAAGGAACCCAGGAGCACCAGCCTGACAGGAATTCTCTGAAGGCAGATGTGTGAAAGAGGTACAGAATTGTCACCCAGCATCCATTTCCCCCACTTTTTCTGCCTTCAGCTCGACACATGGCCTTGGTACTGCAGTCATTCCCCAGCAGACCATCCAGCAGCTATGGCTTGTTACCAAATGGCTGATGCAATGTAAGAAGAAAGGATGTGGATAATTTTGGGATGACAGTATTCATATGTGCATACGGTACTAGGAGTTGAACCCAGGACCTTTACACTGAGCTACATCCCCAGTTTTTGGTTTTTGTTTGTTTGTTTGTTTTTACTTTGATACTGAGTCTCACTACATAGCTAAGTTGTCCAGGTGAGGCTGGTTGCACCTCTCCTGTCTTAACCTCCCAGAGCGCTGGATCACATTCTTACAGGAAGCTATTGCTCTTGGATTATTTCTCCACTCCTGAAGTCCAGCATGGAGATCTGATAGTAGTGAATGAGCTTTGACCCTGTGGATAAAGACAACAGTTCAGTCTAGGCCATAGACTAGCAATGACATGGAAAGAAACTGAATTTCCTAGTGATCTATAGCCACCTAGCTGCCTGTCTATCCTCCACTTTATCCCTAACCACTTCTAAGTCAGATATTTACATGAGGAAAAGTTTTGTCATATTTAAACCAGTGCTATGTGATCATTGGTAAAGCAGCCAAATCTATCCTTTGACTTAGAATATATAATCACTTATTGATATGACTCTACTCTTTAGGTGTAGCCCTTAAGTTTATGTGGTATAAAATACTCCAAACTTAGCCGAAATTATACCTCATGGGTTACAACAGTGATCTCATCACTGATTTACTGCAAGCACTTCATTAATAGGCTGCTCCATTTATTTGTTTTCTCTATTTTTTCAAATTTATTTTCCCCATGTTATCTATTATCTAAAATGTTGAATGGACCATACTGTCCCCCTTATAGAGCATATTTCAATACACTGAGATAGAAACATGTAATTTCATGAGGGCATCAAGACTTACTACACATGCCAAAAGTTTGCTACATGAATACAGGAGAGAGAGAAGTCACAGCAAAACTGAACCATCTCTCTTCTAACAGAAATATACAGTGAATTGGGAAAGCTGCCAATCTTTTGCAGATAGTGTAAAACACTGTTAATCTCTAGCGATGATATGTTACAACTATTGCTGGCTTTTTAGGTGCGCTAATTCAATTAGGAACAGTATTTTACTTTACATCCCCAGAAGCCCAGTGCTGTTGTTTAACAACATACAGTATTATTTCTATCATGATTTAAGAAATCCAAAGCAGACTTTGTTAGAAAGCTATGGTGATTCCACAAGGTTGTCAAAAACAAGCCTTCTCTCTATCCTCTCAGCAGTCCTTTGCATGTTGTGATCTTTGTGTCACCCCGTTGATGCAAGTCTGTGAACCGTGGACACCACAATGATAAACTAGGCATGTAGATGGGGGAAGAATGGAAAATATAAGAAAGAACTTTTTCCTCTGAAAGCTTTTCCCTAGAGTTATAGACCTAGTGACTTCTGTTTACAACGAATTGTCCAGAACTGTGTCCCATGACAATCTTTATATTCAAAGGACATGAGAATTTTTATCTGTGCACAGTACTAACAAATAATTCAGAGTTCTCCTAGTAAAGATGAAGGAGAGGATCGAGTGAATACTAGTTAAGCAATCATCAGTATCTCTTTTATATACACTGTCAAAAAAAACCTGCTACTAAACAAAATTTGAGTCCAAAAAGGTTTAAACCACAGGAATATAAGATTCCAAACATTTCTAAAGCATGTATCAATTCATTCACTACTTCTTTTCAGGGTTGCTCTATCACTTTTTCATACAAAGAGTGATGGTTGCTCCTCGTTTTCTTTTTTAATTCTTATTTTCATTACTGCATATTTTCAGTACATAATGATTACATTCATTGTGGGAGTCGGTACATGTTCATAGCACATCGTAACAGTTTTGACTTCCCCTTTCTCTCCCTTCCCTCTCCCTTTATTCTCTTTCCATTTCTGTGTCTTTAGTATTAGTTGAGAAGTGTTTAATACTAGAGTAGATTTTTAAATGCCACAAATTTTTTGACTGCAAACAACCTTTTGTGGCAATAAAGAGATGAATATCCTCAGAGTTTCGCCATACCATCAGTAAGTGTGCCCACACATGGGGAGCAGCTATGTGGACCACAGTGGCCCAGTGGCAGGTGGGTCCCAGCTAGGACCCAGAAGTGTGGGCATATGTGCCCAAGGCACAGCTCACCTAGAAAAGAGCTGCACAGGCCTGAAAGCTTCATCTAGAGTCCCGCCATACCATTGGCCACAGCCAACAGCCCACCTGGAAAAGAACTACACAGACACACAAGCACAGCCAGAGCCTCACCCCAATACCATTGATAAGTGCCTGAAGACCCTAGCCAGAAGCCTACACAATACAGGAACTGGGATGCATAGCCCCCAGCCAAAGCTCCCCCACAGACAACAACTACATAAGGGCCCCAGAGAGAGGCCCCAGCCAGAATTGCATCCAGACAATAGGTCAGCTCAGGGATATAGAAGGCCATTGATTTAAACCCAGGAAGTGGTGTACTAGGGAGCAGACTTAAGGCTGCTTGGTGGCCTGCTAGAATTGAAGACCACTGGGTGAGCAAAAAGTTTCCTGAACAAAGGTGCAGGAGGATGCATCTGTTAAAATGAGAAGACATGGAAATAAGTCTCAAAACCAGACTCGTAGATCATCCAGAGCAACCCCCAAGGGAAATGAGATGATACTAAACCACCTGGACTCCCTGAACTGGAAAAGAAAGAGGACTTGGAAAAAACGAAATCAGAAATAATTTCTCAGATAACAGCAGAGATTGTGCCCATAGTACAAGATATGATTGATAAATCTAAAGCAGACACAGATTTTAAAAAATAGAGGAGCTGAGAAACATGATGGAATACTAACATAGGAAACAAATGAAATTCATAAAACAGGTGCAAAGAAATTTCCAAGACATTAAAAACTCCACTGAAAGTCTATGCAGTAAAACAAGCCAATGCAAAGACAGAATTTCAGATACAGAAGAAAAGATTGTAATTAGTGACCAGTAAAATAAAAAAATTCTTAAAAATAGTAAGGGACTATGAGAGATCAATCCAGCAGCTGCTAGACAATTAAAAGAAGAATGACATAAGACTGATGGGAGTCAATGAAGAAACAGGAGAGAGTGCAGATGATATAAAAAACTGTTCACTGAAGTAATGGCAGAAAACATCCCCCACGGGCGAAAGAACCTGACATACAGATAAGTGAGGCTTATAGGACTCCACATAGGCATATAATAGTTAAGATTCCAGAAACCCAACAGAAGAACAAACTTCTATAAGCAGTTAGAGAAAAGAAACAAATCACATACAAAGGAAAGCCCATCAGAATCACAGCAGACTTCTCAACACAAACCCACAAGGCAAGAACAGTGTGAAATGATGCATTTCAAGCATTAAAGGAAAACAACCTTCAACCCAGATTGATGAACCCTGCAAAACTATCTTTCAAAATTAGTGGAGGAATAAGATACTTTCATGAAAAAGAGCACCTTAGGAACTTCATAAATACTAAACCAGCACTCCAAAAAAAAAAAAAAATCCTAAACAACATCCTAGGAAAAGACAATGAGGATCACAACCCCAGGAGAATGAATCCATCAAGCAGAACAAGAAATTAAATGCAAAGAGGGAGAATCCAACAAAAAGTCATTACAAGGATAAGTCAATACATATCAGTTAAAGCCATCAATGTTAATGGTCTCAATTCACCAATCAAAAGAAATAGGCTGGCAGAATGGGTCAAGAGGTAAGATCCAACAATATGCTGCATACAAGAAACATGCTTAATTCAAAAAGAAACTCATAGACTGAACGTTAAAGGGTGGAAAAGCAATCCTCTTTGCTGATCAAATGGCTTTCAAACCAACACTGATTAAGAGAGACAAAGAAGGACCCTACATCTTGTAAAGGGAAAGATCAAAGAGGAAGAGATGACAATCATAAATATATATGCACCAAACACAAGTGCACCCAACTATATAAAAACAAATACTAATGGACATGAAAAATCATATAATACAATAGTATTGGGAGAGCTCAATATTCCACTGTCACAATAGATGATCAACCAGACAAAAATAACCAATGAAATAGTAGAACTCAATCAAACTCTTGAACAAGTGAATTTAACAGATATTCAGAATGTTCCACCCAAAAAAATCAGAATACACATTCTTTTCATCTACACATGGACCATTCCCCAAAAGAGACCACATATTCACTCAAAGAACATGTTTAATTGCAAAGGAGTTGAAATTATTCCCTGTATATTATCAGATCATAGTGAGATGAAATTGGAGATCAATAGCAAAAGAAACCGCAAGAATTTAATAAACAATGGAAATTGAACAACACACTTCTGAATAACCAATGGGTCACAGAGGAAATTAAAGAAGAAATCAGACAGTTCCTACAATTAAAGGACAATGACAACACAACATATCGGAATCTATGGGACATAATGAAAGCAGACTTAGAAGGGAAATTCATAGCTGTGAATACTCATATTAGGAAAACAGAATGAGCTCAATTCCCCCACATACACCTCCCCCACCTCATGTCATATACTGTGCCTCAGTAGCCTGCCTGGTTTCTCTTCAGTTATTGCAGGATTGTGATGAGCCTCTTTGATAGCTATGGATTCCAGGTCATTAGGCAAAGCAGCTCCTCACCCCATAGATCCTTAGGCTTGAAATAGAAAATCACTTCTCCTAGCAAAAGAGCACTTGCCTAAAGCTCTCCCAGAGTTTTATTGCAAAGATCTGTGTACAAGGAGCTCCTGCCCAAGTGCCCTAAACTAATCAGTGGGATGGTGCACTCACTAATCCAGGTCCAAGCTGCTTGCTCTCAATGACAATAGCGCTAAGTTTGTGGCCTTCACCGTAAGGTGGAGAATTTATCACTAATGTGAAAAATTTGCTGTGTTTTTCAGCTGAGTAGTTTTTCAGTGAGACTTAATTCATAAGTGGGCAATTTGGTGCAAGATCTGAACATTGAACTAATTTTCTCCCCCTTACTTTCCATAGAGATAGGCACAAATTAGGAAATATTTATTTATAGCCGAGATTCAAAATAATAGTGTGTTAAACACATTCACAGGTAGGCAGTATAGGCCTGCTATGTCAGTCCTGTTATGTGGATTATTTGGAACCTCAACTCCCTTTGACTTGTTTTTTCCTCAGGCTTTAAATTGCTTTCTTTATCCATATATCCAACATGGCTTGTCACCATGCGGACACTGCAAATAGTAGGGTAAAAAAAGAAGAAAGAAGGTCACATTCACTCTTTAAAGATATAACCTAGAAGTGTCACAAATAAATCCTGCTTACATCCTATTGGCCATAACTTAGTACCACAGGCCACACCTAGCAGTAAGAAAAGTACATAATGTAGATTTTATTCAGGATGGCCATGTGCCCAGCAAAAATATTAGGCATTCTATTGCTTTAAGAGAGAAATGGAAATTAGGTATTGGAGAAGAGAGTGCTTGCCATGAGACTTACTCACTTGGGAGCAAGAATTAATCTTCCAACTAATATTTTACTTTTTATGAGAAACTTGATTCGAATGTTCCGCCCAAATGAACACCAGACAAATGATCTACGTAAACCTCTCTGACCATAATTTCATCAAGAATTCTGCACTATGAAAAGAGATGATGCACCTGTAAGTCATCTTTATGCACTAGCCATTAAATACCATAATAAATTAAAGAAACCAGAAGTCATTGATTCAGACATCACTAATAGGGCATTTTTATCTTTTCTAGGCAACAATTTCTAGAGTACTCTACAGGCTTTCTTTTTATATAATTTTAACTCATGCTATATCTTTCAGCAGACAATCTCAAGAAGCTTTTATAAACATTAATTAACAAAACTTCACAACACTCTTGAGGAGTGCGTATTAATATATCCATTTACATGGCAGGAAGCCAGAAGAACATTACAATCAAGCAATATGGAGCTCACTTAGTTTTAGCTGTGTAAGGACATCAAACGGGCAGTATTGAAATTCAATGTCATTCTGGAAATTCAATATTTAGCTACTCTTACACTGGTAAATTGTTATTATCCAACGTTCAATATAAGCATAACTGTGTTATTAAAACTAAAAAAAAAAGAAAGTCCTTATTTTGAAATACTATTTCAACTTAAAAGTGACTGTTGTGTGATCTATCTATATAAATCTAAAGATAATAATAAAATTGAAAAGATTTTGTTAGATAGACTTTTAGCACCAAGCTTGATGTAACTTGTTTCTAGATTAAATTTTTAAAAACAGATGCTAAATAAAAGTTATTCAGTTTGTGTGTTAGGAAAGGATAGCACATATCAGATTTCTTTGAATTCAATAATAAATTATATATGAATGTATATTATGTGTGTTTTCTGATCCTAGCCTGGAGTTTTTGTCATGAATAAATAACAAAAAGATGGCAAAATACAAGATTATTTGTGAATACACTATCTAAAGAACTAACTTCTTTGACATGACGTGAAAGATATCTCCTGATAATATTTAAAACCCAAGCTTTGTATTATTGTAATTCATTGGAGAAATTCATATTATATTTTTATAGGAATTTTCCAGATACACAAGAGATACAACTGTGGCTCTTTATCTGGCAGATAAAACTATTTCAATTGCTAAATGAGAGTCTTAACGTTGCACTCATTTCTAGTAATCTGATCTATGTCTGAAAAAGACTGTGACCTAATCCTGTTTAATGAAAACTAAAAAAAAAAAAAAAAAAAAAAACAAACCAGAAATAAAGGCAAGAATTATTTTCACAGGAATGGACAAGTGTCCAGAGGAAGATATACTGGTGACAGCCAACATGAGAACTAATGAAATACGAACCAATGACTTTCAGATTTTCATCAAAAATCTTTATGAAAATCCCCTTTAAGTAGAAATTTTTAAAATCCCTCAAATATGAGCAACCTAAAATTTAAACATAAGGCAATATTTTAAAAGCTCTTTTGAAACTGCTGGCTCTTCAAATCACAAGAAACAATAAGTTTTTGGAAAATTTTTCCTAGGACATTTGTTCTGGATTAGCTCATGAAGAGGTGGACTGGGCTCCCGTTCCACCTGGCTCACTCTTACTTGTAGACTGATACGTTCAAAATAGTAGTGTGTTTTAAGTCAGCTAACTGACCAAGGCCACTTCAAAGCTAATAGTATACCATTAACGATTATTTTGTTGGTCTGCAGGAGATGTGTATGTGGAAGTACTTTTCTAAAAGGATATCAATTTAACAACTTAATAAACAAAAATTCTTGTCATCAAAACCTGATAAGCATGGGAAGCCTTTTTCCTAAGTAATGAAGGTGGAATAAAAAAGACGATAGTGGTTTATAATGGTATGGGAAGTAGTTTTATCCATTGATATTACTCTTTTAAGAAGGACGTAGAAGCATGCTTTCATATATAATTAGATGGATTTTGTTTTTCAGAAAGACTCTGGACTCTTGTCTGCAGATTTATTACATAAAATCCATTTTAACAACAGTTGAGTGTGTGTGTGTGTGTGTGTGTGTGCGTGCGTGCACATGTGTGCACTCATTCAGACTTGTCATCCTTCGTCTACAACCTCCAAGAGGAGAGTCTATTAACTGAATACAGTAGGAAATATGCAGATAAGCAGACCTGCTTCCTGCCCTCAAGAAGCTTACAATGTGGAAGAAAGAGGGATATATTACAAAACAGAATAAAATAAGTATTGTTATTATGACAAATAATGTGTTATGAGTATTAAAGGAGAAAAAAATGGCTTTCCTCGGAGAACCAGGAAAGTCTACTATGAGCAAGGAGATTTTTGATATGGGCCTTGATAGATGGGTAGGATTTTGGTGATTGAGATCCAGGGACATGGGAAGGAGGAACAGTAGTGACAGAAGAATTTTAGATAGCAGAAACAGGAGCTAGTGTAAGTAGAAATTAGAGTATAGTATTAGGAGATAAGGATGGAAAGATGATTCAGAGTGAATATTGTTCTTCTCTTCAACTTGTAATATTGCATTACAGATATTGGCTACAGTCTTCTGAAAGTAAATTTAAGAATTTTTTCCCTGCATTTTTTTGTTGCTATGAGTACTCAATGCTCAGAAGGTGAGCTGTGCCGTATCACTGTTCCAAAAGTTTTATTAAATGTGCACCTGAAATGGTCAGAGCTATAGCAAAATCTCACTTATTCTTATCAAATTAGTACTTCGTTTCCTGGATCCATCAATGATCTATGAACATAATGAGCATAGAAGAATTTTAGAATCTATAAATGGACTTCGAGGTATGGATCTCTTCTAACTAACCCTTCTCCAAGAGATACTGAGTGAGCATCAATATTAATTGATTTTGTTTCACTTCTTAGGCCTTCCTCTAATGGAAGTACAAATTACTATTAAGATAACCCAATGCGAGATCAGTTTTTGCAGGCAACACGATAGGAAATATTGCATGTAACTAATTTTTCTTTTTTACATCCAGGAAACAAAAGTCTATAGAGTTAAGTTATTTGCACAAAGTTACCAGTAAATTATCCTAACAAATTATCTGTTAAAGATGACATAGATCACATTCAGAGCAAAGGAAAAAAGTTAATTTACCAGAATGTTTTTCTTTCTGTCTTTTACTTTTAAAGATCTTTACTAAATTAAGACCTCCTGTTTATTATGATAATTAGGACAAACATATTTGGGACTGGTTCCTTCACTTGTCTTTTCTTGTCTACACCAGCCTCTTTGCTTCTGCTCAAAGGTGCCAGGTGACGAGATGTGGTCCTGTCTCAAGGCCCTTATAGTTGCTGTTCCCTGTACCTGGAGTTGTCTTGCCCCACATATTCCATTTCCACCATCAAGTTCTACCAGGGTTTGAACCCAGGACCTTGCACTGGCGAGGCAGCCGCATCGCCACTGAGCTAAAACCCCAGCCCTCCACCATTAAGTTCTTCATCATTATAGACTTCCCAATGAGGCCATCCCTGAGCACTCTATATAAAATCATATTCTCCTTCAACCATGCCAATTCTTATGCGATTTCCTGCTACGTTTTCCCCATTTAGCATTTATCATCATCTAATCCAATAAGTCGCATTTATTTGTTTATTTTTCACATTCTTCAGATAGTTTATAACATTTTTTGTTAATTCCAGTGTCCGCAAGACTTACAAATGGTAAGTGAATGAATTATGTGAAAGTAAGAATTGTGAAATTCAAATATATTCACAAAATGAAAAGATGTATTCTTTGTTCCTTGAGAATCAAGGCAGAACCTCTTCTCTCAGTCAAGAGACCCTGGAGACCAAAGGTAAGGAGGATATTTAATGAATTTACTTCATCCACAAAGTGATACGAAACACATGGCACACTCAAAGGAAAAGTGAGAAGAGCTCAATGTATTGCATTGGTTTCTTGTTGCTATGAAACAAACTATAGTCAACATAGTGGTTGAAGGGAACATTCATTACATCATAATCTGTGACTGTGTTCTCCATCGCCAGCATCTCAAGGCTGACATCAAGGTGTGGCAGCCTAAGTTCTCACAGGTCCCCAGAAGCTGATCCAGCTCCTAGGGGTCACCTGAATTTCTTGCCACAGGGCTCCCTCCATTTTCAAGGTAGCAACCACTTGTCCAATCCTTCCGCTTCTCCTCTTTGACTTCCTTTATCTGTGATCTATACATCTACACTTTAAGTGCTCATGTTACTAAATCAGGCCCACTTGGATGATGTCCATATCTTTAGACTACCTGAGCTATCAACATTTGTATTTTAGTACAAGGACCCGAGTTCAATCCCCAGTACCCGCCCCAAAAAATGTATTTAACTGAATTTTGGGAGAAGGTAGAATATGCGTATCAGGGGTGGAAAAGTTTGAGGGACCGTCTTAGAATTCTGCTACCACAAAAAGATAATGACAAAAGTTTAGGTAGGATTAGGATTTATCAGTAAAGAATAGCAAAACCTCCCTGAGCTAAAAGTGGGGAATCTCCCTCTAAGCAGGTCCAAAGGGAAAAGACAGAGCAGTGACTGAACCAGAGGAGCTGTGTAGTTATGTCTGCAGGTAAAGAAGAGGTGCACCTGATAGAAGGTTCAACCTCCATAGAGAACCAAAACCATTGCTACCAGTGGCTCCATAGGGAGAGAGTGTCGAGGAAATAAAGGCCCTAACTCACTTGCTTCAAATCTTTCAGCCACCTGCTACTGCCTCCACTGGCTGAATCCAACCAGAAGCCAGAGGGCAAGGAAATATGTATGCCATCTACAGAAGTCAGCTTCCCAGAGCACATACCCAGGTGGCCAATATAGAGTATACTTTGAGGAACAAATGAAAACACTCCAGCACAATTATTTTCTCAGGCTTATGTACATTCCAAACATTATTATGATTCAGTGATTAAATTAACTTGATTTTAGAATTTGTAGCCTTCAAATCCACAATTAATACCCCAACTCATTAGTTCTAATTTTTTTCATGCTTTATGCAAATGGATAGCCGAGAACTACTATGTATTTGAGGAAATTTTTTTTTACCTGAAATATAGAAACCAAGGAATAGAATAGAGGAAGGAAACATGGCAGAAAAGGAAAGAGAGAACATACTTATATCTCATACATATGTGAAAAAAATTGAAAGAGAATTTCTGCCAGTTTAGCAATCACATTATGAAGACAACAGAGGGAAAAAATTAGGGGGAAAAATAGGTTTTAAAATAGCACTAACGGACCAGGGATGTAGCTCAGTGGTACCACGCCTGCCTGGCAAGCTCAAAGTCCTGAGTTTGATTCCCAGCACTGGAAAAAAAAATTGAATTAAACTTTTTCAAGAGGTAGAGTAAGGCTTAAAGATAATGGCTCTTTCTCTTTCTGTCTAGAATTCAACATGCAACTACACTCTTAAATAATAAAGGTAAAATATAGAAATATTTTCATACTAATAGTGTCTCCAAAAATTTTTTTCATCTTATTCTTTTTAAAAAATCTACAGGAAGTATTCCACAAAAATAAAAGAACAAATCAGGAAAGAAGCCTGGGGACACACAGAATGACAATCATTCCGCTTCTGACATCTTGGTTCATGTTCTTGCCCATGACACGCTTCATCATGTAATCCTAACACAAAGTTCTACTTCTTCATTACGACCTTTATCTTCTGTCCTCAACCTTAATTCTGATACTCGAGATATGTTGTCCGAGCCATCATGCCTAAATAAGTACATTTTCTGTTTGAGATGCCTTGACCTTTAGTACCTTACAAATCCGCAATTAGCCACCGAACCCTATCGGTAAATTCACAATTAGCACCAAAACCCTGTAACTGGACTTCTTGTGAGATGACTTTGACTCAGACCGGGCCCATGGGGTTTGACTCATATAACCATATGACTTTGTGCAATTATGTAAATGTCCTCTCCAGAAGGACTGTTGTCTTTCAACAATGAAGCCCTTGCTACATATTTTAGAATATTGCCAAAATTAGGGCCATTTCCTAGGTCCAGTTTTATTTTCCATTGTTTTCCTATAATTAGAATGTAATTGTGGACTCCTAAGAGACAAACACAGGTTTATGTGAGCTGGTCTGCCTGAGCATCCCAGAAGTCCTAACAGGTGTGGTCATGTTGGTACTAGGGTGGCAGGAAGTTTTCTTCTCACCTTATTCCCACGGGCCATGGACATCACCGGCAAGTGCTTCTAAGAGGTGTCTCCCTTGAATCCAGGGAGATACTGACCACAACTATTTTTCCTCAGACCTATGAGATGGGTCTACTCTCCTATCACATGCTTCCTCATTTGTGACAAATTTAGTGTACACATTCAAGCCCAACTTGCATTCATTCAGTAGTGACTTTTTGACTGTCTTACAGACAGTAGTTAGCAATCATGTTATTTAGACAAAGAGAAATTTGTCACAAGAGTTTTACACACAGTACGTGTCTCTCCCTTTGTGTAATATGTATAATGTGATCTGTGGAAAGGAGACACCAATCTCAGAGTGACTTCCTTAAGAATAATAGACACTGTCACAGTTTGTTATTCTCATTTGTCTCCCAGGAGAAGGGGAAGATTATTAATTACCCAGTGTAGGTCAGGGGGTTACCAGGCCCATTAAGGGGGTTTACCCAATGTGGCCTCTGGATACGAATCAGTTAGAGCTGAGAACTTCAGACCCTGCACATGAAGGTTCTGCTCCCAGGACAAACACTCCAGCTCTTCATATGCCTATTGAAGACATAGTTCAATTTCCAGGCTTGTTAGTGAATTTTTTAAACTTTGCATGCACGTTGATGTGAAGATTTTCAGAAGAAAACTGATTAAATGTGTTATTTCTGGGCCTTTGCTAACTGAGCAACACAGAAATGGGTTAACCTGCATTGGCAGTAAGGCAGCTCCTCTGAACATACAGCGCTCTAAAAGAGATGTAAGACCTTCTGCTTTCCTTGCCCCCAGGAACAGCTTTCCTCAGTTCCTTTGCCTTAACACTTTCTAATACACAGACCAGGAGTCATGCAAAACCACACAAGTTAATGCATTGTTGAAATATGCTGTCACAAAAGTCACTAACTCTGATACAGTGTGAGCTATACTAAAGGACTTGAGCACCTATGGATTTTAACCTTGGGAGGGGAGCCCTGCTGCTGTGGTGGGACCCTGAAGCTGTGGACAGTTGTAGGTGCTTCTCGTCTACCACCTCTGTGTGTCCTCTGCAGTGCTGTGGTTCAGGGCCCAGGGTTACTTTAGGTGGACATCAGGAAGGAGGGAAAGCAAGGACAAACTGGAACCTATCAACATCTCTGCACATATGACTCTTACCACACACAGGTGATGATAAGCCTCAGGACACATTGAAAGGTGCTCCTCTCCTGCCTTCCAGAACTCACATAGGTTCTCTGTTAGCCGTTTGCAACCTGGAATTACATGGAAGTAGAGAGTCAGAAAAACACAGTTCTGAACATAACCAGGTAGACAGTAGGACAATCTGGCACACTGGTATTTTGACTAAACCCCCAGATCTCATTGTGCAGGTCTAAGTAAATAATCCACCTCAAAATCATTGGCCCACAATGAATGCCTCATTGGGCCACAGGCACCATTTAACAATAAAAATAAAATAATAAACTCCAATTTTATTAAGGTATAATTGATATATTTTGGATTTATGGTATAAAACATGATGTTTGGATATATGTATAGGAAAAACTGCCTTTCTGAGTATTGTTCAGCTTCTGTTGCCTCTAAGTAAGATTCCACACCCTAGGAATCTATACAACTTTACTCCCAGCCCTGAATGCAGCAGCCACTACCTTACAGCAACTTTTCATCATTGCTCCTGTGCTCTAAGAAAAATTTCTTTTGAAAAAAATTTTATGTTTATTAGTACATGTTTGCTGTACAAAAATGTTCACATTCATTGTGAGTAACTGGTACATATGCATAACCCTTTTCTCCTGCCTCAATCCCATTTTACCCAAACATTCCATTAAAACGAAAGTTTCCACTAAAATGTAAAATTCTAAGGACTGTTATCCCATAGTATTTGTGGGGGTTTGGTTTCAGGACCCACTGCTTCCAATGCCAAAATCCGTAGGTGCTCAAGTCCTTTATACCAAGAGACAGTATTTACATCTAACCTAGCCACATTCTCCTGTGCACTGCAACGTGCATCTAGCAAATTACTAGTAATACAGTACAATGTAGATGCTAGGTAAATAGTTGTTCCCTATTTAGGAAATAATGATAAGAAAAGTCTGTATATTTACAATACAAATACAATTTTTCAAGGGCTTGCAATCTGTGATTATCTCTTAGGATACAGAACCCTCCAATATGGAGGCACCAGTTAAATTTTACCTAAAGTATTTTAATTACTCATCATCTATGGTAGGATTCTCTTTATTTGTGTAGTATATAAGGCCACTCATATATATTCTGACTGGCACTTACTTCTTTAATCTCCCTTTCTGTCTTAACGCAACGTACACACCATGTCTGAACTGTTTTGAACCATTTGCAGAGTTCTGAATGTATAATTATTTCAAGGTTGTGTGCCTGATCCCTCTACTAAGATTTTATTTCCTCACCTCTGTCATCCTGTAAACACAATAGCCTGGCAAACTCTTGCTCATCCTGTAAGCTGGGGTTCATCTGTGACCTCCTTGAAATGTCTTTCATATTTCCTCCAGATCCCCAAAGCTAGTCCATAATGCCTTCCTAACTGGGCCATGCTGCACCAGCTGTGCTCAGGGCTAGAGTCTGAGGTCCTCAATGTTAGGGACCACCGCTTCATAATCTTTATAGGTGCAGGCAACAACACTGCCCTGGCACATGGGAAGGGCTCAATAAATATTTGGTTACAATTAATTTATAGGTGTTTAAATATTTTATTCTGTATTTATAGCTGCTTCCAAACAAATTATGATTCAGATAATATAGATTAATGTACAAAAAAATGATTAAAGCCAGGTGTGGTGTTGCATCCCTGTACTCAGTTCCTACTACCACAAAAATTATTAATTTGGGGATAATATAAGTGTAGATGGCCAAATATTGAAATTCAGTTTAATTCTTGAAATGGTCCTAAATCATATGACTGCACCAATCGGGTTAATAAAATAATGTCTAAATCTCAATTTCATTGGTTCTGTTGATAACACACTTTTAATCTGTTCTCGAAATACTGAACAGAACGCAATTTTGATTTATTCTCAAAATGCAGAACAGATATGTGGTTTTTCTTAACTTTGGGGCAGCAAATCCATTTGTTAACAGTAGCCAACAGTCCTTGATAACAGCTCTAGCGTGGGGAGCTCAGACCAAAACAGATGGACCAGACACTTCAGGGAAAGCTTTAAAAAGATCCCTTTTCCAATTCAGGTTATATACTCCTAGAAAGTTTCTTCAATATAAGCATGAAAGTAGGAAGATGATTTTAGCAGAACTGATAGTTTTGTCTAGAGGTTAGTTTGCAATTGCCTCTTGGGGTAGTTTGGTTGGATTTTGCTGGATTTTATAAGTAACAGCAGAAATGTTTATAACAGGCCAATGAATGGGAAGTCCAAAGCAGTTTACATATCCTCAACTTTCTGAGCATGACCCTTGACTGGTCACAGTTTGTCAGTTCCCTTATTATTTTAAGTAATCATTGGCAAGCCAAGATTAATCCAGAGTCACTGCCAGTTGTCCTATGTGTTTAAACATTTATTAAACATATGTTTAGATGCTAAAGTTCTTAAAGGCCAAACCGATGGACACAAAAGTGTCAGAAAGCATTTTAATATAATTATCTTTAGTATTTTTCAGAATATATCACTCATGTGTAACAGTTACAGTGATCCTAATCAAACCCTTCAAATATTCTAAAGAGTTAAATTTACTTTTGGACTCACCAAATATATCAACCCTAAACTGATTATTAAATTATTTTACTTAGAATATGAAAAAGAATTTTATCGTATTTGGACAAGGCAGTAGTTAATAAAAACCACACACTGAAGTATTCCTAACATGATGTCCCTTTCACATACAATGCAATGAGTAAGTTGTTCGGTCCATTTGGTCTAAGTAGACTGGTTTCTGTAATGTTTTGATACTTAACATTTATAAAATCATTTTCACAAGGCTTTAGGACTGCTTTTATAGGTGAAGAAACTAATCTTCCAGTATTACATGCCAAAGTACCCATCAAGCTAGCAGTAAAGCCTAGAATTGTAGCAGTGACACAGAATCACACACTCACAGACACTTTTAAAAAAGGTTATCCATAAAGAAATGCTGATCGACAAAATGGAGCATATTTATTTTTGTTGGTGCATTATTTTCCCAAGACAGACTAATGCATTTGTATTAGTGCCAAAGTCTAAATTAATGGATGGAATGGATAAACTAATCAAGAGATAATACTCTAGATAGCGTGCTGTGTAAAAATAAAAATTTTCTTCCTCGAAATACTTTTTAGTGATTTACCACAAGGTAAAAGATACAAAAGGAAAAGAAAAGAAAAATAAATGGACATAGCTTTGAGGAGGGAGGTATTAATAAGAGAAAGAACTATGGGAGTAGCCTCCCAGGGCTGTGTGCAAGTCTTGGTTTTCATTCTTCAACTTATAAAAGACAGAGAATCTCCAGAAGACCTTTGTGTACAACTCCTGACTCTTGCCATCTGGTGCTTCTTATTCTCTTACAAATTCTCTAATTTCCTGCTGTGACTGGGATGTGGTACACCCCCACACACACACACACACAAAGGACCATAAGCAGGAAGCTTGGTGCTCAGTTATGGTAATGCTAAATTGGTGGATCCATTAAGAAAAGAAGAGTAATGTTAAGATACAGTGTGATTTGGGCTGGCTAGAGCACCTGCAAATTCTGAAAAACCACGAATTTCAGATATAGTCAGAAAAATTTCTGCAAATGACTACCTTTATAGTTAAAGCCCTAAATATGCTACATCTCCCACAGTTATGTAATTTAATTTAATAAATACTGTATTAATAAAGCCTTAGAAGGTACAGGACATTTAGGTGGCATCTTAGGGATCTTAGAGCTTTGGGAAGAACAACACCAGGACCATTCAGGAGCGATGTACAGACATGGTACAGTAGCCTGTTTCGATGCAGGAATGCCAGGGCTCCAGCTGGAGAAGAGTTACAGGGGAACCTCCAATCAGCATCAAAGGAGAAGCAAATAATGCTGTTGAGTTGGCTATTCGCAAAGCTCCAGCCAAAAACAAAAACTAAAAAAAAAAAAAAACAATTGCAGAGGATATCTGCGGTTTCTGAGAAATTGTCAAGGGTTCCTGTCAATAATTACTTAGGTTCTAAGGAAAAATCCACTGAAGCTTCAAGCTCTGAACTGCGACTTTGTGGGGGTGTGCTTTAATTACGGGGTAGCAGTACTGCCAGAGGGATTAATGCTTATCTCACAACATGAGTTAATTCACACAGGAGTGAGTTGCTATAAAGCAAGAGCACCCCATGCACTGAACCCTTCGGCATGAAGCTTTGTCCTCTTACCATTTCTCTGCTTGTTTTGACTCAGTCTAGAAGGTTCTCACCAGAAGCAGAATAGCTAAAGCCATCCAGTATTGAAAATTCATCCTCCAATACAATAAGCTACATAAACTTGTCCTCCATAAAGTACTCAACCTCAGATGTTTTGTTATAGCAACAGAAAAGGGACTAATACAGTTTCCCAAAGGAGATCTCAGGAGTTGTGCAACAGAGGCATGAGAGAAAGAACATTCTCATTCTTCTTTGCACCTGAGATGTCTCTGTCCTGTGCACCCATAGGCCACTGCCTGGTCTACCCTGCCTGCCCAGAACCCTTGCTCCAACCTCTGTAGAGCTTTACCAATGAGTAGCATCAGGTACCTGCACATTTACTTTCTACTGTAACCACAGTAGCCACACATCAGGCAAAGAGGAAAGTGGCCACGTCTTACTTGGACTGTTAGGGTTAGGGTTAGGTCTGGTGGTAGACAGATCACTCAACACAAAGATAGGACCAAAAAGTGGCTTTTAGTACCGGTGGCTCAGTGAGTGACTCCTGTCTTGAGATGGCCAAAGAGAAGTTTGTTCTTCTTTATATACCTCTTTTTACATCTACAAGGCTTACTTTCATTGGAGTTTCCATAAGAATATAGCAAGCAGGATTTATATAAAATAGAGCAGTGGGGGCAGAGGAGTGCTGGCAGGACTTTCTGAGTCAGTTATGTTCCTTTGGTGACAGATTACAAAAATTGTCATGGCTACTCAGGTACATTCTGCAAAGAGCATAGTTATCTAGTTAACCCATAGTTGCCTAACAACACAGTTAACCCATAATTGTCCAATGCCATACTAGGGGTGGTCTCTCTCAGGCTGACTTTTTTGATAGAGAAGAATGGAAAATAACTGGCAACATTAAGTTTTGCTGTTCTAAAATAAATGTCTGCATCACTCACCATTGGGTCAGAAACCATATATAATCATCACAGTGGGAAGTGCAGTTGTTCTGGAAAGAGACAGACGTGGCCAGTTGTGCAATCTTGGATTAGTTACATGATCTCTCTGAGCCTCATTTCTCTCAATGCAAACCAGGAAGGATGATACCCAGTCTGGAGTTTTGTTACAACATACAAACTCCAAACACACGACAGACTCACTATAGACACTTAAGAAAGAGAGCTAAATGCATTACACCATTGCCTGACTTTAGGAAAGATACAATAAGCTGAATATGAAAATGAATGGAGCAAATCACTAACAAAATGGCAGCACTGTGCTGGAGATCATATTTTTAAAATTTTTTCTATCTACATTTTTCCAGATCTTCTGATTAAAATTGTGGTACTCACAACAGTAACAGAACTTTGCTGTTTTCTGGGTATTATTCTTCTCTTTGTTTTTTTGTTCTTGTTTTTTTAATGGAGTGTGCTGAATGTCTATAATTTTGTTCAGATGACTGCAGAACCTGGAAAAGCTGTTGCTGCTATTGATGCATAACATATTGCTATTATTGGTCTATATATATAGATACATATATATATAATTT
>NW_022900916.1:49326997-49331425 GCF_012274545.1 Fukomys damarensis | reverse complement strand
AGAAGCAATTTAAATATGTTCAGGGACCATTTTCATCTCCAGAATTAAGGATTATTTTAATGTTACATCATTGCCTTTTCTCTTTTACTTTCCTTTTTAGTTTTATTTTAGGGTTCCCTATTTTTAATGTTCATACAGAGATTTCTTTAACTGAAATACCGAATAGTTTCTCTGGTGTGAAAAACTATAATAGTACACAAGATCCTAATGAGATAATTAATAATGTGCAATAGGAAGTAAAGGGCTAAAGGCATAGGGAAAGTGGGAAGGGTGGGGGAAAGGTAATAAGGGAGAGTAAAAACATGAGAAAATGAAAAAATGGAAATAAAGTGTTTGTAAATGGGGAGGGGAGGAGGGGGTAAAGGGAGGGCAGGGACAAGGGGAAAAACTGAGAATCAAGACCTATCATGTAAAGGTATAGGATACCAATAATGAATGTAACTGTATTGTATACCTAGATTGTACCAATAAACTCAATAAAAAGAAAAAAAAATGTGGTACTTGTAGCTTGTAGCCAAGCAGTTGTGTAGTTTTCCTCAGTATTGAATAAGCTGAGTCATATTTTTAAATGACTTAACATTGCATATTTATTTTTAGAGAGCTCAACTACAAGTAATTGACCAATACAATTCAACATAAAAGTAGTTCATATTGAAAACACCCAGTTCTAACTTTCTGTAACTGGCACTGCCATTCTTTAAAGCAAGATTTCTCAACATGTTATCTATAAAACTAATTTTATATAAAACTGGTACTGTAGATGTCAAGAGGAAAGAAAAGGTATTCCATGGTAAATTAAGTTGGGAGCTAGTAGGGTGAGTGAAGTTAAGAAGGTTTCAGGGTTTGCAAGGGAATAGATTTAATGCAGGACACACAATTTATAGGATTATTTTATAATATTCACCCACAAAGTCAAACGCAGAGGAGTGAAAGAGATCTGTCCAACTCTAGAGACCTTGGAGAACCCAGCTGAGGACCTGGATCCCATGGCAGTGTCCTGCACAAGTCCAGCTACAAGCTACAAGTACCACAGTTTTAATCAGAAGATCTGGCAAAATGTAGCACTCAGGATGCTGAGGCAGAAGAATCAGTTGAGGACAACCTGGGCTACGCAGTGAGTCCAGGGGCAATCTAGACCACATAGCAAGACCCTGTCTCAAAAACCAAAAACAAAGAGAGCCATGTAAAGAACTTTAAAAATATCTTCAAAGATCCAAATATTTGTGTATTGAAAGGAGAAGAGAAAGGATGTGGCATATTTAGAGCAGGAGGCATCTGTTGTCTCCCTTGACCAGAGCTATCATTAGGCCCATCTCAAGGTTGAGAAATGGAGTCTTGTTGACAATTCAGTGCTGTGTCACACACAAGTATTTGGATCAGGACAGCTCATGCCTTTGACCATTTCTATTTTACCAGGCACTATAAGGGACATTACTGAAAACTCCAGCTGTGGGTTTTGTTCTCCTACGAGACAATACGACATCCTTGAGATAGGAAAGAGAGAAAGAACGAAAGACACAGAGTCAGAGACTTGAAAGAAGCTGGGTCTTGGGCCAATCTAAGCTGCTATGGACAGCATAATTATTTTATAATATTCACCCAAAAAAGTCAAATGCAGAGGAGGGCAAGAGATCTGTCCACACACTAGGGACCTGAAGAATCCAGCCAATGGCCTGGATCTCATGGCAATGTTCTTTCCAAGTCCAGCTAAAGGCCTGGAGCCCAAGTCAATGCCCTCCATGAGTCCAGGCAGAGGCCTAGAGTCCACGGCATGTCTTCTGCAAGACTGTATTGAGGAGCTGTTCCAGGAAGGCTCAAAGACCAGTGTGGAAGCTAGAAAGCCTGCACCAGTGGGGTAAAGGATCCACGCCACCAGGCTGAGGAATCTACACTGGAACCAGGAAGTGATGCTCAAGATGAAGACCATAATTCCCCTGAGAATAGCAGCCATCCCTGCGACAGTGAGAACGTGAGCTTCTCCAAGACTGAGGACAGCCAAGTTTGCATCAGGAAAACCATCTATGGCTGGCAAGCTTCTCCAAGGAAATCAATAGTACACAATCTTCCCATCCAGTTCCCTTTTTATGCCGTTGGCAACAATTCAGGTGGGTCTTCTAGGCTTGGACCACCCTGGTTCAGTTCAGCTAGGTGTTCCAAGTTGACCATTTGTTAATGCACCACAAGGGGTATGTCCATTTTGAATGTTTTTGGCTGCAGCTGGCAAAAACCCTAAGTGCCCAGAACAAGTATTTTTCCACAAAAAATCTGGAAGCAGGTGTCTCCTGGCATTGGTGGTGTTTGTTGAGCAAAATCAGTGCCAAATTCTCCATGGTGGCAAAGTGCCAAGCCCTCCCCCAGACAACAGATATGAAATCAAGAAAGTAAGAAGGACCAAGAGGTGCCATCAACTTTCTTTAGAGATAGGGTCCATCTTGCTAAATTGTCCTGATTAGGCTTTAATTTGCAATCCTCCTGTTTCAGCCTCCAGAATAGCTAGAATTACAGGCAGGCAGAATGTTACCCCAGCTTTTTTAGGTCTGTTTAATCAGGAAATGAAACCATTCCTAAAGGCCCTATCATATTTCACCTTATACCTCTCCACCAAAATGACACACGTGGCCATGTCTGGCTTCAAAGAAGTCTGGGAAAGTAAGCATTTATCTCCAACTGGAAGAGTCGAGATGAGAAAGGGAAACTATGGTTTGGAACAGGTGCTGGCTTACTGTTGACCACTGATGGTTTGGCTTGGTTTGGCTAGGATAATACCAGTAGAACTTCATCAGTGTATCACCCATGACATGGGTCCTGGGAAAGTTAAATAGCAGCAATTAAAGTGGCTGCAAAATTGAAGTTGATCTGTAGAACTCTAATTTTCCTGTTAGTGTCTGCTTCAGTCCACTTCCAAAACATTACCTCCAATGCTTTTTCTCATCAAACCTATCCAGGTAACGTGAAAAATTAATTACTTGACTTTTACAAACTCAGATTTTTTTTAGTTAGCTACTCTCATTTCTACAAACTTATCTCCTACTTGCAGTTGATAAAATGACAATTTTCAATCCAGTTTCAGGATCAAATTGATATTTGTCCATGACTATAAACAAGAAAATTTCAGCGCTAAAACTAGCTAGTAGATTATTTGCACTTATAATCTACTTTATTTTATTTGTGCTGGCTTCTCCGGCTCTGTCTACAATAAATGCATTTTTTATCAGGGTACTCAGACTCAGAAAACCTGTTAAGGTGGACGTGTACTTCGATGTAGAAATGCAGTTAACACATTGCTGTGGAAACCAGGAAACAGAAACAGCACTCTAATCATTCAGATAACTATGGCTAAGTGTGTGTGTGTAAATTCATTTATTCACCTTTTTATTGAAAGCTGTTACTTGACAACAACAACAAAAATCAATTGATCTATAAATAGGCCCAGTGAATCAGCGTTTCAGTAACAACGGTAGTTTTTAAACTCTGCCACTTGGTATCAAGGTCATGTCTCTCGGGCTTTCCCAACTGAGGCATCAGCGCAACCCCCGAACATCTACCCCGACCGAGCTGGGTAGTAACCTTGCCTCTCTTACTCCCAGCTTTGTGATCCTCCTAAGAACTCTGAGTGTTTCTCCACCTGCGAAATGGTTCAATACCGGACCATAGTACTTCAACAGAAATTTCCTTTTCCATAACATTAGGGATTATAAAGTATTCACTTCGAGGACTGAAATTATTCTGTAGCGTCCTGTAACGTGCTTGACACACAGTAAGCTTTTGGAAAATGATAACTAGTCTTATTGTATTTTCCTATTCTGTATTCACCTGTAAATAGTACTTGAATTTCACTGGTAACTATAATTTTGTCCCACGACTTTCAGTAATCAACAGCTACCTGTAGTATACATTGCTCTTACAAGACCTGGAAAACACTTTGAAGTTTTAATGGGCAATGTTGTTCCTTAGATTCTATTACCTTTGAGTGTTTATTTTTACTCTCGTAGTTTAATGTAAATTTTTCAGGTGAAGTGCAAAAAATAAAAAAATTATCCTGAGGGAATCCTAATTCGATTCACCAAGGCTCCAACCCTTAAAAAAGACTTCAACTTTCAAGAATTAAACTTTTGTTCCGTTTTGCCTGTTAATAGCTATTTGCCTGGCTATTTAATCAGCCTGTTTCCGGACAGGGAAAATAAAAAGAAAAGTTAAACTGAAGCCTCCTCGGGGTTAAACTCCTCTGTTGTTCCTCCTTCCAGAAATCCGAGTTATTATAGTAAGTGATAATGGTTGCATAATGAACTCGCTGCGACAATCCGCCTATCCACTCCTACCACCATCCCGACAATGAATTTCTTGTTCCCGCAGTGCCCACATCTCTCTCAGCGCTCGGGCTAAGGCGGCGCGGAAGGCCGAGGCAGCGCTCTTCCCGCGGGCCGCCCG
>NW_022900916.1:49173208-49326301 GCF_012274545.1 Fukomys damarensis | reverse complement strand
TCCGCCGCGGTGCCCTGGCCCCGCGAGGTAACCCGACAGCCCCCTCCGGATCCCGCACCGCAGCCCGCTCCCCAGAGCTTCTGCTTTCTTTGTTCCCTAGGAGAACTGACTGCTGCTCCAGAAAGCAAGACCACGGAGGTGAGTGAGAGTTCGGGGGGCTTCGGAAACTGGAGGGAGGTTTCCTGGGGGAGTGGAAAGTAGAATTGGGTTGATCGCTCTGAGGGGTTGTTTCTGACGGCCAACGTGTGACTCCGGGGCGAGAGGGGCACTGGGGCAGTGGGTGTTCTTAGGACTCTCCTGGCCCGGCAAGTTTTAAGCTGTGATCTGATTCCGCCTTTACAAAGGGATCTGGTCACCCTGTCCAGGGCAACGCAGCGGCAAGGTTTGAGCCCAGTCATTTCCTTGTTTCCATCTCTGCTTTATTTGTATTGTTTGAGGGTCTTTCCACTGGGCAGGTGTTTCTGGGACGGTCTGAATTCTTCATTTACAGAGTTCGTGGTTCATCATTTTTCAGTCGTACCTTATCTCACTCCTGAGGCTCTGCAGAGGCGCAACAGATTCGAACCAGAGGTTGAGCACTCTGGCCAGTACTGGTGCTGGCCCAGTAATGAAAGCCCGATGTAGAATTTACTCCAAAGTGTGGTTTTTCCATTTCCTACCTTTTATGTTTTAAAGCAACCATTTGCTAATATGGCAGTTGGAGAGGTTTCCGGGGGCTCACGCATGAATAGTTGCACTGTGGATTTTCCCTTATCACAGTTTTATGTTCAGAATGAAATATTGTCAACTCTTAGGCAAAATAATAAGGATACTTTAATTGCCAAGTTAAGATGGACCATGAATATAAGAAGATTGTAAAAACTGACACTGAAGGGAATACAGACTGAATGTTAAAAAGACTGTTCACATTTTGTAGCATTGTGTGGAGGTTTATTCTGTCCATCAGCCAGACACACGCACATTGCCATGAAAATAGGTTCAGAAAAAAACATTGCTTTCCTTTACAGCTAAACTATTCCAGCTGACTAATGAATTTTTTTCTGCATGATAATGATCTGAAAATGATGTACATCGTGTTTCTCTTTGCTACTGGGGTATAAATTGTCTTTAATGTGAACAGTGTTAAGTGGTGCTTGGCTTATTTACAGGTATATGGCTTTCCTCTCCAGCTAGAAGCGTACTGGGCTTTGTTTTAAATATGTAAACTTCCATAATGGAACACAAATGAGTTGCTTTGGTCCCAATCATTTCAAGTGTATTCAGTGTTCATTTTTTGTGAACTGATTGGTGATTAACAGGTAAAATTTACATCATTCATGAGAAAATTCATGGTACCAAAAATGTATCTCATTGCCTATAAAACATACCAGTGTTTTAAAATTTGTGTTCATTTTGCAAACTTAACTACAAAAGCTGATAGTTGTTGACCTAAACATGTTTTGCTTTTAACAAGACAGAATTTATGGCATAAAGAGGATGATCTGCTGACTACTGCTTTTTCTAAGATTGCTTTGTTCTTAGTAATTTGCAATAGAGGTTTACTTTAGATATACACTACATGCTTTCAGAATTAGAGGATAGGATTTCTCTGCATGAGAAAATGTGCCAAATTAAGCATAGAAGGTCAATATGATAGTTTAGAACTCATCTGTTCACTCTTTCTAAACCTGTAATAAAAGAAAAATGACACATTTCTAAACATGAGAAATACCCATAATTTATAATTCCTCTTAAGACCACCATGTAAGAAAATGTATGCTCCACATTAATCCTGAATATTTTTACAGATTTGTTTTTAATGATATCTAAATGAAGAAATATTTTTTAAAATCAGTTTCTGTAGAGGTTGGTTAAAAAAAATAGTTCAGAATAGAATTGGTCTAGTATCATAGCCTCAGATAAACTTTTTCTCCTATGTCATCTGGAAACAAAGTGAACAAACAGCTCAGAAGGGCCGAGGCCTTCTCAGAACGCACTGGTGGCTGCCCCAAAGCCTAGGGTGATGGAACCTGTGTGTAGCCCAGCCCCACACACACTCAGACCCTTCCCTCTGTGCCCTCTTCCTCCTCGTCCCTGTCCCTTGGCTTGGTCACGCTTCTGCTTTCCAGCCCCTGTTTGTCCTCACTTTGTCATCCAGGTTCCTGGTTTCTTCTTCACTGTCATTAGGCTTAGTGGTTCTTACCAGAGCCATCTATGCTGTCTTGGCCTGCCCCTGAGATTTCCCTTGGTGTACTGTGTTTGTTCTTGGGACACCCAGTTTCCTTACTGTGTTCCCTTAATGGGAGAAAATACATGCAGAAATTCAAGTGCAAGGGAATCGTTTCCTTTTCCTGACTGGGTAATGTTGAAACTCTCATCTTTGACACCAAGCCCTTGGGGCGGTTCTTCAGTAAACACAGTACTCACCTCCATAATAAATGATAGGTACCCTGACTAATGTCAATTCAGGATCCTGTTGATTCTGTGTTCTTAACAGGCACTGAGTTGCTGCCAGGCCCACATTTGCCTCACTAAAAATAGCTAAGAACTGTACTTTGAGCATCATATGTGTTGGGTACTAGGAGAATGTTTTTTTAAAGAAGAAGAAATGAAATCTCTGCTCTTGAAAAGTTTATAAATCTGGCTATACAGAGATTGCACATAAGTAGAACCCAAATGCGCAATAATTAAAAGGGACTTATATTTTTAAAAAGGACCTTAGAAATCATCTCATTTGCTATTAAATAATAGACGTTTTAAAAATCAAAAGATTGGAACCCAAAGGCCTTAAAAATTTCAAGGTGCTTATGTGTGCATCATTTTGCTGATGCTACAAGCCGGGTATGGCTGATTTCAGTGTCATCACGGTCCTATGTCATAGCCTTGCGGCTGCCCTCCTCACTGACAGCAGCGCCACACTGCCTCGTCCCTCAGCCATCACCCAAGATTAACTCTTAGAAGCACTTTCCACTGAGTTAGGTTGCTATCCATAAGTTAGTGATGAGTGAAGAATAAAAAGATAACCAAAGGGGCAAGGGGAAGGAATAAAAAAGCTTCATTTGTATGGTGGGGGTGGAGGTGTCTTCTTGTCAGATGAACTGTAATTTTGTAATGTGCCCTCCAATAAGAAAAGCTCATTTTTGGAGAGCTTTTCAGCTGTGTTAAACAGCTTAATATATTCCCCTTGGGTTTTGTTTCAATAAAAACATCCAGTAAAATCTGACTACTTTGCTTTTCAAGGGACAAAATGAAGAAGGTGTTTTTATAAGCTGTAAAACATAATTGAGAGAAAAATCACATGTGTGGCATTTGTAGCAGGAGGTGTGAGCACTGTGAAATGAAAAACAGTTAACTTCGTAATCACATATGTAAAGACATATTGCCTATACAAGTTTATGATGGGTGATGGAACTTGAAACTGTTTTGGTCCTAATACAATAAAGGATAGCAGTTACAAAATGTGGCTTGAAAATCGCAGGTTCTAATGTAAGCCCAGTTCTTGTACTCTGTGACTGTGGTGAGGATTTAGTCATTTATTCAGGATTATTTGTTGAATATCTAGCAGGCATAGTTCTAGACATGGATGTTTCAGTAGAAAGTAAAGCAGGCCAAAATCTCTGGATTCCTACTGTTGTATTCTGTTCAGGGAGACAGAAAATAAAGAGAAAGGAAGGAAGGGAGTTGGTGGGGGGAGAAGGCGAGAGGGAGGGAGGGAAGGAGGGAGGGAGGGGAAGAGGGAGGGAAAGAGAATGTGTTTTGTGTTGTAAATCATAAGAGCTACAAAGGAGAATAAAGTTGTGAACAGAATAAGTGACTCAAAGATAAGAGGAGGCAGGGTACTGACTGAAAAATTCAGGAGTGAGGTCAGGTAAGGCCTCATATCAAGGTGGCCCCTTGAACTAAAACCTGAAGGAGATGAGGGAGTCATGTGGATATCTGCAGTGCCCTTCTTACTGTGTTCTTTTGTGGAACTGTATAGTGCACAGTTTGTACAGCTGTCTACAGAATCCCTGGTGTTTGAAGGTTAGTCTGAAGAGGAAGATAGAGGAGTGGCCCACACTGTTTAGTTATGGGCTATGGAAAAGGACTCAACGACATTTTCCTGGTCCACCTTGATCAGCCATATCAGTCCATTTGGATATCTCTTCTAATTTTCCACACTGTGAGCCTGGCCCATGGTTTGTTAAGAGTAACCCCAGTGGCCTTTGTTGCTGATGCCTTGAAGGATGTGAATCTGGAGACAGAAAAAGAGGCGATTGGTGATGTGTAGCCCACCTGGGTTGCACCTACTTCCTTTCTCTCTCCCCCGCTTTCCCTTTCTAGTGTTAAGGCACTGCACTGCATTTCCTTCCTCTGCCATCCTGTCATGACCTAACTATATGCCCTGTATGATCATTTGTAGACAGGTACCTTAAATGAGTGGATCCAGCCATTTCACTAGAGATTGACAAACTGATAGAAAAAGCCCTATCTGAGAGGAGACAGTTACCACTTAGTGTTACCAGCGTTGCCCTGAGGCCCATTGTGTGGTATGGGCCCATTAGTGGTATCTTTCAAATTTGTGGGAGAAGCTAATCATCTCCTAATTTTAAAGTGTTGACTCAGTATCTTTAAAATACTGTGCAGCCTAGAGAGCAGAAAGTCTGCAGGCCAGATTTGGTCCCTGGGGGTCCCAGTGACTCTAGGCTCTGCCCACATGTGCTGAGTAGTGTCCTGTGGTACTCAACCTCAAGAACACTTCAAAACATATTTTATTTTCTACAATTATCACATTTTTCCCCTCTGGAAAATTAAGCAATTCCAAAAAGAAGAAAATATTTTATAATTCATTTTCTCTTGGAACATACTTCTCTAAACTCATCAGTTTACCTACTTTACATTGAGCTATGTATATGTCTGAACTAAAAGATAATTTCGTTATTTCATTCTTAAACTGAAGCAGTTAGTCTCTGAAACCAGAGTCCATCTGAACTTTATATATAAACTTAATTTCCAAGTTCTCTCATTAAGAATAAATTCTCCCTTTGAAATATGGGGCCTTCTCTCCCTCCCCCTCCTTTCTCTCTCTCTCTCTCTGACAACCTCACCCAATGTTATTACTCTAATGCCATTGAAATTCAGAATGTACACTGTCTTGCTGGTTTTGAGCACCATTTAAACGCACTCTGATCCGTGTTGCAATCAATTTTTTTTCTCCAAAGGTATAGAGGTTCACAGGTTATGTGCTAACTTGTTTTCTTTAATCCTAAAAACTCTGAAATACCCAGACTAATGGCCTTGGTGTTAGAAAGACAGATTATGTACTATATTTCTTCCTACTATTTTAATGTAAATATAATATCAGAAATAGTGCACATATTAAGATCAGTGCCCTTTTCCTATTTTGAAATGGTTTCGTGCTCGCCAGTAGTTGAAAATATGAGACAGAACCTAGAAATCTCAGGTTCAGTTTTGAAGTTGTACGTTTAAAAAGAAAAAGATGACTTGGAAATTCAGAAAATATTCCAGCTGTTGGGTAAAAGCATGGAAGATTTCTGACTTTTACTCAAAATACCAAGAAGAGGTATCAGAGCTGGAGAGCTTTGAAGTAAGGTAGTCTCCAAAAGTCAGAGAGAAAGATGGAGTAAATTTGTTTAGCAGAGGTAGTTTGCCTCATTTGGGGCCTATTCAGATGGGAAAGAAAAACTCAGCCAAGTTTTGGGTCCATAAGACAACTCAAATTAGCTTTAAAAATAAATTTTGGCTTTACTTGGACCAGAGCATTTTCTCTCTTCAGCTTTAAACCTAGGGGTCTTTAAAGGGAAATATAATCCATGTGTTTTTGATTCACCAAATCGTAAGCCATTACCCGTAAACTGTATGTCTCTCTAAACTCTTTGATGTCTAAAATTGTTGAAACCATGTAAAACCCTTTTTGTTCCAGAAAAATAGGAAGTTAGTTTTTGCCAAGGGTCAGTAAACAGCATCTTCAGAAATCCATTAGGTGTAAGATCCTGCAGCCACAAGAGAATAGAAGTTTGAATGAGTACTAATCCATTTTCTGCTGCAACATGAAAAATATAAGTATCTTTAAAGATCTGTTTGCCATAGCAGTATTCAGTTGAAATCCTTACTAATGCCAAAAAAAAAAATTTTTTTTTGACACCTCTCCTCTTTGTATTGTAATATAAATATGAAGCCCAAATATTTATCATTTTTTTCTTGGCACATAGTAGGTACTTGGTAAATATTTTGTAGAGTGTTAAATGGATGACTTTTTCTTCTGCCCAGAACCTTCCGGCTAATGTCAATTCAGTATCAATACCCATCTGTCATATCTTGGAGTGAAATCTATTCTGAGTTGGTGACCTGCTTCAACAAATTTTTTAAATAAGCCATCTAACTAAATATATGACATTTATTGAAATTCATTTTGTACCATGAAGCAACTGCCTTGTGAAGAGTGCTGAAAATAGGAAGGGATTTCTAGGCTAATTTGATTAAATATTCAGTTGTTACCATATGCCTTCTGAAAATTGATTTTTTTTTCCACTTTCACTATTCCTGTCATCCTTCCTCCCACCTTGACACTCTTACTGATTGAAAGCTATGCACAGAAAAGGGAAGGCTACTTGTCTCTATATGCAAGAGCAGCAAATTCAAACAGGCTTAGAAAACAAACATAATGCTATAATCATAAGTTGCCATTATATAGAAGGAGGAAAATGGAGTTCTCAACAATAATGGTGATTTTGAGATTTGTTCCACATTATATGGATGACACATATTTTGAACTCCATTGTGTGGAGAAAGATACCATCTTACTGTAGTTATATTCCTGTATTTGTGTGTATTTTCTGGTAACTAGGTTTCCCATAGAAACTCAGTACACATATGTAGCTTTTAAGTGGAGTTGAAATGTTCGTGTTTAGAGCATGTGGCTGCCTTGGGGGACAGAGGAAGATATGGTACTGAAACATAAGTGTGGAGATCTTTCTTGAACACCATGTTGTGGATATCTAAATACACATCACGTTTTGTCCTCAGAAAACCTCTCTTAATCAAAATGTGTTGTCATGGTGTGACGTGTAATGGTGACAGGATTTGGCAGTTTCTTTTATTTTGTTGGTGAGGAAGATTATGATCTTGAAAAGGAGATTTTCTCAGGTGACCTTGAGTGCTTATCAAATATATACAGCATCATTTGATCCTTTAAAAAAATTTACTACAGATAACACCATAGAAGGAGTAACTTATTTATATAGGTCAGACTTGCCTAAATTTTATTTCAATGCCTGGCTAAATCATCAGTAATAATTAAATGTCAGTGTGTTTGTGCACTTTTGTCTTTAGATGCTTTTTAAATCCAGTTAAAAGGACTCACACCTTAATAAACAAATAAATGTTTCTGTACTCACACATTTGCAAAAATGTAGTTTAATTTAGGAAAAAAATCTAACTCGCTCATACTATAGATATAGATAATAGATTTAAAATAGATAAATACAGAACATAGATAATAAGAAGACTTAGAGACTTTGATGAGATATTGGATTGGTGAGCTAAAAGGAGAATGGTTGGTAGATATGTCAAGGTCAAGGGCATGAGAGCATTTAAATCATTAAGAGAGTGTCCCCTGAGGGGTCAGGCTGCCTGCCTTCTAACTGAGAAACAAGTCAAAATGGAAAATAACGATAAGCTCACAGAAAAATGGTAAGGTACACAGTGAGCAAAGTCTAAACTGCTCTTCTATTTCTATCACATGATAGTGATTCTGGGAGAAGATCAGCTGCAGTCTGTGTTGTGGTTTAAATAGTTCATAAATGGGAAATTTGGCTTCTAGGGTGGTAGTGTTGGGAAATGATGGGAACCTTTAAGGCGTGGGTCCTAGTGAGAGGTCTCTAGTCCTTGGTGCCTGCCCTCGTGCAGGATTGGATGACACTAGTGCCTCTGAGTCCTAGTTCAAGATGCGAGAAGATGCTCTAATCATCCTCTCATCACTGCCATGGCCATCCACCATGAGGTCCTCACCACAGCTGAGCTGCTACAAGGACCACGCCCCTGAATCTCCAAAACTGTGAACTAAATAAACCCCTTTTCTATAAAGTTAGCTTCCTTGGGTATTCTCTAGTGTATTGTAACGCACACCTGACCAGTGCCATCTATCTAGTTCTAAATTGGGCCTCTTAGTCCATCCTACCCATAGCTGCCAAGAAGCATAGCAGGAAAATGAAGCAGAAGCAGAAAGAATTTTTGTTTTCTGAGTGTCGGGGTTTGTCCTCAGGACTCTATTATCTACTCTGATACTAGGTAAAATTCTATCTTTTTAGACGAAGTCATAATGTTAAAAAGAATATTAAAAGAAAAATCAGAATAAAAATTTCTAGCATAATCTCATTATAATATATAATTATTGTTGGGGGGTGGGGAATTAGCTCAGTGGTTCTGGCA
Source organism: Fukomys damarensis (assembly GCF_012274545.1). NCBI lineage: Eukaryota > Metazoa > Chordata > Mammalia > Rodentia > Bathyergidae > Fukomys > Fukomys damarensis. The sequence continues at coordinate 49,317,892 of NW_022900916.1, read as the reverse complement.
CCTGCCTCGCAAGCGGCAAGGGCCTGAGTTCAATCCTGAGTACCGAAAAAAAAAATATTGCTGGGACCAAAAGCTATGACCCTAAAAACTATATCAACAGTTGTTTCTCCTTTATATGTTATCTGCTGTGAGCATAAATTAGCTTTCCTTGAGACTCTTATTTCCAGGACATTTCTTTGGATCTTGACTACAAAGTTCATATGGAGGAATTGCACTTTCGTAGTCTGAAATGAACTCATACAATGATCTAAAGATTTGAAAGAACTTATATCAAAGCCTGCTTTTACTTTCTGCCTTTCTTACTCCCCCACAATCTTGCACGAACAGCTGTCATAGGACTCTGGCCTCACGTTGAGGCAGAATTCTTCCCTCTGCAGCCAGAGGCTGGCCTGTCTGGAGTACGCCTATAGTCTAACCTGTCTAGTTAAGACAAAGACAGTAAACAAATATAATCATTTAGGGCTTAATTGAAGCTTTGGATTTAAAATATTACCTTCACTGTTGTTGTTTTTTTAATTGAGTATCAAATAGTACAATATTTCAAGTTTTATTGAATTATATAAAGAAGCATCCAAAGCAGAAATTGTTGACAGAAGAAAAGCTCCCTCCTAACAGAAATGAATATGTATTTGAGGCTTTTTCAAAATTCCCTTTCTGTCTTGTCAAAATTAAGAGACTTCTAGATTTTATTTCAGGCTCACTAACACATACTTGCATTGTTCATTGAAATCTGTATGTCAAGGCCCAGTGATTTTAAACATTCTTCTGGTCTTCAAAAAACTTACAAAGAAGTCATGTTGTTTAAATCACCAGAAAAGTACAGATAAAACGCCAGACAGTTTCATTAATGACAATGAAAGGTGAGAGCCCTTGAATCTTTGTCATAAGTTGATCAATTACTTTCCAAATATTATTAAAGATTCTAAATGAATAGCTAGAGTGGTATTCAGGATCAAGGCTCTCTCACAATCCTTAAATGAGTTTTAATTTTCAGAGTTAGATGATTATTATATCAGACTCATTTCTTAAACATCTTTAGACTGTGGTGTTTATTGAAAAGAGAGCAGAGTATCTTTCAATATTTTTTTCCCTGAAGTTATTCCTTGCAGATGTCAACAACCTGATTTTGACATAAAAATAATCAAATGTTGGCATTTCCTCTTAATAAAGGCCCATAGAACTAATGAATTATATAAAATTACAGGGAATTTACTACAGAGGTTATAATCATGTAACTATTTAGTTCCCAAGTTGACCTGCTGACCAGGTATATTCTCCTTAAGAATGGGCATTATGCATTGAAATAAGGATTATTTCAAGCACATTTTTATTGTTTTTTTTTTTCCTCAATGAGTTTATTGGTACATTCTAGGTATACAGTACAGTTGCATTCATCATTGGGATCTTGTACTTTTACATGACAGGTCTTGGTTCTCATTTTTTCCCCATATCCCTGCCCTCCCTTCACCCCCTCCTCCCTTCCCTATTTACAAATACTTTATTTCCATTTTTTCATTTTCTCATGTTTTTTTTTCTTTCCCCTTATTTCCTTTCCCCTACCCTTCCTACTTCCCCTACACCTTTAGCCCTTTTCTTGCTATTTCACATTGTCAATTATATCATTAGGAGCTTATGTACCAGAGCTTTTTCACACCAGAGAAACTATTCAGTATTTATACGTGTGTGACTTATTTATTTCACTTAGGAGTATATCCTCAACATGTATCCATTTTCCTATGAATGACTCTAATTTCTCATTCTTTATGGCTAAATAGTATTCCATTTGATCCCAGGGCTTTATACATGCTAGCCAAGTGTTCTACCACTGACATACATCTCCCATCCTATTTATTTTGAGACAGGGACTTGATAAGTTGCCCAGGATGGCTTCAAACTTTTCAGTCTTCCTGTCTCAGCCTCCCAAGTGGCTAGGTATGCACCACTATGCCCAGCTAACTTCCAATTTTGACCAGTCCATTGCACCCACTTTTTCTGTCAAACCTATTTGCTTGTCTGTGATCTTACTCTTTTCCATGTCCATTGCAACAGTTGCAAACTCTCACCATTTTTCTAAACTGTTGAATCTCTTTGACTCCTCTTACTTTTAGTGTAAGATCTTCTTTTACATTTAGAGTAACTGAAGCCCAGATGGTTTCCATGTGGCCATTATGACCTCCTTGCTTCTGTCTCAGAGAATGAAGTGGTCTTTTCCACCTGTGAATGTAATCCCATTCTTCTCCGAATCTTTGATCTGCTTGCTTCATCTTTCCTGCTCTTCCTACTCTCCTCTCCCATCTTGAAAGTCTCCAGCATTTTTCATTCAGTCTTTAATTCAAGACTGAGTTAAGTATTGCTGTTGCTATTTCAGGAAAAAGAAATTCAAACACATATGTAGGCACGCTGATTGGATCATGAATACATAAATACCTCATTGGTCACTCCTGTTTCTCTTATCCTTTAAATAAAGAAATCTTGAAAATAAAGTTCTAACCTATTTTCTCAACCTTCTTTACTACATTCATACCTTAATTCATTCGGCTGAAGCAGTCCCTTTCAGATTCCCCAAGAAAATCTCCTTGCTGTAATCATCAGTAATGTCTTCTTGCCAAATCGAATGGACATTTCTTATGCCACTTGACCCCTCTGTGAAACACACTATTTTGCACACTATATGTCTTACTCCTCCATCGTTGGAAGTTCCCCTTTAGCGTGGAAAACCATTCAGACTTTGCATCTTGCCATTCCTTTGATTACAGTTTTTTTTTTCTTAAACAGGCTGAATATCCCTTATCTGAAATGCTTAAAACCAGAAGTGTTTCATACTTTTTCAGATATTGGAATACATGTTGAGTCTACCAGTTGGATATTCCTAATCCAGCATCTAAAATCTACATTGCTCCAAAATTTGAAACTTTTCGCACTCAAAAAGTTTTAAATTTTAGAACATTGTGAATCTTGGACTTTCAAATTAAGGATGTGCAACCTATATAAAGTTTAGATTCTAGCCTTTTTGAGGTTCCATCTGAATTCCTTCTTTCTATTTATTGAATATACCAATGGTTGATCACACTTACCCCAATGACTTCAAATATAACAATGAGTTCTGAACTGCTATCTTTGATTTTCTCTTCGCTTATGTTGTTAGGTGCTTCATAGACATTACCACTTAAATAGCAAACAGGTATCTCAGAGTTGCTAACTAAACTAATCATTTTTTATTGTTTATTGGTACATTTTAGGTATACAATATGATGGCATTTATCATTGGGAATTTGTGCTTTTATATGATGTATCTTGGTTCTTGTTTCTTTTCCCCATTCCCCTGCCCCCCCCATTCACCCCCTCTACCCTTTCCTATTTACAAAGACTTTGTTTCCATTTTTCCTTCTCTCATATTTATTACTTTCCCTTCTTTCCTTTCCCCTACCCCTCCCACTTTCCCTTTCTCCTTGGAACTTTTCTTCCTAAACTAATCACTTTTGCCCCCAAACTTCTCTTCCTATTTTCCTTCCTTTGATTTATATCACCCAAGATAGACATTTTTTAGCCATCCTTGACTTCTCAGTCTCTCCTGTAGTCAAAATCCCTATTGAACCATTACCACATAAATTGTCCTTCTCTAATATCTTTCTCATGTATTCTGCTATCGCTATACCACCTGAATCTTTGTTCAGAACCATTCTTTCAGGTATTATCCATTAATTTGACAAATGCTTACATATATGCAGTGACACTAACTTGAGAGCTAACACTGGAGCTCACAGTCTGGTGGAAGACAAGATTAATTACAACACAGCAGGATAAAGGCTACAGGGAAAGCAGTTTTGATGTATAAATACATGAGAGAGTTCCAGTTGTGTTACTAGAAAGTTCTAGAGGCTTTCCAAAAATGTTACTGAAGGTGAAACTTGAGAGGATAGTGAAGGTTATCCATGTGAAGGCAAGGGCAAGAGGGTTCCATAAAGAGGAATCCATATGTGCTGACACATTTACGTGAGAAACCACATGGCTTGCTGCAAAAACTTGCTGCAAGGTGGCTAGTAGGGCAGTGATGAGAGGTAAGGCAGGAAAGGTAGGCAGATGCCAAATCATGCATGGCTTTTGAACTTTGCTGAAGAGTTGACTTTTGTTCAGCAAAGAAAATGACATAATCAGATTGCCAGTTTAAAAATATCTCCAGTTCATTGAGAAACAGATTAATAAGGAAAGTGTGCACAGGGCAGACCGTCTAGGAACCAGTTGTAGTAATTCAGTCAAGAAGTGACCTTGCCTTGAGTGATGGGAATGGAAGCAGATTGGCATATGGACATATCCAAAAAATGTGTCCGTGGGAATCAAAGCCGATGTCCTGGAAACGGGAAATTTTAGGCATTTGGGATGCAAAGTGAGAGGGCAGATTTCATGAGAATGAACAGTTACCAGAAGAATATCCAAGTTCTCCTTTTTCATCTTGTCACAGTCACTTTCTTTGTCCAGCCTGTTAGCTTTGGAGGTCCCGGAACAGAGTTCCTCTTTCCTCATTCTCTGTCCTCTTCCTTGGTGATGTCACCCAGTCTCATGGATTTTCATATCATCTTTGTGCCGACAACCACTTCATTTAAATCTCTACCCCCTTTCTTCTGAGCTATATGTTGGACTGGAACATTCCACTGTATGCCCGGCCTCTCCACTTGGATGTCTAAACAATACCTCATCCATGAACAAAATCACGTTGATTTTCCCACATCTCCACAGAACTCCTGGTGCTCTTAATCCTTGTGACTGTTTCACCTACTAGCTTCTCCACGTCAGAACTGGCAAAGCCATTCTCCCTGTTACAAAATCTAAAATCCTTAGGTGTAATTTTGACCCCTTTTTTCCCTCACACATCTCATATAAAAATCCATCAGAAAATCCCATGAGCTGTGTCTCCAAGATATAACCACAATTCAGCTACATCTAATCATTCATTCCTTCCCCCCTAAGGCCAGAACATCACTATTGCTTAGCTGGCCTGTCTCAGCAGCCTGCCAGCTGACCTCACAGCCTCTACATTTGCCCTTCCTGTCCTCTGCCACCAGCAGTTTTCTCATGTGATCAAGATTCCATTAACACGTACTCACTCAGCACCCTGCATTGACTGCCTACAAACTCCTGGTCTTTGTCTTCTCTTGATCTCATGTTTTGGTCACCAAGGTCCAGGCTGAAGAACCCTTTTTATGCTCCTGCTTTTGTCTTTCTTGCTTCTGCCCAGAAATCTCTTTCACTGCTCAGATGGCTAAAATCTTCCTCATCCTCAACTTTTCTCTCAAAAGTTTTTCTCCCAGATTTTCAAAGCTACATTTATTCTCTCCACCATCCCTCCAGACAGTTCGAACCCCTACACCTGCTCTTCTCCCCCATAACATTTACCGACTTCTAATACACTATTCAGTCAACGTATTTACATGTATTCACTGTTGCCTGGATTGCACTGCTATTGTGTTCCTTCAGAGCAGGAGTGGCTGTTTTGTTTCCTGATACATCCTGATCACCTAGCACATTGTAGGGCCTCAGCATATATTTATCAAACTTAATCCTAAGTAGCTGTTGCATGGACAAAATTGAAGTTGGAATGTTGACTCTGTGGACAATATGGAGATAAAGATATACAGATCTAGAAATCTTCATTTTGCTGTTAATCCTCATCCTTATTCTTCTACCTAGACCAATACAGTGATCTTCTGTGGTGTCTTCTAACTTTGGTTCCTATCCACTCACCACACTGTCACCAAAATATATATTCATACCATTTTATATATTGCTTTCCATCTCCTGCTTAAGACTCCCCACCTACAGATAAAATTCAGACCCTTCAGCTAGACAGGTAGGGCTGCCTGTCATATGGCCCCAGCCCAACCTTCCAGTGACGTCATCCACTGCCAGTCCAGCCCACACAACCTCTAGCAAGTTATAGCTTTTTGAACAGTGCTACCAATGCTCCTTGAGATGCATGTGTGAGTCCACGGTGTCTGGGCTGTCCTGGGCCACTCATTTATCCCGAGGAACCCAAAATAAGCCCTGTCTCCTCTCTGAAATGTTCCTTGGCTTCCCGCTCAGTGTACTTAGTTTTATCCCTCTGTGTCCCTTCAGTCTTGGATGAAGTGAGCAAAAAGTAAGGACACTCAGTCAAGGGTGATTTTGTAATGACTTGCCTTCTCTTTGCTCTTCTTGTCTCTCTGCTTGAAATATATATACCCCTGGTATGTGCATACACACACACACACACACACACACACACTTGCATGCACTCTTCCCTGAATTATTTTTCTTTGAATTGATCAGTTATATAAATGCAATGCTGAGCACAGTTGTTTTTAAGTTGTCCTAACCTTTTGGTTCATTGATTTTTCCGAGGATCCAAGCATTTGCTGAGTTTTAGAAATTGGATTCTGTACTTATTTTTCATTCCTATCCCATTTTCACTAGGATTAGTTTTCTTGGCCTTCTGTATTTATTTAAAAATATTTAAAATTTTGTAGAAAGTTCTGTTTGGTTACTTATTTTCTATTGACATAGTAATCTCAACTTAGTGATGTTTATATGCTTTTAATTTTTCTTCCAAACCTGTTAGAATTGCATTATGTTCACCCACAGAATCCTCGTCAATACAAAGTATGGCCAGATTTGGTAATTCCTTCCATTCACAATATTCTCATGATTTCTATTGCTATTTGTTTATTCATTTATTTACTGAGCTAGGGGTCAAATATAGGCCCTTGAACATGCTACACAAGAACTATCACTGAACTATATCCCTAGCCCTTATTCTCATGATTTCTGACAGTGTTTTTTTGCTTTGCTTGAAAAAGAAAATGTCAGATAATGACCCAACGCACTGTCCAAGAGACTTTCGTTCATTCCTTTGTTAGAGTCCAGTTGCCAACCTGCATGAGCAAATAAGATCCAGAATTTTGTCAAAATCATATTATACACACCTACCTCATGCAGTCACCTGAGTGCACTCCTCGTGCCTATCTTCTCAGTCTTTCTGGCCCTGGATGCTTCTTTATATGTCAGCCGCTGTGGCAACAATAGGATCCACTCAGTACACTCCTCCAAAGCCATTTGATTTTGGCTTTAGGTGATTCCAGAGGAGGTTGATCAGCCCAATCCGGAGCACAGTCCCCTGTCTGGAATTGTAGCTTACCTTATGCTGAGGACATTTGCAGCCCCTACAGAAGGAATGTCTGATTCCTTAGTGAGTAGTGTGCCAGCTTCTTCTATAAGTTGTTTCCCTCAGCAGTTCACATTCTGACTGTTGAGTCCGGTTTATCACATCCAAACCCTGTATTTAAATGCAGCAGGAAGAAGTTGCCAGGCTCAGTTTATTTTAACTTACATATGGAGAGAGATATTTCTCAAATATTACTTGTGGGTTTATGTTATTCAACATTTCTAGATTAACTGACCAAATCTGGTAGCACTTCTGTACAATCTGAATTGTAAAATTACATCCATCCATTAAGATGAAAATATGAATGATAATTTTGGTTTCAAGCATTTTAACAGTGGGAAGGTTCAACCTTCACAATTTCAAGGACCATGAAACTTTCTTGTCTGACTTACAGTTTATTCAGGGGGCAAGTGCCTGTCCATCAGTCAAGGGTCGGGCAGTTCAGTGAGTTTTCTGAACAGAATTTTTTTTATAATATGCACAACATTAAAACAAATATCCATGTATTCATCTTTCTCAGAAGTTGAGCACTTTCAACCATTCTTTTTTTGCTTTGTTTTGTTTTGTTTTTGTTTCAGGGGATCAAACTCGGGACCTTGTGCTTACAAGTCAGGCGGTGCCACCACTGAGCTAAATCCCCAGCCCTCAGCCATTCTTTAAAGGACAAAAATGTTTGCCAACACACCAAAATTTATGATGGATAATCTTGAGAATGTAGTGAGAATAAAAGCAGTATCTCAAATAAAAAAAACTTTTATGATAATGAATTTAACAACTTCTAGAAGCAGTAATTATAACACATGCAGATTATTCTTGTACCAAATTTGACTTTTCTTCTGTCACCTAAATTTGAAATTTTTAATAAATAAAACGTAAATCTAGAAATACTTTTTCTGCTTCAGAAATTTCATGTCATGTATACAGTTATCCATAGTACTTTAGTTATTAAAAAAAATCCTTACTCTCACATGGTTATACCATGGCATGATTTTAAAGCCACCTGTGAGGAACAGGTTACCCTACTAATCGCTTTTAAAATAGCATGTTCTACTGCTATGTTGTTCAGCGGGTGGTTTACACTCCAGGAGTGATTCACAAGTCAGGCAGCATAGTCACATCCCTATGGCTGGTGAAAACAAAGGCAAAAGCTGATCAGCAGGAAAGTGCTGCAGCTGCCTGTGCCCCTTCCAGAATTGGCCAGTTAATTTCTCTGATGCAAATCATTAACCTGTTTATAATCAGACATTCACCTAGCCAACTTTCTTATCAATCACAGGACTTATTAGAAAAAGCAGACTCAAACAGAAAGGTTTTTGGCTTAGCTTGTGATAGTTGGTCCGTGTTTAACAGACAATCTGTAATGTCTGGATATTTATATGACATATCAAACAATGTTTAGAGTGTGAAGTCAATGACACATTGACATTTTCTTATTGTATCAGTGAGATACATATTGTCATGTCAGTTCTTGCCAGGAATTTCTCAACAAAATAAAAATTTTTTTCAGTATTTCAATAAATATTGATATGCCCAGCCTGATTTTTAAAAATAGCATGTTTTAGAAACACAGCAGCAAAAAAAAACTAAACATTTTTGCAACATTCATATATTGCCAAACCTTAAAAAATTGTTTTACCTCAAAGATAAATAAATGCAACAGAAAATCTTTTCAATCTGAGTTCTATTAGCAAGAAAAAAAGTGATTATTTCATTAGTTTTTTTCCATTTAAAATCTTACAACTAGAATTATCATTTAAATATGTTTAGCCAGGCATGGTAGCACACACCTGTAATCCCAGCTCTTGGAAGGCTGAGCAGGAGGATTGCCACAAGTTCAAGGCCAGCCTGAACTACATAGCGAAACCTTGTCTCAAAAAAAAAAAAAAAAAAACCAATAAATAATTGTAAAGGTTTATGAAACTTACACACACAAAAAAAAATTCAGTGTCTTTCTGAAGTTCAAATTTAAAAGGGCCTTCTACGTCTATACTTTCTAAATCTCATTGGGGCTATGAAATTACTCTTTTTTAAAGAGGTTAAAGTAACGGTTCCTGTTTGTTTTCCTTCCTTAATATGGGAGGACCTTTCTGTGGCCTCTGTCTTGGAAAACAACTTAAGAAAAATTTCACAAACCTGAAACAGGGTTAGAGAAAAACCACAAGATGGCCAAATGGTGGGAAAATAAAACACCATTTAAACTGTAAATAAGAGTAGTATAGTGATGACACAGTCACCAGGTATTCGGAGTGGTCTCATTCATGCCCTGGGCAATGTCCTCATTTTTGTTGAGGACAGGTAAAAACTGGCTAAAACAAAATTTAGGATAATAAACATAGTAGCTATGTTTACTGAATGACACTATGCTGCATAATTGGATGCCAGTATCTTTCATAATTTATCTCTAACCCTCAGAGCCAACCCACAAGGTATGGACCAAAGTGAGCCCCAGACTCAGAAAGTGCAAAAATAGTAGGGTCCAGGTGCATATCCCATCTAAATCTTTGTATGAACAGAGCTCTCCACTATACCCCTCCCCTTCTCTAGAAGATTCCATGAGCTCTGAGAAGAGTGTTATAAAGTGTTTGTCAAGCAAACTAGTTTGCAAATATTAAAAATAAAATTGATTCACGGGTGTTTGGATCATTTAAATGTGATCATACAAAAAAGCAACCAGTGGCCGGGGATTTAGCTCAGCCGTTCGGTGGCCTGCCTTGCAAGCGCAAGGGCCCGAGTTCAATCCCTGATATAAAAAACAAACAAACAAAAGAGCAACTGGACCGACAATAAAATCGTAAAGAGTTCTTCTGTCCCCTTGACTTGCTGTTAGAAATTGTTGTCAGGTTAGTGTTTGACTGCATTAGAAGAGATAGATGTTTAAAGTCAACTGAGGCTCTTTTGATGATTATAAGAGTTAAGGGTTAAATATGCATGAGAATCAAATGTTTGGCAAAATATTTTAAAATTCACTTTCTCAAGGGTCCGGTGCATTCATTTACTTTGCAATTTAGGCTGTACATTAAATTTTAGAGTTTGTCTTGCCATCTTCAAACCAGTAGATTATATACACACTTTACGAGCAGAAATTCTCCATAGCCACAAAAGACAGGGTTGTAACTGATGCTCATAAATATCTGAATAACATTGTGTGATATAATGTAATATAGTGGGTATTTGTAAATACAATATTTTAAATGGCATAAGGAACTTCCTATTGTACTATTCTTTCTATAACTTTGTTTTTATATTCCTACATTTAAAGTTAGTGAAAATATTATAAATGTACAGAGGGCTAAAATTTTTCTTTAGGTTTTTACCCTGGCCTAATAAATACATGAAACAATGTTTAACATCTCTGGCAATTAGAGAATTATAGTTTAAATTAACAGTAAAATTCTACCTTATTCCAGAAAGAAATGGTTATCATCAAGAAACCAAATAATAACAAATGCTGGGGTGGGGTGCTTTACATTGCTGGAATGTAAATTAGTGTAACCACTATGGAAATCAGTATAGAGATTCCTCAAAAAATTAAAACTAGAATTTCCACTTTCCCAGATATTTTCCTTCTAGGTTTCTTCCTGAAAGCGTTCAAGACATATTACAGTGACACCTGCATATTCATGTTTATGGCAGCACGACTCATAATAGCTAAATCTTGGAATATGGTCTAGATGTCCATCAACAGATGAATGGATAAAGAAAATATAATATTTACACATAATGGAGTCCTACGCTGCTATAAAGAGAATAAACTTGACTCATTTATAAGAAAATGGAGGCACCTTGAGACCATAATGTTAAGTGAAATAAATTAGACACACAAGCTTCAATATTGTATGGTTTCTCTTTTATGAGAAACTCAAAATATAAAGAGCAAAGTAAAAGATATAGGACATAGGGACATAGATCTTTTGCAAAGGGAAACCAAGAAATTGAGGGGGGGGGTGAAAAAAAGTTGTAAAAAAAGAGGGATAGTATTTAGCCATTACTATTTTGATTTATTTTTCCCTGTTATGTACCCATGGCCATTTTCTATCATCATAAATCCTTTTTATATGTTTAGAGGCAATATTGAAATATTTTCCAGTTTTTATGTCTTGGACTCTTCAATTGGATATATTTTTTAAAGCTTGAGATTGTTATATAAATATTGCAAAAGATTTCTGAGTTATATAGTAGGAAAAACTGGTATTTCACCTCAGAAATCTTAATTAATAGATATTTCCTCAGTGCAAAGTAAAATATCCTTATTAAGTAAATAGAGATATCACCTTTGTCCCAATTACTTGAATCTTTTATATGAAATTGTTTTTACGCACTAGACCTTGTGTTTAAACTCACAAGTTTATAGTATTTAATACAAGAAATAATTTCTTTAAGACTTTTTGAGGAGCAAGGAATAAAAGAATCATTATGAAACTTTCAATGACAAAGAAAGATGGGAAAAGAAGTGTTATTGATTCCCATTAGCTTGGGATACAAATGTTCAAACACTGTAGCATCAGAAACCAGGCCCTCCTGTCCTTTGTGTCAGTTTTGTAGTGGCAAAGGTATTACAAGTTAACATCTTCAGTACTTCCAATCTCTGACAGAGAGATTCTCTCCCAGTGTCTATATTAAAGCTCACAAAAGACTCTGATTGGCTTGCTTTGGTCATGTGCTCATCCCTGCCCAGGTATAGGTCAAGAGAAGGCCAACCTGGTTTGCCTGATTACTCTGAGGTGATAGGTGAGCCAGGGAATTAACTGACAGTTCCAGTACATAGGAGAGAGAATATTCCAAAGAGTTACCCTAGAAGAAACAGTAGTTTCTGTAAAGGTAATCATAGGTGCTCATTGAAATGCCATGCCTTTTGAAGAAATGCCATTTCCAGGAAGTGCAAATAATTTGAAACAGTTCAAATAAGCATTATATCTTTTTACTCAAAGAATTAGAAACACTGAGAAAGACCTAGATTGAATGTTCACTACATTTTAGGTAATATTTATCCTCTTTAAACCTCATTTTTATCAGCTGAAAACATTGAATAATGTTCTCCTTATATGATTAGAAGAGATAGGATGTAACTATCTTGTAAAATACAAAGTACTTTCTTCAGTCATAAATTATTATGATTTCTAAGAAAAGCAATACCTAAAGCAAAGTTACTTGGATCAAAGTTTAGAAAGTCCATCTCTTTAAAAAAAAAAAAAAAAAAAAAAAAAAAACTTCCATTACAATTTTTATGTTTTTCCTGAGGAACCAGTACTTGCATATAACAAAAATATACTTTGCAACATGCTTCTGTTGATGATGAGAAGGAGGAAGATGACGAATGTGTTGATAGGTGGCTACTCAAGAAATACTTGACAAATTAAATATGTTGCTAAACTTCTGGGAAATAAAAAGACCAGTGTAAGGTAGTTAAGTGATAAAACTAGAGGTATGTAAATAGCCCAAAGAATTGAGGTGCTGGTTTGAAGGTTAGGATGAGCCAATTTTATAGCTAAAATCAGTCTTTTTAAAAGGAAATACTACTCCTAAATACCAAAAATTTTATGGCCAAGGTGCAGTTGAGATGATCACTCCCAGGAAGTGTTTTGTCAGTAAGATTATCTTAACTATCAACTGAAAAGAAATAAATAAAAGTTTTATGGATGATTCAGTTTCACCTGATACATGCACATTATTTCAAGGAAATGAATTAGTCTCTGAATCATTTTTACATGTTCCATTTAGTAAAGAATTCAGAGTTGGTGAAATGGCTAGCACTCTTTCAGGAAGAAAAAAAAAGCAATAAAAATATTATATGTTGAAAGTTTGATTCAGGCACTTTGAAGGAATAAATATAGAAAAAGTGAAAGTATTTCTGGAGTCACTACCAATATAAATATTAAAATTGCTTGTACAGCTAGATCTAGCGTATATGAGGAAGTGAAATTAACATGTACCAAGCCAGTGACATTACAGTAACGTATAATTGTGAAAAACAGTCTCAGAGATGAAAATTGTTAGAGTTGGAATATACTTTGAAGTTCATTAGTTCAATCCAAGAATCACTGATAAATATGTATTAACCAGCCCTCCCTCCAGGGGAGGAAAAACAACTCTGATGTGTGGTGGTTGCCAATTTCTGGAGTATAAATACTCCTACCATAGCTAATTGCAGGCTACCAAGATGAGGTTACTGAAATGTGAGTTAGAAAGACATTCGCAAAATAGATTGTCTTAAGCCAGTATCAGGAAACCAGCATGCCACTGGGTCAGCGTTGTAATTTGATCAATTAGAAAGCAGTTGAGACCAAACAGAGTGGCTTGTTTTGGGTCCTAGAATTAATTAGCTTCACTGCCTCAACTAAACTAGGTTCTTTGTAGTTCTTCACCTCAAGACTGTGAATGCATTATAAACAAAGTGATTGATTGATTGGTAAATCCACCTAACTACCCTGGCCTGGTTAAGGTTCCCTTCATAGGTCTTCCCATGTTGCGTTTAAACTGTAGTCTTCTTGCCTGTCTGCCCTACTTCTCTGAGATCTCTAACAATTGGAAAGTAGTTTATCTTTGTATCTTCAACATTTTAAACCATATGGATGCTTCATTGTTTATTGAGGAGATGAATGGACAATAATAATAGAGAACATTTGTTAACCTACTGTGTGCCAGACATTGTTCTTCATGGCTTTCATGTGTTATCTTATTGAATCTACAGAATAACTCTCATGACAACTGAAGTAGGTACACTAGTCACACCTATACCTTAAATGAGACAATAGAGGCTCAAGAGTTAGCTGCCCACGATCATACAAGGATAGATTCAAACCTTGAAACCTGGCTCCAAAATATGCAACTTGACTTTTCAGTTGTCACTCAGTTAACTGGAAGTGTTATCAGAGTACCCAGCCTAGCAAAAAACTTATAAAAGGTCTCCCTCCGTTCCTCAGGAAGGACACAGACATTTCCTGGAGATCTGGTCTGAACCACACAAACCCTTGTTAAGAGAGGGGCCTTAAATAATTGGAATGGTCAAGAAAATGCAGTGTTTAGGTGATTAAGTTTTCTCATTGTCTCAGTTTTAAATAGAAAGCTATATTTTAAATTTAAAATGTTGATAATAGGGCCTAATCCTGTTTTTTCTTTAATGGGGAAATTAACCTTTCTTTGCTTTCTTAATATGAAAAATGGTATCACAGTTTGCTATTAGAGAATAAAAAGAAAGTGTAGGAGACTAAGGTACTAACTCCATTGTATGTTCTAAAAGATTTTTCTTGAAGTAGAAGAAAATAACTCTTCCTCGCTTCTGGTTTTCTTATGATTTGCTGTCTCATCCAGCAGGATAACAAAAAGCTCATTTGTACATTTCTTAGATTCTAGCTAATTGAGATTAGTACAGTGAATGATTTATATATCAACTTTAAGATATGAAAGTTACTTTTGAAACATATTATAGTGTTTAGTACCTCAGATTTTTTTTAACAAGCACGATCATGTTGAAGACTTGTTCAAAAAGCCTGGAAGGGACAAAAGAAAAGTCATTCACATTCTGTACCATATTAATCACTAAGATGTAAACTGAATGAAATGTTATTTTTTTTCTTTCTATTAGTAACAATGGTTCTTTTAATTCCATCTCTATTATATCTTCTAGAGAAAATGCAGCAATAAATTGTTTGCCAGGCTAATGTTCCCAATTTTGAAAATACATCAGTTGTCACCATATTGAGAAGAACATTTAATTTCTTTACATCGTATGCTCTGGACTGATAAAACATTTTGTCACTAATCCTTTCTATTCCTTGTTTTTTCCTTATTGACAAAAATTTTCTAGTACATTTCAAAACAATAAGTATTATATATAAAAGTAGCAAATACACTCCTTACATTTATTATATGCCCTGTAACAGTCAAAGTGTTCCTAGAGATAAGACCCCTTTTTGATACTGAAAAGTAGTCATATGAGAAATTTGGACCTGGGGTTGAATAGGTAGATGAATGGTCAGAAATCACAGAGGTAGATGGGGAAGGGCCAGCATCAGAGGTCTGATTGCATAACTTCTATCCCAGTGCAAGTCCCCTCAGCTCTCAGGGAGCTGCCTTAGGGCGAGAGATGTATTTACAAGTGTGAATGGATTCCTGCCTGTTAGATGTAGAGTTGAGTCCTGATTCTAACTGTGGGACTTTTGACAAGTGTGCTCATCCAGGAGAGGAGGATAATGGTATTCCCTTGTTTACAGGGTATTTATGAAGACTAAATCAGAGGGCTTGGCACAATTTCTGGCTTGTGGTAAGGACTAAAGGTGTATTATTGTTGTTGTTATTCATGTATGGTATATAGTTTTTCAGTTCCTTGTCTTACTAAAACTTCACTTTGCTCTCTGGTCCAACTTTAGTTTTCTACTCCTGCTTATTTCCTCAAAGCCTGTTACCTTTACTTGGACTCTGAAGATCACTGTGTCCTTGACTGTCTTCTTTATCTTTCACGAAGGTAAAGGGGAATTCCCCACACATGGTATCTTAGAGAAGCCTTAGAAATTAAAGGAGCCCTTAGAACTATCTATTCAGTCACTTTCTGCTAATATTCGTTTATGTGCCCTGCTGTGGTTATTCTAAACTTCTTTCTCCTCTTGAAGCCCCTAGTCCTTCCTCTGTATCTACCAGCAGATGATCATGTACCTAATTTATTTTTAGACCATTGAGGTCATAGTCCTGAATTCCCTTGGTGTCCTATTTTCATCTGACTTCTTATCCCCTCCTGCTGTCTCAGAGGGAGCACCCTCTCTTATATTCCAAGGAACTTGGAAATACTTCTTTGTCTCCTTTGGAATATCATTCTAACAATTTTCTCTCTCTTATGCCCCTTTGATTTCCCCACTTCTCTTGAGTCAACTAGTTTTTACTCTCTTCTCCATGTCCCTCCACTGCCTCTGTGCCTTGGTACAACTGCTTTGCCTGCTAGGAATTTCCATTTCATTCTCCTTAGAGGCTTGGTTCTAGTATGATTTCCGATCTCATTGGTCACCTCTCATCTATATTCCTATAACTGTATCTTTTGTTAATTTTTTAGTAGTACATGTTTGCAGAACATAATGTTTACATGCTTTTTGGGGAGTTGATGCATGTACATAACACATCTTAATTCTTTTTTGGTACCAGGGATTGAACCTTGCATTTGTGAGGCAGACATGGTACCACTGAGCTAAATCCCCTTCCCTTTAATTCTTTTTTTATCCTCTTCCCCCATCTCTTGGTCCCCTTCCTTCCTGAAAAAGATCTGTCTCCCTGTTTCCTATTATTTTATTTTTTTATTTACACTTTGGGTTTCTCATATAAGAGAAACTTCATTGTTGAAGCTTGTATCTTCGGATTTATTTTACTTAACTTTATGCTCTGAAGGTATACCCATTTTCCTGCAAATGACTCAAGTTTATCTTCCTTTATGGCAGAGTAGTACTATACTGTATGTTAAATACCTCATTGTCTTTATCCATTCATCTGTTGATGGTCATATGAGCCGCTTCCAAGATGTAGCTTTTATGAATTGTGCTGCTATATACTTGGGTCTGCATGGGTCACTATAACTATTGAATCCATTCCTCCACCAAGTGACTCTGAGCCTTGTCTAAAGACAAGGGTACCATGTCTTTAGAGACACTGAATCAATGTTAGGAAAAGAAAGAGCGGTCCTACAATAAACTTGTCTTTTCTACAATTTAAACATGAACTTCCCTAACCTCTGTTATTTGCCTAGTGCTTTTCTTTTCTTACAAACATTGCTTCTTCATCAATATTACTTTGCATTTTAATGTTTAACACTGCTATTAAATCCATTAGAACTATTTTTGGGGGGGATTTTTGTTTTTATTTGTTGTTTGTTGAGACAGGGTCTCATATATCCCAGATGGGCTTGAACTCACTATGTTATTCAGGCTGACCTCCAACTCATAGCAATCCTCCTGCCTCCGACTTCCCGGTATTAGGATTGCAATAGGCATGCATCAGCAAAGCTTTCACAAGAACTGCATTCTGTTTCTCGAGACACTTGATGGCTTCTGTGACACTGTGCAATATTACCTTTCAATGTCTCTGCCTTAATCTTTGACACTTTTACTAATGAGAGAGGATTTTCTCTCATTCATTCTAGTCCCTCCATGAACATACCTACTCTTGGTTTTAACCATCACCTTCAAGCGGATATGTGCAAAATTTATTTCTATTCCAACTAGAGTCGCAAATTTCTCCACCAATATTCAGTTTTCTCCCCTTCTAGTGTAACAGTGGCAAATATCTGGCACTCTGCTTCTGCCTGCCAGTTTCCCAAAACAGCTGTCTCATCTAAGATCACTCATGCCTCTTTCCCAGTCAGGTTAGCTTCCTTCTCTTGAATGCTTTTCGTTACTCATTTATATTCCTTGGCACATGTGCTCTTCCTGCTCAGAAATTTCCTTCTTCACTTATTTCAGACTGGCTTCCTGGTAAATAATGCGAAGCCTACTAGTCATCCCTGTTGTAAAACATTCACTTCTCTCCCACTAACTCATTATGTTTAAAACCAGTATCGTCAACCTTTCTGTTGCTGGCAATCCTAGTTCTGTAACTTGTTCCACTTTTGTCCGGATGACTGCCTACACCTCTATCTTCTCTTGTATCCTTCCCAATTTGGGATCAACTCTTACTTCGATGTGTCTCTCTTCTCTATGTTTTTGGGGTCACAATCTTGCTTTTATTACTTCACTATAGACTCTAAAAATAGCTGATGAGCTGATGTGCTGATTATCAGATTCTTCCTGCTGAAAGTCCCATTGTCTCCAGATCAATCTTCATAAACCAAAACCGTGGTTACATGAAACCCAGACCCACTCAGTGACTTTTCGCTACCTCTAATTAAGCCCTCCAGTTCTTAGAACTTTCATAAAGTATTTCTGATTTTGAAACCAGAAAAATGTTTTCAAGTTTTGATTACCAAAACTAACCTGTTGTGTGATTTTGAACTTATTGCTTAATTTTTATCTGCTCATTCAATATATACCTGTTTAACACCAGCTGTGTTCCAGGCTCCATACCAGGTAGTTGGGATACAGTGATAAGCTAAACATTGTCCTTGCTGTCTTGGATCTCACAACATAATAAATTTGTCCCTGTTTCTCATAATTATTATCATAAATGCAGGCCATTTCTCCCTTCCTCAATGCTTGTAGCTTTTGGCTTGAGTTATACTGCCATGACATGTAGTTGTCAATGTTATGTATATTACTGCTTAACTATTTTTTAGGTTCACTGAAGGGCAAGAGCCCTGTCCCATTTCCCATAGGCAAGCACAGAACCATGCACATACTAGTTGCTCAGTGAATTCTTTTGTGGCATTGTAGACCGTGTTGTTCTTCGGCAGACATAATGCTGACTATGCCTGTAGAGACTCCCTTTGTGCTATCAGAATGATGCTCTTAAAAAAGTAATACCTGTTCAGTTTCTTTCATTCGAGGGCCTCTCCTTTCCAACATACTATCCTGCCTATAGCTATTATAAGTAGAGCTCACATATATAGAACTTGTGAGCCTTAAGTTTTTAAAAAGGGAATAACAAATCCAAGCATGCTTCCTGGTAGGAACATTGTCCATGTGCTTACAATGGAAATAATGTTCTTTTCGCTAAATAGCTTTTTGACTTGGTAATGAACAATATGTCATTTTTCCCTAAGAAATAGTCTTAGGCCTTTAGTTCTAAAGATTATATTTTATTTTATACATGTTCAGCCTGCTGTTTGTAAGTTCCATTGGCATTATGTTAAACATTTGTCTGCCTGAAACAATAGGTTAACAATAGCCAAATTATAACCATACCTTTCTTCGGCACACAAAATCTTATAAACAGCATGTGATCATTTTGCCTCTAGAAGTTATGATTGTTTTCTTCCAAAAGGAAGCTAAATTTAGCCTAGTAATTCTGCATGCTCCCAAGGAAACAATGCCTGCTGTGAATCTTAGAATAAATGAATCTGAACCACTGTTCCTTTACTTGACTAAGAAAGTTTAAATATCAACCTCATCATTAGCCACAGATAGGAAACCACATTAAACAACCAGCAAGGGGTTAATACAGAACTGAGCTGTATTGCTTATTTCATTGCATAATGAGTCTCACTTTGTTGCTGCATGGACCTTAATACAGAACATTGTTTGCATCTCATAATGGGTCTCTAAAATTAATTGTTCATAGCTTGACTTCTAAAAATAAAGCATGTGGAGTCATGTCCTAACACACAATGCATCTTTATGTGCTACCAACTAGAGTTTCTTGTTTTCGTTCTATGTAAAAATTCCAGTTAGAAGACATTCTTTCTGAGAGTTTAAGTGGGATTGCTCTCTTCTGGTATTTTCTTGTTTGTTTCTAGTGATGACTGACCTGCTCTTGCCTTGAACATGTTTTGGCAGATCAGCTGCTCACAATGAAGGCCCCCGCTGCACTTGCACCTAGTGTCCTTGTGCTCCTGTTTACCTTGGTGCAGAGGAGCGATGGGGAGTGTAAAGAGGCCCTAGTGAAGTCCGAGATGAACATGAATATGCGGTATCAGCTTCCCAACTTCACTGCAGAAACACCCATACAGCATGTCGTTCTACACAAGCATCACATTTACCTGGGGGCCACTAACTACCTCTACGTTTTAAATGACAAAGATCTTCAGAAGGTAGCTGAGTATAAGACTGGACCTGTGCTGGAACACCCAGATTGTCTTCCATGTCAGGACTGCAGCAGCAAAGCCAATTTATCAGGAAGCTTTTGGAAAGATAACATCAACATGGCTCTGCTTGTTGACACGTACTACGATGACCAACTCATTAGCTGTGGAAGTGTCCGCCGAGGGACCTGTCAGCGACACATCCTTCCACCCACTAATCCTGCTGACATACAGTCGGAGGTTTACTGCATGTTCTCTCAGCAGGCAGATGAAGAACCCAGCCAGTGTCCTGACTGTGTGGTGAGCCCAATGGGAGCCAAAGTCCTCCTATCTGAAA
Source organism: Fukomys damarensis (assembly GCF_012274545.1). NCBI lineage: Eukaryota > Metazoa > Chordata > Mammalia > Rodentia > Bathyergidae > Fukomys > Fukomys damarensis. The sequence goes on along the minus strand of NW_022900916.1, from coordinate 49,297,711 downwards.
AGGATCGTTTCATCAACTTCTTTGTGGGCAATACCCTAAATTCTTCTTACCTGGCAGATCCCTCGTTGCATTCAATATCGGTGAGAAGGCTAAAGGAAACACAAGATGGTTTTAAATTTTTGACAGACCAGTCTTATATTGATGTTTTACCTGAGTTCCGAGATTCTTACCCCATTAAGTATGTCCACGCCTTTGAAAGCAGCCATTTCATTTACTTTCTGACAGTCCAAAAGGAAACTCTAGATGCTCAGACTTTTCACACAAGAATAATCAGGTTCTGTTCTGTAGACTCTGAACTGCATTCTTACATGGAAATGCCTCTGGAGTGTATTCTCACGGAAAAGAGAAGAAAGAGATCCACAAGGCAGGAAGTGTTTAATATCCTTCAAGCTGCGTATGTCGGTAAGCCTGGGGCCCATCTTGCTAAGCAAATCAGAGTCAGTCTGAATGATGACATTTTGTATGGGGTGTTTGCACAAAGCAAGCCAGATTCTGCTGAACCATTGCATCGATCCGCCGTCTGTGCATTCCCTATCAAGTATGTCAATGAATTCTTCAACAAGATCGTCAACAAAAACAATGTGAAATGTCTCCAGCATTTCTATGGACCAAATCATGAGCACTGCTTTAATAGGGTAAGTCACAGAGGTTCTTCACTTACAAACTTCAAGGTACAAAGTAGATTAAGTATCAGTTCAGAAAAGACTAGCAAAGGCTTTTCTGTGCATGGCAAATGGTCTCTATCCAAAATATCTGCAGATAGAAAAAAAAAAGAAGTTGAATGTTCATTGATAAATGAAATCATATCTAAAGAAGTTAAAGTAACTGAAACAAAACATTTTACAATTTGGATTTGCAAGTCTGTAGTAACACTTTTTTATTGATGATTATTTCTACTTACATGAAATGATATTTTCAAAGGAAATGTTAGGGAATGTTTGTGCTCTGATTTAAATATAGTAAAATCTACCATCTATCCCTAGAGGATTTTTCCTGCTGGTCATTTCATCACTTAGTGCAGGAGGAGGGACCCAGTCTGGGAGTTCATTGTGGCCTTGAGCATTCTTGCAGTGAACCAAATTTGCATGTGTAGGTCTGGCTACGCCTCCTAACGTAATGGCTATTATCGATCATAACTGAGCAAATAATACAGCTTTTCTAAAGGCAATTTAACTTTGGATATATCTGTCTCATGTGCCCTAGCAGTTTTGAATCTAAGAAGGATAGGTTATAATTGTAAGCAGGAAGAACACTAAATATCCTTGATTAGAGAAAGTATGTAATTCTGCTAAAGGGTACTAAGAGCATATGATTTCAGAAGCACTTGGTTGACTTTTGTTGCAAGTCTGGGATACTTCCCTAGATAGAAACTCTCTCTCTCTCTCTCTCTCTCTCTCTCTCTCTCTCTCTCTGTTTAGCTTATTTTATGAAGTTTAGGAAAATATGCCCAAGAATATCAGTTCATATTTTGGCTAAGTAAAACCAAAATTTCCTTCCTTTCCCCTCCAAAGGTTAGGGACATTCAGAACATACATAAACAGGCCGGGGATTTAGCTCAGTGGTTCTGCTGCCTGCCTCGCAAACATAAGGACCCGAGTTTGATGCCCAGAACCAAAAAAAAAAACAGCAACATATATACACATATATCCCAAATTATTTTTCCTGTATTCATTTAATATTCCTAACATACTCTATAAGAAGCAATGGATTTCTTCATGAGGCTGTCCATTTTCTTTACTAGAAAATACAAAAGAATGAAATGAAATGAGATTTTAGAAACCCAAGATTAGGAAATATAATAATAATAGCATTTCTGAGAAAACACTTTTCTTGCACCCAGTAAGTGGCTTCAGAAATAAATTTAAATGGAACCTATAAGGGGTTCCTTTAGGGTTTCTGGAAAACTTGATGGTTGCTATTTAAATTTGTTGTTGTTAATTAAAAAGACTTCACAGGACAGATTGGCATCTTACCTAATTATTTTATTTTTTACATTTCAGCCCCAGATATAAAAGTACTTATCGAGTCTAGAAATTCTCAAACTCTATGTGAACTTAATCCTACCCCTTTGACATTTTTAGTGTACTGTCAGGAATGCCCAAAATGCACTGACCACACCTGAAACCATTATCACTTCCATTGGAAAAATTCTTGTGGGAAACAAGATGGAACTTGCCAATAAAGTCTAAGGGAAGCCAACTTTTGCACTGGCCAAATTCCATGAAGACAAATGCCTTCAAACCTACTCTATTTATTTACCCATTTATCTTCTTTGATTGCTAAAGATCAGAATTTTTCTGAGAGCAAGACTACACACTTCTCTAGGTTTGTTTTTTTATTATTTTTTTTATACCCATCCACAAAAAGACCTTAGTGGTCCAATAATCAGCATATAGTAATTTTCCAGTTCTATCTTAAAATTAAGGCAACAAGAGCCATTCTTCACACAAAAATAAAATGATTTACAAGATTGAACCTGTTTAGAAAGTCTCTAAGCAATAAGATGATTACATTTTTGTCTTGGCAGATTTAGATACCAGATGACCCTTACAATTTTTGGGAACTGAGTTTTTGTTTTGGTGACTAGACACACATATTGCAGTTTTGCTAGTAACATCTCTCATGCGTGCTCGGAGGGACTCTTGTGTGGACTGTGGACAAGCTTCAGAATGCTGTGGAGTGTGTTTGCGTGCAAGCTCCTACCCTGTCCTCAGTGTGTGAGAATATCCACAGAGGGGCTTTCTGGCTCCCTGCCATGTGCAAGATGGGTTCCTTTCCCAGGGTCAGGCACTGAGAGTGCCTGGAAAGAAGGCCTTTTATGTTCTAGCGGGCCAGCAGGTATGTCAGGCCTAACATTTATTAATGATCATATAAGATGTTGCTTTTTCTACTCTCACATTTCACAAATATGTCTGCATAACTGTGTACATGCATCTTCTCATGTTGATGACATCATGAGAGTGCTCTTTTCAGTCATCTAATAATTCCCAGAACACATCACCTTCACCCACAAATTATCTATGCTTCGGAACTCAGTCTCCACCCATGATGCTGTTTCTAGAAACTTATCACAAACCTCCAGTTCCTATTCCTAGCATACCAGTGCTATGTCAGTCACTGTACAAGAATTTGTTCTTGATTTTCACAATGTAAAATCAAGAATGTTACTTTTGAAAATGATTCTTAAAAGATTTATTGACAGTAACTTCCAACACTGAAACTGAGATTCTACCACCCATAATAATTACTGTCTTTAATCTATTATCTTTTTTACCCATTCATCAGTGAACATCCTAATTAATATTGATTGAAGTGTTTTAAGCTAATGTATATTCCCTGCACAGTACATTATTATTCAAATAGAATAATTGAGAAAATAGCTCCACAAGATGTAGAGTTTGTAAAGACCAAAATTTGGGGAGGAAAAAAAAATTTACCTTCTATTTGGGGATAAACAGTATTAAAAATTCAGTTAATTTGCTCACAATTCACTGAAATATCCAACAAACAAATATAAGGAATTTTTATATGATATATCTAGGAAAAAATAGAATCAGAGCACATAGGCCCAATCGTCTACAAAATGAGAATCAATAGGAGAATTGTTTAACTTCCCAAATCACCACAGACTCTGTTCCCTAAGTTACACTATTATTATCTAAAAGCAGTAGAATGGTACATTTTGTAAAATTTTAAATTAAAGTTAAAAAAGGATTCTTGAAATAAAATACAATTAATACATTGTAATGTTTTCCTTACAGTCCCATTGTCAGACTGTTGCTGTATACATAAGTGTTTGAACGAATGAAAGTAAATTTGTAGCTAACATTTTCATCAATATTTTGTTCATCTGAACGGCCAATGATGGATCAGTTGAAGGGGAAAATCATGACATTTGGTGCCAGACACACCTGGGTGCCGGCTTTGGCTTTGCTCCTATCAGCATTCTGAATCCTGCAGCATTATTCAACCGCTCAGAGGCAAGGTCTCATGTTTAACATGCAGAGAACAAGAATTATTTCACAGGGTTTTGTGAAAATTTAGCATAATTTATATAAAGTACCTAGCACAAAAAGATGACCATAAATTTAGTGCTTTGGGAATCAGCATGCCTAATGAAAGAAGACTAAAGTCAGAGATCTGGGCTCAAGTCTGCACCCCACCATTTTTTTTTTTACCAGGATGGGCATGAAAACATTATTTACACTTGCAGAACTCATCTGCTTTCATACAGAACTATGCACAAGTGCAATAATAGCTCTAAAAAGTCCCAACTTAGTTCTTGGCACATAATGAATATCAGCTACTATTATAAAGACTACTTGTGTAAAGAATGGTAAATTTAAATGATTGGATTCATTTATGAAAGAGTAATATTCTGGTTCTGTTGGTCATAAGGGTCTTTTGCTTTCCTCTCTACCTGTTATGAGTGACCTACCTCCATAAAGCAGAATTTATTAATGCCTTTTTAAGATTTAATATTTTTTTTAAATGATGGAGTAAGGATTGGTGGTGTTTAAGGGGGCAGAGGGTAGAGAGAAAGACAATTGCATCAAAATTGTACTGTAGTCTGATAGAAGGCATTAAGTTCTGCTTTTTTCACAAGTTAAAATCCTAACTGCATTATGTTTATGTACTATAAATCATATTTTGCATTAAGAATTTGGGAGCCAGGGATTTAGCTTAGTGGTGGCACCACGTTCCTCACAATCACAAGGTCCGAATTCAATCCCTGGTACCAAAAAAAAAAAAAAAAATTGGGGGAATGCCGCTTTAGAAAAATTCAACCTCATAGGTTGTTTGTATCAAGCTTCTTTGTTTTTAAATATCATTTATACTCAAATTCAAAGAGTAGCCAACTGCTTCCCAAAATAAAGGAAGCTTTGAGGTAGTAGTGTTCCATCTCTGTTTCACACTGCCAAAGTTAAAGGGTTCAGAGCCATCAAAGGAAAAAACCAAAATGATTGGAACAATTTTCACTGAGAACAAAAATCAAAACAAGATGCAAACAAGGAATAATAGGAATATGTAGAAAAATAAACATACAGTGATGTTTCTTTATTACTATTATAAAGATGATAGATGAATAAAATTGAGTTACATTTAAGTTGTAATGGAAGAAAATAATTGCAGCCTTCCATCAGGAAACCACAGAACCATTATTGATTTGTCATCCTCAGGGCATGTCTTATAATATTTAATAAAATAAACAAAGATTTATAACTCTTTATAGGCCATATGTCTATAATGCCCTGCACCGTTTGAACTGTGAATGTGGAATCAGTGTTACAAATAGCATCCATGTAATCATACTGGTTTGGCATCCCTTATTTAAACAATCTAGCACTCTCAAGAGAATGTATTTTATATTAAGGATGAAAAATGTGAAATCAGATTACAAAGGTTTTTTTTTTTGCTTTGCTTTCTGTGCTCAGAAATGAGAGAATGTTATTCTATATGAAAGGAGGATTCTTCATTCTTGATACTAGACAGTCTTCTAAATGTAAACACTAAATATCTTGGCTATATGCCAGATGTAATTGCTACCAAAGAAAAATTTTGCAAGAAAGTCCCTGAGGTATAAGGATACAATATAATTTACAAAGTAAATCTAAGAAATTTATTTTCATTTGATTCCTTTTCCTTCTGTATTCTCTTGCAGGATCAGGGAGTTTCTGCTTCCTAACTTACATATTTGAATTCTCCATGCTAGCCATCTCAGGAAAAGTGGCATATTGCATTACTTTGTTAAGAAAAATACAAAATCACAGTAGTTTATTTCCAGGATTTTGTAACACTCTTTGAGATCACTGAGCACACCCTAGGAATGTTGGGAAACACATTACACAATGAATCATTAGTAGCGATTACCTTTATCCCTTCCTTCTGCTGACACCCTCCTTAAATTATTACATGGTTCACTCACGAATTCACTCCAGGAAAGGTGATGAGACAAAGACACATGTTTTTATAAACTAAAAGCAAGAGAACAGAGTTAAGCCAGAATTTTACCAAAAATAAAAGTAGGCTTTACCTGTGGATTACACTGATTGACGTGATGGACACTGTCTCTCACTTGTGTGGATGATTAAGTTAACGTGCCAGTTGCACTTTAGAATCTTTATTCTTCTTAGTGTTTCTTTAAAGTAGGTGGTACAACCTGTGTTTTATTTAAGCCATTGATTTCTACATGGAGACCCATTTGGTAAAACTGATGTAGCAAACAATCAAGACGTTCTTGAAAGAAGAAATATATCCTAAAGTTGACTGTTGAAAAGCCCAAATATTGATAAAATTTTGAGCCATCGCACTGATACATATTTTCTTTGCCCTGCTCCATCATTAGAGATTTCTGGAAGCATGTACAATTCTGCATCCTGATAAGAATATTTACCTGCTTGAGTAATAATGAATTTTTTACTCATCATAATATTTCAAACTTTGGGCGTTACACCCTTACTTCAGACTTCTGTCTTATCAGCAGCCATCCACCTTGTATTCTTTTCTCCTCACACTAAGGAGAAAAATGGGGTTCTGTCAGAATTTGGATAGAAGACTCACTAGGAATTTTAGCCGTTGCTGGTTCATGAGCTGGCACGGGTACTCAGGCAGTGCGTAATAGCCCAAGATGACTAAGTGCCCAGATATGTGCCATAACTCATATCGCCAGTGTTCAAAGAGACCTGTAAAGTGCTCCTTTGTCAGGGAAATGAACCTATAGGCGCAACTACTCTTGAAGTCATGAAAACTCCTTTGCTTTTGTTTTTTAAATAGTGAATGTGGTGATTCTAGGTTCCTGGATACATTCCAGTCTGCTAATTATATATTTTTTTCTAACTAAAATGTTCCGGGCATGTTCATTTGCATATGAATGACTGGCTGAGCAGTGTTGGTTTCCTATTCTAAAAGCCAGGCTGTGCATTAAGGACTCCGCTTATGATACTTCGGGCCTGACCAGGGTAACGTTGGGGCACATGAAGTGTGCACTGATACTTCAGAAACATTCTCTAGCCCAACAGAAGGGAAGAAAAATCTCTAAAATGCATGATAATTTACGATAGAGATTGTTTTGACTATTCTTGATGTTCACACATGGGAGAAAATGGCTTATAAATAGTATAACTAAAAATCAAAATATTACACTGTGAGTTCAGACTAAATGTCCAACTTCGGGTGTCTTATTTGGGTAAATCACCAGAATGTTCTTCAATCACAGAATATTAAAATGGTAGTTGATGCCTCAAACTGTGGCCTAGGTAAAAGCGATGAATTAATGTCTGTTTTGATTTGTAAAATACTCTTTTCTAGAGTCAATTTTATGAAAACTAAATTTGCTGAGATGTCATCTCTAAATACATAGATTATTATTAATGATTAGCAAGAATGTGTCTACCAAAAAAGTGTAAATCTGTATATTAAATTTCCTAATGACATTTTAAAATTTAAAGTATCACATTAACACTTGTCATCTAGCCAATAGCCTACGGACTAAACTATAGGTAAAATGGTGCTCAGGAAATTGTGAAAATGCAAAGATTAAATTGTTCTGTTAGCTCTGAGTAAATCAATAGTATTTAGTGCTAATGCACTAAGCAGATTACAAGCACTAATGCAGTGGCAGTCAATAGCAAAAATGAATATCTCTAAAGATTATCTTGACAATAAAATGTGCAATATTTTCCATTTATTTTAAGCTAATCACATTTATGAGCTTGTTCTTCCATCTTATTAGTTTAAGCTAAGTGCTAGAAGCCTAGTTATCTTATTTTGTGTGTAAAATGGCCAAATACTTGTAATCATTGTTTTCAGCAAGAGACGGGATTTATTTATTTATGCAACAAAGATTCACCAAGAAATCCAGAAGCTGTGTATTGAGTGCCTCACCCTGCTGGTATTACAGTGATGAACTAACTGTCTGCATATAGCAGGTAGACTAGTGGAAGTAACGATATATTAGTCACACCAATAACAGAACGTCATGATAATTTACAAACTATGCTATGAGGGAAAGAAACATCTGTGGATACAATTGGAAGGGATTTCTAAATTTGGTAATTTAGTCACAAAAAGGCCGCCTTGAGATGAAAAATAACTTTTATATGAAGCTTAAAGTTCTTTGGAAAAGCAGTATGGCTTTAGTACATGGGTAAATATGTAGCAAATATTTAATACACCAAAAGCATTACTAATTCTGTAGCTTTTGCGTCTTAATACTAGCTGCTGCATTTAACTTTAGCTTTTTTAAGTGGATTGTGGCCATTAAAATATACTATTTTAAGGCTGGGGATTTAGCTCAGTGGTGCCGCCACCTGCCTTGCAAGCACAAGGTCCCAAGTTTTATATATATATCACTTTTTAGAAATCACAAGAAGTATTATGCTGGAGAATTTAATTTTTTTAACATTTTCTGTTTTTAAAGGTTGCCAGTGTGTCTGAACATAGCTTGTCTTCAATTTTTAATTTGTTGCTTTTAATTGATTGCTAGTATTAAGAAGATAATGTGTAGTTTCTAGAAATGAACATAATGTAGGTCATGCTCACATTCACTATTTCTGATAGCCTGTCACCTTAATCGGGTCCTGTAAAAATAGATATTTCTTCTATTAGGCCAAGTTATTTCTTCTTTGTCTCCTTCTGTTTTCTTCTGCATCAACAGCGTGACCCTATTTGTCAGAAGACTCTGTTTCTCTTGGGTATGGAGGGGATTGTCCCATTACCCATGAATCCTATGACAAAGAATCATACAAATCTGAGAACATGTAAAATAAGCCCTTTTGAATCTATACACAGTATAAAGGTTAATAGAATTCAAGTGAGTGTAATGCTGAGGTGGTTTCAATTCACATTGTCTCTCCTCATCTGCATAGTGTGCTCTGCACAATTGCATCCAGTTTTAGTCCATTCCCTTCTTATGAGAGTCATGTGGTTCAGAGGTCAGATGACAGACGGGTGTTCGAGGGACTCACGAGGGTCTCATGAGCACTGCTGAATATACAAGAGTGTGCTCCAAGCAAAGTGCCAGCTTCATACTGTTGTAATTTATAGAAAAGTTCCTTCATCTGTAGCTGCCACACATTTTGCCTTTCTCTTTCGTGTGAGTCATGTTCATATACATATATAAGTACATTCTCAGTACATAAGCACATACTTTGTAGATCGTAGACAAAAAATAGTGTCAATTTTATTTGATAAAAAAAGTTGTCCTCCAAAATAAATCTGCCTGTTTACATAGAAAACAAATTGTCTCAATCACTGAGAATAAAAGTTCTTGGTAAAATTTGAGAATATTCTTATAAATTAAGAACATTTTTTTATCTCCACAAACTATGAAGATTTGAGATGTAGGCATAAAAATATGTGTGATGAATCCAAAGAAGCATTCACCTCTTCTGTGTTCATTTTGTTCACTTTCATTTGACCAAGGAAAAAGTAGTGTTTGGCAAAGGAAAAGGAGCCATTTAATCTTCAGAGCCTACTCCTGTGCCTACAAGTCGGAGAGGTCACTGGCTTGCCCCTTCCTCAGGGTTATAATTACAGTCTGAGGACTATTTATTTTCCAGTAAAGTGACCAGAATCCTGAGTGTAACGGATTGTTTATAAGAGTACAGTGTGTGGAGGAGGCATTCAAAACTTTAGGGAAGACAATAGGAACGTGAGACTTTTTCTACATATTTTCAATTATATGAGAAGGTTCAAGACCCTGAAAATATTCTAAGGTGCAATAATAGAGGTGAATATGAGGTCAAATTAGCTGATCCCAAGCTTAATGAGTTGAATTAAGGGAAGAGGAATGTATAATAGGATATAAGATACCTGATGAGTCATTAAATTTGAATTTATTGTGGCTCCAACATCATGGTAAACAAGAATCAGTAAATGTATTAGTAAAAGTAATTGAGAAATATTTCTAGTTGGAAAAACACCAATTAAATTGAGCCTATTTAGAACAAATATGGAAAAAAAAAAACCGAGCAGTACCGTGCTTTTTACTCTCAGCTAAACTCACTCTTGTTTTCAGAAGAGTTACTTGAAAAGTCTGACTCCAAGTAGAGTTGGGAACATAACATGCAAGGTCAATTCTGTTATTGGCCCAATATTGAGAATAGCAGTTAATAGTCACAAAATGAGGATTAACATATAACTGGTAGTTTAACAATACTATGTAAAATTTGTAATTATTATTGCAGAGTCAGAGTATACACAGAGAACTAAAATATATGTCTGCTTTACAAAATTATGATAAATTATAACAGTAATTTTGATATGTTCTACCTTTACAGTTTTTAGAATCAAATGTTTTTAAAAATCTGAGCATCTCTTATATACTTTTAGGCTGGGTATGTGATGTGATGGTGCTATAATTGTCCCCATGCATCTTCTCCTAACCCCTCCTATGTTTAGTAGATTCTGCACAGGAAAATGCATCTGCCTCAGTATTGCAAATTTAGAGATCATTATGTAAAGTGCATTTATAGTCATGGAAAAAAATGTATTTCAGGGCTTCACCACACCTAACAAAGCAAAGTTCATTTAAAAACAAACAAAAACCTCCAATTTATCATGGAGGTCTAGTGTTATCACGGTATAAACTACATGCTGTGAGGTATCTTACAACCCTTGTGATAACAATCCAGTTGAATTCAGATGAACTCATGAAAAGAGAAGGATTATTTACTATTTGGAAAATGAACACCTAAATTTTCAAAAATAAATCTTATTTCAGTATTGGAGCTTTCCTTGCATTCCCTTAGCCCTTGGAACCAGCTGTTATAACAACTCCTAGAGCCTTACTTAATGATCTTTATATTGGACTTTCAAGAACTAGTTAACAAACAGTAAATTCTTATATTTTTTTCTGCAAATATATAATAAAATCTTTGTTCCAGCACTAGACGGGCAATTTTTTAACAACAGTGATAGCATAGCTTCATTTTACCTTTCTTGCTATTAGCCAGGCTTTCATTTTATACTCTGAACTATGGGCAAATCACAAATTACACTGAACTATTGTTTGTTTAATGCTCTGTTTCCTTCTAACCTTACCCTTGTCTATCAGTCCCAATCCAGTTCCCCAGTGGCTCAGGAAACCCTCAGTTGGGATTAAGTAATAGTTTACACAACCTCTCTCATTCATTAACCCGTGTTGACATTCTTTGCCTAAGCCTTAGTTAAGACTTTCCCAAGCACCTTATCTAGATGCTGGTGTGAGTGCAACCAGCCACGTCTGTTTAATGAAGTTTAATATTTCCAAGAAATCATTGTCAGACTTCTTCATTAGAGCAATTTAATTGTTACTCCTTCTTCAGAATAAAACCTAGTTTCAGTCACAGTAAAAACAAAGTTTTAAAATCTTTACTTTTTCTTTTCTTCTATATTAACACAAAGCAGAAACAGAAAATTGGATATTATTGTTCCTGACAGGGTATTTGTTTTTTTAATGCATTAAAAATGATGCCAAGAAGGTAAGATTAAATCACTCTGGCTCTGTCCTCCACCCAAGCTCTTTGTCTCCAGTGCTGCTGGAGTAAGTAAGCTTTCTTAAAAGCAAACCCATTTGCTGGAGATTTAGCTCAGTGGTGTCGATGCCTGCCTTGCAAGCGCAAGGTTCGAAATTCAATCCCTGGTTCCACCCCAAAAATTAAAACGAAATTGTAGAACTGCATCCCTTAAAATAGTTTGAGGGCTCCCCAGAGTAAAAGCTACATTCCTTAGTATGGTGTAAGATCTTTCTTACCTTGGCCCTGCTTATCCCTGTCCTCCTTCGCACCCACTGGTATGCTGGTAAACGTTAACTCTGGAAGAGGCTACAACCCCTGATTTGTAGTGTTTCCAGTTTCTGGAGTATAAGGTACCCCACCAATCCAATGTCAAGTTACCACTGAAGCAGGTTTTCCCACTGAACAAAAACCAGGAAGAGATGTGCACAGATGTTTCTGTCGCCAAGAACAAACAAGGTGGCTCATAGACACCACTGCCACCTGCCTCACCCTCATACTGTCACTCTTGTAGCTCCCACAATTGATCAGCCTCCCTCACAGCCCTGACCTTCAAGAACCTACTGCTTGATCTGCTCATTACAAGTCTTCCCGGTAACACTCATTTGGTCAAGTTCACACTTTCTCCTTATTCTTTAAAACTCTACTTAGTTCCTTTCACAGGAAATATTCTCTAGCTTCTCTCTCATCGCTTTTCCCCAACCCACATATTGTGGAGATTGCTAAGTACTCCTGGGGCCTTCTATACTCCCTTCCCATCCCACACTCAGTGGTGATATGTTCACCACTTCCATTGTTAGCCCTTTAACAATACAGATTATTTATCCTTATCTCAGTACAGAAAACAATAGCTTCAACAAAATACATGTTTATCAAATGAGTAAATAATTACAACAAAGCCTCCTATTTCAAAGAGTGTGGTGGAATGCTGATTAGCAAAAAATATTTTATATAAAGCAGTTTTCCATTCTCTTCCTAAATCTCTAAAAACTTATTTCTAGGATTGAGAAAGCAGTTTTATTCTCTTCCTAAATCTCTAAAAACTTATTTCTAGGATTGAGAGTTTCCAACATTTAAATTTACACTGAATTAAAAAGTAGGAAATTCCATTTGCTATCACCTATGCCTCTTCCTTTCTCTCCCTCTCTCTCTCTCTCTCTCTCTCTCACACACACACACACAGAGACAACCTCCTCCACCCACCACTTTGGAACAAAGGTGGATCAAAGAACAAGGAAGAAGAAAAATGAAAGGACAAGAAAAGAATGTAGGGAGGGTGGGTAGATAGGGATCCCAGGGTTTCGTGCTTGGCTGAAATTGGGAAAACAGAATTAAAGCCTTTAGAAAGAATACTTCTCTGATCCTCAAGGCTTTCTCAGGCATTTTCACAGAGTTCACCTTTTTGAATGGATGAGACTGTCCATAGGGACTTCACACAACACCACCTTCTTTCAGACACTGCTCAAGCAAAATACCAACAAAGATGACCTCCCTTGACATTTGCATTTGGAGCCCACAGATTGTTACTACTAGCCACCAATCTGTAGTTTCAAGTTGACATATAAGTTAAGGAAAGAAGTTAAGAGTAAATATCTTTATCTTTAGTAGCTTCAGGAATGTACTCACAACGGCACTCAAGGACATGCTTGGTACACAAACTTTCCAGAGCTTGTTCTAGCTAGTGAGATGAATCGAGGACTGGGTACAGATCTCAGGGCCTTGACCTTGAACACCTTGCCCACAGATAGAGTCTTCTAATAAGCAGCTGTGGTCAGAAACAAGGGGAGAATGTTAAAAAAAAAAAGTCTCCACATAGGTAATTGGAAAGAAGGGATAAGAGCTAATGGTGTTTAATGGTGAGGCGGAATACAGTTAATGCTTAAACAATATATTGGAACACAGTTGAAGGACTCCTGTTTCACCTATCTTTTATCCTTCCTGGCCCTCTCCTAAACACATTCATCAGCTTGGTCCTATTGGATGTGACACTGTTAGATGTATAAACAGGTCGTGTCTCTTACCATCTTCTGGAAGAACTTCTTATATTTCTATGAGTAAGTCCATTAAAATTAGGTTTCTGCTAACTAAATAGAAAAGGCAGAAAACCTCTTTGCACTCAGCATTAAAATCTGCCTCACTTGGAACAATTTTCTTTATGAATCACTGTCACTCCTGGCTGTGATTGAAGTGCAGTATGAAGACTGCTAACCAAAACCACATGGGCTTGGTCTGTTTTACATCTGATTCACCTTAGGAAATGATAAGCAAAAGTTTTAACACTTCAAATCCCCTATTCCTTGAGAATCCTGAGCCTTTTAATCCCTGTGCTGCCTTGAGAAGAGGGTAATAATATATTTATGTATAAATGTACACATGCATATATAAACCTATATACACATAAAATGTATTCTGCTCCAAGAATTTTTTCCTTCTTTCTTCACTAACCCAGCTTCTCTAAAGACCTAACTCATTTTCTACCCCTGCCGTGAGGCTTCTGTGTCTGTTGAAGCCTGCATTGATCTTACTCTTCTCCTCCTCTTGCAGCATTTACTGCCTGGACAGTGTTTTCAGAACTGACCTCTCAGCTGGTTTCTTTGAACTTTGCATTATGTGCTATTTTGAGTCAGTCTCTTGTCTTCCTATGTTGGTAGCACCTTCAGGATGAACCATAGTAGATGGATTTGGTAAGCCTGGTAAAGTACGGACTGCTTTTACATTTTTAGAAGATTAACATGTTCATGATGGGGCCATACATGCATGACTGTCCCGTTAGGCAGCTGGTACCACCAGTGGTGCATGCATGACTGTCCCATGCCACCCAACAGGACAGTCATGCATGCACCATCAGTGGTTCAAGCTAGCCAGAATGTGTTAATGTACAAACAAACTAAAATATGCTACAGGAATGGGGAGGGGAGGAGGGGGTGAAGGGAGGGCAGAGGTAAGGGGAAAAAAATGAGAATCAAGACTTGCCATGTAAAGGTACATGATCCCAACAATGAATGTAACTGTACTGTATCCCTAAATGTACCAATAAACTCAATAAAAAAAAAATGTACCAATAAAATATTCTACAGGGACCGGTGGCCCTCAAAGACTAATATATTTGCTATCTTTTTAAAAAGTGAGGTGGAGGGAGGGGAAGAAAAAGAATTAAGATGTCTTATGTACATATACTAACTCCCCATTGTTGAATGTGATCATTATGTACTACAAATATAGACTAATAAAAATTTTTAAATTTTTTAAATGTGCTAACTCCTGCTTTCAAGAATAATGAAAAATAGGGTTTGAGGTGTAGTTCACTGTTGGAGCACATGCTTAGCATAAGCAAGACCCTAGGTTCAATCCCTATCACAGGAAGGAAGGAAGGAGGGAAATAGGAAGATAGGAAAAGAATAGTAGATAACAGGTCCATACATTATGGTGAGCCACAGATGACCTTACTTATAGGCTCTAATTCTATCCCATAGGTACAAATGTTTCTATTTTACAGATGAAGAAACTGAAGTTTGTTGACTTAAGTAAGCAGAAATTTGGAACTTGTCCTTATAGGTATTATGAAGAGCCATTAGATCAGCAACAGTAATAATAGTAATATAACTGTTTAAGTAGCCAAGAGCAGCAACTTACTTTTTTGTTTATTTGCTTGGCACCATTTCCTTCTAACACCTAGAACAGCCTGTCACATGATATGAGTCTGTATTCATTTCCCAGAACAATCATAGCAAATTACCAAAATTCAGTGACTTAAAACAATAGAGGAGCCCATTTTGGTCACATTCTGTGTTCATTCTAGATGTGTATTTGAGGTGAACATTGTTCAACATACTATGGGTCACCATAAATAGTTTTGAGTGACTAAATGAATGAATTGACTATTTAATATGTTCCTGGAACTGGTTTCATTTAACTTAAACTTCGAAACAGTTCTATGATATAGGTATGTGTTTTCCACTTTGCACTCTTAAATGAAGAGCTAAGGCTTAGAGATCTAAGGGTTCTGACTTCACACATCTAGCAAAGACAGAGCTATTCCTGAGACCTTGC
Source organism: Fukomys damarensis (assembly GCF_012274545.1). Classification (NCBI taxonomy): domain Eukaryota; kingdom Metazoa; phylum Chordata; class Mammalia; order Rodentia; family Bathyergidae; genus Fukomys; species Fukomys damarensis. The sequence continues at coordinate 49,282,166 of NW_022900916.1, read as the reverse complement.
TGTTCTCTGCTGGACTAGTATGATTACCATGGGTTCTACTGAAAAGATATGTGGGAGGTGTTACACTAAAAAATTATAAAAGTAGGCTTGAGGAAAAAGATTTTGGAATTAAGGAAATCAGCCTCTGGGAGATCAAGGATGAGATTTCCTTTTCACTTGATAGTAAAATGTGTAATCAATGTGTGATTAAGAACAATAAAGCAAAAGGAAGAGTCAAAGATGGATGAACTCTCAAACTTGGAGAGAAGGTGGCTGTTGATGCCACATTGAAAGAGGAAAGTGGACGAAGAAATACATCTTGTAAGAAAAATGAGTTTGAATGTCAGCAGTGTCGTAGTCAAAGACAGCCTGCAGGCAGTTATGGAGACAGTGCTGGTCCTTAGGACGCCCCTGCTGATGGGTGTGAAATTAAGTCTTCACTACAAGGCTGCAAGTGCAGAGTGCTGCAGTTTCCAGCACCTCAAGAATCATCTCCACTGAGCCAACAGCTGGCTCACCAGATGCCTAGTTGTGTTAATTGGTGGCTGTCCCAGGCTGTGCATGCTGCCAGAGAGGATGCCCTTTGTTCAAGACCAACCAACCTTCCCACCCTGCTCCCCGGCTTTGCTGTCCTGCAGGGACTCCAGGTGAAGGCAGAGACAAGGTTACACCATCGAGGGGAGTCAATGAAAGCAGAATTCAGAAATTGTCTTCCTTCGAACTGGGTAGAGCCCATCAGACTAAGTCCTCTTCCTAGCACAGAGCAGTGCGGTCATATTCTTAGGGCTGGGTCTCACCACACTTTAAAAGCCTGGCCTTGCATGAAAGACCTCAAAGAGAGTGGCCTGCTCTTCCTGAGAGCTGCCTCTTTGCACTGTACAGAGAATCCAGGCTTCCATGTTGACACTGTTCCAGTGGGCTAACAGAAGATAAAGTAGACCTACTAGAAACATAGCCAGACACGACAGTTACCACTCTAGGCCTCGGCTGGCAATCAGGTCCACATAGTCCTCCTTATTCATTAAGAAAAGAGAGTACATGAATGACATGTAGGGAAATAAAGTGAAATTCCTGAAATTAATATAGTTGAGTTTTAGCCAACTATGTCATAGGCTCTAGGCTGAGAGGGACTTTCTATTTGGAAATATGCAAAACCAAGAAAACCAATACCATATGTATCTAGATTTGTGTGAAGTATGGTTATGAATAAAGTTTGTGTTAAAATATCTTTGGTAATTTAGTAATGATCAATGAGGGAAGAGAGCTGGTCTGAGTGACCTGGCAATAATTTTACAAGGTAGGATTTCTAAAAAGTATATCTCTAAGACTGATTTAAATTATCTATAGATGAGCTAAATCTGTCCTATTGATCAATTAAAAGAATAAATACATCACATTCTTAATTATACAGAATTAAATGTAATTACATATTCACTGCATGCATCATAGTGTTAATTAGGGGAAACATTTTGAGTCAAATATATTAGGTATATAGCACTTTAATTTTCTTTTTATAAAAAAAGAGCTGTATGTCTAAGTCAGACCAAAAATATTGGTGCTGATGTGGTGGCATATGCCTATAATTCCAGCACTCTGGGAGGATCAAAAGTCAGAGCCCAACTTGGTCAATTTAGTGACATAGTGAGATGCTGGCTCAAAATTAAAAATATAATAAAGGGCTCAGAGTGCAAATCATTGTGAAGGATTTGGGTTCAATCCCTAGTACTGAAAAAAAAAAAAGTCAGGCAAATATTCATAAGAAGGTAAAGACTAAAGACAAAATTAATTAAAATATTGCATCATGGCTTGCAAATTGTAAAATAATTCCTGTTATTAACAGTACAACAATACGTAAGTCTTTGGGTTAAGGAAGCAAGTCTATATCACGCTTTTTTAAAAAAAAAGACACACACAAAATAAATGGTATTTACCCCTGGTTTTCAGAGTCATATAATTAGTTTCGAAGAGGCAAGACTTTGAAAACCTCATAGTTTTTAAAAACTCAGAACAGAATCCAAAATCTGCTTAGACCTTGGAGCAGCCCGTGGTGACTGGAGGACAGTAATTGTTTACTCATTTGGTAACCCCACCAAGCAGTGACTGGCCTTTGGTGATTCCAAAGAAGCTTTGGGAAGCCACCCATAGATTCGGAAGAGAACTTTGAAATCAGTTTGCTCAGTTCCTCTCTTTACAGATAAGGAATGTGTGACCTAGACAGGGGGAGGACCCTGGGGCCTGACTGCCTAGGTTTATTTGTGAACCTATTCCACGGCCATGTGACCACTGGGTGCCTTGTTTTAGATTTTTTATTAGATTAGGTGATTACTTTAGAACTGCATCTGACATATGGTAAACACTAGAGCAAATCTATTTCTTAAATCAATAAAATAAAACTGAGACCCAAAGAAATAAAGCAACTTGCCTAAAGTCATGCAGCTCATAACATCCTTGCCCATAGCCTTGATTATTCTCTTCAGGTCCTTATACCCTTTCTAGAATGTGAGTTTGCCTCAGAGGTAGTATAGAAACCTGCGAATGACAAGTGTGATGCAGTGTGAGTAGGTAGGACAGCTAGAATTAAAGCTTTAATATTTACTGACTAACCACTCTGAACCTCCATTTCCTCATCTCTGCAGTTACTATAAACATCTCTACAACAGCTCTAAATTACAGACTTATTCAGAGGACCAAATATGATCACATACTTTGAAAACCATAATCTACCATGCAAACCCTATTTAACATTATTTTAAGCTAAGAAACCCCTTGAGAATGCTTCAAAACTGCTTAGGATGTCAAGAAATTGAAGTAGGGAAAGGTTTTTATTTTTTATTTTCAGACAAGGTCTCACAAAATTGCCTAAGCTGGCCCCAAACTTTCTATCCTCTGCCTCACCTTAACACAAGGGACCAGTATGAGGTGATTTTACTTTTATTGTTGTTCTATTTTTCTTTCTTAATAGTGCTGGGGGACTGAACTCAGGGCCTTAGGCATACTAGGCAATCATTCTACCATTGGGTTACATACACCCTTAGCCACTGGTATAAGATGATCTTAGAGGCCTTTTCTATTTTTATAGTTGTGCAGTCTTAGAACATTGCCCAGAATAGTAAACAGTAATGAAAGTTCATGAGCTTGAAAATGTGAACTGGGCCCAGTGACCTAGCCATTGACTGCCCTAACTGTGATAAAAACCTCTCAAGTCTGCTGTGAGTCATGTATGTGAAAATGCCCACTTCAGTGCCTGACACGTCGAGGGTACAGGGTAAAAACTGATTCCCTCCAGTCCTCCCTTCCCTTCCCCCTTCCCTTCCCTTTTTTCCTTCCTTGATTCTTCCCTTTGTTACTGTAGGGAGAGGGTCATTCTGGCTCGCTCCTGCTATTGGTGTGAAACCTTCTCTGTAGACTTCCAAAGCAGCTACTATCCTACAGAACTGCTTTCTGCCAGCTATGCTGTTGTAACTTAAGGCACAGTGACTTTGAAGGAAGCACAAGTAATAGGGAGACCCCTTGCAGCAAGTGACTGGTTCTTCCAGCTAGGCCCCAGGAGTGGTGGTAAAGTGCTGAAACTAAGCCATTCCATTTTCCCTGTACAGATCAGCAGCAGACACTTCCTCTTCATGTCTGTAAAAGATACAAAAGATCAGACTCTTATTTGCACACTGTACTTTTGCAGTGCCCTCTATTAAAGTTCTACTATTAACACTCAAAGACAGCATGCAACTCTGTAAGCCAGTTCCTGCCCCTTGACCCCAATCACTGAGTTGATTGGGATTTTTAGCAGGAAAAAGACAAGGAGAACCCCCTTTCCTGCAGCAAATGTTGGAGTGTTCCTATTTCCTGGAAGCCAGTGTTCCTTCATCGCCCCTTCTGCAGATATCTGCCATGGGTTCCTTTGGCTTATGAAATTTGAACGTCACTTGAACCTGATGTGATACTTGTTTTTTAGCTCCAAGTTGCACAACTTTTCAAGCTCAAAGTCCTATTCCAACATTATGCAATGTATCTATTCTCAGGGATTGGTGGGGGGGTAAGAGAGCCATACCTCAAACCAATTAGTCCTTGAAGAGATACTATTTAGGGACCTCATTATTTATCGAAGGAAAGGCCTTAAAGTGTACAGTGTAAATATTAATTGTGATTCAGAGTTCTACATTTATGCTTTCCATGTGTGGAAGCAGGTACACAGAGACTAGGACCCTGTTTGCATTGCCTTCTCACCAAAGAAGGTCCAGTGGTTCCTGCAGATTGGCAGACACAGGAAGCACTTAAAGGCCATCTCCCCTCCATTCTCCTGCTTGCCCCATTCATCAGGGAAGACCATACAACAAGATGAGGAGGACATGGGTTTCTGATGGCTTTTCAGAGGCAGAAGTTTTTCAGCAAGTGTTATTAAGTACCTCCTGTAACAAGGCATGCTGCAGGGCCCTGAGTATAGAAGATACTAAAACACTTCTCATCCTCTTGTTGATAAAAAGGCTGCTAAAGTAGTTCATGATCAAAGATTTACTCACATACAGCTAATTGTTTTTATATCTCAGGGAATCCAGCATCTTTCAACTGTTACTGTATGTACCCCAGGGCAAGTCCAAGGCTTTCGGGTTCCCAGCATAAACCTAGGCATGGAGAAAAAGTGTCAGCATTGGCAAGAGAAGGAACAAAACAACCACAGAACCCTGGCCCTAAAGAGTAGCCACCTCTGTAATGGAACACTTGAAGTGGCTTCCAATTTAAAATTAGTCTTTGATCCTTTAAGTAAGCTTCCCTTGACTCTAGCTATCTCTGCAAAATGGATGACTGTTCACCAATAGAAACTTAATTATCAATTAATCAATTACTATTGAGTTGCAGGTACATTCCACTTTTCTGCTACTACTCAGGCGAGAAATATATAGAAGAAACACTTCTAATTAAATAGTGAAATAGTATTCATTAATACATCAAAGTAAATGTCTAGAACTAACATTTTAATGATTTATTCTATTTTATTTTATTAACATTTTACTCATTACAAGAGTCAGTGGGTTTTGAGTCTCTAGACTCTAAGTTTTCTAATCTATTGCCATTTCAGTAAAGAAATACTGATATACAGAATTAGAACATTTTAGGTGAGTTTCAGTCATAAAAGTTAAGTTGTAAGACTTTGCATTCCCTGTGATAGACAGTTATCCTTAAGGGTTATCATCGCCATACAGAAGAATGAATGTGTGTGTCAGCTAAACAGTAGACATCCCAGAAGAAACTGAGGTTGCCAGCAGAGAGTGTGAAGGTAAATGGACGGAGACTTGAGAAACCCTAACATTGACCATCATGCAAGAATGAATGTGCAGAGTAGACGTCAATACTGCTGCTTGAGAGGTAGGAGGAAGACCAGGAGACTGAACTGTCCAGAGTAGAAGGAGGAATCTTTAGTGCTTCATTGCCTATATTTCAGAACAATATTTGTTAAAGTTCTTCCATTGAGGTTGAACCTAAAGGATAGTTACCAGATGGAGTGGTACCGAGCTCTTGGTAAACTGGATACTGAGGCATTTGAGGTACAGCTTTCATTTTCTGAGCCTGTCATCCAGGAATGACAAACACTGAAGTGGTTTTCTTTATATGTTGGGTTCTACTGTAAGAGATGTATATAAACTAGCTCATTTAATCTTTGCAATAATTCTACAAGATAGATACTATTTTCTATATTCTATTTTATAGATGAGGGGAATGAAACACAGATCATGTCTATTTTTGAACATAGAAAGATTGTAGGATTTACAGAAAGTAAGTAAACATTGGAAACCAGGTTTTTTTGTTTGTTTTGTTTTGTTTTTGGGTACCAGGGATCGAACACAGGACCTTGTATTTGCAAGGCAGAGAGTGGAACCACTGAGCTAAATCTCCAGCCCTGGAAACCAGGTTTTGATATAGGCATTTACACCTATTCTCTGCTGCCTCTGCTTGAATTATCTACAAACCACCACTCCCCACCACTTTGGTGCACAGAAATACATTTTAGTATATGACTCCAGCATTTGTTATTCCAGCTGAAAATTCATCTCATAGGCCTTGCCTGCCAGAAGCATTACCTTAATGTCAAGAACTGAAATATTTAAAGTTTTCTTCTCCTTTTAATATCACCTGCTAAGTTCCATCTTTATGTACACACATATTGAACTATGGTGTGAATTGTGATAATAGTGTTTGCCTCCAGTTTTTGAATCTATGCATATAAAACAGGAGTCATTTCTGTCTGTAGAACTATCCATGCTATCTGGGGCTGTCTTACTGCACAGTTGTCCTGGCAATTGCCTGCCAAGCTCTGAAAAGATACACTGAAAAGTTTCTTACCAGCTTGTTCACATTAGAACCCACATTAACTCTATGGTCATATTTTATTCCAGACATTTCTGAGAAACTCATCAGGCTGTGAAGTACGCAATGATGAGTATCGAACAGAGTTTACCACGGCTTTGCAGCGTGTTGACTTATTCTCAAGCCAATTCAAGCAAGTGCTCCTAACATCTATATCTACCTTCATTAAAGGAGACCTCACCATTGCTAATCTTGGGACGTCAGAGGGTCGTTTCATGCAGGTAATTGCTTTCTGAGTGTCTCTGTCCATCCTGTCTGGTATTATGCAGTTAATTTGATTTTTGTTTTTGCCAGAAAGTATTTGCTGCAAACACTGTAATATATAAATGACTGCAAAAGCTAGAGACACAGACTAAAAGCTGAACAGTGAAGGTTGTCCCATGTTTTTATGAAGGGTATGGCCTATTTTTAAGTTTTTGAAGTGGTTGCTTTTTCTTTTTTGGAATGGTGTGGGGTTTTTTTTTCCATTCATAACTTTTTATCACATGACTGGAAAGTAAAAATGAAACAATTAAAGCACTTCCAGGCGATGTTTTCCTATTCCAAGGGAAGCTAGGGATCAAAGGAAAGCTATTGTGTGAACCATGCGTCTCCATGAGAAGAAACATTCACATCATTGAGAAGCATTGGCAGGAGTTAGGAAGGGGTATTACTATCAGAATCCCATTGTAAATCGGGCTCTTCCACAGAGTGGTGGGGCAGACACAAAGAAATGCAAATCCTCACGGCAGGGGAGGGGTGTTAAGAAGTGCTTTAATGGCTAACAACAATTTATTTTATTTCCATAAAATAAATGTTCATATTTTAAACTTGACCGAAGTTACCATGTTTCCTAGCTATAGGAATCATTGCAGAAATTAGCATGCTGTAGTGTTGGATTTATTTTACCGCTTTAATAGTTGTTGCTGCTTTCAATATGAATTCATTAGTAGATCCTTGATCCCTGGAGAATGACGGTGATATTCATGGAAATGTTGAATTTCTATGAGAACTAGAAATTTCTTGTAAAGGGAAATGTTTACTTCATAATTGTCTAATTCAGTCTTGATCAGACAACGTCTAGTAAACCAGTTGAGGATGATGATGTTTTCCTGTGACTTGCTCATTTGTATGTCATGTATCTGTTTTTATGAAACATGTTTTTAAACTTACCACTATCTTTATAGTAGTATGGACTTTGGTCATTGCCATATTTTAAGAATTGTAAATTATGTTTGTCTTTTGCTGGAGGGCGTGGTGGAATTTTTCAAAGTCATAATGTGAAATAAAACCTTCCTAGCTCAAAATTAATGATACAGATCCTATGGTCTAAATGTTCCCTACTAGTATCCCAGGCTCCTGTTGCCTCACAGCCTTCTGCACTGGTTTGCCCCTTCCTTTTTCTTTCCAGTTCATTATTTACCCACCTCACCCAGCCTGACCATTTAATAGTATCCTTAATTTCTCAAAATCGGACATGCTCTCTAATATATTTGAGTATGGTTGTATTTGTTCTCCTTGTAATATTAATTTGTGCTTATATGTTGATGGTATTCTATAAAATCCAAAGGTGAATGAGAGAAGCTTGCACCTATTGAATTCCTAATGTATTCATGATATTGGCTTGTATCCCTTTATCTTCATTTCTGCTTCTTTCTTTTTTTTTTAATTGTTCATTATCTTGCCAATTCAGGTTCATGTTAATAAGCTTCTATGGCCACTTTAAGTCTGACAGTTTTTTTTTTAACATCAAAGATTTCCTGGTCTGTTTCCAGATGTTAAAAGTTCTAACAACATCCCATTTTAAATAGGTTGCTTTAATAACAAAGTCCTCACTGTCAAAGTGATATATAATGTATCAATCTAATTATAATAGAAATGCTATGGTAGCTGTTTTATTCTTGTCTCCTAGCATGTGTATAAAAAAGCTGTTTTATACCATTAACTGTGCATCCAAAACAAAAGGTGAAAATAGATACCTATTTCATGAAAGTACTACTCCTAGTGACTTTTAAGTTATCAAATGTGTATTGAGAACCTGCTATATTTGCTTTACTAGGCAAATGAGTGACAAAAAAGAAGCAGTGACACAGAACTTGCCTTTATGTGCTGTAATTTTAATAGAGGAGAAAAAACAGACATTTAACAATAGTGTATGAAGAAAAAGGGCTCTCGGGACCCACAGATTGATTTCTCTGACAGTTTCCTAAAGAATTCCATTGAACTTTATGTAAATGAACCCACAGTATAAGAAGAATCAGATAGTCAACATCACTGAAATCCAGTTTGGTTGGTGGAGGGGCTGGGCATGCAGCAAAGATTAGAGACCATCCAGCTAGATCTGTCCCAGCAGTGACTTCCTACCAAGTTCTGTAAATGTTTTGACTGGGCTAAAGTGCTAACTCTGCAGCCAGCCTGTTTCTACAGTTCACATTTTAATAAATACTACATGGAGTTTCTGTTACAAAATAGAATAGACACATTTTTTTTTTCTCCAAAGACAGCTGCCACACATGAAGAGAAACAAAAATGATTTTACTTCCTTCCTACCCAGAAGCCTGATGGCATAGTTGCTTTGCACATTTTTTCTAGCAAGGTTTTGCAGCTGTTTCTGCCCTTCCTATTGTGCTTGTGTTCAGCTCCGGCTGGGAACACAAGCAACATCCCCAGCTGTTGGGTGCAAAGTGAATCAGGTATTTCACAGTGGTTATTTGATTAGAAAGAATTATATTGTTTAGTTAACAATAGTATGTGTATGGTATTGAGGACAGTTTTTACATGTCCTTAACATTTAAATATGTGTAACTTATCTCATGCAGGTGCAGCTGTCTAAATACATTGTTGTGCACAAATATTTGAGTCTCTTTATCTGCAGAGCTATGTCAGTATAGATTTCAAAAACAGTTTTTATTTGTATGGCCACACTCTCTTGGGATGTTTTGAAATAAAACAATATGATTAACGAAATGATCTTGTAAGTAAACAGTGAGAATGTGCATTCTTAAAAATTGGGGGGAGAAGGTGTAGAAAAGAACAAGACAGAAACCTTAGCACAGTGTCCATGGCTACGTAGGAGAGGAAAGGATTCTCATGAAGATCATAGGACTAGTCACAGGGATTGCCCACATCTCCCCTTCTGAGCTCCTCGTCTAATCTACATCCAAAACAATGCTTGTTTGATATTTTTTTACAGCACTTGTGTAAGGCCTTTAATCTCTAAATGCAAAGCATTGCCATTAAAATATTCGTGCATGACTGTCAGGCCAGGGAGAGTGAGTGGATCAAGGATGGGTTGGGGTGGAGAAGCCCTTTCAAGATTTTTTTCAAGTTCAGCTCCACAAACATCCACTGGGCATCTGTACCAAGCCTGCTAACAGTGACCCATGCCAGGATTCCATCACAGCTGCCATTAGGCACTCTGTACTATCCTGGCTCTTTCTTCCTCCACCCGCCTTTTCCTTTCTCCCCAATTTTGTTACCCCCGTTACTGTTACCACTCATTAACCCTTTGTCGCTCTGGTCATAACTGGACTGGTTGGATCTTAGGAAATTTAAAAGGCAAGGATCACCTAAAAAGATGCACTTTACTTATGCTCATTATTTATGGCCATTACTCAAAGGGTTATGCTAGTAATTGGTGAATTTGAAAATAATTACTTACACCCACTGAGAAGAATTAATTCATCTATTGACCTGACTTCACATTCCTGAACCACCATCCTAGAATGTCATTGCTTTCACTGAAAGCCAGTGGAATACATCACATTAGGAATTGTTATTTTAGAATGTGTAGACACAGATCATCAAGTCAGCAATGCTGTGAGCTTACTCACAGACACAGCCAAATGAAACTTAAACTCAAATGCTATTTCTTCTTTAAAGATTGTTAATTTACCCACCTCTTTTATAAAATGCTCAGATAAAAATATCACTAGCCTTCTTAAAAAATGTTATATACTTTAGTTGATTTAATTATACCTCTAAAGAGATATAAGTAGCATTAATCTATTTCTTTAGAAGAAAATACGCCCATAAAATTTCCTTTTAAAATGAAACTTATTAGTGTTGGGGTAATGGGGTGGTTTAATGGACATGAAGTTTCAGTTTTGCAAGATGAAAAGTGTTCTGCAGATGGGTGGCAAAGCTATCTCAATTACTAAACATTACTGACCTGTACATTTCAAAGTGCTTAAGATGGTACATTTTACATGTATTTGTACACATTTTTAAAAACAACTATCTGGATGTGGTGGTGTACTCTTGCCATTCCAGCACTGAGGAGGCTGAGGCAGGAGAATGTAGAGTGGGAGACTAGCTGGAGCTACTTAACAAGGCTCTGCCTCCAAAAATAAAATAATAAAATCTAAATACAATAGAAAAAAATAAAAAGAAACTTCTTAGCCAGGTATGGTGGTACACATCTGAGGTCCTAGCACTCCGGAAGGCTAAGGTAGGAAGACTGAAAGTTTGAGCCACGCCTGGGCAATTTAGCAATTTAGCAAGACTCTATCTCAAAATTTAAAAATTTAAAAAGTATAAAGGCCTTAAGATTCAGTAATGCAAAGTAAAATAATCTATTACATAAATAATAATTTACAGTTATATCCATAACTAAAAATTAAGCCCACTTATATATTCTCCTAAAATGAATTAATGCATGCTCTTGAAGGACATTTATTTTATATGCTATCATATACATGGAAATTTGAGACATCATAAATATTTGAAACCATGCGAAAATTCAAAGGTTCTGTTTGTTTTGGTTTAGGATAACAGAGAGTAATGGGAATTTCTTGCATGGATACTTTTTGGAAAGAACAGAGAAATACTATAAAACATGTATAGTTTTTTAATTTTTATCACTTTTAAATTTCAGGAACACATATTCTGTGTGTACAGTAGCTAATCCTCTGAACAATATATTTGAAATACTGATTTGAAAGTATTGGTTATTTTAAAATTTTTACACATTTCCTAGCTTGTTTCATTTTTAGGTGTTCCAATTTTTTTATAAATTCTTAATCTGGTATTGATTTGTTTTGACTCACTTTTGACTCATTTCGAAAAACTGAAACACATACAAATCAGTTTGTAATGGAAGAAAATCACTTTGCTTTTTGGATATACCTGGCCTTTGGGTGGCAATGTGATATTGAAGCATTGTGCACTCTCAGAGAGAGGAAAGGAAAGAACACAGTAAAGCTTTATTTAATTCAACTTTTGCCACTTGGCAGTTTGTCCTATGACTTTTAGTTCTGAGCTAACAATGCCAACCATAAAACTAAATGTTTTATCTTGATTGAAATAAGTTACTCTTCTTATTCTAATTTTTTTTCTAATTATACGCCAGCTTCTATCACATACTGAAGAAGATAGTAAGGCTCAAGCAATACAGAAGCATGAGTGCAGGAAGTCATACCCTGAAAATGCACATTAAACTCTTGAAGGCTGTCTAAATTCTGAAGCATTTGAAAATCCCATTCCCTCATCCAAGATTAAGTGGGCTTCTAAGCTGATATATTCATAAAGCAATAGCTATGCCTTGAGGATCTAATGTGTCACAGAGTCTGGTCCAAGTGGGGAACTACAGGGTAATAGACGTACTCCCTGGACCTATAACATTACAACTAGGCCTAACCTGGACTATTAATAACATCATCTTCTTTATTCACATTCTTTCTTTTTGCATCACAAATTTCAATGATTTATATCATCCTTCATGAAGAATGAAATTTTCCTTATTCCTTAACAGACATCTGTTTTTCTTAACTTTTAAATGAGAAATCAGTCTAGATGGTATCAAAGTTCCAGTTCAGTTTTTATTTGCCTTGAAATAGATCAGTGTATTTTCTGTTCTTATAAAAGGAAAATTCACTACGATCTTTTATGCAGCACCTTGATTGCATTTTAATTTACATTTCTATAAGACTTAACCATCTACCACAAGGTCTGCTCTTACTCGGTCCCAGGAGAACCATGTGACGGACTGAGTACTGTTCTCCAAGAGTCCGCCCTCCTGAGAGGCTCAACATGCCTCTCACACCTAGAGAGCTGAATCCCAGATCAGTTTCTCGTTCTGGAAATACAGTGCCAACAGGAATTCCCATCGTTACTCAGGTCTCTCCAAGAATACTTAAGCATATAAAATATTCTTAGTCCACAGCGATTCTGATTAGAGCTCTGTCTGGTTTTCCCCTTATAACCTCCAGGCGCCCTTCCTTCTCCTTCAAGAGATCTCCTCCTATCCATGCTGTTCATCACACCCACGGTGCCACCTCCATTCCAGCTCTCTGAACCACACCCTTGTGTGTGGCTGTACCTCCAACCCTTCACCACTTCTGCCAAGCATAAGAACTCAGGGAGTGCCTCTTCTTCCACTCTGGTTCCTATCAAGAATCCACTTTTGTTCCTTTCACCTCTCTTCTATCTCCAGCCTCTCTGGAACCCAGTTCTACAGAGGTCCAGTGTGGCCATGAGGGCAGGTTCATATGCTAAGCAAGGGATGCCAAAGGGCCTCAGTCTGCAGCGGGAGACCATGAACCTCCAGAAGTAAACCTTTCTCTTAATTAATTTAAAAAAATATTTGGCAGAGAAATATAAATGAAAACCACAATGAATTACTACTTCACACCCACTAGAAAGCTAGAATCGAAATAGAAAATTACAAGTGTTATGATAAAGAGTTGGAACCTTCAAACACTGCTGGCAAAATAGTAAAATAGTGTTGCCTCTGTGGGAATTAGTTTGGCAATGCCTTAACGGTCAAATAGAGAGTTATCATAAGGCTCGACAGTTCTACTCCTAGATATATGTATCCAAGAGAAATGAAAATATGTGTTCACATAAAAAGTCATACATGAATGTTCCTAGCCACATTATTCACAGCAGCCAAAAAGTAGAAATAACCCAGATGTCTACTAAGTGATGAATAAATAAATCAAATGTCTTATGTCCATAGAATGGAATATTATTTGGCAATGAAAAGGAGCATGGAGCATTGTGCTAAGAAAAAGATGCCAGACACAAAAGACCACGTATTGTAGGGTTCCATTTATGTGAAATATCTAGAACTACAAAATCTATAGAGATAGAAAATAGATTAAAGTTATGCAGGGTTGGAGGGTCAGAGGAGATTGAGGAATGCTGTCTAAGGGGTATGCATGTAGGTATTGAAAGTATTCCAAAGTTTGTTGCAGTGATGCTTGCACAAATCTGTGACTATACTGAAAAACATTGAATTGTCCACCACATACAAACACAGGGTGTTAGGTTAAATTGCACTCATCATTCTTAAAAACATTCTAAAGCATTTTAATTCTGTGTATGATAAGGAGATCTGGCCTTTATATATTCACACAAAATTGTTTTGTAAAGATTTAAAAATAGGGGGGCCTTGTCACAGCAGTTTATCTGTACATATATTTCTACCCTACCAGATAACTTATGTATCAGTCAGTGTTTCCTAGAGAAACAAATATAACACAAAATGTACAAATACATAAGAATTTTCAAGATTGTCTTACAATGGCCACCCACAGAGTAGGATGAGGAAGAGTGCAGAGGGTCTATCCGCACACTGGAGACCAAAGGATCCAGTCAAAGGTCTGGAGCTCACTGCAGTGTCCTGTGTGAGTTTGTGTCAGGAGGCTGATGGGTCTGCAATGGAAGGCTGAAGAGTCTGCCCTGGAAACCAGAAGATGACATCCAAGGTGAGGGCGAAGACTGGAGCTCCTTTGAAGAAACAGAAGCAGATCAGTCCTTCTTCATTTCCCCTTTATACCATCCAGGTGACAAGCCTCCCTGGGGTGAGTCTTCCCCACTGTAGGATGTGGAGTTGCTGAGCCAGTTAAGTTGACTAAATCAAAGTTGACTACTCAAGTTGACTAAATCAATCAACCCCCAGAACTTCCAACAACAATCAAGAAAATTCGGATTCCTCCCTTCCCACCAAAAATATATGGGCCCTGTATTTTCAAGAGCATTAAAGAAAAATATTCTGCAATCTGTTGATTTGTCATTCAATCAGTAGAAACTTTTTAGGAGAGAATTGCCACTCTTCTATTTCATACTAACTGTTCTAAGATTGCCAGGTGACTTATCATAAGAATTAAATTTATATGCCAGATTGTCTTCTTTTCCCAAAAATATCTCCATGACAACAACAAAGAACTCCTTTAATTCTTGCAAGCTTTTCTTTACAATATTTTGAGGGCCAAGGTGGTTACTTGATTATTTAGAATTCTGGCAATAAGAGAAAATGAGGAATCAATGATAGAAAAGCATTCTTGGCATTTTGTAGTAATAGATGTCCCTGAAGAAAAAGGGTTAATGATCCACTAGAAAGTTATTTGCATCTGTGGAATAGCCTCTGCTCAAACTTTCTGAGGATCATCCCAGAAGGCCCAGCAGGCTTCCCACCTTCTCTTATTCACCCCATTTTCCACACCAAACAGTGCTTATCCTAGATCATGATTAAGAGTAGATCTCTGCTAGCTGAGCTGGTAACATTTCTTCTGTGCCATGGAAAACTATTAAGATGGAAAGGCTTTCTCCTTAAACACACAACTTGTGCCACCAGGATTACAACCCTGTGAAGCAAGCATGTTGAGAGAGCTGTTTTAGTGCTTTGATTCCCCAGGGCTCTTGGGAGCCCAAGTTGAATTTTTTTTATTAGTATTTACTCTGGTGCTCTGAGAGTCTAGCAGTTGAGTGTTTAATAAGAGGTCAAGCACACAGATTCTGGCATTAAATAAAAGCTCCTTGAAAACCTGACTCTGACTTTCTGGCTAGAATTCTCTCTTGTATTTTCCTTAATGCAAATAATAGTGCCTACCTTTCAGGATGATTGTGAGAGTCAGTAAAATCTCTATTTTAGCAAAGCACTTAGCATAGGGCCTGTCTCAATTACCTATTTTGAAAGTGTGATGTACAGAGCTCTCCAGACAAAGTCTTGACAGGGGAAAAACAAATCAATCAATCCAAGTCCAAAGGTGCAGAGAACCTCTTTATGAAGAGAAAGAAAACAGTTAATCCTTTCTGGAAAATGAGTATTTGGATGAGATTCAAGTATTTGATGAAGTCAGATATGATGACCTAGTAATTAAGAAGAGATTGCTTATTACAGATATGTGAAATTATTTTAAAAAGAGTAAGAATACAGGACCAAGAATGTTAGATTTTATGTTATCATATAGATCAGCAATTCCACTTCTAACATACAATAGATAGGACAGTGGCAAAAAACTACAGCATATCATTTCAAAGCATTCTTAGAGATGACTATTATATAGCAGTTCTGTATACTGTGGAAAAAACCAGGGAGGCAAACACAAAAGACAAATATGGAGGCAGGCTATTAGGATAGGCTGGTGTTTCATTGTTGTTGTTGTTGTTGTTGTTGTTTATGACTTGTGCATGAGCAGAGGTGATATTCTTTTACCTTTCCAGTCTGAAGCAATTGGCAGTGATCAAATAAATGTGGAGTGGTGAAATGAAAGGGAGTAGAAAATATGAGAAGCAGTGAGCACCAGATTGCAAATTCAGATAACCAAAATCTAGATAATTGGGGGGACAAGCTTTGGTAAGTCTGACATCTAACATTCTGCTTGTAATCAGAGCCCAGAAGGTGAGACTGCTACTTAAACTTTTTTACACTTTGCCAGCAAAGGTGACAAATATTCGGCCCTAAATTTAGGAAATAACAATAGTTTTTATCTTGACCAAGTGACCTTTGAGCCAAGATTTATTTCTGAGAAAATATAACCACACTGCTTAATGGAGATGTTTTGTCAGTGCTGAGTGTTTGGGGTAGAACAAATGTTAGAACAAAACTGTGTGATATTTAACTTTCATGGCTGCATGTAAGCTTGGTTGGTTCAACTGTCAAAAAGCCAATCTCTGGGAACATACCAGGTACTTTGGAAATCTTCCTGAGGTTTCCGGTTACTTGGCTCCTTCCTTGTGTTGAAGAGGGAAAAAAAAACTTACTGCTGTTCCCCAGAATATTTCTATGTTGTATGTATTTGTTAGAGTACAAAGCAGTTAATTAATGTTCTGATTTCCATTCCCACTTTATGATTTAAAAAGTTGTAGGGGAGTGTTTTTTTAATCCTAATCTCACAGATACCCATGTTTGCCCCACAAGTTCACACTCATGGTGAGCAAGTGCATTTTCAGTTCAGTATAAAAGATTATTGGAGATGTCAGGCAACTTCACAGAGCAAATAGAATTCAAGCACAGAGCTGTGCTCAGCGTCCTACACTCTCATATATATGCAAACTGATGGCCTACTCAAGAATGACAGCCTCTCCTGAGAATTCCTAAACCCTCTTAAAATCTGTGTTCATTTAAGATAGTCATACTGATCTTATCTCAGTTGTTGACAGCAGTCTCTGAATTTCATTATCACTGGGTTCTAGAAACAGGGCAAGTAGAAATTATATAGGTGGGAAACATCCCAAATTAGAAATTCCTGAAAGCAGGAATAACACCAGTAATAAAACATCATTTCCCAGTCATTGTTAAAACCATCAGGGTTTATTTTAAAACTGGGACAAGAAGTAGAACTTTATTTATAATGCAAGGAAAAACATATCATGGGACAGTAGTAAATAAAAAATATAGTACATCAATTCAAAGTAACAGAGGGCCTATTTTGACCTCAAAAGATCTATAAATATGGCTTAAGAGTAAAGAAGTTGGAACTAGCTACAGGTTTCCAGATTCCCAATCCAACACTCTTACCAATAAGTCAAGGGAAACTGCCCCATAGGGAGGATCCAGAGGACAGATCAAAAATAATCCAGAATCCTTGTAGCATACGTGGTATCTTTCTTTCTGGCTAGAGTTTTGGCTCCTCTAGTTCCCAGTACAATTGTGAGGATTTGTCTGCTTGTGCTGATTGGTTGGAAAATCTCCTTCCCTAGAAACCAATAAAAAATCATAGGCAGAAGTCTGATTGGGGGTTCAGATAAATTGGCTTCGTGGAAGGAGAATAGAAGATGTTGTATTGATTTACAACTAGATGAACTGTTGGGCCTTTAGTTCAAACACCCACTAACTCTTCTAGTCTGTTATTTCCATTGTTATCCACATATTCTGCTTGTATTTAAACAAAGCTTGTTGGAATAGGACGTTTCCTTTTTTGTGTTTCAGGCTGTGGTTTTTCGAACAGCATCATCTACCCCTCATGTGAATTTTCGCCTGGATTCCCACCCCGTGTCTCCAGAAGTGATTGTGGAGCACCCATTAAACCAAAATGGCTACACTCTGGTTATCACGGGAAAGAAGGTAACCCTGTTCTCACAGGGAGTTTCCATAGTTATGGTTCTTCCTAAGTGGATATTTACAGCCAACATCATTTGGTTTTTCTTGTAATGTCTCTCTTCATCTTACATAGGCATCTCCTCCACCAAGTTTTTTCTGAGTATTCCAGAAATGTTCCAAACTAATGTAACTTTTTATTCAAGCATGGTTAGACTTAGGGAGTTTTTTTTTTTTTTTTTTCCATAATGTACACTTTTCCTTTCGGCCTATATTTCGCAGTGAGAAAAGCAAACACAAAGAATGAGAAACACAGTCCTTATGGTAGAACTCTAGGGTAGGCAGATAAATCTTGGAAATGTGTGTTGAAATCTGACTTCAGCCAATAATCCCTTTTCTCTGTGCATGTTGTTATCAGGCCTCACTTAAAATTTTCCAGGAATTCAAATGTGTCTTCCTTAAATTCCTGGCTACTTCGAGTTCATCTTGGGTAGGGTCCCTTATCTATAGACCCTCTACCTTTGCATGACAATGTTTATAAATTCCTGAACAGTAATGACAACTTTTAACACATAGATGCCAACAACAGAGGGAAGGAAGAAATTTGATTTTTAAAATTTTAATCATTCAACATTATTACGTGATTTGCACATAGGTGCTCTCTCTAATAGACTCCATAAGCTGATATTTATATGTAAATTTTGTGTATTCAGTTTTTACTCACCAAACAAACCAACCAAAACCCTTTTATATCATTTTTCTCCACAGATCACAAAGATCCCATTGAATGGCTTGGGCTGTGGACATTTCCAGTCCTGTAGCCAGTGTCTCTCTGCCCCACCTTTTGTGCAGTGTGGCTGGTGCCACAATCAGTGTATGAGATCAGATGAGTGCCTCAGTGGGACATGGACTCAAGAGAGCTGCCTGCCTGCAGTCTACAAGGTAGGAATCTCTGCTATCATTCATGATTTTATACAAATCTCACTATTGAAAAAACAATTCAGAAATGAATTTACTCATTTTGCTGTAAGATATCCGTGGAAGTCTTGACTTGCTCCTAGATTTGTCCCTGGGTGGCCTTAGGGCACCTCTGAGTCTTGTGGCTGCAGGGCTTGCTTCCTGTCCATTCTCTTTCGGCAGCTGCTTTCCCTCAGTGCCATGTGAGTGCCTCATGAGTGACACTGCTCCCTATTTCTTCATACTGGAGCCAGTTCCCTCCTGACTCACCATTCTTTGATTCCTCATCACTTACTTTATGCCAGCTGCCCAGACATGAGTCTCCACCACCAGGACAGACCTTCTCTTTGCAAAACCTGGGCCACTAAGGTGCAAGCCAGCCATGCTACGGCAGACAGAGAAAAAGATTTCTTCCTGTCTGAGGCATAGAAGACAGCCCTGTGTCATCATACATAGATTGGAGGTTGTTTCCCAAGAGATGTGGGAGGAAAATTGAGGGTCAACCCTCGTATGTGACTGAGTTTCACCTCAATGTACCTAAAAGAGAAGTAAAGGCTCAACCGATGACTATACTGGCATCTGCAGTTCTGTCAGCCCTTTCATGCTTTAATTCCCTGCTAAAACATTTACTGAGAGCATACCACATTGGCAGGCCTTTTAAATACCAGGACATATAGTCCAAAAGAAGACAAACATGCCTCCTGCTGTTAAAGAACTTAGTTTCCGGAAGTGAACACTGGCCACAACATTGCAACCAAACTCTCTAATCTGTTGCTTTATTTGCTTAAGCATGTATCTGGTACTATGAAATTTTCCCTGGCAATTATTTCATAATTTCTTGGCCCAAGTACTGTACATTTTGCTTGAAAATACTTCCTCAGTGAGGACCCAGTGTATATTTTCTCTGGCTGTGTATGTAGAACAATTGGACTTTAGTAAACAGTTCTTGTGAAAGATTCAAGTTAAATGTCTCAGTCACCTGGTTCATGCTCAAGTAAACAAAGTGTGCAAGTTAGAACTAGAACTGCCCCCAAGTACATGTCTGTTTTCATTTAGTTATGGTTTCGGGCAAGATCTGCAGTGGGTGACTGGATTTGAAACCAAATCATTTTCTGTTAGGTGTGACAATTATCAAGCTTTGGCTTGATCAGGCAGAAAATACACTGAGAGAGAATAAAGCAAACTTAAGTCTACTCTATAGTAGTTATGCGTGTTTTTGTTGTCCAAACAGCACTTAAAACCAACACAATGCTTTTAAAACCTTTGTACAATTTTACATTTTTTATAAACATACAGAATTGTCAATTTAAGACACTAGAAATTTGAACACTTCGTATTCTGGGAAAGAGATGTGGAGTGTGTGTGTGTGTGTGTGTGTGTGTATAAATACAAATCAGCAATCACACACAAATCAATAATTTTTATTTCAAAAACAGCCAAGTTGATATTTTAAATAAAGAACAAATACAATAACCAGTACAGAAACATTTAATTTTGATTGTGGGCCAGGTGTTAGCTCAGTGGCACTGTGCCTTCAAGTTCCTGAGTTCAATCCCCAGTACCAAAAAAAAAAACCCTCAAATTTTTTTAATTTAATTTTGATCATTGTGCTCCCTTTTACTAATCATAAAAGTTATATTAAAATGGTTAAAAACTGAACAATATTTTAGAATTTTCTGGAAGCAGAGAAACTCATAGTTTGAATCTACCTCCTCTCTCACGTCCTCTAACTCTAGCACTCTACAGTTGGCAATTTAAAAAGGTTGCATTGTATCATGCACAAGTCTTTCAGGCGTGGGCTGTACAGTCAGAAGAAAAGTAGTGCAGCTGAGTCCATAAATCCCTCTTGGTTCATAGTTGTTAGGAAGATTTCATGCTGTGCTAGACCGTGACATTTAGCATTCTTACTGCAAAGAATAAGACAGATTATTCATCTTTTTCTTATCTGTCTTAAACTATGAATGCACAACATCCAGCAAATATATACAGTTTCACTCGCCAATACATGCACATTAACCTGCTTTTCAAGGTACATCATGTTCATTGCATAAAATTCTTTGCAGCTCCAGATAGGAGAGATATCAGAATTGTAAGCCCATTCTTTTGTTTCATATGTGTCATCTGATCTCATACTTAAAGGGCAATGAAAAATCCTTCAGAAGAAGAAGCAGACTTTCCTAATATATTCTGAATTTATCAGGATAATATGATCATATCATATAGGATTGAAGTCAATCCCAGTGAGACAATAAACTATTTTTTAGTTAATAAGAAGACAGATAAGAAGCAACAACAGTATCTTGTAAGGGGTAGAAGGGCTACAGGCAATATATTGCCAGAGTATATTTGTGACTTTTTTCCTGCCAAAGAACAAAGGAGGCTTCCATTGCAAATTTTATTGCTTGAGGATTTTTTTTTTTTTCTTTCAGCTTTCTCATGTTTTATCTAAAGGGTTTAAAAAAAACATTATCAGTTAAAATACCGGTGGAATAGGTCCATCATGAGCACAGTCTTTCACCTGTGAAAGGATAAGAGCTACTTGTGTGGGGTTTATCTCCCTTTCCAGACGAGTAGGAGAAGCAGCCTCCGTGGCTTCATGCTGGACACATTTTCTGCCCATGAGTATCTCTGCACTCCAGGATAACAAAGTTTGCCTTCCCATCATTGGGGAGATGGTGTGATCCGTGACCTCTTCCTTCTTTTTCCCCTGGAAGAGTGGAGGTTACCCCTTAATCCAAGAGAAAAATGTTCAACCCAGAGAGAAAAGCTGACTGGATATGGCCTTTTGAATCCTGTGTACAGTGCGGGTTTTCTAATATTCATTCCTGTTGCCAGCATACCAGTTCAATAACTCTCAGTGTCTTCTCTCAAATCATCATCCAGTCCCTTTGCCTTTTGTAGAAAGTAATGATGTGTATCAAGTGACAGACTTCAAATTTTTACATAGGAAGGGGGATGTAGGCAGCGGGAACAGGCCCATGTCAGCATTGGGCAGCTGTTTTCGATGGGGAAGGCTCCTCATTAGAAGAGGGAACGGCAGCTGTGTGACAGCCCCAGGCTTAGGAAAGACCTGGGAGGGTTGGATGTCTTGTTCTCTCCTGCTGGATTTCTAACATAATAATAAATAAAATTTTTTTCTAGCAGTTCTTATTTGGCTAGACATGGGAGAGGTAAATTTCATGAAAGGCATAACTGTGTAATGGATTTTTATGGGTAAAATAGCTATCATAAAAGCATTAAGCTAAGACTTTAAACGGGTCTGGTAACAAGGGTAAGTTAAGACTTTAGTTTTCAATTATTTACTTAGGAAGGATAGGAATGTTTGCAGATTTGAATTTTACTAAAAAAGTCTTCTTAATTGTAAGACTTGCACAAACTGGGCTGTAGCAAATGCCTTTGCTGGCTTTTGAGTTGCCTGTATCTTAGTGCTGTTTTCCCACCATTGTACTTTATAGCACAATTTACAATATGCCCCCCAAAAAAAGCATTTCCTTTCTCAATTGTCACAGAGCTACCCAGAGGAGCTTATTTTTAACTTGGAAACGTGTTTGTTTTTTTTTAACTAGTTTTCGCCTAAGAACAGTTGTCTTACAGACTTCATAAATGCTTAATGCTACCTTTATATCATGATTACCAAAGCTGTATTAAGAATACCACATTTCTCATTTAACACACCAAAAGCTTGCAATACAATGAACCTATTATTTATTAAACATTGAGCATGAGATGAAAAAAATCAATCTTAAAAATGAGAGGTAAAATAATACCAATGGCGATAATTAGAAAGATTGCTACAGTACTGATTTTGAGTGTTCTCCAGCTGTTTTTTTCCCTATCTGTAATAGAAATAACATATTATATGTATTAAATGTTATGCAGTATTTTCTTTTACATCATGTGCATACTATACATCAAACAGTGACTATATAAAGTACAATGAAAATCCTAAGTCAATAATAGATTGAATTAATAGGCATAAAGAAGTAGATCAACTTATAAGATATACTTATTTATTGGTATTTGGCACATAGAAGGTACTTTATAAATAAATGATGAGTTAATGGTTGGCACATATGTAATGAATACCAACTATGTGTTTGGTATTACAATACCTGCTGAATACAACTGTGTAAACACAAAGTACCAAAAGATGTCCTTTCCCATGTGAATTTCTTCTGTGGGTAGGGAATGCCATAGCAATAAGGATGTGGCACACACAAAGCTCATGCATCAAGCAAGGCGTTATACTGACATTGGCTGACAGGGCCCATGCAGGAGTTTGGATTAGGAGTTTGATCTGGAGGCCCATGAAGGTGGTATAATCACTTATAAGCAAGAAAGAGTCTAGGCCCAAAGTGTCCGCTCCCCAAATGAGTCTACTTCAGAGTGGCCCAAAAGACCCCTTATTCACCAAAGCTGACTCTACTCTTGTTACCAATTCTGGATCCAAAAACAGCTTGTTTCATCAGCATGTAAGATTATTTAAATGTTTATTCCAGATGCTGCTGAATTTGTGTCACTTTTCCTTTAGTGAGAATTGAAGTTTTACTAGAACGTGGGCTAACTTCAGATTATTAGGATACATAGTTTTGCTTGCTTTCCCCACATATGAAAAAAATAATGTGTTGGACTTTTTTTTTAATTCTATTTTGCCCTTGTAGGTTTTCCCAACTAGTGCACCCATTGAAGGAGGGACAACGTTGACCATATGTGGCTGGGACTTTGGATTCAGAAAGAATAATAAATTTGATTTAAAAAAAACCAAAGTTCTTCTTGGAAATGAGAGCTGCACTTTGACCTTAAGTGAGAGCACGATGAATAGGTAAGGATCTTAAGATGCTTTGCAGGGGTGTGCTTGGAAGACAGATTTTGTTTTTGAATGAATGCTTGTTCACATTTTCTCAGAAAGCTCATTTCTTGAATTAAAAAGGGTCTTTGGCCTGCCGCATTCCTTGTGTGCCAGGTTCGGGCCAGCAAACCTAGTAGAGCAAGGAATGAAGACATGACACGAGAGACACAAAACATCTTTGTTGCGGGGCCAGGGATTGTGACCGAATGGAGTGAAACCCTGAACTGACCCAAACCCCAGATTTATTGAGGAACAACAAAGGAAAGGAGTTCTGCTGAGCACAGAAGCTTGTTTTAGGTAGCAAAACTTTTATCTGATTGTCCCCTAGGGAGCTTCCTTGTTTCCCCCCTGAGTTTATCTCTGCTGGAGCAGGCAAAACACCCTGTCTTCAAGACATTTCTCCTCAGAGTTAGCAGTCTTATGCCTCCCGAGGCAACCCAAGCAGACATCAGCAGGTGTCACAAGGAGCTCCATGTTTGTGACTTTGTTCTTTTAATCTTTTTGTTTGTTTGTTTTGTTTTTGTTTTTTGAGACAGGGTCTCACTATGTAGTTGAGACTGACCTGAAACTCACTATGTAGCCCAGGCTGGTCTCGAACTCACAGTGATCCTCCTGCCTCAGCCTCCTGAGTGCTGGGATTACAGGCGTGCGCCACCATGCCCGGCCTGTTCTTTTAATCTTGTTACAAAGATTAGGGAAAAATAAAAGTGATATGGCCTAGCTGAAGAAAAGAAGAATCCAGCATGTAGGGAGTTTTTCAACCATTAATGTAGCAACCCTTCAAAAAGTTTCTAGATGTATTTGAAAGAAGCATAGTCTTTAGTCTCCAAGTATAGTTTTAATAAGCTATTCTATAAAATCAGTAAACAGCTCAATACAGATAACCTCTTGTAAATTCATCTGCTGAACCTTAAAAGTATAATAAAGCAGCCGGGGATTTAGTTCAGCAGTGCCATGTCTGCCTCACAATTGCAAGGTCCCGAGTTCAATCCCTCGTACCAAAAAAAAAAGAAAAGTATAATAAAAACCACTCAATCACATTTTTTCAGACTGTTTCTCAATATACTTAAATTTATTTTCAACTAATACCTATTGGCATTGTGCCGTATGGTATGTGACTCATTTGATCACTCCAAAGTCCTGGGAGGTGGTGATACCATTCCTATTTTACAAAGGAAATATGGGATATTCCAAGAATAGAATGTGTTTAAGCAGAGGTTATCCAGACAATAAGAGACCAATGGGCCTTCAAATGAGGATCTTCTGATCCAGAACCTGTGCTTATTCTACCATATTCTATATATACCCTCTACAAACTGAATTTCATAGTAAACAGAGAATGCCAAAATCATTAGGTTTGGTTTGGTTTTGATTTTGTACTGGGGATCAAACTTGGGACCTTTCACTTGCAAGGCAGGTGGTGGAACCACTGAGGTAAATCCCTGGCCCTAAGTTATTATACAGTAACTACTTCAGACAAAGTTTTATTGATTTAGTCTTTATGACTGAGTCTGTTCTGTCAAGTGACTATTTCACATCTAATAGAATTTATAAAAGCTTATAAAACATTTTATCTGTTCATTTTACTGAGACAAAAACATCAAGTAATGTACTTCTTAGCTCAATGGCAAAACAAACCAATTCTAGAAACTCCCTTGTAAGTTCTCCAAAATTCTTGAATACTACATTATAAATTAGTATCTGTAAAAATGAAAATCTTTTAAAACCTATTTAATATAATAAGTATGTTTAAACTTTTTCATAATTTAAGATTGTTGATTCAAAACTTTTTCTATATAAAGCCCATCACAATTTCAATATTCTCTAAGTAATTTAAACATAGCAAATAGAACCATAGAAATACACCTGTTTATGTACGGTGATAGAGAAATTTGGCCTATTTATGGCTATCCGAATTTTATAGGCTATTGAAATATCATTACTTTATTTTAAATATAGTAAACATTATCTCTAGAATTTTATAGGCTGAGATTATTATGCACTTTTTATTATGCACTTTTCAATTGGTGAAATCTACGTTGATGAGATCTAACATTTTGTATGTTATCTTTATAAAAACTGTACTACAATCAATATGAAGTTTATCATAATAGTGAGAGTAGAATTATATAATTTTCAGCTTTAATTCTTACCACAAAATTGTGCTTGCTATTCAGCATAGTCAGCTAGCAATCTAAAGTTAGTGTTCCGTAGGGCTGAGAATTTAGCGAAGTGGTTCCGCTGCCTGCATCACAAGAGCAAGGTCCTGAGTTGGATCTCTGGTACCAAAAAAATCCAAAAACAACAAAAAACACTATAAACCAAAGAACCTGTCTTAGGGCCAGGGATTTAGCTCAGTGGTTCCGACATGCAAGCACTGGGACCTGAGTTCGATCCCTGTACCAAAAATAATAATAATAATAATAAATAAAGTTAATATCCCATCATTAAAAAAATCCAAAGAATACCTATGGATTTGTAATATATCAAATTGCTTTTTTCCAGGTTGAAATGTACAGCTGGTCCTGCCATGAATGAGCATTTCAATATGTCCATAATTGTTTCAAACAGTCGTGGAACAACGCAATATAGTACATTTTCCTATGTAGTAAGTCTAAGCATTACTTTTCTCATGAACTAAGATGTTTGGGTTTTACTTAATTTTTTTAGATGTATACAATTAACAAGTTATGTTGTTTTATTTTTATCTCCCATTCAGGATCCTATAATAACAAGTATTTCTCCAAGTCATGGTCCTAAAGCTGGTGGCACTTTACTTACTTTAACTGGAAAGTACCTGAACAGTGGAAATTCTAGACATATTTCAATTGGTGGAAAAACATGCACTTTAAAAAGGTGTTGTAAATTTATGTTGTGTTGCATCTGCCAAATTGGATTAATACTTGTACATAAGAAATCAAGCCAAGTTTGTTCTTTCTAAATTAGAAAAAAAAAAATCAAGATATTTATTGTTTACTTTCCTGATGACAAGACTCACAGATATACCTATTCCCATTTTGCTCAATTTTCTACCCTTTCCTTTTTATGTGTTAACCCCACTTTTTTTGAGGGGTGCCAGGGATAGAACTTGGGACCTTGTGTTTGTGAGGCAGGTGGCAGTGCCACTGAGCTAAATCCTCAGCCCCCTGTTAATCCCACTTTTGTGTTTTGCCTTTCCATCCATGCTTTGCATCGTTATTTCTCAATATTCTAGCTATTTGATGAACTTGAGGTTTTGGTAATTGACAGTAAGTTAAAATGAACATTTTCATCAAGATTTTAAATTATGCCGGGGATTTAGCTCAGTGGTTCTGTGGCCTGCCTTGCAAGTGCAAGGACCAGAGTTCAATCCCCGGTACCAAAAAAAAAAAAAAGATTTAAAATTATGAGTCACTTTGGGGGAGGCAGAAATGAGAGAGACTGGGTTTGAAAAGAGGTTATGTTTCTGCTTCTTAGAGTTGAAACAGATCCATTTACTCAAGGACCAACAGTACTTTAAAGGTTGCTTAAAATGCCAGATGTTTTGAAGTTAAGGATGACCTTTCAACAGCATAGCTCGGATCAAGTCAAATGTAAACAGCCTACACTAGAAAGGCATTTTTTTCTAGACCACCTCAGGAAATTCCCATTTAGGCACCATTGAGTTATATCCTTTGATTTACAGATATAATTCTAAATGATGTGTACCTTGAAAAGCAAAGTTCCATTTTATTATTTTATCTTATTTTTTTTTCAGTGTATCAAATAGTATTCTCGAATGTTACACACCTTCCCAAACTATTTCAGCTGAGTTTCCTGTTAAGTTGAAAATTGACTTAGCCAACCGAGAGACTGTCAGCTTCAGTTACCTGGATGACCCCATTGTCTATGAAATTCACCCGACCAAATCTTTTGTTAGGTAAGTAAGAGTGTCCGGTAGGTATACAAAATAGTGGGCATAAGGATGATTTCACTGTAAAATAGTCAAGTAGAAGCGCATTTTTATTCCTGGCTTGGATCCTACTGCATTTCTGTTGAAGGCTTACTTCCCAGTTCAGTGGAGAAAATCACATACAGATTCTAGGTGCAGTTTGATTTTACCCATGCTAGTTCATGACATGAAGCATTTGAAATTAAGCTGTATTTTAATTAGACTGCAATAAACTTGTTCACTGTGGCTCCATTGATTGCATGCATGCACTTATATTTATGCACATGTTAATTCCATACTAGCCACAATACCCCAAAGTAGAATCACCTTTTCTCTTCCATTCTTCAGTGTATGTTTTTGTCCAGCCTGCTTTCTATGCAGCTTTTCCTTATCACAGACTCTCTGGATCAGTATCTCATTGGAGCCAGTTCAATCAGTCCTGTTTCCATTAGTTCTATCATTCTAGCAACAATAGTTAATGACATTTTTTCTTTGTTTTTTTAGAAAGAAGAAATATTTTTATTGTATACTTGGTGAACAAAAAAAAGGAAAGGCTTTTCTTTAGCTTATGAAATACAAATTTTAAAAAATATTTTTAAAAGTTCAATAAGTTGTTTCCAGAGGGGAATTACCCCTCAGCTTCCATTTGGCTTTGGCTTTTCCTAATGTAATCATTGCATGTGATAAAATTGACCGTCTCTCTTAAAATAGTTGGTGGAAAGAACCTCTTAATATTGCCCCTTTCTACTTGATTTTGTCAGTGGTGGAAGCACAATAACAGGTGTTGGAAAAAACCTGAATTCAGTCAGCATCCCAAGGCTGGTAATAAATGTGCATGAAGCAGGAAAGAACTACACAGTGGTGAGTACTTTGAATGACAGTTCTACTCAGAGCTGTGCACCTCTGTCCCTGCCACCTGGCTTTCAGGGCCCACAGGACATTTTGATTTTGTCTTTAGTATTTGCTATCTACCTTCTTTGCAACATGAGTCAAGAATTTTTTTAATTCAACAACTAAGATTACCTAGCATCGTGGGCTGACGATATGTAGACACAAATGAAGATGGCCAACTTGAGGCACTGCTTTTAAAGACTGTCTGTATAAATAGAAACCACATTCTTCCATGCACCTTTGTAATTCCACATGGAATATGGACCCTCTTCTTCTAAGAAAACTCAAAGATGGGCCAGAGATGTAGCTCAGTGGCACTGCTCCTGCTTCATGAGCACAAGGTCCTGAGTTTGATCCCTGGTACCAGAAAAAGAAAAAGAAAAGTTTTAGATAAGTCCTGTGGTCTTACAGCAGCAGCCTTGTCTTTCTAAGCAATGTATATCCAGTGTTTTCTGACTTTCCCCCCTACTCTTTTACCGGTCTTGTCCCTTTGTTAGCACATTATCAAGTACTAAGAGCATTGAACTATGACATGTCCTAGGATGTAGATGTTGCTTGTCAGTTCTCTACCTTTCCTTATTTTATTTGCAAGGTCATTTTGAGTTTTACCAAATACCTCCTTAAACATGATAAATCCATTTTAGGCTCTAACAATTTCAAGAGGTCATATTAAAATGGCAGTTTTAGTCTAAAACTTGAGAAGGTTGGAGTTATTTCCAAAGATTGCATACCTTTTGTTGATGTCTATTATAAGATGCTATAATCTAATTGGACTTGTTCACTCAACTCAGAATGAAAGTTCTCAGGGCTCCAGCCCAAATGTGGTCTTGACTGTGTAGGTGATTGATTGAATTACAGCACTTTCTTTGAGATTCCCCATCCAATATTTCTTGAAGACTAAAGCCACTATGTTCTTTAATTACAAAAACCAATCTGAGGCTAAAAATGTCAAACTAAATCACCAAACAATAAGGTCATCTCAAATGAGATTTCTCTTGACCTTCGCAATCAGCCACATTGCATCACCTCTAAAGAATACTATTAGATTTTTATCATATTCCTAAGAGGTTGTACTCTAGGGAGTCACAACATGAAGTAAAGGGCTTTGAAACCAATCCCCACACATGGCCACAAACAAAGTTAAAATACCACTGCTATTAATTTAGAGGATGTCAATTTTCCACAAGCAAGCATAGCAATTTTTCATTAACCAAACCAGAATAACAGTAACCTTCTTTGGTGTTGGCATGTGACTTTTTAAAGTAGAAACCTGAGCAATTATTAGTTTATCTAATTAATATCAACTCTACATTATTAAAATGGTAACTAAATTTACTTTCTTCTCCTTTGCCAACATTAAGATGACACAAAGAACAACTCAGCTTCTTTCATTTATTTATAATCAAATATTTTAAAAAAAAAAAACCTTCTAGGTGTCAGACATAAGAGATGCATGTTTCCAATAAGAATCAACCAATAATAGAAGATAAAAATTTTAATCACTTACATATCTGGAAATGTAAAGTTCTATTGTTTTTAGCCACAAACATGGTACAATAGAACTATGCGTTAGAGTTGAATGGGAATGAAAATTCAGTGGCTGTATTTTGCTGTTTTACTATTGTTTGTGGAAACTCATAAGAATATAAGGATTGAACTCATTTATTACTTAACAAATAAAAACTCATGATCAGGTCTGATTTAGATATGTAAATCCAGCCTCAATAACTTTAATTCTCATAAACTTAAATATTTTAAAATAAAATAATTAACTTATTAACAAAATATTAATTTGTTAATGAACATTGTGACCGAGATGCCCACAGTTTATTGTATTGTTTCAAAGTTGATGTTATGTAAGGAAGTATTGTGATAACAGGCAGTAAAATTGTTCATTTCCATTTTTCAAGATAATTGGAATAGGGCTGAGGATATAGCTCAGTGGTAGCACTTGCCTGACATGCATAAGACTCAGAGCAGATCCCAAGCACTGGAAAAAAAATAGCTTTTAGCATATATATTAATTTGATATAAAACTAAATAATATATTTTATTTACATTGTGTCTGTCAGTTTTACCTGCTTACAACTTAAACTTTTTAATGTAGAATAATTTTTTAAATTACTTTTAAAATATCAAACACCAAATTCTGTTTGTGCTTTTTATGTATATCCTGGGGCTTTTTCTATTGTGAGCATAAGTAATTGTTTTATCTCTAACTAAACTTGTTAAAGAAAAGGAAATCTAAGGGATGTTGTTGCTTGTTTATCTTTTCCTTGGGGGAAAGCAACCATTTAACCTTAAACTTATCACTTTGTGTTGCTAGTTTTAGCCTAAGTATAATCAAGAGGAAACCACATTTTCCAAAATTCCATAAATCAGAATTTCAAAGGGGAAGATTTAAAATGAAAGATGAAAGGGCATGAAATAACAATAGTAGAACCTTTGTAAAATAAAGAGCACAGGAAAAGATTTACTCATATAGACGATATAATGAACACAAGGTAGATCACTGGGGTATGAATGTTGATGTTAATGGTTACATGGACCCTATTCTGCCTATCAGAGATATGTGGCTTGGGTCTAATGAAATGCATTTGAAAAGCTCCAGTTTCTTCATCTGTAAACAGCTTAAGCATATCATCTGCCTGTAGGATTATCAAGAAACCAACTTTGTGAAGCATTTTGCACAGAACCTGGTAAGCTTATAAAGCACAGTAAGAAGATTCTCTGACTACATAGTTAGTTACAGTGATAACCACATGGAGCTTGGCAATAGACGAAAAGCACTTTAAGCAGGTAGTGTCCCACATTATGAATGCATTTTAATCCTAATTTCCAAATGGGTAAACTGAGTAAGAGGTTTGCCTCAGTTCTCACAGGTCAAGTTAAAGCTAGATCTGACAAAAGGACGTTTAACCTCACCAAGTGCAGCTCCATAGCTGCTTCACGAGCCCAGGAGGCGGTTCTTCCGGTGACTGTGATGTCTTAAGGAAAATAAAACGATGCAGCAAGGACAACCTGCACAGAGGTCAACAGAGCATACTCTGGGCAAGTGAAGCCCTGTGGTCCTTTGAAGCCTGGGTTGTTTGGAAAATGTTGCAGCTCTCCTGTTTCCAGCAAGTTTTCTTCAAGAGTAGGAAGCTAAAGGCAGATTTTTGTTTTTTTTAACAATTCTGTTTTCCTCGCAAGCGCAAGGACCCAAGTTCGATCTCCAGTACCAAAAAAAAAGGAAAAAAAAGATCAATAATTCTGTTTTCAGTTGATGGTCTGAAGTTATGAAATATTAAAGTTGCTATGGATGTTGCCAGACTACATCCTATTGACGGTGGATAATTGTCTTCCTATAGGCATGCCAGCATCGCTCTAATTCCGAGATAATCTGCTGTACCACACCTTCGCTGCAACAGCTGAATCTGCAGCTCCCCCTGAAGACCAAAGCCTTCTTCATGTTGGATGGGATCCTTTCCAAATACTTTGATCTCATTTATGTGCATAATCCCATCTTTAAGCATTTTGAAAGGCCCGTGATGATCTCAATGGGCAATGAAAATGTACTGGAAATTAAGGTAAGAATAACTTAAAATGCTCCCTTAAATAATCAGCGTGGACTTTTATTCATGACTGTGTGAATAGAATCATTGTACTTGGCCAGTATATCTTATACCACATCAGCAAAGACCTAAAGTCTAACAAACAAATCTTTTTGGCATGAGACTAAATGGTAAGTTTAACTGTGGATTGCTTTTTAATGAAGTATTTAAAAACACTTTCTATATATTCATAAGTAGCAAATACAGGACACAAATCTGTTAAATAGGCTCCCCGTGATCCCTTATCCTGATGACTTTACACAGTTCCCTGAGGATTCCACATTTAGGTGCTCATCACAAGGTAAAAGGTGAGAACCATGAAAGCAGTTGCATCAGTTGTAGTTCTTTACTTCTTCGTATGTTTGGAATTTTATATCTGGATGTGATCATTTCAAAACCGATTTATAAATGGAACTGGATTTCCACTGCCATATTTTAGCCTCTAAATATAATTTAATAAAAAGCAATGGATCATCTTTTCTAAGCCAGCCTGTTGCAAGCGAAGAACCATAAGGAGGTTAAACAGCTTGACAAGTGATGAGATAGTGACAGAGAAGACTAGAACATAGCTGTTATGAAGCTTTTGTCACTTTCACTTCAAATGATAATAGAACAGGCAAAATTATCAAGACGTTAGTTAACCATAACCCGGTCATTAAAAAGAGCAAAATATTTATCTTTTAACATATTGTTTTAGACATTCAGAATTTTTTCCTGAAAGGTCCTCTGAATGCAAATGCAAACACAAAGCAGTAGACTGGTCCTTATTTTGAGGTAACAGAGGTTGTCATGGGTCATTTCCGTCTAAGTAATATATATCTACCGAAATTTTTCTGCTTTATCGGCAAGATTTTATTCACAGCCTACTCCCACACATGCATTTATACTCATACAAGTGTACTAACCTTACAGTTGTGTTTTGTGCAGTAATTAAGCAAGCCCAGCATGAAATTAAACGGAAGCCTGCTTCAACGAGCATGTTTACCATAGCAAAGTTCTTTCATCTGCCTCTTTAATTAGTTTTAGAAAAGGAGAAAGAGCTTTTATCACTTTATTTCAATAAAATTAATCTAGTGTGACCTTTGCTTTCAACAATTACTGTTTGCCATTTGAAAGATTCCATTTGGTTGGAAACAAAGGTTTATGTGCAAATAGTTTTATGCCCAGAGAAATTCCATTTTTCTATTCCTGTATCGATGATGACGTATTAGAGATAAATGGTTCTTTACCCTTCTACACAGAGTATTGTACAGAAGAGAAAACTTGCTTTTTTATGAATTAAATACCCATTATTCAACATCCTATAAAGTTGTTGGACTATGAAAAATGTGATTTGACATCATCCTCAGCCTGTGACTGTTATTCCAACATGGCCCAAGGGGTCTGGAGACAGGCACAAAGCCTTCCTTTTCATAATGGTACAAAGATTTACTCTTTTTCTCTAACACATGTATAGCTCCTGCCATAACACAGAGCAGTATCTTATGGGTGAGTGAAGAGAGTTTAGGGTGGTTGTTTTAGGTGATTCAATATTTGCTCATACTCCATTTTCCTTAAGTGTAAGAGGAAACCTAAGATGCATGAGAGTTTGGGTTTTTTTTTAAACAAAAGAATTTTTTTTCAGTTCTAGGGATTGAACTCTGACTCCATACTGAGCTATGTTCCTAGCCTTTTGAGACAGGGTATTGCTAAATTGCTCAACCTGGGCTCTAAGTTGTAGTCTTCCTGCCTCAACCTCCCAAAGTGTTGAGATTACAGGTGGGAGTCTGGCTGTTATGACAGAAATTTAATCCTTTATCGATTTCTAAAGTTGATCACATTGAAATCTCTTCCTCTCCTAGACAAGAAACCAAAAAAATGAAACATGAAAGGAGAAAAGGTCTCCTCTGGACAATAAGTAGTGTTTTTATCAAAATGGCACTTGTTCAATTACCATTCAAAGCATGAGTGTAAAGTATATTTATCTTTCATCAGTGAAAGCAGACAATCATGTGTTTAGAGTGAGGTTTACTCTTTACTCTCAGGAAGAGTTCATGCTCCTTAACCAGCCACACCTGTGAAGATTTGTTGGCCAAGAAGGGATGGTAATAATCTCCAGCCCATTTTGAGAGTTGGCTATGAATAGTTGGCCCAGTGACTACAACATGAGTAAAAGTCAGCCACATTTGGGACAAGAGAACACAACAGTATCCAAAGATCAGTCATTCTTCAGCACAAATGAGAAACCCCACAGATGTAAGAAGTAATTATGGTCAAGGCTTCAAATCCACCAGGACCAGCTGTAGACAGTGTGCATCAGAAGTAAACATCTCTTTAGAAATACACAGGACACAATGGTCCTGTCAACAACAGCCTACAATTATAAGGAATTTTACAGTTCATACAGTACTTTTACATAGATTATTTCACTTGACTCTTACATGAGCCCATGAGATTAATAGGTCAGTAAAGCTTATCTGCATTTATGGATAAATTAACAGAAAAATGGCTTACTTTTCTTAGGGTCATCCAGGGAGCAAACAGAAGAGCTACAGCTTCGATTCAAGCTTCTTGAGTCCAAATTCCACTAAATTACAATGCTTCTCATATTAACTTTCATTTAATGTGTATCAAATAACCTCCATAAGAGAAAAGCTTTTCATAATAAAAAAAACTACAGCATGTACATATTAATACAGTTCTTGAAGTGAAATAGCTCTAAACTTTCTACAAATATCTAAACTTTTACTTTGTTTAAAGAAACATGATATTTTCCCTAATTATCTTATTACCTGACTTTCTTTGCATGAATATATTTTATGGAAAGTACAGAAGTAGAGTATTTAATACTGACTGTCTGGGACTTCCCTGAGGGTTTTTCTTATTCTGGACCATATAGGAATATTTGGTAATGAACATGCTTCAAAATTTCAGTCTGGAAAACTCAGTTCAAGCAGAACAAGGAGGCAGGAGGATGAACTAAAGCAGGGATCAGAGCTTTGGGTACAATAAACACCAGAATAAATGTTGAAAGTTCAGATGAAGGTTAGGCGTCAATGACTGGGCAACAAAAAAATCTAAAAGGGAGCATACTTCTGAGCCAGCACAATCCACCTGCTGGCCAGAAGCAGCCGGAAGTTATCTTCTTCCCTCCTCCACCCGCTTTACCTGGAACTATAGACCTAATCCCCATCACAACTACCACACAGCCAGTTCAAACTCTAGACAGTACAGAGGGAAGGATCCTCTTCTCTGGTATCATTTGACCTAGAATCAAGACTTACTCTCATTTGATAGCATGCATACCTTATTCTCAAAGAATATTTCCCTGCGCTGCAATCATTACTAGGAATTCTGCTTTAAAAAAAAAAAAAAATATGAAATATTTATATAAAGTTTATTCCAGCGGCACATTGACAGCACCTGTGGCTCTATAGTTCCTAATGGAAAGGTTCTTTAAGTAAGTAAATGGTGAGGCCTCCCAGGTAGTCATTGAAGAGACCAACTTAATTTTATTTTGCCCCACTTTTCTCAAATGTCCAGGGAATTCATCCCTCAATTGCTTGTCTTCATATTGTGAAACTCAGTTTTGAAGTTTTCTCTGACAGCTCTTTGGCCTGGCTTCTAAGCCGAGGGACTCACACCCTCTAGGCCAAGTATAGATGTCACACCAACAACAACTCACTGATTTCAACTACTCACCTTCTTGGGCTCAACCATTGTCTGATGGGTCCTGCTTCTAATCTGCAACTCTCTGCTTTTGCCCACTCTTTAGACCTGCCATGTGACCACCCAAGTGTGGAAATGTGCCAGGTCCCTTCTATTACAGTGCTGCTTTTCAAATACTGCACTACCACTTCCGCTCCTTTCTGTAGCCCTCACGAATAGGCAGCACCCCCAGACCCGAATGCTGAGGAGAAACAGTATGTCATATCTGCCCAAAGTTAGAGAGGAAACGGTCAAGGTACATCCTAGTGTGACATCATGGGCGTCACTAGTGTTTATTTTAGAAATGTGTCCATTTGAACGTTACAGGAAGAGGAGAGTCTTGCTTATCTTCATCTTCTCGGTGACTAAATCTATGCTCAGTGCATAGTAAGTAGATGGTCAGTAGATTCTGCACCAAATAGAATTTGATTTGCTTCAGTTGCCTGGTCCTTTCTCAAACCTTAGTTCTCCATATTTAAAGCAGGAATGATAAAAATCCTACCTGGGGAGGTTGATGTCTTTGCAGGACAAAATGGGATAATTATAATTCTAAATTGCTCTACATGCATAGGAGATTAAATATCAGAAGGCTGCTTCTTATGTTGCTTTATTTAAAAGCCCACATTTCATCATTTTAGTGATTGAAGAACTAAACTGATTTTGTAGATGTGTTCTATTTAGTAATAGTTAACTGTCAATAATAACAAAGTTCTAAATGTATGCATTTTTCATAGCTTAAAGTAGCTGTATACTTTAAATTGCTATAGTATCCTACAGATATTTTTATTTTCCTGATTTGAAATCAGCTTTCCTCATGTAGGCATTGTTGCCAGTGTCGCTTCTGTGACAGCTAGGCTTTTCAGCTTTTAAAACAATTACATATACAAAGCTGAGAGTAATTTTTTATATGCAGCGGTGCTCATTATGTGTTTTTTGGTAGGACTGTGTGAAAAAGTGTGCAGTTGTTCAGCTACATGATCTGCTTTTGTTTTCCCTTTATGTGACATCCTAGGGTATCCTAACCCTGAAAGGAGTATTGAACATGTAAATGCATCCCTTCCCCCAACCACAGTTATTATCTTAGCAAGCAGGACACATGGTAGTCCTTCCCTCATAAATCAAATCCTCCTGCTCTTTAATCTCTTTTCTCTGTCATTCTCTGAATTCTCTCCAATATGTTAGTAAGATGCCTAACCCTCCTCAGACCTAACCAACAAGTTGTCATTTGAGGCCCCAAGGTGACCTATTAGATTTATGTGCTTCTATGCTGAATTGCCCCGTGTGGCTGACCTGGATCAATGGATTGCTCACACTGCCTCTAGAAATATCGTAAGGATCTTTGTCTATGGTCATTTCATCTCAAAGTCCAACTTCATGCTATAAGAAGCATCTGCTTTCAGCTCCTTTTCCTAAAATACCATCTGACCTACAAATCTTTTGAGATTCATTTTAGACATTGTATGGGAAAGCAGTTTGCTAAGAATTAAAGATTATGTAAATATGGGAGGGTGGAGAGGGTGAAGGGAGGACAGGTGTATGGGGAAAAAATGAGAACCAAGATCTGTAATGTAAAGGTACAAGATCTCAATGGTGAATGTAACTATTCTGTATACTTTAAAAGTACCAATAAACTCAATGAAATAAAAAGATTATGTAAAGTAAAGTATCAGGTCTGTAGTATTACTGGCTACTCTTTGTTCATAAGAAATACTATTTCAGGGCCAGGGTTTTAGCTCAGTGGTTCCACTGCCTACCTCTCAAGCACAAGGACCAGAGTTCAATCCCCGGTACCAAAAAGAAAAAGAAAAAAGAAAGAAAAGAAATATAATTACAGAAGCTGGGCATGGTAGTATGCACCTATAATCCCAGCACTCAGGAGGCTGAGGCAGGAGGATCACTGTGAGTTTGA
Organism: Fukomys damarensis; assembly: GCF_012274545.1. Taxonomy (NCBI): domain Eukaryota; kingdom Metazoa; phylum Chordata; class Mammalia; order Rodentia; family Bathyergidae; genus Fukomys; species Fukomys damarensis. Next base: position 49,244,792 of record NW_022900916.1, on the reverse strand, counting down.
TACCAGCCTGGGCTACGTAGTGAGTTCCAGGTCAGTCTCAACTATATAATGAGACCCTGTCTCAAAAAAACAACAACAAAAAAAACATAATTACAGGTTTTGATAGATTGCTCCTCAAAGTACTAGCTTGTTAAATAAATAACTATACTCATTAAGAGTAGATATGGGAAATTATACTCATATTTTTAGTTCTTTCCCAAGGTTAATGATTGCTTTCTTCAACAAAATGCTGATATTTTTCAAATTCCTGATAACTTCAGTTACCTAAATATGTTGGGTTGAGTAAGTTTTTGAAAATTTCCCTGTAAGTGTATAGTTATTTGAAATACTGTAATATAATTATACTCTTAAATTTTAATGAAGAACATGTAATATCTTATGGGAATTTCTTTGAAAAAGAGTTCATTTAGGTATAGGATTTAAGTGTGTAAGAAGGATGAGAAAAAAACCGGCCAACTCAAACAGAAAAGGAATATATTGGCATAGAGAAATTGCATCAGATCTCTGGAAGTATGGGACCCAAGCTCGAATGTTTTTAAAACTTTCAGCATGATTCTAAAAACAAAGCCAAGGTTGAATATCATTGCATTAGGCACTGTTAGGCAGTCTAACAACTGAATCTCTAAACTCCTTGCTTTTTGCCAAACACTAATACCCTCTGAAGATGCTAATAAGGTGATTATGGTGAAGATATCATTCAATGTAAGATATAAAACAGGATTCCCTTTCTTTTTCTCTAAAATTCAATTTAATAAAAAAGCTCTGTCCTGTAAATTTTTGGGGGTACTGGGGATCAAACTGGGGTCCTTGCATTTGTAAGGCAAGTGCCAGAACCACTGAGCTAACCCTGGCCCTATCCTGTAATTCTTAGTTAGTGCCCTGAAAGGACTGTGCTTCCCTTCAGCCATCCCGATTCCCATGAAAGCAAGCACCTTAAAATCACGTGCCTCTGCAAATAACGACATAGCCTGTGCTTGCAGTATATTTCTATCCCTTCACAGTTGTAAACATTCCTGCAAAACTGTGAAGTATTAACAACCTGTCTTTTTTTTTTTTTCTTCCAGGGAAATGATATTGACCCTGAAGCAGTCAAAGGTGATGTGTTAAAAGTTGGAAATAAGAGCTGTGAGGATGTAGAGCCACATGCTGAAGCTGTTTTATGTAGGGTCCCCAATGACCTACTGAAATTGAACAGCGAGCTAAATATAGAGGTGGGGTTCCTGCATTCCTCTCATGATGTAAATAAGGATGCCAGTGTAATTATGTCACTCGTAGGCTTAAAATAAATCATTAAAGCTCATTTGTGTGTTTGCTGTGGCTCATCAACTCAACCTCAATTCCCAGTTGTTATTTTAGAAATAGTAAGTTTTTTTGTCACACTGGCTCCTTCCCCAGGCTCTGGAGGGTTGGTCTCAAAAGCTCTTTCTACCCACACCACTTCTCCATCATGTCACACTCTTGTCAGACTTTACTGTAATTCTCAGAAAAAGCGAGGACAGTTCTAAGAGTGTCCTCCCACCTCTCACAGCCCAAGAGGCCAGAGCCAGTGTCCCACTGCCTGCTACAGTGACCATAAGTGCATGGGGCCCCATAAATAAAAGAAGGGTGTGCCCTGGCAGAATAAAGAAGCATGAAACTGTTCATAGTACCTTCTTTCTTGTAGACGGCTCAGTCAGATAACCTAGAACCAGAATGATTTTTTCAGTATTTTTTAACAGCATTATTATGATGTAACTCACCATCATACAATTTACCCATTTAAAGTGTACAGTTCGATGAGTTTGGTATATTACGTCTTCACTTCTTTAAACTGTGGTAAAGTGTGTACAACATAAAATTTTTCATTTTAACCATTTTAAATGCACAATTAAGTGGCATGTATTGCATTCATGATGTTGTGTAACCATCCACTATCTAATTTAATTTCAGTTTTTTTCATCACCCTAAACAGAAGCTCTGTACCCATTAAGCAATAACTTCACATTCCCCCCTCTTCAGCCCCTAGTAACCTCTAAGTTATTTTCTGTCTCTATGAATTTGCCTGTTCTAGATATTTCATGTAAGTGGAATCATGTAATATCTGTCCTTTTGTGTCTGACTCACTGAGCACAATGTTTTCAAGGTTCATCCATATGTGGCCATGTGTTATTCCTTTGTTCCTTTTTGTGGCTGAATAATATTTCATTATATTTATTCCACAACTTTTTTATCTAAGAATAAATGATTTTAAAGGGTTACTGACATTTTCTAAAAAAAACTATGGTGAATAAAATTTATGAAATTTAAAAATACAAAAGAATCTAAGCCTGAATCATGAAATCAGAGTTGGAATTTCAGAATGACCATAAAGCTAAAATGATCATAAAATACTCAAACAGAGCTGGAAGGGGCCTTGAAGATTTCTTCTATATATGAAAATAGAAATAAAAAAGAGACTTTATTGTCCATAATAATATGATTATTTGTCTTTTATGGTAAGTCTTCTCTGCCATCCAGTCCTTCTAATAGGACAGAATTGATTTCTTACTGTTTACTGATATGGTACATTTTATATTATACTATAACTATTTATGTTCATCACCCCTAATAGATACCAGTTCTGTGAGATCAGAGGCTTTTTAATCTTTTTATCCCTAATACCTAGTCACAAGTACAAACCACTAAATGTTATAGAAGTATTTGGGAAGTCAGTATTCCTTAAATATTTGAGCGTGGATGCAGAATTAAGAAATCTCTTTTTACTCTGAAGACAATTATACCACTTCCATAATGTTAACAGCCAGCCAGTGTTCGGCACACAAAGAAATTGTAATTCCGCCTGGACAAAATATTTTGTATCAATCATGGGCCAAACTCTTTAACTCTTCTTTATCACTTTCAGTGGAAGCAAGAAGTCTCTTCAACTGTCCTTGGAAAAGTAATAGTTCAACCAGATCAGAATTTCACTGGATTGATTGTTGGCGTTGTCTCGATATCAGTGATACTTTTAGTATTACTTGGGCTTTTCCTGTGGCTGAAAAAGAGAAAGCAAATTAAAGGTACATTTCCTTCATTATTATTGGTTTTAAGAAGTTATCCTAAGAATACAGTCGTGATAGTTTAACACTGTTGTAGATCTTGTGTGCTGTCTTACATGTAATCCATAAAATTCATGAGTTCTTAGCACTAAGTCGAAATGCTAAAGGGAGCCACGATAGCCAAGTCTTTAACAAGCTCTTTCTTTCTCTCTCTTTTAAGATCTGGGAAGTGACTTAGTTCGCTATGATACAAGAGTACACACTCCTCATTTGGATAGGCTTGTAAGTGCCCGGAGTGTAAGTCCAACTACAGAAATGGTTTCGAATGAGTCTGTAGACTACCGAGCTACTTTTTCAGAAGGTATACTTCAGTTTATTGTTATAGAAATAACTATACATATACTTCTGTGGGTTGTGACGTTATTGTTGTTGTTTTGTTGTTTTGCTTTTGCCTTTATATTTTTATAAAAATAAAACAGAAACACTTACCTCTACCAAAGGAGTATGTAACCTGACACAGAATTACATGGCTTTTACTCTTAAATGAACTCATGTATATATTAAAATTTTAGAGTCTGTGAGCCCTTGTCTCACAAGAAAAGCTAATTTTAAAATAATGGGAGTAATGGTAATTTGTTTATCATCAGAGCATGATGTTTAGGAATTATGAACTCTTTAAGAACTCCAAGAGTTGTTACAAAACATATTTTTGTTTAAACATAAGTTAGAACTGCTACATTTGTTGAATCCCAAACATTTGAATTATAACATTAGTGATCTTTTGAAGCATTCTCAATAACACAGCCTTTTACCTACTGTGTTCTAGGAATTGAATATATTTTGAGTCTTGTCCAAGAATAACCTTCAATTATGCTATTAAACAAGAAAGGGTCAACAAAACCTGCTTTGCAAAACATTGGGCTTAAAAATAATGGCCAGGATCGCCAGAACATTTCATGTTGTCTTGTTTAAAAATATCCTGCTCAAAGCAAAATGTCTGTATTGTATCAGCTCCATTATCTTTCGAAGTTACAGGACATGAGTCAGGTGCCAGTATTTCCCTGGTTTAATATTTACCATTGGACAAATAAAATGAGTCACAGACAGTTGCAGATGCTAGAAAGTTAAAAGGTGCTCATCCAAACAAGTACAAGAACAAAGAAGCTTAACATGTTAACTTTTTCACAACTTGCTGCCTCTTATTTTTTGAAGTTTATGTTATCTCTGTAGAGATACACGTTATAAACACTGTCTTTGCCCCTGTGATTGCTCACCTTTAGAAATCCATTCTTCAACAATATGGACAAATCAAACCCTAGTTGATAGTTTTGAAATTTAGGTCTAGTTAGTATTTTATATTTGTGTTTAATAACTAACCTGAAATCATTAGAACTCACAATAGTGTGAGATAAAAGCTCTCCTAGCCTTCCAGACTCCTTACTCAGCAAACCTCCATCATCATTGCCAAGAACAAAGAGCTGCTTTCCCCTGTCCACTTTGGACCTTATTTTGGGAAACAGGGAAAGGTAAAAATTGGCAAAAGAAGGCCTTCCATTGAGAAGACTGAGGAGAATGCACAGCCAGCAACTACAGAGCCACAGAGATTTTCTGTGTAATTAATGGGGATACCCCAAGTTTGATGAAGACCCAGAATGGTGTTACACATAGTGATGGCCTATATTGGTTTCTGCATGTTAGAACTTAGCTAAAGGGTCAGTGGAATTTCTCTGCCAGGGGATTTTTGTCCCATATCTCACTACAGATTGCCTTCAGTCCCTCCAGGCCTGAAGATTTTTAACTCTGATCTCCAGGAGCAAAAGTTTAGAAAGTAAAGGTGCAGGTAGGACTTTAGAGAGGCTTATTTGCATTTCTAATCCCCTGAGGAAGGCTTGGAGAATCTGGCTTTTTGGACTGAAGATCAGGAATCTAAGTACCCTTCCTTCCTTCCTTTACCAACCTGGCATTTCACGTGCTCCCCTAACAGTGTACATCCTTCCTTTAAGGTTGCACCTGCCTCGTTTCCAGTTCATGATTACTCTGACTGTAGATGGCCCCAGAGACTTTTCTGGACTCTCTTTTGAGATTCACTGCTCTGGCCTAATATTTATTATCCAATTATCCACCATGGAAAGTACTAAAACCACTTAAATGGGTTAGAAATAGTCAAGGTACCATCAACCTTTGTCCAAATTCAGATTCTCTTGCTTATTTGCCTACAGAGAGCCCTATCGGTTGGTGCACAATAGACACCCACACACACCTCCCCACCTCACGTCATATACTGTGCCTCAGTAGCCTGCCTGGTTTCTCTGCAGTCATTGCAGGATTATGATGAGCCTCTTTGATAGGTATGGATTCCAGGTCATTAGGCAAAGCAGCTTCTCACCCCAAAGATCCTTAGCCTTGAAATAGAAAATCTCTTCTCCTAGCAAAAGAGCACTTGCCTAAAGCTCTCTCAGAATTTTGTTGCAAAGATCTGTTTACAAGGAGTTTCTATCCAAGTGCCCTAAACTAAGCAGTGGGATGGTGCACTCACTAATCCAGGTGCAAGATGCTTGCTCTCAATGACAATAGAACTAAGTTTGTGGCCTTCACCATAAGGTGGAGAATGTATCACTAATTTGAAAAACTTTCAGTTCTGAAAAATGTCACTGTTATGTATTTCTAATTGTGTATATATAATTATATACATGGATTGAGCATCACTGACCTGAAAACCTAAAATCCCAATCTCTCCAAAATACAAAACTTATGATCACTGGTATGATACTCAAAAAGTTCTGGCTTTTTGAACATTTCAGATCAGTGATGCTCAGTTGGTAAATTCCCAGCAGCTAGCCCAAAATTTAAGAAAATCTGAATTCTGATTCCAAGCATTTTAGATCAAGGTACTCAATCTGTGTGTAATTATATATATTTCAGTATATATTTTTCCTTGGTTTAGAATTCATATAGATTTGTATAATATTAATTATTGCCATTAATAAACACTAGTCTCTTAAGAGGAATCTTTTTTACTTTCTTGCATTTGACCTGGACTTTTTGAGACCAGCTTGCTACTTCCCATTCTAAAAAATACCACATAGTTAAAAATAAGCTTCAACGTGACTTTTTGCAATTAGCAAAAAAAAAAGTGTGGGAATGAGAGTAAACAGCTCTCAAAGTTAAAACAGTCTACATAAAAGAAAATCATAAACACTTTATAAAAAATGGCAGTATTTTTTCCCGAATTACTATACCACTTTTATGAAAAATGATCCTTAGCTTTATTGAATGTTAAAATCACCATTTCTTTCATTTAAAATTCTGGCTTCACTAATAATTCAGTTTGCTGCCCTGATGCAGTCTCCAGTAAGTGAGGTTTCACCATTGTGTTCTTATAATTTTGCTTCATCTTGCAGACCAGTTTCCTAACTCATCTCAGAATGGATCATGCAGACAAGTACAGTATCCCCTGACGGACCTGTCCCCCATCCTAAATAGTGGAGACTCTGATATATCTAGTCCATTACTGCAAAATATGGTCCACATTGACCTCAGTGCTCTAAATCCGGAGCTGGTCCAAGCAGTCCAGCATGTAGTGATTGGGCCCAGCAGCCTTATTGTGCATTTCAATGAAGTCATAGGAAGAGGTAAGTATTTCCACTCAGCTTTGTGTTAAATACGATTTTCCAGTAAGCACTTTATCTTCTGCCTTTGCAGATTAGGAGTTTAGACAATGGTGAGAGCAACTGACAGAGCACTGATAATGAATGGCTTGATTTCTGGTCTGTAAAACTGCAGCCCTGAAGATCAGATCCAGGGACCTGCCCCTGTGCAGGGAGGCAATTGGATAATATATTAGAAATATATTAGAAATAAGTAACATTTCTTCTTCGTCTTTCTCACGCTAGCAGCTGTAGTTTCTTGAACCATTCCATTGACTTCCTTTTTAAAATCATTCCTTTCCAAAATTTTCACTCATATCTGTCTCTGGCCTTTCTTTACCTTGAGAACAGTGATATACTCCATGAAGTCCTGGTTTATAGCAGCTTATACAGTGCTGGACAGCATCACAAGACAGGAAATTTATAGCATTCACCCCAATCTGAAGCAACATATATCATTTCCACAACACACTCCAATTTCTTTATACAAAGAAGAGTGAATATTTGTACTAGCGAGAGCAGCAGTAACAGTAGTATAAACAGTAACCAAAGAAATATTTAGCAGGAAAAGAAGCAACCAGAAGCCAGGAAGTGAACTCCAATCCTTTAATTTTGAAATGCTTTTACATTTAATATGGAACGACCTGAGATCTATTTTATTCTCTATGTACTACAAGAGGTTGTAGAATCATCTGCCACTGTGATGCAGGAGAAACTGATGGGACTGTTTGCCTTACATCAACATGAGGCCTTCTCTTTTTCCTGGGTGACATCCACACACACCTGCGTCACACACACCAGAGTTTAGTTCTGAGCATGCTGCCACTCCCTAAGAGAGGGTCATTGTTCACAAACGTGTTTCCATGCCTTACATCACAGTAATAAATAGGTCCATTATCAGCCTATAAATTCGAAAGATTGCACCAATTTTAAAGTGTGTGGCCCCACTAATTAGGTTCTATTTCTACCCATTGTAAAATTAGAGTTTTGTTTTAATTATGAAAGGTGCCAATGTAGCAATTATTTCTCAGAGAAATAATCATTGGCAGTCTATAAATATTAACTGCTATTTGTTTATAGGTTTTTCTCCAGGAAAATATAATCAACTCATGAGCATTTGGTTTTACTTTATTCCTCTTTGTGTTACAAGGGGGGAGCCTAATGCCCGACGCTCACAGACTAGGCACCCTGGACATCTTGGCTGGATAGATGAGTTAATGAGTGACTTACACAGCTAGGAGGCTTTTGGCACCTCACGGAAAAATTACCCCTCCTGGATGAAAGGCTGCTGTCGGAAAAATGATGTGGTTAAAGCTAGAAGGAAATGCATGCAATGAGTCAGAGTGAATTTGCTTTATTTGGGCAACTGCCTTTCAATTTCTGCCATTCTGGCTTACATATTAACCAGTGACTAATGGGGGAAATCCTTATTCTATAATACTACTCTTCTTATTAATGGTAAAATTATTATTCATTTTAGTTTGCTGAAATATAGGAAGCTTATTTTATTATATTTCTTCATGTGGACAAAACTATATTTACAAATTTGATCCTTAAAATAATGAATTTCTTTTATGCAGATTAATGCCTGTTTTCAGTGGTTCTGCCATCATTATTTTATTATATCAATCTTTAATAATAATCATATCCCTATGGTTTTTATCATATATAAATAATCATATTGTTTATATCCTACAGAGAAATAAATTACATTTACATACATATAATGATATTGTTACAGTATCAAAATAGTGTACTTTTGCCATATGGAAAAAAAAAGACATGGAGATCTTGAAGGCCATGATAAGTAACTACTGTGTAATTAAATATTATATAATTCTAATCCAGTTTTCTCTTTCACAAAGGACATTTTGGCTGTGTATATCATGGGACTTTGTTGGACAATGATGGCAAAAAAATCCATTGTGCTGTGAAATCTTTGAATAGTAAGTAACTTACTGTTAAGTTACTTAAGAGTGGAAGATAATATTGTGGTTTGCACACTAATAAAAAGCTCATAATAAAATGTTGATTTACTCTGTCCCTTGTGGAAAAAAAATCAGCTACTGTTCAAATTATGGATCGAAATCTGAAATTTCTTTGATCTAAAGAAACTCTTATTGTTATAGATTCTTATCAAAATATTCCCTCTGAAATTATCACTCAGAGCCCTCATTAGTAAGGATGTAGGAGAAATGAGGCTCTTGGATGAACTGAGCATCATTTAGCTATATTAGGCTTATAATATTTGTTTTACAAATGACATTTATGGAAACTATTGGAAGCATGTTGGCACATACAATAGTAATGACTCATTTAACCCAGAGGCATTATTGTAATTATTTTTTAACCACAACTTCCATTAAAAAAGATAAAAAATGAAATAAGACAAACAGGAGAGAAATATGCTGGCAGAAAATTGAAATATTATAAGTCTGGTAATACCTCATTTATCCACATGTTTGGGGAGTGAGTTAGTCTGTATAACTAAACCTTCTAAAGAAGTAAAACTTGCCCTCCTTTACTCCTGGAACATCCGTGCTTCCTTTTCCTGTTCTCATATCTAATTTTTCTTTATTAATATGTATTTTGTGATACATGATAAACGCATTCATCGCAGAGAACTGGTGCACTACCCATCTCATTTTAACCGTTTTTACTTCCCCTTTCCTCTCTTCCATGTCATCTCTCCCATCCCCAGATCCCTTTCCCATCTCCACAAAGTCTGTCTCCCAGTTTTTTATCATCTTTTATTTTGCTCTTTCGATTATTTATAATTTGAGTTTCTCATATAAGAGAAACCAAGAGATAATTAGCCTTGTGTCTGATTTATTTCACTTAGCCTTATGGTCTAAACATGCATCCATTTTCTTACCAATAACTCAAATTCATGGCTGCTTTATGGCTGAGTAGTACTCCATTATGTGCATGCGACATTTTCTTTATCCATTCCTCAGTTGATGAGCATGTAGGTCACTTTCAAGATTTAGCTATTATGAGTTGTGCTGCAATAAACATGGGTGTCCATAATACGATGGCTTTAACTGTTTCAGAAAGATACCCAGGACAAGAATGAATAGATCCAATGGAATTTTTAGTTTTAGTTTTTTGAGGAATCTCCATATTTATTTTCATAGTACTTGTACTAGGTTGCATTCCCACCAGTAATGTTTCTGTGTATATTTTGCATCAGCCTGAAAAATGGTAGCTAGCCGTAGTACAGATTTATATTAAAATTAATGAACTTTAAGTGTACACTGGAAGGTTTTCCTGCAAAATATGCACTACTGCCAGGACTATTTCAGGCTCTTTTAATATAAATTTCCATGCTGAGCACCATTCTGTGTGGTTAGTTTTGTTGGACATCTGCTCACAAAATAATTGTAGGACAGTGTATATGAAACATAATAGCAAACTGTGATAAACTAACTATGGTTATCAATAAATTTGCCTCACGAGACAGTTGGACTCCAAACAGTCCTAATAACAAGAAATCTTTCTCTGTTGTTGGTGTGTGTTGATTCCTATTCATTCCATATTACTTTAGGTATCTTTTCCAAGTCTCAGAATGTATCACATTTGTAAAAGAGTCCCAACACCATCATGAACACCAAACAGAGTCTTGTAAAATTAATAAATTAATAAATGTTGTTAACTCTTCCTTAGTGCTAACTAGTATCAAGCCCTCAGTATGTCTCTCTGGAAGTGATTAGAAACTACTGTACTAAAAAATTGCTACTCATGTACTACTGTATGATGATCGGTCCTCAAATTCTCCTAGCCCATGAACCAGGCAACTATGTCCCACCACCTATTTCTTTAAAACTTATTGAGTCACAGCCCCTTATTGTCTGTCTGCTTATAGCTTCTTTCATGGTTCCGTATCAGAGTTAAATATTTTCACAGAGACCATGTGACCTACAAAGCCAAAACATTTACTATCTAGCCCATTATAGAAAATTTGCTTGCCTGTGTCCCAGACAGTTACCATGGAATTTCTGTGTGTGACAGACTGAGGTTCTGTTCAAGGAACTGGCTACCATCTTACAGTGCTGGTAATGACTTGAAGGCACAGTGCAGGGTGACATTGTTGGAGCCCAGAAAATAATGCCTCAAAGTATGGTGCTTGGGCATACTGTGTACTTTGAACTCTAAAAGACAGTGCATAGGCCTCAGAAACAAAGTCACTTCCAGACCCTTTCCTGCATTTCCTCTCCTCTCCTTTTTCCCACCACTACCTCTGCAGGTAGGTCATAGAAACTACAGCCAGTTCCCCCTGAAAGCTAGCTATAACATCCAAAAATATTACTATAACTGTCCTCTGTCTTTCTGTTTTGGCCATAAAGAAATTCTCTGAACTATCTTGTCTCATAGTAGTTCATAAAACTCTTCCTGCAGAAGGAGTCTTGTCCAATACCCAGAAAGAAGGAATTATGCACAGAAGGCCAGGAAGAATCAGAGCACATGGGCCTTGCTGGGTTTCCCTCTCAGTGTGTTATCATTAGATCACATGTCACCTTTCTACATTCCTGTCTATTCTTCATCACATCCAAGCATAAAAGGACCATTTCCCTGCATGCTTAGATCTCTGTTTCTGAAGGCTTCCAGGTCTTATAAAACTCTGATTTCTTTTTATCCAGCTATTCCCCTTCTAGGTATCTTCCCAAAAGAGTTAAAGTCATTATATTACAGTGATACACGCATACCCATGTTTATAGCAGCACAATTTATAATAGCCAAATCTTGGTAAGAGCCTACAGTGCCCATCAACAGATGAATGGATAAAGAAAATGTTGTATTTGGACACTATCACATAATACCTGGCTATAATCTTGAGGCATTGAGAGGTAAATGGATGCACCTTGACACCATAATATTGAGTGAAATACATCAGACATGCAAGTTTAAATATACATGGTTTCTTTTAAATAAGAAACCCAAGTGCTGAGGATTTAGCTCAGTGGTTCTGCCGCCTGCCTCGCAAGCACAAGGACCCAAGTTAGATCCCTGGTACCAAAAAATGAAAATAAACAAAATAAAAATAAATAAGAAACCCATATAAATGAAGATCAAAATAGAAGACAGATAATAGGAAGTAAGGAGATCTTTTTCAAAGGGGAACAGACGCAAGAGATGGAGAGTGTGGGAGGGAAAGGAGGAAAAGGGAGCGAACAAAAGAATTAAAAGAAAAAATGGAAATAGAGCTTTTGCGAATGGGAAGGCCAGGAAGAGATAGAGGAGCAGAAAGGGACGGGAGGAGTAGGAAACAAAAAGAATTAAGAGTTATTATGTACTTGTACCAACTTCCAAGATAAATGTAATTCGTATGTACTGCAAACATGTATGTACTAATTTGGTGGGGTGGGGTTTTTTCTGTTTGTTTGTTTGTTTGTTTGTTTTTTGAGACAGGGTCTCACTATGTAGTTGAGATTGACCTGGAACTCACTATGTAGCTCAGATTTGTTTGTTTGTTTTGAGACAGGGTCTCACTATGTAGTTGAGATTGACCTGGAACTCACTATGTAGCTCAGGCTGGTCTTGGAACTCAGAGTGATCCTCCTGCCTCAGCCTTCCCATGCTGGGATTACAGGTGTGTGCCACCACGCCCGGCCTAATTTTAAAAACTGATTAAATAAATCTGTTAGGCTTTCTGTTGTTAACCTGCCTTCAGTTATAGGAGTTTCAGCTGTGGCCCTTACACTAGGTGAGGACAAGTGCTCACACCTTTCCACACCAGGGGCACCATTGCTTAGATGAAGAGCACTCTGAGGTGAAGGCCTGTGGTTTCACACTGCGCTGCTTTTCTTTTGCAAATTTGACAAAGCAGTCACCGTTCCCTAATGAAGTTAATGTCTCCCCCACTGGATTTCGCAGGAATCACTGACATAGGAGAAGTTTCCCAGTTTCTGACCGAGGGAATCATTATGAAAGACTTTAGCCATCCCAACGTTCTCTCGCTCTTGGGCATCTGCCTTAGGAGTGAAGGGTCTCCGCTGGTGGTCCTTCCGTACATGAAGCATGGAGACCTTCGCAATTTCATTCGAAATGAGACTCACGTAAGTATATTCTCAAGCCAGATGTGCCTTCAAAATATTTCTGTGTTGAGTCTGTTACAAAGCTATTAGCCAAAGACATTTATGTAAAATAAATGGCACCAATCAAATGTACCTCAAAAACTTTTGTCCTGGTGGGATGATGTGTTGCCCGGCAGGGTATCCTGGGACAATAATTACTTGCTCAGCAAACAGCCTTGCCGTACCATCCCAACCGCTCCATTGAAATCATCTTTGAGTGCCTACTACATGCAAGAAACGGGGTAGTGAGACAGAGCAAACCACAGCCACATGGAGTTTTAATTCCAGGAGACACTAGAGAATTAATTACAGATGAGTTACTTACTGTTCCTCTACTTGCTACCCACTCTTCTACCTCAGGACCTTTTCACTTGCTGCTCCTTCTGCCTGGAGCACTCTTCCTACAGATTGCCACATGTTTCACTCTGTCATCTCCCTCAGCACTTTTCCCTAATGTCATCCTCAAAATGAGGCTTCCCTAATCTATTTAAAATTGCAACTGACCCACCCCCCATTCTCTTGCCTTCAGTCTGTCTCCTGCTCTTGGTTTTATTTTCCCCCATCACACCTATCATCATCTGATGCACTGGGCCTGGGCTGTCCAGTGCTGTGACAAAAACCCGCATGTGAACTGTGATGAGTTCAAATTAAAATGTACTGTAAGTGCAGAGTACACCACACATGTCGAATATTTAGTACAGCAAAGAAAGTAAAATAGCTCATTAAGAACAGTTTATATTGACTGCAAGTTGAAATAATATTTTGGATATGTTGGGTGGACAAATATATTAAATTAATTTTACCCTTTTTAACTGTACGTACGCATGTGTCTGCATGTCTGTATACACACATGCCATTAATATGCGTGCTCGCAAAGGTGAGGATATTTGTGAGTTTTGTTCATTCCTGTAGCTCCACCAGTCAAAATAGTTTTCAACCTGTTGGGTCCCAGTAAATATCTGTTGAATAAATGAGTTCAGGGTTACAAAAGAGGGTTAAAAGTTCTTCCAAGTGGGTCTTTTCTTTATGACATTTATGCCTAAATTTCGGACCTAAAGGATGAAAAAATGTTGGCTAGGCCAGGGCCAGGGAAGGTGGAGGGAAAGAGGGATCCCCAGAACTGAATTCACCAATGATTTCAGGTTCTTTCTTGGTTCCCTTAGTCCAGGTCACTGTGGAAGTCAATGGAATAGCGTTACTCTTGATCAAAACACCTTTATAAACACGGTTTCAAGTTTTTAGAAAAAATAAGCTCAAAGAGAGTAAAGAAGTTGTGTTCAACCAAAAGAATAAAACAAATCCCTCATAGTGAATTTTTGGAAATAATGTACACTACCTTGCATACTGTACAGCAGCCCTGATGGATCTCACTTTAACTCTTGTCATTACCCTGATGAGTTGATCTGCTCAGATACACTATATTCTCTAAAGTGTTGTTCACCCAGGGTTAAAGTATGGAACAGTGCTGTGTTATCCAGTAGGGAATAGCCCTCTAGCCTTTTATAACCTGGGGAGTCCGTACTAATGATGACCACTAACGTGAGTGTATCTTTAAAGCCAGAAACACAATGATTCTGGCCTCTCAGCCCACTGCATTCAGAGGACCGCAGCCCCTGGTGCTGGGTCCCCTCCGATTATGTCTTCTGCTCACCCACTCCAGTGGCTGCTGAAGAAGAGATACCCTCTTTCTGATTGTCAGGCCTTAGGGCTGTTAGCCACAGTCATCTTTATTGAAGGTGTCCATCCACTTCTCTGGATGGGGTTTATAGAGAAATGGGCTATTCTAGTCTCTGTGATGTCCCAGAACTTCAGGAATCATGAGTAGAGTCCCAGTAGGAGGACTTGTCATTGATTGATTTCGCTACAGTATCGCCTTCCTGGCCAACAGATTAGGATAAAGACCTAACCTAACCGTACCACTTACAGCTGAGTGGCTTGGAGTGATTCACTTCTCCCTACGTCTCCTTTGTGTTTTTCCCATGCTTTGACATCTGGAGTCTGCTTACCCTGAAGGCTCTGGTGCTCCCAGAGCTAATTCCTAGAGATCCTAAACAACTTGCCTTCAGAATGCACCTTTCATATTCGAACCAACCACCTTAGCACCCACACTCCTCTGGCCACTGTGCACCTACCCTAATCATTCCAGACCCAGACAGGGTGGGAGAGCCCTACACCCCACAGCTCACAGAAATTAGTCAAAGTAGCCAATCCAAAACCTGTTTACCCTGCCTCGCCTTTCCTTCCCATGGAAACCCCAATAGTCTCCTCTCCCTCCTGCCTCTCCTGTTCCCTCTGCCTTCTTACTGTCTCCTGTGCTTTCCCACGTGACCCTGCTTGACAAGATTTTCCCCTCCTCTTGGAAATTGTGAGTAACTGTCTTCAGCGGCAGTTGTCTCCTGATCTGTGGGACTCGTCATATCCAAAGAATAGTAAGACCTTGGGGTGGAGGTGTAGCTCAGTGGTGAAGCACTTGCCTAACTTGCACAAGGCCCTAGGTTCTGCACTGCAAAAGGGGAGGAGGTGTGCATGAAAATCTGTAGTTTAAAACACTTCCATTTTCCAGACGGATTATGGAGCCTGTAACACCTGCTTTGTAGACATATGTAAGAATTAGCCATAATTCATAAAATCATCTAGCCTAGGGCTTTACATACAATGGGTACTTAGCAAAAAGGTGTTGCTATAAACAGGGCGCTAGTTATTATTTGAGACAAGATGATTTTTTAAACATTTCAGGGTTCTGAGATCAGTGTTAGTGGGTTTTAAGCAGTTTAGTTTATACTTTTCCAACTCTCTTTGTTTTCAGAACCCAACCGTAAAAGATCTTATAGGCTTTGGTCTTCAAGTAGCCAAGGGCATGAAATACCTTGCAAGCAAAAAGTTTGTCCACAGAGACTTGGCTGCAAGAAACTGTATGTAAGTATGAGAATCTCTGTGCCCACGACGCACATCAATTGACAAGAATTTGTTTCCCACTGCTCAAGCCAGGATGTTTCCTTTTCTTATGCAGAAATCCTTTATTTCCTCTACTGTTGTAAATGGATGTGTAAGCCCTGGGCATGTAGGCTGGCTTTCAGGCTTTATCAAACAGAGAATTTAAAAGGTCGCTCTTTAGGGGGTCTTAAACAGCTGTTGTATACTTTTGCATTTCTCGGTCCTTCCCACCAGCAGCCCACAGTGTTGTGGTTTCACACTGCATTAATGTTTGGAAGGAAGAATTTGATCTTCAGCATTTTATAGTGGAAAGGAGAGAGCTGGTAATACAGACACCAATATAATGTAACTTCCCAAGAGTCCATTTGAAGTCAGCCTGCAGAATCCCTACCAAAAATGGTATTTGGGAATGAATATACAAAGAACTTTTATTTGCGTCTGGCTCCTTGGCTGTATAACACAACAGTCAACAGTTTGTAATTCAGAGCTTTCCCTGACACAGCACTGATTCATGACTTACGGTATGTGTGAATGAAAGAACCATGCTATTAGTTTTCTACCTTGGTTTTGGTTGGTGTAACACGAAAAAAAAAGCCACTTGAGCACAGAATACATAGCCCAGTTAACAGAACCTCACTGTTTGCTGAGATGCTTTGCTCTGTACCCTATTTCTCTGTTACCTCAGTTGTGGGATATGAGTTTTATGTCCTGACCTACTCTACTTGAGAATAAAAACTAAAACAACAGTCCGGAGTCGTGTCTCTCCCATGAAACTGAATATTGACAAGTAAAGATTGGTGACTGCGGTGGTGGTCAGTGGACATGCTCTATTTAGCAACCAAGAAAAGCTGGAGGGAGCCAGCTTTATTTCTTCTCCATATCTACATTAAAGCAAAAATGATGTTTGTATGCCATACCACTCATGATCTCACTCGTCAGCCTGTTGAATTCATAATGTAAATGTCAAGCACTTTTCTCAAGAATTCTGTGGTAATTTAGTGTTAGTCAATAGGCCAGAGGAAATGCTCCCTTCAGAAGTTAGAAATTTCAAACATTGGTGCCACTTGTTCTGATCTATAGATATACAGCACCATTGTAAATTATTCTGTTCCAGTCACCAGTAATAATTTGTGTTCTTTCTGTAGGTTGGATGAAAAATTCACTGTCAAGGTTGCTGACTTTGGTCTTGCCAGAGACATGTATGACAAAGAATACTACAGTGTACACAACAAAACAGGTGCAAAGCTGCCAGTGAAATGGATGGCTTTAGAAAGTCTGCAAACTCAGAAGTTTACCACCAAATCAGACGTGGTAATGTATTGATTATTTCTTGAATTTCTCCTCTTTTTCATTGATACCTATAATTTCATGGCATTTTAATTTGTAAGAGGATTCAACACCACTAATTCAGTTATCTTTATATACAAGACTGGCATTAGTTGTCTGATGGGTACATACAGTATATTTTTATAAACCCATTGGTCTAGTCAGAAACACTTGTGGTATGGAACATCATGCTGACTCCTTATGATGATTGGTCTGATGAGTGGTCTGGGATTAGCACTGCCTCCCATAGCCCTTTGGTGCTAAGAATTCCACCTAGACGCATCTGGAAGCTGGAACTGAAGACACGGTCTTTGCACTTGGCTTGAAAGATGCCCTTCTTTGTCTGCAGAGGCCATGTACATGTCAGAGAAAAGCTTACAAAGACATGCAGCTGAGCATTGAGCACGGGCAAGACACTTAACTGGCACCAGCTTTGCTACATCCCCCTCACACTTAATGGAGGCAGTGGCACCTAGAATGGGCCCTAAAGGACTGTAGGTTTGGAACTGAGCAGCTGGGTGAATGGAAATATGAATCCAGGTGAGGCAAAGGTGCAGGGAAGTATAAAGATCTTTAAAGTTCTAAGAAAATAGCTCTTCATTAGCAATTTGGCAAGAATGGAGAGCACATCGAGAAACTATGAGAATAAATTAAGAAAAATTTCTTCGTAGTAGATCACGAATTTTCTTAAAAACCAAAGCAGAGTATCTGTCCATGTGAAAACACAGACATATAATCAAATTAGATTGTCGTCTTTATTTGTTCTGTAAGACGGCTTGAGAAATGTGGAGGCAGGAAGATGACATGAGAAATAGAACATGAAATAATAGAAAAGCAATGACCATGGAAAGGAAGAGGTAGAAGGAAAGGTATCTCAGAGGCAGAGACAACAACACCTGAGAAGAATTGGTAGGAGTCAAAGATGAGCAAAGTTGTAAGTGGATGCAGTAGCCGATATGTGGGAAAGAAAGCAAAATCTGAAGTCAGAATAAAAACAAGTTGGGCTTTGAACACAATGAGTTTGAGTTGAGTAATCCTTCCTGTCAGGTTCATCAGGTACTTGGAAGTGAGGATATGCAGCTTTTTCTGTTTTGTTTTCAGAAAGATTACATTAGTCAGCTAATGTGACTAACACTTGTGAAGTGGAATGCCACGCTGCATAACAAAAAACAAAAATTCAGGTAGCCTCCATAACAGAAATTTATTTCTAGCAGTTCTGGAGGCTAGGAATCTAAGATAGGGGAGCCAGTATGGTCAAGTTCTGGTGAGAGTCTCTTCTTGGTTTATAGGTGGCCACCTTCTCACTGTGTCCCCATGGGGTCAAGAGGGAATGCAGACAAACTTTCCCGTACCTCTTCTTATAAAGGTGCTTATGCCATCACGAGAGCTCCACCCTCATGACCTCATCTAAGCCTCATTACCTTTCAAAGGTCTCTAGCTCCAAATTCAGTGACACAGCAGAAGTCAAGGCTGGGAATGTGCTTTCGAGGGTCTCAAAATAATTATTCAGAAGAATCTACTCTACGAAATGAGGGAAGATTGCAGAGTGGTAGCAGACCCAGGACAAGAGACTGCCATGAAGGTCAGAGGAAGAAATGGGACAGTCAGCCAGTCCACTGCTCTCATTGCACTTCTGGTGCAGGGTCTTCAAAGCTAAGCAATTTGAGTGACTTGAAGGTCTTCATATTAAGGGTGTCGGATGGAATGGAGACTATACTTGGTGTGCAAGTAGAAAAACATTTGTTGTTTCAGTCACTGAAGATGACAACTGAGGAATAAAAAAAATTAAGTGTCGGATGGAATGGAGACTAGGTGTGCAAGTAGAAAAACATTTGTTGTTTCAGTCACTGAAGATGACAACTGAGGAATAAAAAAGTGTAAGTCCATGATATCAGGAAATAATAAAGTTCAGAAAGAAGAGAACTTCAAAAGTGAAAGGCTGATAGCTAGTGAGAGATGACAGGTAGGTGAGACCATTAGTATTAGGAAATAAAACCATCATCATCTCACTCCCCTCCTGCTGTGTCAGCCAGAGGAAGGGGAGTGGCTGTATTAGTAAGTCAAACACAGGATGATTTTCTAGTGAGAACCAAGTTTCAGATCCTGTATGGAGGTGGAGCAAACATCAGAGAGTAAATTGAGATGACTGGCAGTAAATAAGCATGTCACAGGTCACATCATAGAGGAATGGCACTTCCAAATGTATCAGGTTGATGAAAAGGAAGTTGCAGTCTGTGGTAAAGTTTAGTGCTGGGATTTCGATACAGAAAGATGCTGAAAGAGATGACGGAAGTGAGTCCTACAGAAGGACGAAGGGGACGTGTTAGCTCTGGTGGCAGGTAAAGGCAAAGGTAGAGAGAGTTCATTCTCCTCAAAAAGCATCTTGTTCATTCGGGCATGATTCCCAGTCTGTCCTTAAGTGCTAACTCTGCTGGGCCTGGTGGCACATGCCTGTAATCCGAGCACTCTCCTTGTTGAGACAGGAGGATCACAGTTTGAGGCCAACTTGAACAATTTAGTGAAGCCCTGTCTCAAAATTCAAAAGGGCTGAGGATGAGCTCAGTGTGAAGGCTCTGGGTTCAATTCCCAGTTATACTAAAAACAAAAGATTTGATAGATATTTTACAAAGAGATATTTGAATAGCCAGCTAATGAGCACGTGAAATGAAAACATGCCCACAGGAAAACATATATGTGAGTGATCATAGCAGTGTTATTTATAATAGCCAAAACTAGGAACCCTCCTAATGTGCATCCAATGGAGAATGGACAAAGTTTGGTGTATCTATATGATAGAATGATGCCATCCCACAATATAAAGGAACTATTGACACATGCTACAGAATGGATAAACCTCATCAACATGCGAAAGAAGACAGACTCAAGAGATTACGTGTAGAATGATTTCATATATATGAAATTTCTAGAAAGCAGTAGAACTACAGACACAAAAAAACAGATCAGTGGTTGCCTAGGGCTAAGAATAGAAGTGAAGATTTACTACCAAAAGGCATCAAAGAACTTTCTGGAGTATTGATCTAAAACTGGCTTGCAAAGATACATGCAAAATTTACTAAGCATCATTGTATGTATTGATAAGTGGCAAATTTTATGTTCTATAAATTGTGCAGTAGCAAAGCTATTTTAAAAACAGAGCCTAATGAAATTTTGGGTGTTCAAGGCAGGAATTGGAATTCTTAGCTTTTTGACAGCCAGAGATACACACACACACACACACACACACACACACACACACACACACCCAGTACCTCCTCAGCACACACATATGCACACACTCTAGGGGGCAATGAAATACTCAGATATTTGACTATAGATATGACAGTGCTATTTCTCTTTCCCTCTCACTACAAGACACTACTGCATGACATGAAGGCTGAACCTGAGAAATCTCAGTGCTCCTTTGGCAAGTGATTACCGACTTCATGGATAAATTTGCACAAAGTTTTACTTCAAAGGCAGCACAGTCTTTTGAATGCTAGCATGAAACATTTCCAAAAGCATATAATGAACTTACATACACTGATACCTAAAAGCAAAAATTTGCCTGCTTCTAGATAAGTTTTCTTTCCAGTAAATGCCCAACTTTAGCTACACTCAGTACTCTTCAAATACGTTCAAACCAAACTGGAAGTTACTAATAATCAACATTGTGCGGTGTTCATGCTCAATACATGACTTCTTGGAAGTCTGGATTGACTTCTCAGTTGTTCCACCTGGATGGCTTTTCCCAGCATTCATCCTATCTCAGCTCTCTGAAGCATTAACATTGTTGACCATCTTTTCCTTCTTGAAATTTGCTCTTCCTTTGGGTGTCTGGACACTGTACCAACTGATTTTCCTCCTGCTTCCCAGTTGTGTTTTCTTTATCCTGACAGTTCTCTTCATTCGCTTGCCTGCTAAGTGAGGCTATCCCTCATGTTTGTCTTCAGGGATTGAACCCCCTCAACAGTTAGAACCATTGACATCAAGAAGTCACCTTTGACCCTTTCTATCTAGAGTTCATCATCAGCATCACAAATTTGGCATGTTCAAAATCAGTCTTTTTCACTAAACTGGCAGCTCCTCAACTCTTTATTTCTACAGGTTATTTAATGTCATCATTGTGCATTTTGCCTAGCTATCGCCCTATTTAGTGTACAGTTCCTGAGGTTTCTACAGATGCGTACAATTGTGTCAGCACCATAATCCAGATATAGAGCAGTGCTATCATCCAGAAAACTTGCATGTGTCCTTTCGCAGTTCATCTCTCCCCTGTGTCCACCACCTGAAAAGCGCTGGTTTGTTTTGGTCTCTGTAGTTTTTTAGAATGTCATATAAATGGAGTCATACAATACTTTCTCCTTTCACTTACCATAATGGATTTGAGAGACACCCATCTTGCCATGCCAGCAGTATCCATTTTAAGTGTACAGTATAGTCATTAGCTATGTGCATCTTGTGCAACAGATCTCTAGAACATTTTTCTTTTCTTCTTCCAAAACTAAAACTCAATATACAATGGCTAGCAATTCTCCTTTTCCCCTTCCTCCAGCCTCGGGCAGTCACCATCTACATTCTGTCTCTATGTGTTGAACCGCAGATTCCTCGTATAAGTTGTATTTTGCAGTGTTTCTTTTGTGACTGACTTGTTTCCCTTAGCATCATGCTGCCAAGGTTTATCCATGTGATAGCACATAACAAAATTTCCTTGTTACTAAAGGCTGCCTACCATTATATTGTATGTATAAACCCAGTTTTCTTTAACCATTCATCTGATAATGGACATATAGGTTTCTTTCACCTGCTAGCTCCTGTGAGTAGTACTGCACTGAACACGGATGTGCAAATTTTTTGAGACAGTCTGTTTTCAATTTATTTGTGTATCTACCCAGAAATGAGATTGCTGGATGCCATGGTAGATCTATTTTTAATTTTTTTTTACAAACTTCAATACTATTTTCCTTAACAGAGTAATTCATTTCTTTATTTCTGATTATTACATTGTACAAATACACCACATTATTTTATTCATTCACCATGAAGGATAACTGGGTTCTTTCCATTTTTAAGCAACTACTTCTGTATAACTATAACTGCTGAGACATTTGCTTAAAATTTTTGTGTGAACATATTTTTATTCCTTTGGGTATATACTTAAGATTTTGAGGTTGTAAAATAAGTGTATGTTTAACTTTATGAGAAACTGGCAAGTTTTCAAAGTGGCAATAGCATATGATACATAGCCTAAGGCTGTCTGATAGGGGGTGGACCTTAAATCACAGTGCTGTTCAACCTGTCATCCGCAAAGGTAGTTGTGTAACCACTTACGGTCCTTTATAAAGATTAAGTAAGATTGTCCTTGTGCGCTCCACCACATAACAAATACTTTCTTCAGCCTCCCTAATTCAGGAGTAAAGCTCCACAGGCTTCCATGTTGCCAGCGTGCTGTCACACTTCCTGCCTGTGATTTAAAAAATGCCCTAGCCGCTCTCCATAATGTGGACCAGTTTCTTCCTTTTGTCTTAAGCATGGTGTTCACAGGTGCAGTCTCCAGCAGTACAACTCAGTCATGTCATCAACTCTAGTTTCAACATTTAGAAACCTCCACTGCAAGGTTCCATTTCAACCTTATTTATCCGTAGTTCCCTCACTTATTCCACACGTGGGCAGCATGACCTCTGGTATTTGTGGCTCAGTGAAAATACATATGTGCCCTGGGCCCACTTCCTCCATCTGGAATTCTTTCTGCCCTCATGCTTCATGTACCTATAGAACAAATGTTCCCTGTTCCTCAGGACCTGCTTTCCTATTGCTCTTCCTGAAGCCTTTCTTAATAAGCCACTATTATCTCTTTGACTTTCACGTTTCCACCTCTTTTGTTGTATTGATCTTCGTTGTAGTCATTATCTTATTGTTCTGTGTGACAGTCATCTGCACAATTCTCTTAACTTGTTTAATCAGCCTGGGACCTGTCTGGTAATTTGGATAGTAACCTACTATACGTGATCAAAGGTCAATGGATACCTGTTAAGTTGATTTAAATTTTAATGAAAATTCTTGGAACTTGAAAGTTAACACAATAAAGTTACCAGAATGGCTTGTAAGATTTTCAGGCTATGAAAAATTCACTTTTGAAAAGCCAAATTAATTAGTCATTTAAATCAAGGCATTTGGTGGGCTTAAAGGGCTTGTGCATTTGGGTAAAGGGAAGGTGTAAATAATAGAGA
Source organism: Fukomys damarensis (assembly GCF_012274545.1). Taxonomy (NCBI): domain Eukaryota; kingdom Metazoa; phylum Chordata; class Mammalia; order Rodentia; family Bathyergidae; genus Fukomys; species Fukomys damarensis. Next base: position 49,221,567 of record NW_022900916.1, on the reverse strand, counting down.
TTTGTGTCAGCAACAACCATGTTTACCTCATTCTTTCTTTCCATCTCAGTGTTCAAAGGCATGCATTATTCTACTTCTTGCTGAGTATTGTAAGTTATATTTGCATCTCAATTTTATGTTTTCCTACTCTACCTATCAGATCTGGATTCTCTCTCTTCTCCAAGTTTCATTATTTTCAGATGTTCATGTCCTTCCCCGTATGCTTTTTAGCCTGAGAGTAACCAGAAAGGTGTCAGCCAGCAAGAATTGACTTCCTGTGCTTTCTGCCTGGCTGACTTGTACATGCTAACCCTCCTTGTGTCCTGCTGTCTTTGGCCTATGTTCATGGGGAGAGGAAATGTATGGCCTGATCTATTCTAAGCAGTGCTTTAAATCAAGAAAGTGCATAATTTAGTGGAACTCAGTAGACCCAGTAAGACCCAAGGCCCAAAAACTTTTAAATGTTTATGCCAATGTAAATTCAGATATACTGGGGAATTCTATCAAGTCACTTAACTTCTACATCTCTGTGATCCTCCAGTGAAGTACTAACACACTTGTTTTATATTAGCCTAATAACTTAACATTTTCAAATTATGGTTTAATTGAAATTAGTTTTCGCCGTGGAGCTTTGCTCCCCAGGAGTTTTGTTATTTCTGATATTTAATATAGAATTTTCCTATTAACATTAACATTTAGATATGGTTATATTTCTTAAAAAGTGTTCACATTCATTTTGAAATCCCACAAATTTAAACTGTGAAAGGCTTTCTTTATCTTGCTCTTTTACTAATAGTTAAAATTGTAGGGAAGATACTGAAAGAGAGAAAGATAGAAACATATTGATGCTTTGACCCTTCAAGAGAGAGCTTAGAAAACATAATTTACGAACTTCAGATGAAGTTTAATTTTTCACCCAAACAGCAATATGTTAAGCCAAGTTAATTACCAGGACCTACTGATTTCCTCTCACACGTGTGTGGTCACACTTCTCACCGCGGTTCTCCTTTTTCTTGTTTACTAGTGGTCCTTTGGCGTGCTCCTCTGGGAGCTGATGACAAGAGGAGCCCCCCCTTATCCTGATGTGAACACCTTTGATATCACGGTTTACTTGTTGCAAGGTAGAAGGCTCTTACAACCCGAATACTGCCCAGATCCCTTGTAAGTAGGATTCCCCACAGGATTTTTTAGTCTCTTAGGAATAATTCTTTGACAGAAGTATTTGTGTTCAAGGAGTCTCTCACACCATTTCTTTCTGAAACAGATACGAAGTGATGCTAAAATGCTGGCACCCCAAAGCTGAAATGCGCCCATCCTTTTCTGAGCTGGTCTCTAGGATATCAGCCATCTTTTCCACTTTCATTGGGGAGCACTACGTCCATGTGAATGCTACCTACGTCAATGTAAAATGTGTCGCTCCATATCCTTCTCTGCTGTCCTCACAAGAAAACATTAATGGTGACATGGACACGTGATGCTGGGAACCCCACCTGCCCTTTGTGAGAAACATCGTAGTACTAGCCCAAAGAACAATCCGCCTTTCTACAAAAGTTTTCACCGCCTGGCTTCCAAAAGGCCATTAGACACCTTTTGCTTGTCAAAATTACGCCAGTACTGGACTTTGTACTGTTATTTAAATTGCTGGATTCAAGGAATTTGTCCTCTGACAAAACATGAGAACCAGAGGCTTGTTTCCACAGGCCAGTGACCATGGACAACCCTGCAGCCATGACAACACTCCTGTAACATTGGAGTCCAAAACCAGAATTCTGGGTTGAAAGTTTTAAAAATCAGCGTACCACTTGAGTTTATATGAGGAACTGATGCAGTGAATTTTGAAGGCTCTTTAATCACAGAAAATTCCAAAGAGATGGTCTTGTCCAGGACAGGCATGGAAGCCCCAGGACCAGCAGGCCACTCATTCAGGATTTCAGTGTTTTCAGAGAGCTTTTATGTGCTGTGTGGTCACAAACATTTTTCATTACCGATGTTGTCATTTGACCATCGACAAACATTCCCTTTTAGACTGTCATATACACATTCCTTTGGTTGGAAAATATCCATACGCGATGCAGTCAAGTTTCAAAGTAGCATGACCCAAGATGTGTTTACAAATTAACTGGGATATTGATGTGTTGTAGGTAGAGGATGTTAAGGAATTTTCATAAAAATAGGTTAGTCACAATGAAATATTTAGTTGTCATTTAAAAACCAGCTGTTTGAGAATGATACTGTTCTGATGTAATGAATGTGGACATGTAGAAATTTTATTTGTATTTTTATGACAGCTCTGAAAATAGACAAGTAATTTGTGATGACATATTTTTAAAGGTAAGTCATATGTTTTTAAAGCAGAATACAGTTGACTAAAAAGTTCATTGGTTCCAATTATGGCTAGTTTGAGAACAAAGAATCAGTGGACTGAAAATATTAACCTCTTTCTCAGGTGACAGCTTCCCACTTCACAAACAATTAGGAAAGAGAACTTTTGGGGAGTCCAGTTTTACATTATGACTTGTTTTGTGTTCAGCAAAACACATTCTAGAAATTCAACAAAAAAACTGAACAAGGCAATTGAAAATCCTGGCTATTTCACTTGGATGAATAGTTATTGTGGGCAGGACTTTTGTGATGTTTTGTTCTGTAAAATTTGTGCTGACTACTGTATAGTGCATTGGCATAGGTTACTCTAGCTGGTTTTGTCGATGTGAACATTGAAAGTATTATATTTTTATAAAAATGTTTATTTTTAATGATATAAGAAAAATTTTGTTAGGCCACAAAAATACTGCACTGTGAACATTTCAGAAAAGGTATGTCAGACTCGGATTCATAACAGCATGATTGTAAATGGCTGTAAATAGTGATAAGGAAACATACTGATTGCCAGTACACCCCACCCTCATTACATCACCAGGACTTGAAGCCAAGGGTTAATAGAGCAAGCTACAACAAGGGTGTGTTACACTGAAACCCAATAGTTGAGTTTGGCTGTCGTTGCAGGAAAATAATTGCAACTGAAAGCCCTTTGACAATGGTAGGACTTGCCAGAAGAGGAGAGCAATTGTGCTGCAGAGACGTTTCGATTCAGACAGTACTACTTCATTAATGTGAAGAGTAATGCTAATTCACAAAGTATTGTAAGTGATGAATGACCGAAAACAATCTGCTCTGCAGAGAGAAGTAACCCTCTGTATAAGGTCAAGACAGTGAATGTTATCAAGACAGAGAGCTTGTGGAAACAACCCACCAATAGGACTGCCCACCTGTATATACATGCTTGAGAAAGCTGCAGTGTGAAAATTGTGTTTGCTATTTATGAAGTTGTCCTTAGGTTAATGTGCCTGAAAACATTGTGGGAATAAGTGATTCTTCTAAAAATTACATACTTGTCACTGCCTAACTTGCAGTTCAGCTGAATGGTACTTTGTATGTTAATAGTTGTTGTTCTGATAAATCATACAGTTAAAATAAAGTGTTGTAACATCTTGTATACTGAGAGCGGTTTATTACTAGTCATGCTTGATTACCTATCATTTGCATAATGACAGAGGGAGCCTGGAGATTGATTTCACCTGGCTGTATTGAGCTCATCTGTGGATGAGAGGCTTAGTCAAGCTAATGCATGGACTGTACCTAGAAGAACTTGCCTCGCTGAATTCTAAGAGTGGTTTGCACTGAGTTGCAGAATTACCTGCAATTTTCTGACGTTTCAACTGCTAGAGCACCTGGTTACTATTTTAGCGTAATGCTGTTTTGCAGTAGGATGTGACAGAAGCAAAAGATGACAGTGGTACAGGAGATAGGACAGTGACACTGGGAGCAACAGATATGACAATGGCGCTGTAACACCACTGTGGCCACAGAGATGGACACTGGGAGCAGCAGGAGAGAGGGGCGGCCTCCTTGCCTCTTCAAAGTTATCATTTCCATCACTACATGTTCACCCTTCTGAGCCATCAGATAGCAGAGGAACAACTTTCAGGTTATCTCCATATATATTTCTGTAATGGTAAAGAAACAAAGGTGGTATTTCAGCCATCTAAGAATTATATAGCACTGTGGGGAAATCTGTTTTTTACAAAAATACAGTAGGGAGGGCCTAATGGACTGGTAGAAAATTCTATCTCTGTACCCAGCCAAACTCCTTCCCAGATGACATGCATTTTCATATAAAGTTCAATCACACTGTGCCCCATAAAGATAAGACCCTACCATCTTTATATCTCTACTATCTAATATACGGCAAGTTCTCAAATAATTGCAAAACTTCAGTAGCAGTCTCCAACCCTCAATCATTTTAAACCACCGTGGAAGAGGTTATTGCCAATATAGTGGCAGACACTGACCCAGGGCAGGGAATTGGGGGCCACCTGGCGAAAGAGGAATAAAAAGATATTCCTCTGCAAAGTTTTGCTTGATGTTTTGAATTTTTTTTAATTTAATTTATTGGTACATTCTAGGTAGACAGTACAGTTACATTCATTATTGGGATCTTGTACCTTTACATGCCAGGTCTTGGTTCTCATTTTTTCCCCTTGTCCCCTAATTGCCTGTAGGAATTAATTTTTCACTTTCTGATGGAGGCATATTTGTACTTTCTGGTCTACAGGACAAATTCCATCCATAAAGAAATGAGATCATGATATAAAACTTGTAAAAATACATGTTTGCTGAAATCTCGCACTGTTGATTATACTGTTTGTACAGTCTCACCCATCCTGATGACATACACACAAGTAGTTACACAGACACAATTCGTTCTTGTGGCACTTCATTTCAGGACATTGAAAGATAAGCAAATATTATTTCTGCAAAGAAGAAATGCTTATTGCTGTTTTCCCTTTTCACACTTGACCTTTTCCTTCAGGACTGTCTCAATTCCTTATCTATCAAAAAACTAGAAAGAACTTCGGTCACAGAGCAGCGAAATATTTCAGTTGGTGAGTTGAAAGTAATAAAATAGGCTTGCCCAAACTGTCCTTTGTTGTAAATTACACCAGAGGTCTACATTACATCAGCCAGAGTTATTGATCACAGCACTGAGAGGTTTATAACTACTATTGACTTAGCCTGTGACCCTGGAGCAAAAATCTAGGAAAATTGCAAAAACATATCTACGGTAATGAAAAGTCCATCGTTAATAGGACTTACAGTCCCTTCATGTAACTAGCATTATTTTGGCCTCGAGGCAAATATTTAACAAACACTGGAAATGGAAGAAACTTCTGTCATCTTCCTTTTCTCCATTAACTGTTTCTGAGCTATTTGATGAATATATTTTCAATTTTATCAATTTAAAAATGCAGGTTATTAAAGGTTGATGCATTGTTAGTCCATGTAAAAGTATCTAAATGAGCACTGAGCTCCTAATTCATTATTATTTTAATGAAGAGCTACAGTTCCCCCATTTGGACCAATTTAGGAAAGGCTTCAGATCCTATTCTGAGCAATTGAGCAATTAAACCCTAACTGGTTCTGAAAACTAGGTAGCATTAGAGAAGCAATTCTTAGATGAAAAAGGCCATATGTTGGATGCTTAAACAGAAATTTCTAATTTACATAAATTACTATTATTTTGAAACCCTGGACCCAGATTACAATGATAATCAATTCTTATCCCTTTCTTGAAAAGAAGCCCTTTGTGTGTATGTATTCTCTTTTTCACTGTCATATGAGCACATTCTTTCCACCGCATGAGTTCCAGGCTGGCAGAAACATGCACTAATCCTTAGACCTCTTGGCTGGAACGAAAAAAATGCATAAAATCTTACCAGGCCAAAGAGATCAACCTTAAAAATTTCTGGCATCCAAACATATCAGAGCTGTTTTTCTGCCCAAACCATTTGTATTCATTTATGGTCCATGGGATCTATAATATCAATTCCTACTTTTAATGGGCAGCCTAAAGTTTTTAAGCCCCTTTCAGCTACTGTTCATGATTGTTTATAATTTTCACAGTAGTTTTATGAATTTTTTTTCTCTTTCTAATTGTTTTCTTCTTGTGGTGGGGATCAAACCCAGAGTTGCAAGGATGTAAGGTGAAGGGTCTACCACTGGACTCAATCCCGGACTCTCTCATCTAATTCTAAGACTGGGAAGTGGACATGAACTCTGCCTCACTGATGATTGCCACTTTGTTCCTGTGACATCTGCTCCTTCCATTAGAGTCAAGCAAGGCTTTTCCTTTGCAGAACTGTGACTAAACAACCACCATATTCATCAGTGGCAACAGTTCTTGTAAATAAGAAATGCCAGTTTCAGAGCCTTCATAAAATCCCACCCCTAAGAGGCCACCCTTCAGTCACGTGTTCCTCAGAGACAATTTCACAGATCTTACAGAGAACCCCAAATATCCTACTCTGATACTGTTACAAGCTGTTTCTAATTTATTGTTAAGCTGTGTCAGTTAAACAGAATTTTAATTCACACAGACTCTCTAGTCTGTAGATACCCCTGAGTGAATAAACATCCAATTGCTGCCCTAAAGGTATATTTTCTTATTTATTAATTCATGTTTATAGTACATACACTTTATGATCTTCTTGGAGAGTTGGTACATGTACATAATACAGCTTGATTTTTTTTTTTTTTTTTTTTTTTTTTTGTACTGGTGATTGAACTCAGGACCTTGTGCTTGCACAGGCATGGTGCCGCTGAGCTAAATCCCCAACAGCTTGTTTCTTTTTTTTTTTTTATTTAACTCCTTCCTCCTCTAATTAATTCCCTTTTCACTGTTGTTGATATTAACTTCAGTTCATGCTGATGGTGTATAATGTCTACATTCATTGAGGTCATTAGGCCCATGTACCTGGAATATCTTCACTGTACTGATTTTTCCATCCTACCTCACCCCCCACACCCTTGGTTCCCACGGACCCCCTCCCCTCTGCAAGGGATCCATCCCCTTGTCTGCTTCTACCCTTCCTTCATGTTTCTTTTATTTTATACTTTGCCTTACTCAAATTGAGGGATACCATATGATATTCAAGCTTGTGTGTCTAATTCACTCAACATTATATTTTCCAAGTGCATCCACTTTCCTACAGATGCTTCAAAGTTGTCCTTCTTAATAGCTGAGTAGTATTCCATTATATACAGATACTACATTTCTTTATCAATCGTTTGTTGATGGGTATATTTCCAGTATTATGAACTGTGTTCCTATAAATATGGGTACACATGGATCACTGTAATATAGCTTAAACTCTTTGAGGAAGATATCTAAAAGGGGGATAGCTGGGTCATACGGAATTTCAAATTTTAATTCTTTGAGCAATTTTCATACTGATTACCATAATGGTTGTACTAGTTTACATTCCCACCAACAATGTAGGAAAATTCCTCTTTTACCATTTAAAAAAAAATTTCTTGATGATTGCCATTCTTTCTAGAGTAAGATGGAATCATAGCATCATTTCCATTTGCATCTTGTGTGTGTGTGTGTGTGTGTGTGTGTGTGTGTGTGTGTGTGGTACCAGGGATTGAACAGGCCACCGAACCGCTGAGCTAAATCCTCGGCCCTTTTTGCATCTCTTTAGCAGCCAAGTATGTTGAACATTTTTTCATATAAGTATTAACCATTTGTACTTGTTTCTCTGTTTAAGTGTCAGTTCATTTCATTTGCCTATTTTTTGACTGGGTCTTTAATTTAGGTGGCCTAATTTTTTGAGTTCTTTATATATTCTAGATATTAATCCTCTGAGCAGTAGCTGGGAAAACATTTTTCCCATTGTGTAGATTTTTCTCTTCACTCTATTAATTGAATTTTTTGCTGTACAGAAGCTTTTAGTCTGATATAATCCCATTTATTGATACTTGCTGTTGTTTCTTGTGCAATTGTGGTTCTGTCTAGAAAATCATTTTCTACACATATGGCTTCCTACTTTGTCTTCCAGTAGGTTTAAGGTTTTTTTTTTTTTTTTTTTTTTTTTTTTTGTTCCCGGGGATTGAACTTGGGTCCTTGTGCTTGCAAGGCAGGCCACCGAACCGCTGAGCTAAATCCCCGGCCCTAAGGTTTCTATTTTAATGTCTGGATCTTTGATCTGTTTTTGTTTTAACTGAGTACATTATGAGAGATATGGGTCCACTTTCAACCTTCTGCAAATAGTTACCCAGTTTTCCCAACATCAGTTGTTGACTAGGCTACCTTTCCCCCAACACATGCTTTTCAACCCTTTATCAAATATCAAAAACATGATTCAGAAAGAAAATATCCAGTGTTAAAACTGTGTAGATATTTTTCTGAAAATGAACTTGATAAAAAATAATAATGATAACAGTAATGATCTCATCCCAGGACATGTCACAAGAATTAATGACCGTCTAGCAGCTAATGGGCTAAGGTAATGCGCTCAGGGATCAGTCTTGCTTAATGAAATGCTGTTAGTTTAGTAAACGGAAGCTTAAATGACAGAAAGTAAAAAATCAGTGCTTGCCTATTCAAAGGGGAAAAGCTAATGCAAAAATGTGTCATATGCTGCTCTTACTCTTTTTATTTATTTGTGATTCAGAAAATATATCTTATACTTTTTGTCTTTCATATGTCTGCCTCAGAATTTTACTCTGCAGATGTTTATTTGTAGATTGCTTAATTGATGAAAAATTAACCTGTTAGTAAAAATACAACTCCTACTAGTGTAAGCTTATCAAATTTCCTAAAATTATGTTTACCTTCAATCATTTTATCCTAATCGTTATGATCTAGAGACGTTGTGTGTCCTCCAGGTGGACTTTCAAATATTGGCTCTAAATTGTACTTGGCTTAGAGGTCATTACTCAACATCTTTCTTTCCAAGATTATTCTAACAGCTGGCTTCTTGATTCTGCCCTCTCTATATTGCCTAGCCTTAGAACCTAAAAACAGCCACCAAAAGTATATATCTGATCATAATCATTTACCTGTTTGAAAGTCTATGCCATTTCCTACATGTTCCCTGAATCAATTCTTTATATTGTTTGCGTTAGTTATCTTTACTATAAAATATATTCTCATGGAAAAAATTTTGAAACTGGGCAGAAAGCTGTAAAGTGGACAAGAAATATCCTCTAACCACTTTCTTCTTCCATTCTCACTTCCTCCATGTAACCAATATTAACACTTCCGTGCGTATTATTGCAGAAATATCCCACCCTGCAGTAATTCTAAACTAAGCCAGCAGACACATCAGTGTATCTTTCATTACCTCCATCTTATTGACTAAGCTATTTATTATTCAGCATGAGCTGTCCAGCTGAGGAAATTATCTCTTCACCTCCAACCAAAAACACTCCACCTCTTGGGATAGGAACTGCATAAACAGGGTTAGAGCAAGATGTTTGAGCCAGCCCTACCTTCAATGGCTTGTAATTTTGCATCCCTTCAAACTAATATGTCTTAAATTACTTATTCAATTTTTATTTAAATGGAGAGAAGATTGGAAAAAAATTCTTTTAGTAAAATAATGAAAAGAACAGATTTACTTATTTGCGTTAGCCCAAGTACATATGCTTAAAAAAAATTAACAAAGTTTTACACTTTTCTAAAATTCTTCTCTTTTGCAATGGAAGTTTCCAGACTTCCTGGAAATTATAAAGGGTTTTAAACTTAGATGACAAATATAAATCACCCATTTCTTATAAACAGAATTCTGTAAAGGATTATCTCAGAATTTCAGCCAATAGATACTTTTGACAGAGTGGAACAAGGACTTAATGTGTGGCCAACATGCACCCCAGAGATGGGTTGTTGACATGCCTTCCAGCCTTCCCACTGTCTTTTTGGCAGGAGTGTGCCCAACCTAATTTTGTCCCTTGCATGAGGAGCCATATGTGGAAACCTAAATTGTGGGACCCAGCGTTGCTAACATCATTGCGTCCTAAGACAGCAGCCAGTGACCAATCTGCAAGGACCAGTGCTTACAGAAGCAGAGTGCTGCAGTGCAGAGTTTAGGGGATAATATCCTGGAATCAGACATGCTAAGTTTCCATTGACTTCACCAGCTAGCATAGTATGATTTTTGAACCTATCGTTTAACTCTCTCAAGCCTTGATTTCTATGTCTGCAAAAGGGAAATGCAACATGTGGAAGATGGAGAGGCACAAGGCACATGAAGCTCTCAGTGCAGTCATTACTCAGTGGCATCATTATTTCTGAAGATCTTGACGTGTACTCTTTTTTTTTTCTTTTTATTCTTCACAAGCTGTCTTACTCCACAAAGACCTTTAGAATAAGGTTATTTTCAATCAGATCCTAAGTTTGGCATGCACGAAAGTGTAAAGGTAAAAATCCAGAAAAGAGATGCAAGTTTTCCTCATCTTTTTAAATGGTACTAGCCCCGTATATAGAATAGAGTCCTAGTCCGGCCTGACATTTACTACCTGTGTGAATGACATTATGTGTCACTTTATTTTTTTTTAAATTGTACTTTCCTTATCTATAAAAACTGAAGCTAATCATATCTACAGTTCTGATTATAAATATTAAATGTTCTCGTACAATGTTATGATTACTTGTTTGTTCATTTTGTAGTTGGAATCTCACTGGGGCTACATAAACTCAGCTACTACAGTTATTTGATTTATCAAAATAAATGTTTTCCTCCAAAATCTCCTTAGAACTCACTGGATACATGAAATTCTTTCTCACCAAACTCAGCACTTCATCTGTCCATATGGAATTGCCAGAGTTGTTTACATAAATCTGTACTCAGAATAAAGAGCTTGGGATGGAAGAGGCCCAAAGCCAGCCTGGGCCGCACACAGGGTTCCAGTGCTCATTGCTAGCAGACGCTTACACAATTCCATGTCGTCTTTGGAGTCCAAAGTTTGGGGGTGAACTCACTGCCCAGTCTCAGAGATAAACACAAATGCAGATCAGAGGTGGTGTCCTGTGTGAACAGGAGGCGTGTGGCATTTGAATCTCATCAGGGCAGTGTTTTTCCAACATAATAAATTGCTCTTTGTTCAAATCAGAAACTAAATTCACGTTATTTTCCAAAACCAGCCCTGCCAGGTTTCCTTCATTTAATTGTATCTTTTCTGTCTGCTGACAATGGAAAGCAGAAGAAAATATTCTTGCTAAGGAAATGAAATATTACCAAGAAAAACAGGCATTCTCACACTCTATGAGTTGTTTTTTTTTCTTCACGTCCATATTCTTCAAAAGAAGAAAATGCTTTTCCCTTTGAAACAACAGCATTGTAGCTGTGATTATTAGGTCATATCCACACAGCCCAAGAGAAAATGTAGGAAAGAAAATTAACTAGTTCAGAAGTGTATGGACAACATTATTTTTAAAAGGAAATGGTTCTTCATACATAGAAAACATAATGAATGACAGCAAGAAAAGTGAGCATTGGAGCAATTATTTAATTCAAATAAAGAATAGGTCTTTAGTCATTGTATAGTTAATGTGTAACTAATTAAAGCATCTTGGAACCCAGGTAAAATCAACTATAAGGAATGCGGATTGTCCAAATCATTTCTGAAATTCTTCATGTTAACTAACACTATCCTTTCTCTAATATCAAAGAACTCTGAGTCTCGGATGTCTGGTAGGGAGAATTTGAAGTGAAAGAGTAAGGGTTTGAAGCAAGACAGAGTCACGTTCCCATCCCAGCTTTGCCGTTCACTTACCAGTTGCAAATTGGGTTTTTTCATTCATTTAATTTAAAAATTAAGAGAGCTTTATGTATGACATGCGTTGTTGTAAGCAAGGTAGATAGAACATGGAATTCACTAACCAGCTCAGTCTGTTGCCCATGGGAGGCACTTATTCCAAAGTAAAGAGGCATTTATTCTAAAACACATATTCCAATCTAGTTACAGGTAGATTGAAGATAATAGGTAGATGATAGATAGATAAATATGATAGGTGATAGATAGCTATCAACATTAGATGATATAAAGCCACGGAACCCCTTGCAAGCACAAGGTCCTGAGTTCGATCCCCAGGACCAAAAAAAAAAAAAAAAAAAGCCATGGAATCAGAAAGATATCACCTAGGGATAGAAGCTCAAGGGAACCAAGGGTGCAACATCGGCACCATGCAGAGGTCAGAGCTACTTCTTCATTGAATGCAATGCTATTATTGGATTATTTAAAATTCCATATGCTTTGTTTAAAGATACTCAACAAATTTTTTTTCTCATTGAGTTTATTGGTATATTTTAAGTGTACAGTACAGTTACATTCATCATTGGGATCTTGTACCTCTACATGACAGGTCTTGGTTCTCATTTTTTCCCCTTGTCCCTGCCCTCCCTTCACCCCCCTCCCCTCCCCATTTGCAAACACTTTATTTCCATTTTTTCATTTTCTCATATTTTTTTCTTTTCCCTTATTTCCTTTCCCCTACCCTTCCCACTTTCCCTACACCTTTAGCCCTTTTCTTCCTATTTCACATGGTCAATTATACCATTAGGATCTTATGTACAATTATAGTTTTTCACGCCAGAGAAACTATTCAGTATTTACACGTGTGACTTATTATTTCACTTAAGTATACTCAACAAATGTTAACGTCTTCCCTTTTTAATCCTTCGCTCTAGATAATATACAAGTATAGGGCCAGGGATTTAGCTCAGCAGTTCAGTGGCCTGCCTTGCAAGCACAAGGACCTGAGTTCAATCCCCGGTACAACACACACACACACACACAATATATATATATATATATATCAAATCTCATTAAACAGTATCAGATTAAGAAGTTTTCTCAGAGAAGGAGTGAATCTTTTACTAGAAGTGGTTTTCTATGTAATGCATTTTAGTGGAACCCTAGAAAAAATAATTTTTCTATTCACAGATAACATATTTAATGTGTTTAGTTTGAAATCTTTATTTCAGAGTCTAGAGATATTATTTTTGCTTACTGATAGAAAATATCCTTCCCTCATTTCTACAATTTATGAAACCTGTGGATTAAACCTAGACAAGAGGTGGGGGAGTAGATCTTCTACAAACAACTTAGTAAACAAATTTATGACTAATTAGACGAACATATTCTTATGTATTATATCCAGCACTAAAACTGAGCCACTGCTTCCCCTAAGGATTTATACAAACATCACATTTCTTTCGGCTCAGTTTATGTAAGCCCCAATCAAATGGAACTGGTGCACAAAGACCATACACTAGCAAGTCCTTAAGCATCACACTGATGATCCAAAGCAATAGGTGTCTTCTGTTCTGAAGACTTTCATTTCATTCAACTTATTATAAAGTTTGCATCACTAAAGTGACACAGATTATATCTAAGATTGTTTTCTATGTTAAAGTGGAAAAGTGCACATCCTGCATTTATCTGTTCCCATCACTCCTGCCTTTGGGCCTACATTTAGATAAGTTTATATAATCTTTATCTAATTAAAGTCCCTAAAAACAAAGTAATGACCCAAAATTAATCTAGAAATAAATGTCAGGATTAGGTTCAGAAAACCTCAAAACAATTGCAGTATGAGATTCTGTCTCGTCTCTTACATTAACTGGGCTGGGAATGAGCAGCTGGTGCTAGTATGGAGTCTGCACGGTAATACTGTCAGAGTTCAGGATGCAAGGAGATTCATTATGACTGAAGGGACTGAAGAAGGTTTTGTGAAAGAAGATGGGTCTGAGTTAAAATGGATAGGCAGGAAAAGAACGTTCCTCATGGAAGGAATCACTCCAGGAAAGGGTAAGAATGGTTAATAAACAAACAAACAAAAAAGGATCCATTTGGATACAATAAGACTTGCTAAAGAAATTTGTGCTAATGTGGCTCTTGATAATGAGTCTCAGTGTGTAATTGCCTGTGGGCCTCCGCTGTATATGACATAATGACCTTTCTTGTTTCTTCATGATCTGGGGAAGTGAGTTTTGTAATTCACAGATGGGATTGGGTGATGGGAAGATATAATCAGAATAAAAGAGGGTAAAGCTCTTGTTGTGTGGCTTTTATCATCTCCTCCCTGGTAATGCCAACCTATCTCATTAAGGGATCGAGCCAATCTAAAGCCCTCCACACCCATGCATACGATGCAGTAGTGGAACTGCTCTGTATTGCTACTTTTAGAAGATCAGTGTACAGCTTGGCACACAGTAACTGCAAAACTGTCACAAAGAAGACTCATGAGTTGCTCCAGGAAGGTAGAGGGCCAAAATCCTGAAGGGCTTTGATACCACCATAAGCTTGTAGGAAACAGAACATAATGAAAGGCTTTCAAAAGGAGCAATGAAAACATAATGGCTGTTGGGAATAATAATTCTGAAGACGTGGTTGGAAGAGGAAATATCTTAAAAGTTGTCACAAGACTTTTTCAATCATTTAGAAGGTTCAGTTGACTAAAGCAGAAACCACAGGTGTACTGAAGGAAACAGGTCAGCACCCTGCGATCACATTACACTGTTGCTTTATGATTGTGTTTGATGGCACGATTGTTTACAACCCTCGACTTTCTTCATTAGTGTTACTTTAGAATAATGAAGCCTGTTCCGTCCATTAACTCCACTAACATTTGATCTCCCCATGGATTGAGGTTAAAAATTAATTACTCTTCCAACATATTGATTACATGACTATAAATATAAAAACAGGACTACAGAGCAGCTACAGGGACCTTTTGTTTAAATAGCATGTTTGCTCTTTTTAAAGGAGGTAATTAATGTCGAAGGCTGGTGGAACGGAAGAAACATCCTGGTAGAGCAACCCTAGAGTGCCATCTATTGGTGATTTTGTATTTAAACCTGGTGCATCACAGAATGGTCTGGTTTTATAAACTGTACCTGTTTAAATGAATGGGTATCTGAAATTGTAAAACACAAACTCTTAAACTGCTCTTACGTCTTGCCATCCAAATATAAATTTGAGTTTTAGGCAACAAAATATTCATTTGCCACATGCCACTCAAGGGAGGCTTTTCTACAACTGCAAGTTGTTGACAGAATTGGAGGACATTGCAGCTTACTCTTATCTCCCATTCAGCTTCTTTTTATGATTCTAGAAAAAGGTTGCCCCCAAGGTAGAGCTAGCTTGTAACTCCCTTTGTCTCATTGAACAGATAGTTTTGGATTATGTCCCCTAATTAAATGTGAATTCCTAATATTTCACAACTAAAAGGACTGATAGTAGGTTAGACACAGGTGTGGAAGTTTCTTGCCATTAAAATTCATTGTTACTGATGTGGCTCATGTATCAGAGCTTCTGCGGACATTAAAATTCACTTTGTCCTTAATGCTGCCCAGCCCTTGGGAAGCACGAAGCTAACATTATGTGAGGCAATTCATGCTGACCCAGTAACTCAAAGCAATCATCACTGTTAACTTAAAGTGACTATGCTGCACAAGAAATAGAGCCTGAGGTCACAGTTGTAAATCTAATGCAGGAAGGCCAAAGATTATCATTTTATGCCAAGTGCTGTGGATTTCTTTCTGCTGAGGAGAGTCATATTTCAAAGACTTTACTAATCTAAAACCTATAAGAAGTTGTGACAATAGCAGATATGGCTTAAATGACACCAAACACATTTTAAAGAACACTCAGTAAATCAGTGGAAAAGGGAGCAGTACATGCATTATGTCTGAAGCTCAGACTTTGTAGTTTTAGCTGAAACCTGGGTATCCTTGCTTTTTATGAAATCAAAGGCTAGCAATATTAAATCATGGTCAATTAAGGAAGAATGCAATCTATGTATAATTTGCAGGCAGTCCCTGAGCTTAGTAGGAGGATATGTTAATAAGAAGTATTCATTCCATTGTAATCTGTGCTGTTAAGATCAAGGTCAAAGGTTTGATTCCTAAACAGGACAGACAGCTTCACTTGGGTGCCTTAAAGTGTCTATGACGGTGTCTTCTAGAGATCAAGGCTCTTCAGGAGAGTGTGCATGTAAATTGACCACTGCAAAAGAAAACCATTATTAAATGTTTTCTCATTTGATTTTGTATTATATAATTAAGGCATGCTTTGTATACAAAAAAGTGCTCCCAAATGTAATAACTATTAAAAGCTAGCATTTTTTCAGATTCTCACAAACCCCTCTAGATCACCTCTGTTCCAAGATTTTCTCACCTCTGTGTCTACATGTCTTTCATATAATTTTAAAATAAAAATAGGATCGTTCTATACACATAATATGTAACACTTTATTCTCACTTGGCAGCATTACCACAGGCATCCTTCCAGTTTATATTTCAGCCTTTTTCACTACTAACTAATAATTTATAAAATAGATGCTTCAAAATGTGTTTATTCATTCTCCTCTCTCTGAGCATTGAAGTTGTTTCCACTTTGGGGTTTTTTTTGTTTGTTTTGTTTTGTTTTTGCTGTGTTAACCATTATAAACAATGTTGCAAAAAATATCTTTCACATATAATCTAACTGTGGGCCTAGTTTTTATTTTAGGACACAGTCCCAAAAGTGAGATTCCTAAACCAAAAATAGTATGTAGAGGCAAATTATTTTCCCCAAAGAGTGAAATTTTTCATAGTCTCAACAATATACACATGAGTACCTATCATGCTCACCAGAAAGGGATATTATCACTCTTTTTAAATGTAATTTAGTAACTTAATTTCTTGATTCTCAGAAATAATAGAGAATTCACTTTGTGTCTCTTAGTTTCATTACTTCTTTAAAATTTCCTTTCATTATCTTTGCCCCCATTATATACTGTCTTCACTTTTTTTCTCGGGTTGTCTTTTTATTAGCAGTTGGTAAAACCTTCTTGTAAACCAAAGATATTAACTCATAATTTTTACTACAAATTATTTTCCCAATTATTCGGATAGTCTTGTCGCATAAAATTTGAAAATTTGCATGTAGCCCTATACAGCTGCCTTTCCTGAGGTTATAGTTTTGTGTCTCCTCTACCCTTAAAGGGTCTTGGAGACTCCCTCCCAACCCCAATATTATACAACAATTTCAAGTACATACGTTAATGGTGGCGCATCTTAAACTCCAGGGATTCCTAAAACAGGCGTCTCAAACAAATTCCCACCAAATTCTGGCAAGTAATAGAAAGTGATGATGCCAATCCATGAGAAAAATAGGACAGATGGAGGGCTATGACAAAATGAATTGTGAATGAACACCTCATCTGGTACTTGACTCCAGGAAGATTGGCTCTATGGTAATGCAGCCCAGTGCTATCACATCGTCTACCTATTTTTTCCTCCAAGAAAAGATAGGCACCAGACTTTTTATGTAAGATCTCCCAAATTTATGTATGCTAACCTTGTGTAAGAAGCAGATTGTTTAGGCCAAACTAGATGGCACCTATGAGGCTCTGATACCAACCTTAGCCCCTTCCTAGCACTTCCACTTTGAGGAAACTGAGCACTGGCCGTGTGCTGGCATTAAATTTTATATACATCTTTCTGTTTAAACCTTAAAGTATCTTACCATGTATGTATTAATGCCCATTTCACAGGCCAAAAAAAAAAAACAACTAAAACTAAGGATACATTTTAAATGTAATCATATTAATCAGGCAGTAACAGTCAAGATTTGAACCCAGCTTTTCTAGCTCTAAAGAATATTCTTTCAACCTTATCGAGCTACAACCCTTATCAAATTCCTGGGTGGAATATGGTTTTTATTTTCCCATATTAACAAATGGGCCATAAGATCTTAAACTGTTTTAAACATGGAACAGTTGATTGCCAACTGTATGAGATTTACCCAGATGTCAAAGATGAAGATCACTCTTCAATCAAGTGTTGAGCTCAGAATGAAAACTTGTCACTGGCCACCTGGGAAGGTTTCCCCGTGTAGAGGATTATGACAGAGCTCCCTCTAATGTTGCCCCCACTCCTTGCTTGCTTGGGCTGTCTGGACAAAGAGGTAGCAACGATTGCAAATTGGAAGCTCTCACCCTAAATAATCAGTTTTCATTTGACTCGTACACTTAGTACAAGGTAGATTTCTGTCTCAGCATGATAGAATCATAGAGGGTCAGAGCTGTAAGTGACTTTAGAGAGTATCTAATTCCTCCCCTTCGCTTTACAGGTCAAGCAACCTGAGGCTCAAGGGAGAGTTAATTTGTTCAAAGATACATAGCTCATTAGTGGCAGAACCCTGACTGGGACATGATTTGAAGGTGAAAAATTTTACCAACCTACCTGTCCTGGAAGTCTCAAATTCTTATTTTTTTTCAAGTATTCTTTCCACTCTACCCTAACTTTCACTACACACTAAATGACACTTTATAATTGATATAATAGAATGATCTTAAATACATATATCTTCAAATTAGATAATACTACATTAATGTATGGTTGATAAGATTGTATTTTGAAGTCTAAAGTTTGCAGTCAGGCATACAGATTCTTAGCATTTACTACATAATTACTGTATATCATTTAATGTAACATTAAAAGCACTATGTAAAAGCTGGACATGGTGGCACAAATCTGTAATCCCAGCACTCGAGAGGCTGAGGCAGGAGGATCGATGGACATTTGAGGTTAGCCTGAACCACATAGTGAGTTCAAGGGTAACCTGCATTACAAAGGGAGACCCTGTCTCAAAAGAATAAATTTTAAAAATTACTATGTAAGTATATTTTTTGTCTACTCTTAGTAACAAATCTGCATTTTTTATTTGCTGTAGCAGACTTCAATGTAATTTCTGTTAAGATTTTGTGTTTTTCATTACTGTGACAAGATTTAACTTGACAGTCTGATTCTTATATCATTGTATTAGTACTGTGAATAATCGTGTGAAATGTTTTGCTGTATTTGTGAATATAATTTTATGGGTTTTATTTCATTTAGCAGGATCCATTCCATAGATATGGAAAACTAAGAAAATTGATTTCTGCTGTATAATCTGGCATTTTTTGTAAATTAAAGCTTATTTTTCTGTGAATGAAATAAAGTACTATTCTTTAGAGAAAAAAAAAAGAAAATTGGAAGTGAACCAGTGTCAACTTCATGCCTTAACTTCACAGTCACCTAAGAGATAATTAGAAAGATGTGTGCCCAGATAAGCTATAGAGAGAGCAAACAAAAATTAGAATCAAGGCTGGGGATTTAGCTCTGTGGTTCCACTGCCTGCCTCACAAGTACAAGGTCCCAAGTTTGATCCCCGGTACCAAGAAAAAAAAATTAGAATCAAAGAACATCCTTTGAGAAAAGGACCTCAACTTCTATCCTTCTAAGAAAATTTTTAAAATGTGGCAAAGATTATGAGTTTTGCTAAACATGGGAATAGGAAAAAAGAAGTATCTGCTCAATTAGGCCTTTTATTTCAATGACGCAACCTGTTAATAAGGATGCATAACATTGGTTCATTTCATCTGTGTATACCTGTCACCACAGTCACGATAATTTATAAATTTCTGGTTCAGAATAGTGGTTTTGGGTCTTGGTATCACTCCGCTTGTTTTTTGCTTTGTTTTTAATATCAATTAAAGTAATCCAGATCTTGAAATAATATATTTCATGAAGAAATAGACAGAAAAAATAATGAATAAAGAATGCAGCCTCTGATATCATGTTACATATCTAAAGTTGAAAGAATAGTGTTCTTCTTTGATACACAGTAAATCTGAGGAACTTGATCACATTTGCTCAAGATCTGAAATTCTGCAGAAAAAAATGAAAAAGAACAAATCTTTACATCGATATTATAATCTTCAGCAAATGCTGCCAAAATTATGCAAGGAGTTCATAAGATGTAGAAACAAATTCTCATTTTTGCTCTGCAACTCAGCTAGGAGTTAAATTTTTTAAAACTAAACAAGACATCCTTAAACTCAGGTATTCCTGAAAAGAGCATTTCAAAAGAAATTTATTTGAACCTGCTTTTCTAGGTATACAACAATCTTAAATAATAGGAGGGTCAGTTGAATTACAGCCAAGGACTAAGTCCAAGGGCTGGTTCAATCACTTTTTAATAGCAGCATTTATTGAGGGCTTACTATGTGTCAAACTACACAAAATGCCTTATCTCCATTATGGATAGAATCCCCACAATAACCTGATAATGTATATCATCACCAGTTTAGAGAAGGGAAAACTGGAACAGAGAGTTATGAAAGTTTCCCAAGACTGTATCAGACACAAGCAGTGTTCCTCTGAGAACCAATTTGTTTTTCTCTCATTGAATTTATTGGTACATTTTAAGTATACAGTACAGTTACATTCATTATTGGGATTTTGTACCTTTACATGACAGGTCTTGGTTCTCATTTTTTCCCCTTGTCCCTGCCCTCCCTTCACCTCCTCCTCTCCTCCCCATTTACAAACACTTTTATTTCCATTTTTTCATTTTCTCATATATTTTCCCCTTATTCCCTTTCCCCTACCCCTCCCACTTTCCCTACATCTTTAGCCCTTTTCTTTCTATAAATCAATGTTCTATAGGATAACCTAGAACCTTTTCCTTCCTAAAACTCTGATACCCCACCTCAAACAGCAGGATAATGAAACTCATTCCACCTGTTTCCTTGGGTCATTTTGAGGGAGCAGGGAAATCATTAGCAGTAAGTTAAAAACCATTAAAGTCTTGAGTTTTCTTCCTGGTGTTCCCAAATGAGCAAGACAAACTCTAGGTAAAATTTTACAACAGATGTTCCTTGTCAACAGAAGAGTTATACTCAAGTAAGTCACCTGACACTGACTTGACAACACTGTTATACTTTGCAGCTGATTTTGACATTCTTTTGATCAAATACGCAAGTATACCACATGGTAGCCAAAACAGACCTACAGTCAGACTGGCTTTGAGCCTTAGCCAATGTCTGACGTCTTCACTTAATCTTCAAACTTCCCATCTGTGGAGTTGAGGTCGCCATCTCACAGGATATTAAGATGGATGTCTGTCTGTGTTCGGTAACATGCCGAACAGCAAGCTGTCACGTAGATGACTGACCTGTCGTAGAAGACTAACTCCTCCAAGCAGGAGAGGGAGAAGAAAAGGATCTCACTGGCAGGGAGCCTCCCCATTGACCATCATCACTGTGAAGAGACTGCCCTTACTGATTGCAAGGTTTGTTTGTTTGTCTTTTCATTAAGTTTTATTGTTTGACATGTGTTTTTTAATTTTGGTTTTACTTGTAGTTTTTGTTTTTGTTTTTCAGTCTTAGTTGGCTGAGGCCTTTTTTAAAACTGTCTTTCCCACCTTCCACCTGAAAACTATTTATTCGCTACGCTATTTCCTCATTCGGGTATCAAACTACTGTTGAGCATTTACTATTATCAAACATTGTGTTAATCAAGTTAAACTCTGCAGATATGATGGCTATCAAAGCAGAGTTCCTGTCCATGTGGAACTTGCATTTTAAAGGGGGAGACATATGATGAAGAAATAAACCAAATGATAACTTCAGAGGATAAGTGCTAGAAGAAATGCAACTAAAGGAGTGGGAGACACTCACTTTGGATGGGGTAGTGGTTAGAGGGGAACCACTGAAGACAAAAGGGCAAAAGACTTAGCCTGGGAATATAGCTCAGTGCTAGAGGATTTGCCTAATATGCATGAGGGCCTGGGTGTAAGCCCCCACACCACACAAAAAATAAGAATTATATGTATATATTTTTTTCCAGTATTAAGGTTGAACCCAGGGGCCTTTGCACAGAGCTACATATTTGACCGTTTTTTTTTAAAACAGGGTCTCACTAAGTTGCTCAGTAACTCAGGCTGGGTTTGAACTTGTGATCCTCCTGCGTCAGCCTTCCAGAATGCTGGGATTGTGAGCATGTGCCACCAAACTCTGATATAACTTCCTGAGCTAACTGACATGAAGGCTAAGGGAAGAGATTAGAAGATGACTATCAGGTTTCTGCAATAAGGAACCCAAAAGATTGTCACCATTTACTCATGTGTGGAAAACTGGATCTGAGAGTTGTAAAAGGCAAGAGTACCATTTGAGCTATGTTCATTCTCGAGTGTCGATAAGACATTTAAATGTTAAACTGAGTACATTCGCCAAGAACCCAGAGGAAAGCTTGGATGAAAAGAAAAACATAAATGTGATATCATGAGCTTAGAGGTAGTACTTTAAAACATTCAGATCTGTACTGAGCTTTTCTTTTGCTTAGTGACATTTTAATTAATGGCAAATGTCTGAGAAGCTTTCAAGAATGGACATAAGGGCCCGGGGATTTAGCTCAGTGGTTTTGCCACCTGCCTGGCAAGTGCAAGGTCCTGAGTTTGATCCCCAGTACAAAAAATTTTTTTTAGAAAAGGACATGATTAGGGCTGGGGATTTAGCTCAGTAGTTCTGTAGCCTGGCTCCCAAACCCAAGGTCCTGAGTTTGATCCCCGGTATAAAAACAAACAAAATAACAAAACCTCAACCTGTTTAAAAAAAAAAAAAAAAAAAGGACATGATTTTTTAAATCCCTCTTGGTAAAATTTCAGGAACAGTACACTGTATGTTTCAAATAAAATGTATTTCTGGTCAGAAATTGACAAGAAATTTTTAATTCACCAGAAGCCATGCCAGTGAGTGCTCTGTCTTTGGGGTGGGAAAATGGTGCTGTGAAAAGAGACAGGACTTCATCTGAGATAAATGTGCACCTGAATTCCAACTCTGCCATTGCTCCTCATGTGGCTTTCGAAAAGGTCTTGCTCAAGCTGGTAGGATGCCAGATACTCAAACCTCTGAGGCAGAAGGATCGCTTGAGTCCAGGGGTTCAAGACCAGCTTCGATAGCATTAGCAGGACTCCATTTCTTCGTTTTGGGTTTGTTTTATCAGTACCCGTTTGTAGTACACAATGTTACATTCCTCATGGGGACTGGTACATGTATGTAACACATTCTAATTATTTTTTATCCTCTTCCTCTCCCTTCTCTCCTCCCACTCCATTTCTTTCTTTTGTTTTCTTTTTCTGCAACCCACATTATTTATTTTTTAAGTCTTTATCAAGTTAATTACCATAAACACAGATTAACAGGTAGACGAATAGACCAAAAAATCATAGAAAATACATAAAACAATTATACTAAATCAAGTTACACTTTTAGATAAATTGGCAGTTTTCCCTTTCTGTGAAAGAGGCTCTCATTCCCCAAATGAAAGTATTCAGCCCCTTTGTGTGTTATTGTGTTTAGTGTTCTTTCTACATTCTCCGTAGTCTCAATTTCATTAATTTCTGCTCTGGTTTTTATAATTTCCCTCCTCACACTAACTTTGTATTTGGATTGTTCTTGTTTTTCTAGGCCCTTGAAGTCCATTATGAAGTTATTTATTTGAGCTCAGCTTTCAGTGCTATAAACTTTCTCTTAGGACTCTTTTCATTGTATACCATAGTTTTCAGTATATTGTACTAGCATTATCATTTGATTCTAGGAATGCTCTAATTACTTTCTTGATTTTTTTTTCTGTACCCATTGATTATTCAAGAGGACACGGTTTAATTTCCATATGTTAACATAATTTCTGTTTTTTCTTTTGCCATTTACTTCTATTTTCATTGGACTACCAGAATGATCTTATAATATGCGTGGTATAATTCCTATTATTTTACATTTACTTAAGCATGCTTTATAGGCTAATATGTGATCTATTTTGCAGCAAGTCACTGGTGTTACTGAGAAGAATGTGTATTCTGTTGTTGGATGCACTACTCTTTAGCTATCTATTAAGTCCATCTGTTTGAAGGGTTGGCTGAACTCTGATTTTTTTATATATATATTTTGATCTAGCTGATCTATTTGTGACAGTGGGGTATTGAGGTCCCCATTATAATTGTATTTGTGTTTATCTGATTTTTCATGTCCTTTAGTGTTTGTTTTATGAAGTTGGTTGCGCCATTATTTGATGCATATATGTTTGTTTTGTTATCTCCTCCTGTTGAATTATTCCCTTAACCAGTTTTTAATGACCTTATTTGTCTGCTCTCATCAGTTTTGGCTTGAAATTTATTTTCTCTGAAATTAGGACAGCTACTCCTCCCTTTATCTGGGTTCCTGTTGTGTGAAATATTGTTTTCTATCCTTTGATTTTCTTTTTTCTTTCTTTCTTTTTTTTTTTTTTTTTTTTTTTTTTTTTTTTTTTTTTTTTTTTTTTTTGTACCAGGGATAGAACTCTGGTCCTTGCACTTGCAAGGCAGACAGTGGTTTTCTTTTTAAATTAAATGTGTTTTTCTAGTATACTGCATATTATTGTTTTTCATTTTTTGGTTTTTTGGTTTTTGTTTTGTTTTGTTTTGTTTGTGTTTTGTGTTTTGTGTTTTGTGTTTTGTGTTTGTTTGTTTGTTTTAGACAAGCCCTTGTAATTTAGGCTGGCCTCAAATTCACTATATAAACTAACCTGGCCTCAAATTCACAGTGAACCTCCTACCTCAGCCTCCCAAGTGCTGGGATTATAAGTATACACCACCATGGCTAGCTTTGGTTTTGTTTCTTGATCCATTCTGCCAATCTGTGTCTTTTGATTTGTCATTTGATACCATTTACATTGAGAGTTTTACTGAAAGGTATTGGCTTATTTCTCCCATTACATTATTTTTCTCTTGCTGATTTCCTATTTCCCCCCCACTTTGGCTTATCTGCTTATTACACCAGGTCTATTCATTCTTTTTTATTTATTGGCATTGTTGGCTTCATTGCCTGTTTCTAAAATATCCTTGAGAATATTTTGTAGCACTGGTTTTGTTGATCATGAATTTCTTGAGGTGTTCCTTGTCATGGAAATACCTTTTTTCTCTATCAATTTTGAAGGCAAATTTGCAGGATATAAAAGTTGGGGTTTGAAGTTGTTATCTTTTAGGGCTTGAAACACTTCACTCTAAGCTCCCTTGGCCTTTAAGGTTTGTGTAGAAATCTACTGTAATTCTAATGGATTTACCTTTTTACGTGATTTAGTGCTTTTCTCTAACAGCTTTTAAGCTTTTTACCCTGTGATGGACTTTTGATACTTTGAGTATAATGTGGCACATGGTTGTGACTATTTGCAGTTCTATATGCCTCATTTATCTGTATAGATTTTTCTTTTTTTATATGCAGTAAGTTTTCTGCTATTGTTTCTGTGAATGGATTTTTTATGCCATTTGTGCTGTCTTCTGATTTTGCACTTTTTGCAGTTATTCTTAAATTAGTCTGCTTTGTATCGTATTTATTATGTCTCCCTTCTACTAGACTATACATTATAGGACAGCAGAGCCTATTTTGTCTTTCTCATCTCTGTATCCTTAGCACCTACACAGAGCCTGCCGCCCAAAAGACACTCAAGATATATTTGTTGCAGGGAGTGGTGGTGCTTGCCTATAATTTCAGCCCCTAGGAGGCTGAGTTAGGAGTATCACAAGTTCAGTCAAGCCCAGGAACTTAGTGAGAGTTTGTCCCAATATAAAAATTGTTTTAAAAGATCTGGGGATGTAGCTCAATGTGAAGACCCTGGGTTCAATGTCATTACTAAAAAATAACAATAATAATAATAGTAATGTCAAAGGAGTGAATGAATTAACAGTAATCGTGAGGGGCTCTGCCTATGCATAAAGCTGAGATGCAGGAATTATGGAATACTGTGCCCTATTTGGTTCAGTTTTTGCCAGCTCTTTTTCTTTACTACTTGCCAGCTCTTTTTCCTTTACCCAAACACCTTTTCTACTCTTTATCAGCCTTCCACCCATATTTTAAATGTTAGTGTTTCCCAAAACTCAATTCGTTTTTAAAATTCTCTGTGCTAAGCCTCTCATTTCCTCTCATCCTCTCCTACCCATATCTTCTGCCTCACCTCTGGCTGTCATGATCTCCTACCCCAGCTTCTCACCCAGTCTCTTCTTATAAGTCTCTCTCTTATCCAGTTGGTCTCCCTCCCTTCAGTTTCACCATCCCTAAATCCAGTACACATTTTTTCTAATACATATATTTTGGTTAATAGCCTCCAGAGTTTCCACTTCATTTATACATCCCAAGTAAGAGGGGAAATGTCCTCTGTGATGGGCCGGTCTCTGGGAGCATCACACTTCACACTTATCCTCTTGTTCTCTAGCCCTTCCAAAATGACTTTCAAAAGTTCTCCTGTTTTCACTTCTTTGCCATGGTACAGACTATTCCTTAAGTAGAAATGACTTTCAGTCTGTCCCCACCCCTCCTATCCCTATGTTAAAATTATGATCTTCTTTTAACACCTAGGTCAAAGGTCTCCTCTGCTGAAAATGTTCTCTAATCTTTTCCATTCCACATTGGTCCTTTTTTCAGTGCTGCCACTTTCACTATACATATTTTTATTATTTCGCTTTTTAAGCTATGTAACAATTATATATTAGTTTGATACCGTAATGTGAGCACCTTCAGGAACTATGTTTTATTTTTATATCTCCAGCACTCTGCATAGATACAATATATTCCTAATAAACATTTGCTGATGGAGACAAAGATACTAAAGGCAAGTTTAGTCACTCAACAACATGTATTGCAGAGAATAAGTTGTGCTTCCAAATAGTTTTAAGAGGAACAGTGTAAGATAATATTCTTCAGTATTTGCCAAACAATGATGGAGTAGAAAATATATACTCATAATAATTTATAATGAATAATAATTTACAATGAATAATTTAAGTCAAAGTTCAGAGACTCAGAAATGGCACCATTTTGAGAGCCATTTGTAACCACTTGCCTCGCTTCTCCATGTGCCACTTTGAAAATGGCCAGTTTGCAAAATCCTTTACTTTGCATGCGTTTTGTATTTGCCTTTTTAAAAAGCCAACAGTCTATTTATTATGAAAGCTCTGGGTTATTTTGTTATTACTAAGCCAAATGCACAAATTAACTCTTTTAATGGACCTTGGAAATAAAGAACAACTGAGCAGATGCCAAAAGGAAGAGAAACGCTGCTTGCTGTTCTTTTGGGTGAGTCCTGACAATGCCCTGGACACTGTTAAGTGCTGGAACTATTGTATAGCACAGTCAGGGTTACTAGTAGAACTATACTATAAATAAAAGCCTCTTTAAAATATCTGAAAGACTCAATAAAGCAGGATTTACATCTCAACTGTAACAAAGCCCTCTTCCCAAAATAAACAAAGCTATCTCCCCTACCTCTTAAGACTTCTTTTTCCTACTATTAAAATTACCATGTTAGCCTCACAAAGTCCTTGTTACAAAATACTGATGAAGATTTCTCCCATGCAAAGCTTGGTTCTCAGCACTCTTGTCGACTATGTTAGTTTGTCAGATTTTCAAAGTGAGACCAGCCTCCAAGAGGCTGAAAAAACAAGAAACAGGAAGTTGGAGCTACAAAAGGAAGTCTGAAAAGAGAAGGATAGGGCTGAAGAGAAATGTCAGTCTTTTTTTGACTAAGAAAGGCCTTGGTTTTTACATACAGATATGGTGATAAAATTTTAATATGATGAAACTAGAGCCATCACATTCTAAAGAACACCCTGATTGCAGTAAAGATTCAATCTCAAGAGTTTCCAGGGCTCAAGAGAATTTTCAGTATCCACTACTTAAAGATGGTCTTTGCTTTTTGCTTTTATTTTTTTATGGTTTTCTTATAGTGGTAAGAACTCCAATTAATGAGCAGCAAAAACACTAGAGTAAAAATAACATATAGGACTCTTAGCTTGGGATAGGTTTCATCAAGAAACATGCCTTGCATGACACCTGACTGGCCGAGAGCTCACTACATTTGCATTTTTAATGAAAGCATAAGAAAATTGAGAAACCCTCCTAAAATAGCAGAACTAAGAGAAAAATCCCCAATGCTTTTTGTAAAATGGAAGTTTCAGTAAATTATTGTGCTTGGTAACAATATTAGAATCTATCCTGACTCTGGTAGAGAGAACTTATTTAATATAACAATTTTCATTCATTATCCTTTAATGTCTTCATGTCCTGCTTCCCACATTGCCTCTTGTTTCCACGTCAGGGTGATTGGTCATCAGTAGCCCCTTCTAAGCTACCTACCATTTTGAACTTCTATTTTTTTTCATTGATTTCATGCTGTTCTTTCTGGAATCTGTTGGTTTAGAATCTGTTTCGCTCTGGTAGGTACAAATGTGTTCATCTTGTTTCCTACTTTTTCCCAAGAAAAATAATTCATTATTGTGAGTGTTTCATTTTGTGGATTTCTGTAGGTTTTTAACTGATACATTTAGGATTGCACTGGAAATAAACAAGATAGGCCTTGGAAATAGAGTAACTAAGCAGATGTCAAAAGGAGGGAAGATACTTGTTGTTCTTTTGGTTTGTCCTGAAAATACCAACTGAGATGAGCCTGAAGCATCTCGTGGGTCCAGAAGGTAGGAAAATGCTGGAACACATACACACGTATACAGACAGTAGCAGAGGAAAGAAGACCCAACTGAAAGAGTTCCTAGTGACCAAAACTAGAACAATTTGAGCAACAAAACAGAGTAGTAACAAGTTATAAAGTATAAAATAAATATCTATAAATCAACACTAATGTAAAAAAAAAGAAAGCATAAATCCCCATATACAAGTATTCCAAATAATTTGATAGCTGTTCCTCCCCCAAAGATATTGAGCGTAACTCCCTACTCTTTAAATATGGCCTGAACACCAGTATTTCCTTTCAAAGGGTAAAGTATGGAAAGGGGGAAAGAGTGAGAACTTTCCAGTGGAGAAATCTGACACACACTTCCTGATGATCCAGGTCAACCTAAACCACTGTAAATCATGTTGGTAGCATGTACCCTGAATTTGATGAAGTAGAAATGGCGGATGACCTCTGTGGCTTTCCTCTCTAAAACCCATAACCCCAGTCTAATCACAGGGAAAATACCAGACAAGCCCAACTGTGGGACAGTCTACAAAATCTGACCAATACTGCCCGAACAATCAAAGTCATCAAGAACAAGGAAAGGCTGAAAAACTGCCACAGCTAAGGGAAACTAAGGAGACGTGAGGACTAAATACAATGTCATGTCCCAAAGGAAACTTTGAAAGAGAAAAGAAACTAAAACAAAAATAGGAAATCTGAATAAAGTATAAATTTTAATTAATAAAAATTTATCAATATAAGTTTATTAACTGAGACAAATATAGCATAGTAATGTATGATTTAAATAATTTGGGAAATAGGGTAAACTGTAAGAACATTGTATTAACTTCATAATTTTTCGGTAAAGCTAAAAATATTCTAATATAAAGTTGTGGTGTCTTTGAGATAAGACCTTCCTATAGCTGGCCTTGAACGCTCTATGTAGCCCATTGTGGCCTTGACTCACAGCAACCTTTCTACCTCAGCCTCCCAAGTGCTGGGACTACAGGCGTGCTCACCACACTGGCAACAGTTTGTTTTTTTACAAATTACCTACATATTTACTTCTTTCCTGACCTGGCCTGACCACTATATTACTGATTCCTGTGTGAAATAGCCATCAAAAATAAATGTAAACCGGGCAAATAATACGATAACATAGTTTCAGGTTATATATAATATCCCTTTTCTTCTCACCCCAGGTCCCAGTTTTTCACTGTAGGTCTGTCTCTCAGAAGGCCCTAAAAATGGTAAGGTCTTCCTAATCCATCTGCATCTGTTTCTTGCTCTACTTCAGGTTATATATAATATCCCTTTTCTTCTCACCCCAGGTCCCAGTTTTTCACTGTAGGTCTCTCAGAAGGCCCTAAAAATGGTAAGGTCTTCCTAATCCATCTGCATCTGTTTCTTGCTCTGGGGCCCATAGCAGTGCACTGTCAAGTGAATATAGCCATACAGCAATTGTATTAGATGCCTGGATAGGTGGAAGTTGTAAGGAGAGGTGAACGGTAAAGCTTAAAAGTACGTGTCAGGACACAAATTTTTAAGTACATTTCCAGGCTCTTGGTTACACTCCTTTGGCACTCAGAATAATTATGTATAAATATTTGAGAAATCACTACTATGTATAATCCACATGTATAATACATTTATATAACACATGTATAACCCATGTATGTACATATTGAATACATGATACATAATACAAACATATGTATGCATATTACAGTGTTTCAGGGTAGATCAATGCCACTGTACTTAACCAGCTGTGCTGACATAGGTCAGAAAAAGATACCTTAGTGGAGAAGACAGCCATTCTTTCCTCAAGTTCAAAGTCCTTTGTCAACCTCTCACTACACCATTTGAAACTCACCCCACATCTCCTGGTTTTCCCAGCTGAATTCCCACCTGCCCCAGTGTGAATTTCTTCCTTTTCACTATCAACCCCCATTGCCCATCTGCCTCACAACCACGCTGCCTGCTACCCACAGCTTGCAGTTGACTAATTCGGTGACAATGACCTGTCCATCCACAACTCATGCCAGCCCAGTTCTGTCATCTAAACTCTCCTGTTTTTAGTTTTTGTTGCCTCTCTTAATGATTATTTTCACAGAACTGAAAAGGTCAATAAGTACATAATTTTCTCAGTCCTTAATGCAGACTTACTTTGAAAAGTTGTCCAACATTTTTGACCGGCTCCATGATATAATATCGGTGATCTCAGAATATAACTTTCGTACTATGCCTGAATTTCCCCTATGGTTGGGCCCATAGAACATATAGACGGAAGGGGTAAAGAGAAAATGAAAGAGTGTATTTTTTTTTCCCTAGGGCTGCTGTAATAAAGTACTTCAAAAGACGTGGCTTAAACAGTAGAATGTACTATCTCACAGTTCTGAAAACTTGAAGACTCAATTTAAAGAATCAGCAGGATTGATTGTTCCCGAGGACTGTGAGGGAGAAATCTGTATTGTGAAAAAAAAATTTTTTTTAAGGAAAACAAGTATTTCATTCTCAATCTTGCATTGAGATTACCACAATATGTATAATGTGGGAATGCATTTTTAAAGTTCAAAAATACAAAAAAATACATTGCATAAGAATGCCTATAGAGATGAGATAAAAATATAAAATAAAAGTATTATGACACAAAATTCAGGGGTGAGGATAAGGACAGGAAAGGGTATGTAATAGTGGGAGGGGCACAAAGCAGGCTTCTAAGTACTGGTAAAATATTCTATATCTGGAGATATACATAAGTGTTTATTATCCTTCAAATGATATAAAGTATTTTGTGAGAAGAGAGCTGCATGGGCACACAAGCTTCAGCCAGAGGCCCGCCATACCATCCATAAATGTGTGCAGATGCCAGGGAGCAACTGTGTGGACCAGAGTGTGGTGGCTGCAGGAAGATGCCAGCCAGGACCCTGCCCCAACCCCAGAGGCAAGGGCACACCTGCCCAAGCCACAGGCGCACCTAGAAAAGAGCTGCAAAGGTGCACAAGCTTCAGCCAGAGGCCCACCATCTCATCAGCAATAGCCAAGGTTCCACCTGGAAAAGAACTACATAGATGAACAAGCAACAGCCAGAGGCTCAACCCAATATCATTGATAAGGGCATGGAGGCCCTAGCCACAAGCCTATGCAGACAACAGGAACTGGGGTACACAGCCACCAGCCAAAGGCCCTCCCGGACAACAGCTACACCCAGTGAGAGGCACACCTAGATACCATCCCAAGGATGCACAGGCCCCAGCCAGAGGCCCACCCAGACAATAAGTCAACTCAGGGATCCATAAGACTATCATTCTAAACCCAGGAATTGGTGTACTGGGGAGCAGCAGAGTAAAGGCTGCTCTGTAGCTTGCTGAGAATTGAAGACCACTGGGTGAGCAAAAAGTTGCCTCAACAAAGGCGCAGTGGGCTGCATCTGTTGAAACGAGAAGATACATAAATAAGACTCAAAACCAGACTTCCAGATCACTGAAGGCAACCTTAAAGGGAAACAAGAAGGAACAATTTGATACTCAACCACCTGGACTCCCTGAACTGGCAATAAAAGAGGACCTGGAAAAAAAGAAATCAGAAATACTTTCTCAGATAACAATAAGAGATTGCACCATAGTATAAGACATGATTAGTAAATCTAGAGTGGACACAGATATTTTTTAAAAAACAGAGAAGCTGAGAAACATGATGGAATCCCAACATAGGAAACACTGCTCTTTAAACTCTTCAATGAAATTGAAAGGGAAGCAATACTCCCAAATTCATTCCTGGAAGCAAGCATCACTTTGATCCCTAAAGCAGAAAATGACCCAACCAAAAAAATACTATAGGCCAATCTCACTAATGAAGATAGATGCAAAAATCCTTAACAGGATACTGGCAAATAGAATGCAGAAGATCATCAAGATCATACACCCTGACCAAGTGGGATTCATCCCAAGGATGCAGGGATGGTTCAACATATGCAAATCAATAAATGCAATACACTATATTAATAGAGCCAAGGACAAAAACCATATGATCATCTCAATATATGCAGAAAAAGCATTCAACAAAATCCAGCACCCATTCGTTTTTTAAAAAAATCAACAGAAAATTTTGATAAATGATATCAACCTCAATCTGATAAAAGCCATCTATGTGTCTGTCCATAGAACAGTACACCAGTTTCTTGCTGGTGGAGATGAAGCCAGTGAATCAGAGGTGACCCAGACTAAGATCAGCGAACACAGTGGAGTCAGCTGCGTGGGGTGAGTTAACAGGAAATGACTGTTAACCGGGGCACTGCTTTGTGCCTGCCCAACTGCAGAGAGTATATGTTTCTATGGACTTTTATCCTCAGTCTGGATGTTTTTTGTTTTTTATTATATCATAGAATGAAGTCCACTAGGGTGGTAAAAGTTAGTGAAAATTTTAATCTTAAAATATGCTTAAATTATAATAGGGGGTTATAATGTTATCACTCCTATTGTCAACCATCTCATAATAGTAACAACTATTATTTATTAATTCTTGACCCAAGTACTCTTCCAAGTGCTTTACATGTATTATGGTATCCATTCTTTTTTTTTCTTTTATTGAGTTTATTGGTACATTTTAGGTATACAGTACAATTACGTTCATTATTGGGATCTTGTACCTTTACATGACAGGTCTTGGTTCTCATTTTTTTCCCCTTGTCCCTGCCCTCCCTTCACCCCCTCCTCCCCTCCCCATTTACAAACACTTTATTTCCATTTTTTCATTTTGTCATTTTTTTTTCTTTTCCCTTATTACCTTTCTCCTACCCTTCCCATTTTCCCTACATCTTTAGCCCTTTTCTTCCTATTTCACATGGTCAATTATCTCATTAGGATCTTATGTACTATTATAGTTTTTCACACCAGAGAAACTATTTGGTATTTACACATGCGTGACTTCTTTATTTCACTTAGGAGTATATCCTCAATATGTATCCATTTCCCTATGAATGAATCTAATTTCTCATTCTTTATGGTCATTCTTTATAACAGTTAAATGACACAGGTACATTAATTATTTTTCTATTTTATTAATATTAACTATTATAAAGAAAAGGGGGCATAAGTGAATCAAATCGCTTACTTGGCTCTCCAAGCCAGGCCAGCAATGAATCTAAGAGGGACTATCTATCTTCTGTCTGAAGACTCAGATGCCTCCCGGAGATAGGGAGCATCAGGTTCAGTGGTAATAGGAGCTCTGTTCATTGCACAGATCTCTGCAAATGGGTGTAGCTTGACTTATTGGGAGTTGGGAGAGGTCAGTGCTGCAATATAGACATAGCATCCAGGCATGGAAAGCACAGCTGAGTTGAAGAAACGATAGGGGACAGACAGCAAAGGCCCTGAGGACCAGAAATAGCCTGTATTTGGCTCCAGCGCTGATGTCACTGCAGCCTCCAAGAGCTCTGCTCTGAGCACTAAAGATAGTTCTGCATCACAGTTCATTTTCTACAAGGACAAAACTGGGGAGCAACTTGGATTGTGACCCAAAGTTGTCTGCAGATGGATTCTGTGAGGTGAGCAGTATCAATATACAAGGAAGGTTGTTGCAGATTTCTCAGCTGCTTGGAAAGGTAGCAGAAGCAAAGAGAAAAAGGAAAGAAAAAAAGAAATCTCTAATGTAGAAGACATCAATGTTGGGATGAAAACTTTTAAAACTATCCTCATCAAAGAGGGGTTAAGAACCCAATCATAGCGGCAAACAAACTCAGCAATGGCAAACTTTTAAAGTTTTCAATGATAGAAATGGCCCACTGTTGTCACATGTGCCATAGGTTGGCCACCACTAGACTAGACCAGTACCATTGCTTCACAACTGAGCAAGCAGACACCATGGACAAGTTACTGAAACTCTATGTGCCTTACATACATAAGATGTTACCACTTCAAAGCACTGCTACAAAGTGTAGAGAGGTAACATGTGTCAGGTGTTTAGAACTAGGCTTATCTCAAGTTGTTTTAAGTAACTTTGTGCTCTTATTATGCATTTCTTTCTGGGGACTAGGACACTGTTTACCTCAGCAATTCCATTCTGTTCCTTATTTTCTTCATTCCAGGAAATCAAGGCAGCGTGGTTCTAGGATCAAAATCATCAACAGTAACAATGTGAGTCACCGTTCTGTCTGGGAGGCAGTCAGGTGTCTAGTTAATAGGCAAGTGTACCTGCAAATACATCAAAATTCATGGTTTAAAAAGCAGAAGACACAGCCATGCCCCTGATTTATTGGTGGGGGTGGGTGGATTCATGTGGTACCTCACTAAGTTCTGGAGAGCCCAAGTACTTGTTCCTTAGTGATGTCTGAGGCCTTCCAGGAGGACCTAGCCCCTATTTCAACCAGAACAGCTCCACCTACATCTGATCTATGTATTATTATTTTTTTTCACCTTTAATTGAGTTTATTGGTACATTTTAGGGATACAGTACAGTTGCATTCATCGTTGGGATCTTGTACCTCTACATGACAAGTCTTGATTCTCATTTTTTCCCCTTACCTCTGCCCTCCCTTCACCCCCTCCTCCCCTCCCCATCTACAAACACTTTGTTTTCATCTTTTCATTATCTCACATTTTTTTCTTTTCCCTTTTTACTCTTCCCCTACCCATCCCACCTTCCCTACACCTTTAGCTCCTTTCTTCCCATTTCTAAATGTCAGTAATCTTATTAGAATCTTATGCATTGTTGCAGATTATTTACACCAGGGAAACTATTCAGTATTTACACATGTGTGACTTATTTATTTCACTTAGGAGTATATCTTCAATATGTATCCATTTTCCTATGAATGAATCTATTTTCTCGTTCTTTATGGCTGAGTAATATTCCATTTTATAGAAAAACCACAACTTCTTTATCCACTTTCCAACGGATGGGCAAATGGGCTGTTTCCAAGATTTAGCTATTACAAACTGTGCCGCTATAAACATGGGGGCACATACTTCTGATTTATGTATTATTACAACTGTAGGAATAAAGTACCTGTAGATGGAAATGAGGCAGAACTATAGGCCCTCAACTCAAAATGTAATCAGCCTCTTCCTAAAGAAGAAACTCAAAGCTCCTCTTTTTGTAAGTATGGGTTCTACTATTAAAATATTATGCCCTTTCCTTTCACTCATGACAAATCCAAATGAATGCAACTTGAAAAGCAGCAGAAAGGAAATGAACAAATTAAATTAACTCTTGTGCTGAATATTAATGTAGTGCCACAAGAATCTTCTTTGCAGAATCAAGGCAGATAAAGAAAATATTTTATCCTTCTTGGGAATTTGCATAGCACCCTCTCTGAGAAGTACTTTTCTTGAGATGTATGAATTTTCCCCAATAGGCAGGCCCACAGTGGTTGACTTCTCCACTAAGCAAGGTGCTTAGAGTTTATATTTCCTGGGGCCCATGAAAATAAATGATTTAACTTTCATTTCTGTTGAAATCATGAAAAACATGCACACATATGTCAGAATATTATATATAGTTAGCTATTGGGTCATAAAGTGAACCTGATAGATGGGAAGACCCCCCCCCAAATCCAGCACAGGCTTCACTCTGATGCTAAATCCT
This sequence comes from Fukomys damarensis, assembly GCF_012274545.1. Taxonomy (NCBI): domain Eukaryota; kingdom Metazoa; phylum Chordata; class Mammalia; order Rodentia; family Bathyergidae; genus Fukomys; species Fukomys damarensis. The sequence goes on along the minus strand of NW_022900916.1, from coordinate 49,185,871 downwards.
TAGAGTATGTTGTCTTAATCCTGCCAGCAATCTTCTGTTTATCCTGATCAATTCCTGCTCTAAGTGTGTCACAGAACCTTTCTACTCAAACTATGGTATCACAGGATGGGCCTTGCCTGGTAACTCGGTGGAAATGCATAATCTCGTGCTTCACCATAGATCTGCTGAATTGTCTGTATTTTTGTGAGATTTCAGGAAGTTAAGCCAAATGATCCAGATGTAGGGAACTGAGAGCTGCAGAGAGAAAAGCAAATCAATGCTTGAAGATAACCTGGGTTTCCTTAAAAAGAAGACCGAGGTAGGGGTAATATCAGAGTCAGGGGAGCTAGGAAGGAATCAGACAGAATGCAAGGGATCCTTCTCCCCAGGTGTTTCTTCCCATAGTGTTTTCCCCACTGGACTCAGGGAAAGATTCTTTTACATTTTTCCACCTGTGATCTGAGCCTAAACACCTGGCTATCTGGTATAATGCTGTTTCAGAGACTGACAGGAAAGCAGAGTAGAGTCAACAATTACCAGCATGGCATTCTCTTTCTTTATCCAGACGCTGGGTGAGGGGACTGCATCCCACCAAGGCTGTGCACAGTGCTATGAGGACACCACAAAGTGACGTGGGGTCCATGGTAGAGCCACAATCAATGTAGACCATCAGGAGATACCATAGAGCAGCTTCCAATAAACCATCTTCATCAGGGTATAAGACCAAATGCCTACATTCTCCCTATGTCCTGCATAAAAGTAAAGTAGACACTAGTTTGGTAATACTTCGTTTCAAGAATACCTCTGTTTGCAAACAATTCCATTTGCAAACAAAAGCATTCAGCAAAATTTGGCTTCCATTTGCAAATGCCACATTGGATGAGAAACACAACCACAGCCATGTTTTCCACACAAACACAAAAATGGCCATCTTCCCCCAAATTGTGAAACAAACTGAATTCATAAACTGAGGCACCACTCTACTTTAGTTATACTAAATTTCTTAAACAGAGGTGGTTTCATTGCTGTAGAGTGTTTGAAAACCCTCTAAACTGAAGAAACTCCTAAATTCCTCCCAGTACATTCTGTTTCAGCCCTAATCCTCCCTGTGTGGAAGGATTTGAGTGTATCTATCATAGCTACCATCTCTCTAGCTTCTACCAAGTTTCAGAAATGTGCACAAGAATCTGAAATTGGTAAAATGAAAGTGCCATCTTTATCACTGATGAAGCTAAATGAAAAAATAGAAATAAATTCCCATATCCCTAGGGAAAGCCTGATAGTCTTATAGACATCCCAGCAAAAGGCATTCAGAAAAAGCTTTGATAAGTCAACCAATCAGTATCAACCCTTCTGAAAGACAGCAAATCACAACTCCCCACCCCTCAACAAAATATGCTACAGTGACAACCAGTCAAAAATCTCATCTGTGTAACACTTCTACAGATGATACCAAAACCCTCAAGCTTCTCAAACTCCACCAATCCTTGAACTTTACTTTTCCTCAGAAATCTTGTGTATATTAGCAGTGTTCTCAGAGGAATTTTGCTTCCTTGACTATAATTAACAATCAACGATTCAGTCATTCCTTCAGGAGGATTGAGCCAAGGGCCTTCAAAGAGCCCTGCATACCCATCCCTTTTTTATTTGGAGATAAGATCTCTCTGAGTCACTGAGTTGCCCAGGCTGGGCTCAAACTTGTGATTCTCTTGCCTCAGCCCCTCAGAGTTCTGGGATTACAGGGATGCACCACCACATCCACCTTGTCATTCTATTTTTAATACTGCATGATTGTCACATCATCCTTTGGTGCCCTGAACTGTTGTCCAAATTGATCCAATAACTCACATGGGGTTAGACTCTGTTCTGGATCTGCATGAATATAACTTTCCCAACCAGTTTCAGATAGAGAAAGTATAGTTAGCTAATTAATAGATCAACTGCATCAAATCAGAGGCCAAGGGAATGCCCTGGAATCTTCCTACTAATTTGTGCAATAGTCAGGAGAAAAGAGGACACACAGAATCCTGGTTTTCACTGTGCATGGAGTGAGTCCAAAACAGGGATTGCCATGGTGGGATAGTGGTGAGACAGAAGGATGAGATGACAAATAAACTCCTGGGTGCAGTAAATGTTTAAACCCTGGGGCATGACATGATACAAAATCTTGTTATGAGACCCTCATTTTAAAAAATACACAGAGAAAAACAAAATGTTTGCATAAAGCGAGAAATTGTTACCAAGAAAAAACCTAAATAAGCCCTCTAACCTGCTTCTCTTTGTCAATTTAAAATCACTAATTTTGGAGGTCACATGGCTAGACAATACATTATTAATTTCCTACTACCTTTGCTATGGATAGTACCTCTAACATGTGGGTTATGACAGCAGTCGTCTAGGTTACATGAAGGCTGCTTTTGCTGAGAAGACCAACTCTTCACTTGGGCCTCCAGAGATCTGATAAATGACTAAAATGGGATAAAAGGCTTGGCATTTCTGTCTTGATATTGTGTGTTGTGGCTTGTATTTGAATGCCCCCAACCCAAAGCCTCATGCTTTCTCAAAGGTGGCTGAATCTAGAGTGTGTGATTGAGTCGTGGTGGGGCTAGGCCTCAAGGCACTAAGATTAAGGGCACGAGTGCCACCCACCCTAAGTGGTCTGAAAAAGATAAAAGAGGCAGGAGGATGCTGTTAAGGTCTCTTGTTGTTTTTGCTGTCTTCTACTGCTGTAAACTGTTGCCCTTCTGCCACCCTATCTTGGAGCCAACCAAGTATGGACTGGAAACTATATAAACTATAAGCCAAATAAACCCGTTCCCCTTTAACTTTGGGGGTTGGGTATTTTGTCTCAGCAACAAGAGAAAAGTAACTAAGTCAGAAATTTGATATCAGAGAAGTGGGTCTTTGTTGTGACATCACCACTCCACGTGGCTCAAAAGCCTTTGGAACTGGCTTGTTGGAAGGGTGCTGCCGACCGTAGGGGAGCAAAGACTGGATTTCACGAGGAGAACAGGGATCTTCAGAAAGGTGGGAGCAGGTTCGGCGGTGACAGTCAGAAACCACACAGCACTGAGTAGTGAAGGTAGTAGCTGCTGCAATTTTATTTCTAACTCTAGGTGTATATATACTAGTTTCAAGGGCACACTTCAAGAGTGATTCCAGTCACAGGCAGGCATGAGAAAGATAGACAATAGTACTATAAAAGCTAAGACCACAAGGTCAAGGTAAGACCACACCTATATACAATCACAAAAGCTAAAACCACTAAGTCAAGGTAAGACCACACCTATACGCAGTCAGAAGGGGAAGTTTGTAAAACAAAGGACTGGCTTCAGCATGTCACCTTCAGGATCACCTTCAGGACTTCACAGTCCGGGACTCAGGGTCAGCATTTTGGCCGCCCGTCCTCTTGTGCCTCAATACCTCCCCATCTCTAGGAACATCTAATTGTTCCTAATCTTTCCTGGGCCCAGAATACAGTTCTACAGATAATGAACAAATAGTAATAAAGACAAAATAGAACAGAATTATAAATGAACCCAATGTCCCCAGACTGCAGGCAGAGAGGCCAGCTATTCTCTTCACGGCTGACTTCGCATGCGGTGTGTGCCAAGGACTTCCAGGAGGCTTAACCCCGTGGGGACGATACCTCGGGTCTGGTTTCTGCCAGGTGACCGGCATTGTCACGCAGACTCCACTGGAGTGGTCGTGGCAGAAGGGGAAGTAACTAGTTAAGAAAGGTTCAGAGATTTTGGCTGAAGAAGTAGATCTGGAACATCTTAGACTATTCTGCATTCAAAGTTCTGGTCAGAGCTCAAAAGACCAGAAAGCTGGTAAAGACAAGGCTTGGGAGGTTTGTGCTGGGAGGAAGGACTGCATTGGCTGCTGGACTCCAGTCAATGTGTGCTATGGCTCGACAGAAAGTTTGTCTTCATTGTGAGCAGTGTATGAAGCTCATCCAGTGGCTTTGCCTGAGACTGAGATTAAGGGATGTGGATCAATTAATCTCACAGAAGAAATTTCAAGGCAGGCTAGTGTTGAGGTCATGGCATGGCTGCTGTTGGGGGCTTTTAGCCAGATCTATGTTGGAAATCAAAAGAAAAAGCCCAACAGAATGATTTAAAGGGCAGGGGATTTAGCTCAGTGATGCTGCCACCTGCCTCATAAGACAAGGTCCTAAGTTCTATCTCTACTACCCACCCAAAAAAGGAATGATTTAAAAATGTGTTGAGTTCGGCCACAAGGTAAGCTCCAGTAAAGCTGTAGACTGCAAATAAAGAGCAGAGGATATCTTGATTTCTCATAAGGGATGGGAGAACAGATGGCCTGAAGGCATCACGAGAAGCAGACAGGGCTCCATCCTTTGCAGCCTCAACCATCTGCAGTGCCATAGGGGTAAAGCTACTCAAGACCTTAGGAATTCACAACTTGCCACAGATTGCTGGGTATGCTGGAAGTGGGACTGTGGGATTTAATGTTTGCCCTGCTGGATTTTGGATTTGCCTTGGTCCCATCCCTGTTCATAACTTTTGGAATGAAAATGTCTGTCTTGTGCTATTGAATGTTGGAAGTGTTTAACTCTTTTCATTTGTGCAGGGACTTACAATACTCATCAATCTCTACTCTGTACTGCAGTTCATCTTCTTCCTCTTCCTGCCTTTTCTATTACCACTTCTAACATTATAAGCCAATTAAATTGATCCTATTTTTTCTTTTTCAGTTGTCTGACAAAGCAAAAATCGGTAAAAAAATAATAAAAAGGATAAAGATAAGATGTGGTTGGAAGCAACTAAGTGACTCAACTGGCCTCCTCTTATTAATTCTATAAAAGGGTTCTGGTTACTCAAGGATTTTTCCTTGATGATGAGGTGAACAGATATCCTAGAACCAAGAGCTTCCTTGTACTTGTCTGGAATGGTCTAGTGAGTCCTGAAGGCAGTCTTGTCTCCAGGAAACTCAGATACACTCACTCAGGTTCCTATTCTTCTACTGGAACCTGAACAGTGCCTGTTATTGATACTTCATGACCCAAGAGCCCTGTAATCCTTAAATTCCCAGTTTCTATGAAATAACTATTTCAGAAACAAAGAACTGTAATTCAACTTTGTCTCTATTCTTCATAACTAAAAGTTAACTCTAGCACATAAATTAAATTCAGTTTTTCTTATGGTGACTATTTATCAAACAGGAAAATAACCCCAAATCCTTTTATTGTTCCTCCTAATTTTTAATGTTTACTTATTTAAAGAATGATGATCTGTCTTAGGTAATATACAAACAGAAACTAAGGAAGCCTACTTTCTATTCTAACCACTGGTGCCATAGTACCCTCTTTCTCATTAGGGTATAGTTACCTGCAAAGTCTTTTTATGAGTTTTTCTTGTTAGAATATGATCACTTAACATTCTAAATGTCTGTAGGACACAAAGCTCATGTCACTGATGTTTAGAAGACAAGTGCTATGGTTTGAATATGATCTACTTCTTCAAAACTCAGGTTGAAATTTGTCATGTAGCAGTGTTGTAAGGCCTTTAAGAGGTGATTAAGTCATGAGGGCTCTATCCCCACAAATAGATTAGTCCATTCATGGCTTAATGAATTTGAATTAATGAGACAGCACAAGTCCAGCTCTATTATATAAAAAAAATACAGTCTGTTTTATCATGTATATTAGCTTTCCCATCACTGGAAAAATTTATCTGACACTCACACCTTAAAGGAGAAAAAGTCTAATTTGACTCATGGTTTTGGGGTTTCAGTCCATAGCTGGCTAGCACCAAGGCAGAAATGGCATGGTGGAAGGGCGTGTCAGAGGAGAGCTGTTCACCTCAGTGCAGTCAGGAAACAGAGAAGGGAGGAGCTGGAGACACCCTTCCAGGTCACACATCAATGACCCACCTCTTCCAACCAGGCCTCACCTGCAAACATATGAGGGGGGAAATTTGAAGGGATATTTTATATCTGCACCATAACATTTCACTCTTGGCCTCCCAAAGGCTTATGCCCATCTCATTATGTATTTAGTCCATCTGTAAGAGTCACCAAATTCTTAACAGTTACAGCATTGCTGAAAAGTCCAAGTCCAAAGTATCCTCTGAGACTCAAGGTAAATTCTTAGCTGTGAGTTCCTATAAAAATTTAAGACGGTTCAATACTTCCAATATACAAGATGTGATCAAAATAGAAAGTGGATGCTTAAATTTTTAAAAAAATTATTATAGTAAAAGATGCATTGCCATTTGTTCCCCTCAGAATATCCCCCCATCTTCAAACACTTACCCTATCATTCTTTCCATATTCAGAAAGAGTGGTGAAAGTGTTCTTTCATAAACATCTTTCTGAAGTATGATAAAGAAAATTGATGAATATTACTGCTGAGTGCCCTCAAACATGACAGGCTCACAAAAACATTACAGTGTGTCCACCTTAGCCACCGGATCTGACACCATGAGATGTCTGTCTCTTCCCCAAAATGTACCATGAAAGGTAAATATTTTGAATCAATTTAGGGAAACAAGGTAGCAACAACTAAAAATACAAAAGATGACGTTGAGAACTGCTCAGAAAATGGCAATAACGATGAGATAAGTGTGTTCAAAACAAGGGAGAGTATTTTGAGGTAGAACTTTTTGCTGTAATGTGTTTTGTACAGTAATAACATTTTTAAAAATTGAAACACACACTGTATTTTTTTATCACACCATGTACAGTGGCACAAAGTAAATATTCCCATTTCAGAATAAAGGAATCCGATCAAAGTAAGACTAAAATATCAGGGAAAACATGAAGCCCTGTAGCTCCTGCACCTAGAGCAGGTCGTGGCCACAGTGAGCTCCAAAGAACTTTGGCAGGCCAACCCTATTGGCCTTGTTTTTTGTAGCCAACATTCCTGGCATCTCCAACCTCCATGTGGTGCTGTGTTTTCAAACATGCAAAATGCAAGAGTTATGGCATCATGGAGGCTTCTACCCAGATTTCAGAAGAAGGGTTGGGAGGTGAGTTTGACCTCAAAAGGGCAGTATTAGAAATTGTGAGAGTAAAGTCAAAGGTGCAGTGGAAACTGCACCAGAAAGTTGGAGATACCAGGAACATGGAATGTCTGCTGAGGAATCCACAGGCAATAAAAGGAGTCTGCCCAATAGAGAGGTCACGTTGGCTACAATACAGTGTATACTTTTTTTATTAGTACATATGCGTAGTGCATAACGATTACATTTATTGTAGGTAGTTGGTACATGTATATAACACATCTTAATTCTTTTTTCATCCCCTTCCCTCCACTCCACCTCTTAGTCCCCTTCCCTTTTGCAGAAAACCTAGCTTCCTGTTTCCTATTATCTATCTTTTATTTTGCTGTTTATTTATACTTTGAGTTTCTCCTAAAAGAGAAACCACACAATATTTAAATTTGTGTCTGATTTATTTCACTTAATATTATGATATCAAGATTCATCCATTTTCCTGCAAATTAATTTATCAAATATGTAATGCTACACATTAATCTCTTATTTTTGTCTTTCTATGTTAAATGCAGTGAAATCAAGAAACTGTTTCCTAAAATAAGCCAACTCACCTAAGTGATTGGCATATAAACTCTTAGAAACTAACATGCATATTTATCTTTAGAATTTAGATTTTCTCTGGCAGTATACTAGCTGTCCTACTATTAAGAATTAGATCAAGCCAGGAATATAGCTCAGTGGCTCCGTGCCTGCCTCGCAAGCACAAGGTCCTGAGTTCAATCTCTGGTACTGGGGGTAAAAAAAAGAATTAATTCAAAATAAATATTAATATTTCAACACTATAATCTACCTTAAATCCATACTTTAGCAATGACCGTGCAACACATTAATGCATTCAGACAAGTATACTTTAAAAATTTTATTTCTTCCTTTCATTTATTATTTCAATGTTTCACATCTAATTTCATGTAACGAAAACATTTCTTATTTGTGCCATTTATTTAACACTTACTATACATTGCTTTATAGGGTAATCTTTTTAGATATTGAATCTCACACCCAGAATGTAATTTACTTTAGGACACAGATCCTGTCCTATAGTTTACAGTTCTCCTTCCTCGATGTTTCTTTGCAATGGGAAGCCTGACTCCGTTCATTCTATTCTTTTCTCCATTTAAAGTTACCTGCAGAATTAGCACTACTCTATTGCCAGAGATAATGTGAGGCATAAGTAAATTAAAGTCCTTCAAAAATCAGCATTTAGGGCTCATCCTTAAAGCCAGAGCAATGTTGATGAGATGTTCTCATCAAGTTTGGTAACTGGTCTCCCACTCCCAATCTGGAGCTTCAGAATAATCTGCCCAGCACCTTATTGCTGTTCCCATGCTCTTAATCTAATAACTTTTTATAATATCTGTGTCCCCCAAGATTAGGAGGAAAGACAAACAAGGTTGAGATTGGTTTTCTCTCTAAGAGGAAATCTGCAGTGTGAGTTGTACCTCAGAGCTGCGCTATCCTGAGGTGAGAGAACTGCTTTTTCAAAAAAAAAAAAAATTTCCACACTGACATTTTTTGGTTAAGAGCTGCCTCAGAGGAGCCAGACTCCCAGCTCTGCCTGCCTGCAAAGCAGCCCCAGTAGCAAAAGCAGTTGTCCAAACATGATCGCAGGTACAGCAAGACAGAGTAGAAAGAACAGAAAAAGTATCTGGTCAATGCACGTAGACCATCTGCTACTCCTCTATCCATCAGAAGAAATCCACAAAATAAAACCTTAGGAAACAGGATATGAGCATGGAGCCCTACCTGAGCGGAGGAGAGTATGAGTAAAGGCCTTGGAACAACACTGGGAAACATCTGAGGTAATAGGGATCTGCACAGAAGATGAAAGTCAGTGTCAAAGAGGGTGGTAGTGTGAGCATCTCTTTGGCATCACCAAAGAACCAGGAGAAAGGAATGAGTGTGAGTAGATACTACTGCAGCTCCTTGGACTGAACCTCAGCTAGAGAAATACAGTTTTATTGGACATTGGTATGGCTTGGAAAAAGACAAATAACAATGTCATTTTTCTGCTACACTGTGATTCTTCCCTGAGTCCAAATAAGAGTTAACAGTACTATCAGATATTACAGGTGAAACAAATTAAGATACTGAATCTAACTTTTCACTACCAGCAAAGCTGTGCAATATGTGCTTCAGCTTTCCAAGTCAAGAGTCTGATGACTTTTCATTCATCCCCACAATTATATATATCGTCACAGAGAAAAATTGTTTCTCGTTTGTTTGGATGGTTGGTTAGGTTTTTTGTTTTGTTTTTGCTAACAATTTGTCTAATGTTCTCCATCCATGTTGTTTATACAGCTATATAAAAACAACTATAATAATTCATTTTATAAAAGCATTTTACATTAAATACCACATTAGACGCTATCTTAGTAATTTTTTCTTGTCTCTGGGACAAAATACCTGACACCCATAATTTAAAGGAGGAGATTATTCTGGCTCATAGTTTTAGTCTATTGTTAGCTGGCCCCAAGGCAGAAACAGGATGGCAGAGAGGTATGGCTAGGAAAGAGGTGCTCAACCTGTGGCATCCAGGAAAAGAAAGAAGGGAGGAGCTAGGGACAGAAATCCCCTTCTGAGTTACACCCCAGGTGACCCACCTCCAACCGGACCCTATCTGTTAGTAGCTCACTTAGCTGCTGAACTCACCCAATCACGTACAAACATGAGAATTTGGGGGACATTTTAAATCTAAACCATAAGAGATGAATATAAAGAGAACAAAGGAATGTTTCCATATAAAAAATAGAATCAAGGCCAGGGATTTAGCTCAGTGGTGCCACCAACCTGCCTTGCAAGGAAAAGGTCCCGAGTTCATTTCCCTGTACCAAAAAAAAAAAAAAGAACCAGCTGCATGTGAATGGAAACAGATTCAGGTTAGTATCTACTAGCGATAGGAAGGAAAGAGAATAAGATTTGCAAGGGGTAAACTATGCTTTTTCTTGTACACCTGATATATTGTGCACCAATTACTCAAATAAGTAGATTGAAATAAATATAAAGGTTGATATTTCCTTGCCTCATGCTAAAGGATCACTCTGAGCTCTTGTACTTTTGGGAGACATTATATGAAGATGCTGATGGCTTGAATTGACAAAGGAATTGAAGAGTAAAAACTCAATTGAGAGATATATAAGTAGTGGCTGAATATGAAATTGTAAAGAGTAAAAAGTATATGTATGCTTTTTGCATTTCTGAAAAAATTCTTTGCTCTTCTATTCTGGAGTTCCCAAGCTACATTTTAGGGCAATCTCTGACTGGACTGCTAGCCCAATTTTTCACTTACCAGTTAGGTATGTGAAATGATGAATCAATCAGTGTGCATAACAATAAAAAAAATTTTAAGCATTTATATGTCAGACACTATGCCAGACAGCTAATTAAGACAAAGGCTATCTCCTCAAAGAACAGATTGTTATTATAATAGGTTGATAATAGCTAACATTTGTTGAGCTCTTTACTAATGCCTGTGCTGGGTGCTAAGCACTCCGGCCTGAATGATCTCATTAAATCCTCACAACATTCCTGGGAGAAAAGAATCATTATTATCCACAAGGTATAGAGGAAGAAACAGAAGCTTCCAGAATAAGTTGCCTGAGGTTAATTACAGCTCAACAGAGATCAGAACCTAGCACTTAATAATTACATAATCTGTATGCCTCATCATTGGATTACATAGTAAAAGTCAATGGAAAAGTTTCTGTGGGGATCTAGAAAACTTACTAGCTCTAGAGAATTCAATGAAGATTTCAAAGAAAAGATATAACTGAATAGAATTTTAAAGAATAGGTAGAAAAGAACATTCTAAAAAAAAAGTTTCAACAGAGCTATGGGAAAGTATCATGCATAAGTAGGTTGATGTGTTTCAGTGAGGCACATGATTTGAGCAGTGTCAGAGGTGGCTTTGATGGTGACAAAATGGGAAGGCCAGGTATTCAGGAGAGAGAAAAAGAAACTTCTCCATAAACTCTTGGAAGCTCTAGAATGATGCTTGTCAGGCTTTTCCTGGGATATCATTTGTGTATTCCTCCTCATAACGAGTGAAGGAACTGAGCTACAAGTAGGACACACTCAACTACAAGTAACCAATAGTTTAAGCCACAACTTGATTTAGAAATGCAATTACTCATAAACCATACTAAACTGAGAGACATTACATGTTTCAGAGCAAGAAAGTAATGGGGGGGAATCTAAAACCCGAAGTAGACACATCAGGTAATATGAACTAAGTTGATGGGCTGCCAGAGATATCACCTTCATTCAGATGTATTTAGTGGAGAGTCCCTAGATTTTATCGAGAGAGAAAAATTGTGCAATGAGAAATACAAAAACAAAACAACAAAGCCATAAGAGAGGCCTAGATTCCAGTCCTAGCTCAGTCATGTAGAAGCTATGCTACATTAGAAAAATCATGTGGCCTCAGTTTATTCTTCCACAAAATGGCTACAGTAGTACTGAGAAGCCAAGACTTATAAACAGTAAAAGAATAAAAATGTTACTGATTTATACTCAATGAGATCCCTGGCCAAATGGTGTGTGGTTTATTCTTTTTTGTTTTCTCCACGAGATTTATCTTCAACAGGATACCTGCATTTTCCTGCATGTGTCAGCATGCTTCCTCTTCCCGATCTCTCTCCAAATGAACACTCAGTAAATCACTTAATAATAGTGTCTTGCATCTGAATATGCATTGGAATTCTTTAAGGAACTCTCACATCTGATTCACATGAAGCTGTCAGATTCATTTTGCTGAACATATTTCTAATCACATCATGGCACCGATCATACATTTTCAACAGCTTCTCCTTTTCTATATTACAGTCCTAACTCTTTACTAAACTCTAAGACGTTTCTACTCAAAAGTATGACCTCTACATCCAGTAGCAGGGCGCCACTCGGACACCTGTTAGGAACGCAGACTCTTCAGCCCCCTTCCCCACCCCAAGTCCATGGAATTAGCTGCTTCACTTTAACAAGATTTCCAGCTGATTGCTGCCTTCAGTTTTGTCTACATCTTTACTCTCTTGTAAACTTGAAGCTTCATCAATAAATTATGAGATTTAGCAAGAGAAAGAGACGTCAAATGAAATTTGAAAACAATGAATAATTTCAGTCTGGCTCAAATGTTTCGTGAGACATACTAATACTTTAAAAAATTAACTGGTTACCTGCAAATTTTATTGGGGGCACTGTATATAATTTGGCAAACCAATTCAGGTGTGTAAGATCCAAATCCAACATAGCACAGTGTCTTGCCCAACTGCTCAAAAGGTATTTGTTTAATGAATAGAGAAAGGGAACTTGAGAATGGAATTTAGATTCCCAAAGACTAGCACAATGGCCAGTACATCATAAAAGACCAATAAATATTTGTTGGGTGAATGAATACATTAAGAACAATCATCCAATTATGGACTAGGTTGTCTGGGCATATTTTCATTAAAGCTGAATTTTTTTCAGCATATTTAAAAATGTTTTAAGTTAGTACAGTTTTTCAAATTTCAGTTGGCAGAGGCCAAGCCTACGATGGGAACATTATCAAGGGCTCAGAATGTACTCGTCGCAGGCCGGGTCCATCTGGCCCACTCCTGGGGAGAGAAAGCTAAACCCGGCGCTGACAAGACTGCATGCAGCAGGCGATAGGAGACACCGCCCCCTCCCC